>NC_136072.1:16616704-17216704 GCF_964261635.1 Lissotriton helveticus | reverse complement strand
CCCATGCCTCAAACATCCAGGATACAAGGATGTTTATAAGTAAGTTTATGACTCCAAGGTTTGTGATTTCAAGTATCCAATGCCAAATTGTTTCTTTTTTAGAAGAAATAAAAATGAAGTGCTCCTCACCAATCTTCCGTGAACATCATAGAGACATCATAGAGACTTTTAAAGCATATTGAATTGGCACTTTTGCATAGACAGTGACTTGTAAATCCTTGTTCCTTGCATGTAGGGACACTGTGGATGCACAGTAACTAGCTTATGGGACACTTGAGGTGCTGCTTGCGTTGAAAGGATAGACTTTTACACACGCTGTAGGAACAGCGGGCCAAAACCTGAGGTGCGAGGAGACTGTAACAGCCATAAACATCGGAAGACACACTCCTTCACCAGACAGTGTTGGCATGTTGATGGCAGACTGACCACACAAAACGCAGACGTTGGCAGGCTTACCCTCATAGAAGAAACTGGGACAAGCAGATGAGACAGAAATGTAGATAGGCTCACCCTGTCTTGAAGATTCAGCATAAGAACAACTTTGTTGAGGAGTGGCTTCTTACCCACATAGAAACCACCGCTGATGACAGGGGTTGTAGAGTGTCTTGCTTACCCTTGCTGAGGGCACATAACGGGAACAAAATTGAAGTTTGATGTGGGCGACCGGTGCAGAGGTCACTGGTGGGGCTAACTTGACAGTTGGTTGACAGCAGTGGAGATAGCTTGAGGTTCCCAGACACTTCCACTAAGAGTTGCGAGGTAGATGCAGGTTCTTTCTTTAAATCGTCGCCATAAAAATGTAATAACCAAGTCCACGCTGGTAGTAGTATTTCAAGAGGATTTATTCAGGTTGGTTACAGCATAGTAGTACAGTAGATAATAGCCCCACCAGAGGCACCCAGCTAGGTGTTCAGCCCTTCTCCAACTGTGTGTTCCCACTCCCAACATTCCATCTTGCATCACTCAGGCAGGGTTCCCCTGACACAGCATAAATAGTAGCAACCCAGGATACTACAGTCTCCTGAGTCATTGAATCCATGATCCCAGGGGCACCTGACATATGTTTTTAAACCCCTCCAAGCGAGAGCTCTCTGCTCTTCAGTTGAAGTGCAAGTTACCCTTGTGGGGGGGGGGGGGCTCTAGGCTTTCATTTTTTGGACTTTAAAATGTTGTTAAGAAAGACTGCAAGACTTGCAGATTAAAACATTTTTTTAGTAAGGCCACTTGTATTACATATTGCAATGTGTGAATCTATAAAATATACACTTGATTATAGTTATTGGTGACTTTTTTACAAAAAGGCTGCTTTGTACCTGTTGCTGTGCTGCCCCCTTGATGAAGCCAATAGCCTCACTTTCTATATTTTTGAATTCTGACCCTTTAGCAAAGTCAGTAGGTCTACCTTACTTAAAATGTCACCATTTATATTGTTACGTCTCATAGTCAGACATACGTGGCCGCAAGTGGTCGGGCACAGGGACTGGTCTTTGCCCAACCCCACGCCACGCATGGTCAAAGGCAGTGCACTGCTGGGGTAGGGTGTCCAGGGGGGGGGGGGGGTTGGGATGCAGATCCTGTCCTTGCCCAACCACACGCCACCCATGGCCACAGGCCATGCACAATAGAGGGTTGAGTGACCATGGGGGGTGGGGTGCACTGCCAGGCCGGAGCCAGGCCCTGCTCCCAACTCCATGCAGTTTAGGGCCAATGGCCATGCGAGGCAGGGGGTTCGGCGCCCAAACCTTTGCCGGGATGGACATCCTAGATAATGTAAAAAAAAACATAGAAAGTCCATTAAAAAACAGGTTAAAGGGAGTTTATAGAAATTTACTGAAAAAAGGGTTATGGTTATAGTTTGGTCAAAATGTCAGTTAAAAGGTGCCATTTTAAATTCACAAAATCACTGAAGTTCACCAGTTATAGTTATAACAAGTAACTATGACTTGTGCCCTAAAGTAATTCTAACTTGCACCCTCAAAATGCACTGCTAATTACTTCCTATATTACATCACAGGTGACAGGTTTTATGACAACCCCATCTACATTTGAATTTAAAAGGGTATGTGATGCCCATCCCAGTGCTTCTACGAGGACAGGGGGGCTCCACCCCAGGTTGTACTAAAATTTAGGGGAAAGAGGGCATGTGCCCCCCACCCCCACCCCCTGTGCCTCTCTGATGCCCTAAGAACCCCATTCACCAGCCGACAACTTTACACATAAACTACAGAAGGTTAGATACAGACAGCACACAGCACACTGCCCTGGCACACAAACTACTGAAGGTTACATACAGACAGCACACAGCACACTGTCCCGGCACACAAACTACAGAAGATTACATATGGCCAGCACACAGCACACTGTCCCTGGCACACAAACGACTGAAGGTTACATACAGACAGCACACAGCACAGTGCTCCTGGCACACAAACTACTGAAGGTTACATACAGACAGCACACAGCACACTGCCCCAGCACACAAACTACTGAAGGTTACATACGGCCAGCACACAGCACATTGTCCCTGGCACACAAACGACTGAAGGTTACATATGGCCAGCACACAGCACACTGTCCCTGGCACACAAACGACTGAAGGTTACATATGGCCAGCACACAGCACACTGTCCCTGGCACACAAACGACTGAAGGTTACATACAGACAGCACACAGCACACTGTCCCTGGCACACAAACTACTGAAGGTTACATACAGCAGCACACAGCACACTTCCCCCGGCACACAAACTACTGAAGGTTACATACAGACAGCACACAGAACACTGCCCCGGCACACAAACTACAGAAGGTTACATACAGACAGCACACAGCACACTGTCCCTGGCACACAAACTATTGAAGGTTAGATACAGACAGCACACAGCACACTGCCCCAGCACACAAACTACAGAAGGTTACATACAGACAGCACACAGCACACTGCCCCGGCACACAAACTACAGAAGGTTACATACACACAGCACACTGCCTCTGGCACACAAACTACAGAAGGTTACATACAGACAGCAGACAGCACACTGCCCCAGCACACAAACTACAGAAGGTTACATACAGACAGCACACAGCACACTGCCCCTGGCACACAAACTACAGAAGGTTACATACAGACAGCACACAGCACACTGCCCCAGCAGACAAACTACAGAAGGTTACATACAGACAGCACACAGCATAGTGCTCCTGGCAAACAAACTACTGAAGGTTACATACAGACAGCATACAGCACAGTGCCCCGGCACACAAACTACTGAAGGTTACATACAGACAGCACACAGCACACTGCCCCGGCACACAAACTACAGAAGGTTACATACAGACAGCACACAACACACTGCCCCAGCACACAAACTACAGAAGGTTACATACAGACAGCACACAGCACACTGCCCCAGGATACAAACTACAGAAGGTTACATACAGACAGCACACAGCACACTGCCCCAGGACACAAACTACAGAAGGTTACACACAGACAGCACACAGCACGGTGCCCTTGGCACACAAACTGCAGAAGGTTACATACAGACAGCACACAGCACACTGCCCCAGCACACAAACTACAGAAGGTTACATACAGACAGCACACAGCACAGTGCCCCTGGCACACAAACTATAGAAGGTTACATACAGACAGCACACAGCACACTGCCCCAGCACACAAACTACAGAAGGTTACATACAGACAGCACACAGCACACTGCCTCTGGCACACAAACGACTGAAGGTTATATACAGACAGCACACAGCACACTGCCCCAGGACACAAACTACAGAAGGTTACATACAGACAGCACACAGCACACTGCCCCGGCACACAAACTACAGAAGGTTACATACACACAGCACACTGCCTCTGGCACACAAACTACAGAAGGTTACATACAGACAGTAGACAGCACACTGCCCCAGCACACAAACTACAGAAGGTTACATACAGACAGCACACAGCACACTGCCCCGGCACACAAACTACAGAAGGTTACATACAGACAGCACACAGCACACTGTCCCTGGCACACAAACTACTGAAGGTTACATACGGAAAGCACACAGCACACTACCCCGGCACACAAACTACAGAAGGTTACATACAGACAGCACACAGCACACTGCCTCTGGCACACAAAGGACTGAAGGTTATATACAGACAGCACACAGCACACTGCCCCAGGACACAAACTACAGAAGGTTACATACAGACAGCACACAGCACACTGCCCTGGCACACAAACTACAGAAGGTTACATACAGACAGCACAAAGCACACTGCCCCGGCACACAAACTACAGAAGGTTACATACAGACAGCACACAGCACACTGCCCCGGCACACAAACTACAGAAGGTTACATACAGACAGCACAAAGCACACTGCCCCGGCACACAAACGACAGAAGGTTACATACAGACAGCACACAGCACACTGTCCCTGGCACACACTCTACTGAAGGTTACATACAGACAGCACACTGCCTCTGGCACACAAACTACAGAATATTAGATACAGACAGCACACAGCACACTGCCCCGGCACACAAACTACTGAAGGTTACATACAGACAGCACACAGCACACTGCCCCTGGCAAACAAACTACTGAAGGTTACATACAGACAACACACAGCACACTGCCCCGGCACACAAACTACTGAAGGTTACATACAGACAGCACACAGCACACTGCCCCGGCACACAAACTACTGAAGGTTACATACAGACAGCACACAGCACACTGCCCCTGGCAAACAAAGTACTGAAGGTTACATACAGACAGCATACAGCACAGTGCCCCGGCACACAAACTACTGAGAGTTACATACAGACAGCACACAGCACACTGTCCCTGGCACACAAACTACAGAAGGTTACATACAGACAGCACACAACACACTGCCCCAGCACACAAACTACAGAAGGTTACATACAGACAGCACGCAGCACACTGCCCCAGGACACAAACTACAGAAGGTTACATACAGACAGCACACAGCACACTGCCCCGGCACACAAACTACAGAAGGTTACATACACACAGCACACTGCCTCTGGCACACAAACTACAGAAGGTTACATACAGACAGCAGACAGCACACTGCCCCAGCACACAAACTACAGAAGGTTACATACAGACAGCACACAGCACACTGCCCCTGGCACACAAACTACAGAAGGTTACATACAGACAGCACACAGCACACTGCCCCAGCAGACAAACTACAGAAGGTTACATACACACAGCACACAGCACACTGTCCCTGGCACACAAACTGCAAAAGGTTACATACAGACAGCACACAGCACACTGTCCCTGGCATACAAACTACTGAAGGTTACACACAGACAGCACACAGCACACTGCCCCTGGCACACAAACTACAGAAGGTTACATACAGACAGCACACAGCACACTGCCCCGGCACACAAACTACTGAAGGTTACATACAGACAGCACACAGCACACTGCCCCTGGCACACAAACTACTGAAGGTTACACACAGACAGCGCACAGCACAGTGCCCCGGCAAACAAACTACAGAAGGTTACATACACACAGCACACTGCCTCTGGCACACAAAGTACAGAAGGTTACATACAGACAGCAGACAGCACACTGCCCCGGCACACAAACTACAGCAGAAGGTTACATACAGACAGCACACAGCACACTGCCCCGGCACACAAACTACAGAAGGTTGCACACACACAGCACACAGCACAGTGCTCCTGGCAAACAAACTACAGAAGGTTGCATACACACAGCACACAGCACACTGTCCCTGGCACACAAACTACAGAAGGTTACATACAGACAGCAGACAGCACACTTCCCCGGCACACAAATTACTAAAGGTTACATACAGACTGCAGACAGCACACTTCCCCGGCACACAAATTACTGAAGGTTACATACAGACAGACACACAGCACACTGCCCCAGCACACAAACTACAGAAGGTTACATACACACAGCACACTGCCCCGGCACACAAACTACAGAAGGTTACATACAGACAGCACACAGCACAGTTCCCTTGGCACACAAACTACAGAAGGTTACATACAGACAGCACACTGCCCACTGCCCCGGAACACAAACTATTGAAGGTTACACACAGACAGCACACAGCACAGTGCCCTTGGCACACAAACTACAGAAGGTTACATACACACAGCACACAGCACACTGCCCCTGGCAAACAAACTACAGAAGGTTGCATACACCCAGCACACTGCCTCCAGCGCACACTGCTGTTTGTCTGTGTTGTTTCCCCCTGTTTGCTCTCCTGAAGGCTGAAACAATTTTCTCCAGCTCACTGCAGATGTCGGCAGTTGTTGGCCCAGTTGCGAGCGTGTGACACTAATTACAATGTGTTTTAATGTGCTGTCAAAAGATATTACAAGGCGCCATGATCAGGCGCGCCTAGAATGACAGGACAAGCAGCGCCTCAAGCACCGGGACGGAGCGCGCCTTTCATCCCGGGCAGGAATCCGCCGTGTGCGCCTTGCCTTGGCAGTGTGCCTCGAAGGCCGGCCAATCTCTCGCAGCGCTACTCACTGTGAGACTTCTGAGCCCTCGAAGGAGGTGCCAGGGCTCAGATGTAACCCAGAAACCAACCCCACCTGCCTCGAGGCACCCCTGACTCCTTGAGGAACGTGCTTTAGTAGGAAGGGGTGTTTAAAAAGAATGTATGATGTTACAACGCATACAATTACAATGCATGCCTTTACAACGCAGTTTTTACATTGCAACATATTTTACAACACATACATTTACATCGCATACAACTTCAATGGATTTTTTTAAACTACATATTCAACACATTCCACTACATCACATTATACCTTTACAACGCATATCATTACAACGCATACCATTACATTGCATTTAAGGTAAGTGTTAGATAATATAGGGGTAAAAATACTATTCTTACTCCAGGGGGTGCAACAGTAGGGTAAGTGTTAAATAGTGTAAGGGTACTATGCGTTGTAATGGTATGCGTTCTAATGACATGCAATGTAATGCCTGCGTTGTAGTGACATCCGATGTAGTGTCATGCGTTGTAGTGACATGCAATGTAATGGATGCGTTGTAGTGACTTGCGTTGTAAAGGATGTTGCGATGTAATGACTGCATTGTAAATGTAGTGCGATGTAAAGGTTGCGTTGTAAAGGTTGTTTCCCTTTTACAAAGTCACCGCCAAGATAATTAGCAAATAACTTATTTAGGATAGCTTTCAAGCTGAATTGTCACAAAGGGGAGATGAGAGAGGCATAGTGTGTGCCCCAGAATCGGGCTGCCCACCCCCAAAAGGAAGACTTGGGCCATTTTATTAAAAAACAGACGCAGCTTCCGCTGAGTATATAAATGGTTGTCTGCTCAGCATCAGGGGCAGGTCCTGTAGCGCCCAGAAGCCTTCGAAACCTCTGAAAACGCTAGGGCAGCGGCATCAAGCTGTAACTGGAATGACTGTAAGGTAAAAGAACATTTTGCAGGAAATGCCAGATAGCAATTGCATTTCTGATTTACAGTTCTGTGAAACAGGGCTTGTCACTGACGCTCTTGCGTCCTGTGACTGTTGTGCAGAGGACTTATATCCTGGTCAAATAACCAATCAAAAGCATTGGCAAAGCCAACTGTTCTGCACGGACACAAGTTATTGACTTTGTCAATGTTTTGCAGCCATGTGGTAGAGCAGCGCATCTGCTATGAAGCATGGCTAAAAGCAACAAGCATTGGCAAAGCCAAGAGGTCTCAGCTATGCCCGAGCTATTGGCCTTGCCAATGTGAAAGTCTTTTAGCCACGTTGTCGAGCAGCACTTCTGCTGTTAAACAAGTACCCCAATGGAGTGCTTGAAATCAAAAAATCAAATAGCTCTGCAAACCGGGAGCAGTGTAACGAGACATGTACTTGGTCCATGCGCTGTCAAAGGGCCAAACACAAGAAGAGGGCATGATGCCCACATGCCATGAGGAATGGTATCAAAGGGTAAACATCACTTACAACGAAACTTTTACAACGCACTACCATTACAACGCGGTCATTACAACGCAAACTATTACAACGCATTGCGCTGGGGGGCGCTCTAGGATAGGGAATAGGTTAATTTACTATCCAATAACCTTCCCTAGTGTCCACGGGGACTGGAGTTGGAATAGTAAATTAAACTATTCACTATCCAACACCCAAAAGCGCTATGCGTTGTAATGGTATGCGATGTAAAAACCGCGTTGTAAAGGCAGGCGTTGTAATAGCCTGCGTTGCAACGTCATACATCCGTATTAAAGAAAATGAGAGCGGTGCTGAAGTTTACTAATGGAAGGAGATGGGTGGCCTGTAAGCTCTGAGAAAGTAAACACCACGTCTCTTCGTATGCGCTGTCTAGCTGAGACCTAATCAGAAAAGCACTATTACATGGCCAGCGCTCGGTCATCATACTGCTGTTTTTAAAAAGTGTTCTTCCGAGACAACTTGGCAGGACTAAGGGAGGGCCAGGGGGGGCAACAAGGTTACACAAGGACGTAGGTGGGGGAGGAATAAAAAAATAACGCTATTAAGCTTCATATCGCTTCTTTTTAGGTCAAAGCCTACCAGGCAGCACAGTTGTCTAGTTACAAAAAGACTTCTTGTGTGCATTCTGACAGCTTTCCTGGAAATGCATTCCACCCATGGCTTAATGTTGTCTTTCTGGTTTGTAACTCGCATTCTGTGTCCCTCTATTTGCTAGTTTTATTTGTTTTAGGCTGTCCAGCATGTCTTCGTCCCTCCTTTGGAGCAAAGGTTGTTCACCATCGTTCTCGGTATTCTTCCATGTTTTCTGTAAACAGGCGTTACATTTTGTTCTTATCCTGTAACGTTTGCTCTTTGTTCAAAGACAGAGATCAAACATCAGGCTCTCTCTTCAGAGGGAGCTTGGTGTTTACTTTTCTTTCTCTGACTTCCAAGTGAGAGGATATTTACGACAGTCTTGCCGAGTACTGGGGAAGCAAAATGTTTATTCTAGCACACAACTAAATTTAAATGTCTATGAATAAACTGTGCATATATTTCAGAATATTTCAAAATTAGGAAAGCCAAAATGAGGCACATTTTTTGTAATTCACAAGTGTGGTGAATACAATTCACTTAAAAAAAGTCTTTATTTCGATTATTCATCATAAAAGACAGGAGTATACATAAAAACTATACAGAACTCTGAATTTCAACTTAAAACTGTCGGATAAAAATTACAGATTCATGATAAAAATATAAATAACAAGAATACAATTATTTTGATATAATTAAGACAAATCAGTACATTAGGTGAAGCCATTTGAACACATATCGAGTGTGCCCTTGCAAATGCAAATGGTCATTTCAATTGGAGTTGTGTTGTCTATAATGAAAGTGCACTCGCACACAATGCATTCTCCACTCTAAGCCACTCCACTCTAAGCCACTCCACGCTACAGCACGCCACTCCACTCCAATCTTAGCCAGTCTGTGCCACTTCTCTCTAGCCCGCTCTACTACACGCTACTACACTCCACTCTACAACTCTCCATGGCACCCAATGCCAATATACTCCACTCTATGCTATGCCACCTAACTCTATGACACTTTGCCCCACTCAACGCTATACCACTCTACTCTACACCTCTCCATCTCACTCCACAACACTTTAGTCCACTCAAGCCCCTCAATTCTTTGCCTTTCCACCCTACACCCCTCCACTCTACGCCATTCTACTTTACTCCACTCTACCCCATTCTGTGATACTCCACTCTACGCCACTTCTCTCTACAACACTCTACTCCACTCCTTTCTATGACAATTTACTCCACTCTAGGCCAATATGCACCACTCCACGCTAGGCAAATTCAATGTCTTATAGGCCTCCCATAAAGCAATGTGTGAGTCCACTGACCCCATATTCACTTTAAAATAGAGCTCCGAGACTTCTCGGAGTTTGTCCCTAAGCATTGGGTCTCGCAGATGCCAGGGGTCGATACTTAGAAGTGTAGCTCTATCTAGAGATGGACCTTTAAGAGTAACACACACCGGAGAGTGGTCTGAGATCCCCCTCGCCATATGTTTAGGGTTAAAGAAGTCCCCCACCTTGTTCTTACGTGTAAAGAAATGGTCTATTCCAGAGAAGGAGCTGTGTGGTGCTGAATAGTACGCAAAGTGCCTTAATAGAGGGTTATGTGCCCGTCACAAATCCACTATGCCTAAGGCCATGACAAAGTCCGTCGGGCCGCGTTCTCCTTGTCGGCCTGCATGGGAGCCAGACCGGTCTAGTTCCGGGTTCATGACTGCATTCAGTCTCCACCTATCAGGAGCATGCCCAGGGGGAGGTCAGTGAGGAATGAGCTAAACTTCGGGAAAACCACTGCTTGGAGAAACAGGGGTACATAGCAAGAGCACAATACTATCAGGCGCCCCTCCCATTGACCGCCACCGCAACAAAATGGCCTGCATCATCCGCCCAGGTGCCCTTTTCATAACTAGGGGCAACGTGCTGCATTTCAGGATCCCCACCCCCGAGCCCGGGATGAAAATCTGGAGTGGGCTACAATCTTGTACCCAAAACGATCTAATGCCTTGAATTTACTCCCTCGCAAATGCGGTTCCTGGATCAAGACAACATCTGGGGAATGCCTCTTAAGGTGCTACATGACTAATGTGCGTTTGATCTTGTTTCCCAGACCATTCACGTTCCAGGTCCATATCTGCATACTAGCAAGGTCACCCATGACTTCGCGTGGGGTAGATAGTATATGAGTGTCCCCTCACCACCCAGGTTTTCTTTGTGTCAACCTCCTGTACCTGCTGGATATCTTGGTCTTGGGCAAGGTCCCAACCCCTCCCAGACAAGTCAAACAATAAACCCAACTCCCCCCTCCCTGCAACCCTGCTGGGTGAGCCCCCAACCTCCCACCTCCCAAACGTGCAGAGTGCCTGTCGCCCAAACAGTGTAGAAAGAAACATGTGTGGGGAGCCGTGAGCTAGCCTCCAGCGTAAAGTACTATCTGTCTGCTAACGAATCTTGTCAAACCCATACAAAGTAGCACAGAGGCCTCCTACTCAATGAACCACAGAGGCAGTCCGTCCATACATATAGAAAAGAAAGGGCGAGGGGGCCATACGTTGCGGGAGTCTGTTAAGCATCACTGATCCCTGTTGCAACTGGGCCATTTCTCACAACATCGCTCCCAGACCCCAATATATGTCCCTCCATGTTTACATCAAGGAATAGAACAGTTCCAGTGGTACGAGGAGTGCCCTACAGGTCACTTATCTGTCCGCTGCTGCTGCCCCTGGCCACCGGATGTCCGCTCCGCCTGTTGCTCAGTCTCACCGCGGCCATTTTCCGCCTCCGGTCGATTGTTCCCTCCTTTGCGACAAACAGTACGCCATCCAGCCAGTCGCTAGCTTCTGCTGGTGAGTTGAAGAAATATGTTTTCCCCTCGTCCATTATTTTGAGTCTGGCTGGGAAAAGCATCATGTATTTCACATTTTGTTCCCTGAGAGCTCTTTTAACGGCATCAAAAGACCATCTCTGACGCTGAACGTGAAGCGCAAAGTCCGGGAAAAATGGATGGTGGCATTCTCGTGCTGGAGGTCGCCATGCATATGTGCCGCATGTAGTATAGCATCCCTATCCCGGAAATTCAGGATGTGGGCTATGATCGTGCATAGGGGCACCCCTGCCTCCCAAAGCCCTGTGTGAACAATCTAATGAAAAGAAGTTTGACAAGCGTTTGGGCTTCAGGTGGCTTAAAATCATATCTTCCAGGAACAGGTCCATGGATTGTCCCTCTATTCCCTCCGGCACCCCCACGACACAAATGTTGTTGCTCCATGATCACTTTTGAAATATTCTTTTTTACATTTTCACCCAATCGCCCAGCATCTTGCCACCATGAAAGTTTCTTTGTCTTTTCTGCATGCAGATACATATAATTTATAATTTGAAGTCCTCTTAATGTTCTCCAGCAGGCTAAGGTCTCTTCATTAATTCTAATGACCAGTTTGAGAAAATACAGGGACTGCAAAATATCTCATTCAGTGATAAAAAAAGCAGCCATTAAACAGCTCTGAAAATGACTCCTGCTATAGGATCCTTAGTTCTTGGCAAAACAAAAAATGCAATCAATATGTTTAATTAGATAAGTGGCTGTCTCAGCAGGGAGGCAGCATGAAAAGCCTTGCAGTGCCTGATCCATTATAGCTGCACCAGGGCTAAAGCTACAGGGGCTGGAGGGGCCAGTCGAGGCGGTGCTGATTTCCGGTTGGAGACTGGGTTTGTGTTAGGGAGTAGGAAGTAGTGGCGCTCTAAGCAGTATGATGTTGTAGCTGAGAATAGTGTGCAGTAAGCACGCGGTGCAAAGCAGGACAGGGGAACACAAACCCTTCGGAAAAAAAGGCCCCTGAATGTGGTCTAGGCAGGTCTAGACCAACTGGACTGAGAACAGGTCCTGTGCACACGCACGTGTGGTTGATGGTCCGATTGTGCGGACTAAGTTCTCTACTAATACAGAGTAAATGTTTGAAAAAGGAAGCGTAAAATTCAAGTTTCTTGTGAATAAAGTTTTTATATAAGTCAAACAATGTACAGTACAGTGAGGAGGTAGCCAGCCGACACGTGTTTCGTCACACCGTGAAGGAGATGTGACTCATCAGGGCAAGTGGCTAGAGGAGCGGCGGAGAAAAATGCTTTGTCCGCCTGGTACAAGAGGCGATGAAACGCCAGGAAGTGATTGCCGGGAAAGAGCAAAAATACCAGGGCCAATGGCGTCCTGGAAAGGCGGCTGAGTAGCAAAAAAGCGCACGTAGTCAGTGCGTCTAACAGCTTGGATGTTGTATCCGGGTAGCGGTGCTGATGTCTGCCACGCCCAGTCTCTCTGGTATCATGCAGAACTATGCTGAAAACTCTAGGACAGATTTATCAAGGGATTCGTTGCCCTTGCGTCACGCACGGTATTGCAAGAACGGCACAATCCCTAAGTCATATTTACAAAGCAACGCAAGGCTCCGTGCTTGTGCCTGCATGGCTTGGAAATTCAGGAGCAACGCAAGACAGAGCAATTCGCTGCATTGTGTTACTCTACCTCAGGGACGTGTTCCGCGGGTGCCGCATGGCTGTTCCCACACATTCACCCATTGATTTTAGTGCATTCCCAGATATAGCAACACTGCTAATGCGTCAAAATGCTACACCTTCCCAGGGGAGGCACAACAGGGAGAAATATCTTTATTTATAATCCTTTTTTCCATTTTCTATCTGAGCTGCATTCCGCGGCAACTGTAAAAAAGGAAATTGTCTCTGAGAATTGTTTTTATGCAGGAAGGTGCTCCTTTCTGGATGTATGTCAATACTACGCGGTGTTTACACCGCGCTACCATTACGACGCAACCATCATAATGCAAGTTGTTACAACGACTTGAGCTGTAGGTGCTGGACTTTTTACTATTCCAATTTCAACCTACGCAACAGTAGGGAAGGTGTTGGAATAGTAAATCTATTATTCCTTAGTCTCTAGCGCCATCCAGCGCAAGTTGCTGTAACGACTTGCGTTGTAATACCTGCGTTGTAATGGTAGCACGGTGTAAACACCGCGTCGTAATGGATGTTCCCCCTCCTTTCTGCATTAAAACAATCCTGCCTCTAATTCAGGAAACCTGACAGCATTACGCAGGGGATGGCCTTGGCCAGCTCTAGGAAAGGACAGGAATGCGCCATATAATGGTAAATACAGCACATTCCTTCACTTTCACAAAGCGTACAAGGTGGCTTGTGGTGTTGCATGTGTGTTTGATAAATATGTAAAGTTACAGCGTTCAGCTTGGAATACTCACTCAAGCTTGTTTATCTACTACAGATGTCTACCCCCAGAATTCACCTTTCTCTCTGAGTCTGTGAGTAAACAGCCACCCAGAGCAGAAGAAGGCTAACACAAGCATTTCCAAGTTAGTTTGCTAATAATTAGGACAGTAGAAAAATAAAGGAGAGATAGGCCAGAACAGGGGCGTAGCTTAGTCACTGAGATTCGGAGGGAGTAAATCTCAAGTTTCCCAACTAATAAATCAGTGGGCGACAGGGTGAAAGTATGATGTGACCAGGGCTCAAGATGGACCCTTCCGATTAGGAGCATAATCAGGGGCATGTGGTGCTGATTTAGAGTTCTTAGTACCCTGTGTGCTAAACTCAAGGTCCACCTGATATTTTAGAGCGACAGAGCAACATTTACTCTGTGAGTATAAAACATCCTTTGATTGCCTGGCGGCTTAGGTGGCATCAAGTAAGCCATTTGACTTTCCACCCTATTTAGAGCGCCAGTCAAATGGCCTTTTGTTTACTGTTTATCACCGGCAGATATATTCTGGTGGTGAGGGATGATACGAGCGATGTTACCACCACACAATGGGAGAAAATGGCTGTTCCTGCCAGTGTATAAGGATGTCTGTCGAGCTGGCAGACATCTTTACATTTGTCAGACGAAGTAAAGACAGTAAAGCCCTTTGCCCCCCCGTCTGCCTTTACTCGATTTGCTAAATCCTAAATCAGGCCCTCTTATCTGAAGTGGCACAATGGACAAATACCAGTGTGATCTTACCACCATCTTTTCATCAGCATTGCAAAGAAAATTTTAAAACAGACAGCTCATGTCCCTAGGATTGGACGGACGCTCTTTCGCCTACCTGGCGCCTTTTCTGTGGAATTCGCTCCCGCTGAAACTGCGTCTTGAACCTAGTTACATCAAATACCGGAAGGGCATTAAGGCATGGTTATTCAACCAATAAATTCCATCCCACCTGGTAAAAATCGGATCCAACGTGCCGGGAAACCCTCAGGGTAGCTGTTGCGCCATATAAATGTAATAAATAAATAAATAAATAAATGCGGGGTTTAGGTGGGGGAGGACATGCAGGCATCGGAGGAGGTGGGAGAGACGAATGCTGCTTTAGAAATGCGTGCAGCAATGGGACGAAGCTGAACACAGGCAAACAGTAAAAGGAGCAGGAAAACTAGAAAAAATTACCCCCCCCCCCAAAAAATCAGATAAAGAACAAAAGCATAATTATACAGTACTTGGCCCCTGCTCTGTGGGAGGAACAAAGAGAAAAAGAAGGGACATAGAGGCAGAACTGACCACTAGCAGGCAAGGATTTTAAAGGACACTGAAACAAACAAATGAAAAGCAAGGGGATGGCTTTAAGCCCACAAGAGAAGTTACAACAGGTCTCTAATACTCAACCTAAAAAATATTTGTTCCAGGCTGTATGTTTTTATTTGGTGGTATCCTAAAGCTGCTGGCACATCTTGTTTTAGGGGGTCATAGACACTGATCAAGCATGCCTGCCATGTCCCTCACTCCAGGGATCAGAGAGCAGACGTGTAACATTAACCAACGACACTTTGCCGACCCTAGAAGGATGACCGGCTGATTGAACACTGCAGAATGTGAATCTGTGACTATCAGGGTGAAGCATATTCCCTTCTGAAAAAGAATTACTCATCTGAGCTGCCACAACACGGCCATGAAAGGCAGTGGCATAACTCACAACATTGGGACCCGCTTGCAGAATGTGTTGAGGGGCCCGAGTCTCTCATGTCTCACACATATTCATTGGCTTTGGTCCTAAAGGGGGGCCCTGAAGGTTTGCCCCCGCCCCCCCCAGTACTGCGCTTACCCCCCAGCAGTGTGGCACTGCAGCAGCCTGTGATTTGGATGACATTGACACTGGCTGAGTAAACGGAGAAAGGGTGGTGCTAGGATGCCCTGAGGACACTCCCGCTTGTGGTTAGTAGGCGGGGCACTGGAGAAGCAACTCGAGAGGGAGGAGCCCGGCTCCGCAAGAAGGGCGTGTACACTGCAGCGTCAGACATGTTCATGCTGTGAACCGTCAGCTCTATCTTACAGCCAACTCTATCCGAAGCAGTGAAGGGGACTCTGGGAGATGAGTGTTGTTGCCCTGGATACCTCCACTTCCTACTCTGTAAATGTATGGTAGCATCAAAATCCATGAGTGTTGCGGGGGCACACCCGCTGCAACGCTCAAGGAATATCTGGCGAGAGCAGACTAAAGCAACACAGCAATTTGTGCCGCCTTGCCGTACTCCATATATAGGAGGCCAATTAAAGTCAGGCAGAGTGGGTTTGCATGACCTCAAAGATATGATTTTATAGTTTGTGCCGCCGGAGGGTCACAAAACGTGATGCTCTGGCGGCACAGAGGGGTTCATACATAAGCCCCACACTGACTCGTGTATGGGGTTTGACATATGGCAATGCAGCAACTCACTTTTCTGAGCTGCCCTACATCAAAGTGAAAGGGCAGGAACGCCCTGTATTTATCTTATAAGATGCGTTCTTGTCATTTCCCTCAGCACTGGCGCCGTTTCGGCAGACCAGCGCCAACTCAGGCACGCCTGCATCATGGTGAAAGGGTGCCTGTCTTATCGGCAAGTCTGTTTTTGTGCAGGAAGGGGCACCTTACTGCACAAAAACAATCATGAGAGGTGCTTTCTTCTTTCTAAGTGCGCTGCAGAAGGCAGAACTCATGGAAAATGAAATCAGCGAGAAGAAATTAAGTTATTTCTCCTTGTTACACCTCACCTCTGCAGGAGTAAGGTTTTGAAGCTTCCTAAGGTTTACAGGTGTTGCACATCTGGGGAAGCATCAAAATCCATGGGTGTTGTGTGGGATTACCCACCGCAACTCCCAATGGAAAACCTCCTGAGCGCAGAGTAAGGCACTGCCTTGCTTCTCCATATATATCAGGCCATTTAAATCCAAACAAATTGGCTTTTCGTGACCTCATAGATATGATTTCAAGGTTTGCGCCACCGGAGGGCCACAGAAAGTGACTCTTCGGCAGCGCAGAGGGCTCATAAATGTGCCCCTTAACGAACTGCACTTAATCTGAACATTCCCCCGCATAAATAATTCATAATTTATAATTAGCTGATTGAGAAAAGGCGCCCTATCTTGTTCCTCTAAGTGTTGGGCACTACGAGAGCAGTGTCTTACACTACGCACCAAAAATCATAAGCTGTCTCAAGAAAGAGCGGTTAATAGAATAAAAACATCTCTATAGAACATCAGAGCAGAACATGTCCTCTAGGCCCAAGGACAAGATAAGAAAAATCATTAACTTTAAAGTTTAAACAGTTTCATTCATAATTACCATAGCACATAAAATCCATGATTTGACTCTAGCTAAGAGTGCACCTAATTACCAGCTCTTTAAATGGGACTTCCTAGCTCATAATATTCAAAATATTGTAATCTAGGTATACATAAATGATAAAAAATAGTGTTACATACGCTCTCTTGCATACAGGGAACAGTCCAGATGGTCAACTTTAAATTCATGTTTTGAGAAAGACACACATGTCGATACGAAGATCCACATAAAATCTTTATTTTCAAAGCTTCTTCAAATTAGTGTTTTTCCAACTTCTCCAATTAAACGCATAAAGTCGTCAGCCAAGCCAACACGTGTTTCGCAGTATCTCTTTTCCTCAGGGCTTTGTAATCATGTTTTTTTGTCGAGTTAGAGGTCAGTTATTTCATCAGTTTGTGCTATTGCATACGGCTTCGTTTTCGAATTCCGGCCGGAAGGCGACCGGGGCGGAAAAGCGGTGGACGGTCTTTCCATCCACTGCGGTCCCCCGCGCCATACTAATATGGCGGGGGGGGCATTCAGGAGAGGATGTCTGGCGGATTGCCCCTGCCAGGCCGGCGGTAGCTACCGCCAGCCTGGCGGGGGCATTCCGCCCGACATCCTAATGGGCCCCCTAGTGCTTAGCAGAAAAGACTTTGGGCGCCTGCATCTATTTTCTCACAAATTAAATGCTGGCTTGTAGAGCCAGGTAAACATATGTTCGCTGCCACAAATGATATCAATTATAGAAGAAACTGACCTAGAAAGTAAAGTACGTAACAACGCATGTTCTCTAGGGGTGGGTGGAACTCGTTGAATTTCACTCCACGGAATTCTGTCGAGTTACAGGAAAACTCAGTGTTTTTCTGTGGAATTCTGCGAATGGGCAGAATTAGGCACTACACACTGCTCAAGCTGATTTTTGGATTTTTGAAGAATCAGTGTGAAGAGCACCACACAGCATGCCAGAGGCCAAAACTCCACCAACTAGTCCAGGGTAGCGAAATGTATCACCCACCCCTAATATTCTCCGGTTGACCCGGCATTCTGGCATGTCTTGGCAGGCTGTCTGAGCCACCCTCACCATGTGGGCTGTAGGAGTCACGTGACAGAACCGGCGTTGAGGTGATTGGTAGGCAGTTTTAGTGTAGTGATAGATAAGTGCAAAGAAGGTGCACCATAGAAAATAAACCACATCAGTCTGTATGTGTGAAAAAGGGGAGAGGATGTAGCCTTATGGCTAGAGCGGTGGACCTCGAAGCTGGGGAACCGGGTTCGAGTCTCGGTAGCGACGCTCAAGATCCTGTCATTCTGGGAAATCACTTAACCTCCCTGTGGCCGATTCACAGAACTAGGCTGAGACAAAATCCTAAACTTACTACTTTTGGTATTCACAGAAGACATTTATTAGTAGTAAAGTTAGGACTTTGTCTTAAATTAGGAATGTGTCTTAAGTTAGGATTTTGTCTTAAGTTAGGATTTTGGCTTAAGTTAAACATAAGTTTGTCTTAAGTTTTGGTTTTAAGACAAAATCCTAACAAGACAAAATCCTAACTTAAGACAAAATCCTAACTTTACTACTACTAACTGCCTTCTGTGAATACCAAAAGTAGTAAGTTTAGGATTTTGTCTCAGATTAGTTAAGTAAATAAGCCCCTAGGTGCCTAACAAAAATGTTATGTGTCCATTTGTAAGGAAGCTGGTGCTCACGTAAAGCGCTCTGATACCCGATTTCTCGGGTCTAGTTCGCGCTATATGAAACTTTTTTAAAAAGGGCCACTTTAATGAACCAGGTATCTATCACAAAATACAATAATACAACTGCCTAGGCACATTTCTTTAACCCCTTGCATGCAGTGCCAATTTTTGCTCTGTGCAGGCGATTTAGAGAGTGGGCGGGATTCGGACAGCCCCCGGAACACTCCCCGGGCACACGCCCACCATGACGTATGACGGCCGGGGGTCGTCCGAAACACTGAAGGGGTTAAAGACTAGGGGGCATTTTATGAGCCCTTGCGTCACTTTTGCACCGCCGGTGCGTCACTTATTGTGACGCACCAGTGGCGTAAAAAATTTGCCTTGTTACGCCATATTTATAAAGTGACGCATCTAGGTAGATGCTTCACTTTGTAAACCCCTGCGCCACATTATACCTGCGCCAGGTATAATGTATGCAAGGGGGGCGTATTGACGCAAGAAAGGGTCATAGAAGTGATGCAGTGAAATATATAAGATTTCACTGCGACATTTCTTGGACGCTAATGCGTCAATATCTTACACCTGTCTCATGGCAAACGTAAGACTGACACAGGCTCACAAGAGACTTGCCCATGTGTAATGAGCCATTGCTGAAGTTGCGTCACTTTTGTGACACACTCCAGCAATGCGTCATTTTTGCTATTACAGAAACGTCAGAAATACTGACGTATCTGTAACTCCTTGAGCCATTATGCATCATACAGTAAATATGACGCATCATTGGTGACGCAGGGAGGGCGCAGTGAAAAGTGACGCATCGCTATTTTCATGCTGTGATGCGTCACTTTTCATAAATGAGGCCCTGTGGTTGTAGACTCACCATACAAATATGTTTACCTAACCATTTTATCACCCCGATTCCAATGTGCCCTAAGCCCACCTCCAAAAATGCCCACCACCCTCTTTCATCTGCTTATCACCTGCTCATCAGAGACAAGGCTGACAGCATGACATGTAAACTCTACACGCCTGTACATCAAACTCAGCCTGTGATAATCAGCAGTACTCAAACCCTGAAGCCCACCCACCTTTAATGCCACCCCGTGCCACCCATTGCCAATCCCTCCTGCTGCAACAGCTGGACCTCACCACACACCTGTACAACCCCTAGGACAACGCTCCAGGCGTTGTCTGCCCCCAAAACACCAATTACCCCCTTCACTTCATCAAGAGTGGAGGGGGGCTGGTCACTGGTTGCACCCCAGTGCAGGAGCAGACAAGCAGGTATGAGCTAGAGACCGACAGACAGACAGACAGAAGTTCAGAAGGCAGTGTAGAGAGGCAATAAGCAGGCTGCAACAACGGCACCTACAATGAGTGCTGGCCGGAGAGATGGTAGGGTGTGCACAGGGCTTTAATTGGGCCGGGTCTCACAGGGTCTGCGCACCGGCAGTTATTTAAAAGGGGGCCTCCGAACGGGTTTCTATCGGGCTCTGTTTTGTGCCCTGACACAGGCGGTCTGTTTTTTTCCCAGACTGCAGTGACAGCAGGCACATCCATGTGCGCTGCTCACACTGCTCACTTCTCACTAATGTGCGCTGCTCACGCTGCTCACTTCTCACTAGTGTGCGCTGCTCACTTCTCACTAGTGTGCGCTGCTCACGCTGCTCACTTCTCACTAGTGTGCGCTGCTCACACTGCTCACTTCTCACTAATGTGCGCTGCTCACGCTGCTCACTTCTCACTAGTGTGCGCTGCTCACTTCTCACTAGTGTGCGCTGCTCACGCTGCTCACTTCTCACTAGTGTGCGCTGCTCACGCTGCTCACTTCTCACTTCTCACTAGTGTGCACTGCTCATGCTGCTCACTTCTCACTAGTGTGCGCTGCTCACGCTGCTCACTTCTCACTAGTGTGCGCTGCTCACGCTGCTCACTTCTCACTAGTGTGCACTAATCATACGGCTCACTTCTCACTAGTGTGCTGCACACACTGCTCACTTCTCACTAGTGTGCACTGCTCATGCTGCTCACTTCTCACTAGTGTGCGCTGCTCACGCTGCTCACTTCTCAATAGTGTGCGCTGCTCACGCTGCTCACTTCTCACTAGTGTGCGCTGCTCATGCTGCTCACTTCTCACTAGTGTGCACTGCTCATGCTGCTCACTTCTCACTAGTGTGCGCTGCTCACGCTGCTCACTTCTCAATAGTGTGCGCTGCTCACGCTGCTCACTTCTCACTAGTGTGCGCTGCTCACGCTGCTCACTTCTCACTAGTGTGCGCTGCTCATGCTGCTCACTTCTCACTAGTGTGCACTACTCATACGGCTCACTTCTCACTAGTGTGCTGCACACACTGCTCACTTCTCACTAGTGTGCGCTGCTCATGCTGCTCACTTCTCACTAGTGTGCACTGCTCATGCTGCTCACTTCTCACTAGTGTGCGCTGCTCACGCTGCTCACTTCTCAATAGTGTGCGCTGCTCACGCTGCTCACTTCTCACTAGTGTGCGCTGCTCACGCTGCTCACTTCTCACTAGTGTGCACTACTCATACGGCTCACTTCTCACTAGTGTGCTGCACACACTGCTCACTTCTCACTAGTGGAAAAGTTACGGCATGACGTCATGCCGGGTAAGTGTTGAAGGGGAAGGGAAATCCTTTAAAGAGTCATGTTCTCTCTGGATTTCTCTTCTCTTTTTGAAACTCAGGAGCAGCAGCATTGTCGTGGTGTCACCAGGGTTTTAAGTGGAAGCTTTTTCAATATTATATACAAGCCATAGTTGCTGCTTATTTATCTCATGCAACTAACAACCATTGACAAAGCCAATAGTCCTGGCTTGTTGTAGGTATGATGTGACTTGTTGTATCATATATCTGGATACAATGACAGAAGCAGCAAAATACAAGTCTGGTGGCACACTGTGCAAAGCACAGATTTTTAGCTAAAGTGTTTTTAAGCCACGCCCTTACTTATCCTGGCCACGCCCCCTTGAGAGACCCCCCCAGTTTTTTCATACCACTTAAAGCCCTGGGTGTGCGTAAAGGTGCTGGGTCAGTTTTCCTTTCTGTGCCACCTCCTGGCATTCAGCAGCTATTACCCCCCCCCCCCCTTTTAGGGGCCCCAGTGGCAGCCATCTTTGTCATTAACACACTTTGACAATGTAGGCCCTGCTGAGAGCGGTGCCTGTGAGGTCTGACCGCACTTTACAGGGGGCAGGAAAGACCCGAGAGGGAGGCCGTGAGCTCTCGGTAGAAACCAAGGCCTGGCGCATGAAGGCATTTGAAATATGGGCCGCTGGATCGATAGCCTCAAGAGCAGCGAAAGTGAAGCTGTCGGCAATTATAATTCTGAGAAGAAAGATCCTGGAAACGGGCGGGCTGCAGCGGCGCGAGGCAGCGCGGAGACAGGCTATTTACAAGCGAGAGGCCCACAGCGACCTTATCAAGAGAGACGAGGGGAGGCGCCTGGGACAAAGGGCTCTAGCGCCCAGAAGGAAAGCGCCTGAGGTACATCAGCCTGGTCTATGAGCAGTGGCAAATCTACAGGCACAGAGACCTGTCCCCGCAGGAAGGAACTGTGCGTAAAAGGGCTCAATTTACAACCCTAGATCTACAGGCACAAAGACATGTCCCCGCAGGAAGGAACTGTGCGTAAAAGGGCTCAATTTACAACCCTAGATCTACAGGCACAAAGACATGTCCACGCAGGAAGGAACTGCGCGTAAAAGGGATCAATTTACAACACAAAATCTACAGGCACAAAGACATGTCCACGCAGGAAGGAACTGTGCGTAAAAGGGCTCAATTTACAACCCTAAATCTACAGGCACAAAGACATGTCCACGCAGGAAGGAACTGTGCGTAAAAGGGCTCAATTTACAACGCTAAATCTACAGGCACAAAGACATGTCCACGCAGGAAGGAACTGTGCGTAAAAGGGCTCAATTTACAGCGCTAAATCTACAGGCACAAAGACCTGCCCTACAGGAAGGAACTGAGGATAAAAGGGCTCAATTTTCAATCCTAGATCTACAGGCTCAAAGACCTGTCCCCGCAGGAAGGAACTGAGGATAAAAGGGCTCAATTTTCAACCCTAGATCTACAGGCTCAAAGACCTGTCCCCGCAGGAAGGAACTGAGGGTAAAAGGGCTCAATTTACAACCCTAGATCTACAGGCACAAAGACCTGCCCTGCAGGAAGGAACTGAGGATAAAAGGGCTCAATTTTCAACCCTAGATCTACAGGCACAAAGACCTGTCCCCGCAGGAAGGAACTGAGGATAAAAGGGCTCAATTTTCAACCCTAGATCTACAGGCTCAAAGACCTGTCCCCGCAGGAAGAAACTGAGGGTAAAAAGGCTCAATTTACAACCCTAGATCTACAGGCACAAAGACCTGTCCCCGCAGGAAGGAACTGAGGATAAAAGGGCTCAATTTACAACCCTAGATCTACAGGCACAAAGACTTGTCCCCGCAGGAAGGAACTTAGGATAAAAGGGCTCAATTTTCAACCCTAGATCTACAGGCACAAAGACCTGTCCCCGCAGGAAGGAACTGAGGATAAAAGGGCTCAATGTTCAACCCTAGATCTACAGGCACAAAGACCTGTCCCCGCAGGAAGGAACTGAGGATAAAAGGGCTCAATTTTCAACCCTAGATCTACAGGCACAAAGACCTGTCCCCGCAGGAAGGAACTGAGGATAAAAGGGCTCAATTTACAACCCTAGATCTACAGGCAGAAAGACCTGTCTCCGCAGGAAGGAACTGTACGTAAAAGGGCTCAATTTACAACCCTAAATCTACAGGCACAAAGAAATGTCCATGCAGGAAGGAACTGTGCGCAAAAGGGCTCAATTTACAACCCTAGATCTACAGGCACAAAGACCTGCCCCGGCAGGAAGGAACTGAGGATAAAAGGGCTCAATTTTCAACCCTAGATCTACAGGCTCAAAGACCTGTCCCCACAGGAAGGAACTGAGGATAAAAGGGCTCAATTTACAACCCTAGATCTACAGGCACAAAGACCTGTCCCCGCAGGAAGGAACTGAGGATAAAAGGGCTCAATTTACAACCCTAGATCATCTACAGGCACAAAGACCTGTCCCCGCAGGAAGGAACTGAGGATAAAAGGGCTCAATTTTCAACCCTAGATCATCTACAGGCACAAAGACCTGTCCCCGCAGGAAGGAACTGAGGATAAAAGGGCTCAATTTTCAACCCTAGATCTACAGCCACAAAGACCTGTCCCCGCAGGAAGTAACTGAGGATAAAAGGGATCAATTTTCAACCCTAGATCTACAGGCTCAAAGACCTGTCCCCGCAGGAAGGAACTGAGGATAAAAGGGCTCAATTTACAACCCTAGATCTACAGGCACAAAGACCTGTCCCCGCAGGAAGGAACTGAGGATAAAAGGGCTCAATTTTCAACCCTAGATCTACAGGCACAAAGACCTGTCCCCGCAGGAAGGAACTGAGGATAAAAGGGCTCAATTTTCAACCCTAGATCTACAGGCACAAAGACCTGTCTCCGCAGGAAGGAACTGAGGATAAAAGGGCTCAATTTTCAACCCTAGATCTACAGGCACAAAGACCTGCCCTGCAGGAAGGAACTGAGGATAAAAGGGCTCTATTTACAACCCTAAATCTACAGGCACAAAGACCTGCCGTGCAGGCAGGAATTGAGGATAAAAGGGCTCAATTTACAACCCTAAATCTACAGGCACAAAGACCTGTCCCCGCAGGAAGGAACTGAGGATAAAAGGGCTCAATTCACAACCCCAGATCTACAGGCACAAAGACCTGTCCCCGCAGGAAGGAACTCTATGTAAAAGGGCTCAATTTACAACCCTAAATCTACAGGCACAAAGACCTGTCCCCGCCGGAAGGAACTGCACGTGAAATGGCACAATTTACAACCCCAAATCTACAGGCACAAAGACCTGTCCCCGCAGGAAGGAACTCTATGTAAAAGGGCTCAATTTACAACCCTAAATCTACAGGCACAAAGACCTGTCCCCGCAGGAAGGAACTGAGGATAAAAGGGCTCAATTTACAACCCCAGATCTACAGGCACAAAGTCCTGTCCCCACAGGAAGGAACTGAGGGTAAAAGGGCTCAATTTACAACCCTAGAGCTACAGGCACAAAGACCTGTCCCCGCAGGAAAGAACTGAGGATAAAAGGGCTCAATTTACAACCCTAGATCTACAGGCACAAAGACCTGTCCCCGCAGGAAGGAACTGAGGATAAAAGGGCTCAATTTTCAACCCTAGATCTACAGGCACAAAGACCTGTCCCCGCAGGAAGGAACTGAGGATAAAAGGGCTCAATTTTCAACCCTAGATCTACAGGCACAAAGACCTGCCCTGCAGGAAGGAACGGAGGATAAAAGGGCTCAATTAACAACCCTAAATCTACAGGCACAAAGACCTGCCGTGCAGGCAGGAATTGAGGATAAAATGGATCAATTTACAACCCTAAATCTACAGGCACAAAGACCTGTCCCCGCAGGAAGGAACTGAGGATAAAAGGGCTCAATTTACAACCCTAGATCTACAGGCACAAAGACCTGTCCCCGCAGGAAGGAACTGAGGATAAAAGGGCTTAATTTTCAACCCTAGATCTACAGGCACAAAGACCTGTCCCCGCAGGAAGGAACTGAGGATAAAAGGGCTCAATTTTCAACCCTAGATCTACAGGCACAAAGACCTGTCTCCGCAGGAAGGAACTGAGGATAAAAGGGCTCAATTTTCAACCCTAGATCTACAGGCACAAAGACCTGCCCTGCAGGAAGGAACTGAGGATAAAAGGGCTCTATTTACAACCCTAAATCTACAGGCACAAAGACCTGCCGTGCAGGCAGGAATTGAGGATAAAAGGGCTCAATTTACAACCCTAAATCTACAGGCACAAAGACCTGTCCCCGCAGGAAGGAACAGAGGATAAAAGGGCTCAATTCACAACCCCAGATCTACAGGCACAAAGACCTGTCCCCGCAGGAAGGAACTCTATGTAAAAGGGCTCAATTTACAACCCTAAATCTACAGGCACAAAGACCTGTCCCCGCCGGAAGGAACTGCACGTGAAATGGCACAATTTACAACCCCAAATCTACAGGCACAAAGACCTGTCCCCGCAGGAAGGAACTCTATGTAAAAGGGCTCAATTTACAACCCTAAATCTACAGGCACAAAGACCTGTCCCCGTAGGAAGGAACTGAGGATAAAAGGGCTCAATTTACAACCCCAGATCTACAGGCACAAAGTCCTGTCCCCACAGGAAGGAACTCTATGTAAAAGGGCTAAATTTACAACCCTAACTCTACAGGCACAAAGACCTGTCCCCGCAGGAAGGAACTGCGCGTAAAAGGGCTCAATTTACAACCCCAGATCTACAGGCAAAAAGACCTGTCCTCGCAGGAAGGAACTCTATGTAAAAGGGCTCAATTTACAACCCTAAATCTACAGGCACAAAGACCTGTCCCCGCAGGAAGGAACTGAGGATAAAAGGGCTAAATTTACAACTCTAAATCTACAGGCACAATGACCTGTTCTCAAAGGGAGGAACTGTGCGTAAAAGGGCTCAATTTACAACCCTAGATCTAAAGGCACAAAGACCTGTCCTCGCAGGAAGGAACTGAGGATAAAAGGGCTCAATTTACAACCCCAGATCTACAGGCACAATGATCTGTCCCCGCAGGAAGGAACTGAGGATAAAAGGGCTCAATTTACAACTCTAAATCTACAGGCACAATGATCTGTCCCCGCAGGAAGGAACTGAGGATAAAAGGGCTCAATTTACAACCCTAAATCTACAGGCACAAAGACCTGTCCACGCAGGAAGGAACTGCGCGTAAAAGGGCTCAATTTGCAACCCTAAATCTACAGGCACAAAGACCTGCCCCACAGGAAGTAATTGAGTGTAAAATGGCTCAATTTACAACCCCAGATCTACAGGCACAAACACCTGTCCCCGCAGGAAGGAACTGAGTGTAAAAGGGCTCAATTTACAACCCTAGATCTACAGGCACAAAGACATGTCCCCGCAGGAAGGAACTGCGCGTAAAAGGGCTCAATTTACAACCCTAAATCTACAGGCACATAGACTTGTCCCAGCAGGAAGGAACTGAGGGTAAAAGGTCTCAATTTACAACCCCAGATCTACAGGCACAAAGACTTATCCCCGCTGGAAGGAACTGCACGTAAAAGTGCTCAATTTACAACCCTAAAGCTACAGGCACAAAGACCTGTCCCCACAGGAAGGAACTGAGTGTTAAAGGGCTCAATTTACAACCCTAGATTTACAGGCACAAAGACCTGTCCCCACATGAAGGAACTGATGGTAAAAGGGCTCAATTTACAACCCCAGATCTACAGGCACAAAGACTTATCCCCGCAGGGAGGAGCTGTGCGTAAAAGGGTTCAATGTACAACCCTAGATCTACAGGCACAAAGACCTGTCCCCGCAGGGAGGAACTGCGCGTAAAAGGGCTCAATCTACAACCCCAGATCTACAGGCACAAAGACCTGTGCCCGCAGGGTGGAACTGCGCGTAAAAGGGCTCAATTTACAACCCCAAATCACCCCATGTACTGAATGATTAGAGTACTGCAAGGAGAGTGCCTGGGTGAATTTATAAGTGGTTGGGTTTGGCGCAGTGAATGGATTAGTACATGCTGCTGAATGGGTCACTGGAAGAGTGCAAGGGGAGTGACAGGGTGTTTGCTGGAAGTGTATAAATACTGACTTTGGAATTGAAGGTGTGAAAACAAGTGTATAGGTGGTTAGAGGACTGCATGCATAGTGGATAGGCGTTTGAAGCAGTCCATGTAAGGAGAGTGCCTGGGTGAATTTATAAGTGGTTGGGTTTTGGTGTAATTTTTACAATTTTTTCAGATGGGTACTGGTGGTAACTGACTCTGACTAACTAGTCCTACAGCCAGTGCTATGCTAAAAGACAATTAGAATACAGTTAAAACACCTACACACACTAGGGAACACTGTATGTTGGGGTACCCCTGTGATTAGAATGACCTCCTCTGTAAGCCCCTAGTACATAATAGGGCAGGGGGATTAAAACTACCTCTTAAAACACTCCACAGGGCGCATTTGCACACTGGTGAAGGGAGGGGAGGGGCTAAGCTGACGTGTGCAAACACGCCCTGTGACTGTTTTATTTTAGGAGATAAAGGCCCCTTGAATACTGAGTGTCCCTTGGGTCCAACTAGCCCACAGGTATCTCCAGTTAGCGCCACAGAGCTGCGTTGCAGAGAGGTGTAAAAAGTGGTACGGCCTGGACCACCTCTCTGCAATGCAGCAAAGTGGCGCTTACTGGAAGCACCTGGTTGACTAATTGGCCCCCAGGGGCCCTCAGGATTGAATGTGAATTATTTCCCCATCTTAAAACGAGCCACAGGGCATGTTTACACACCTCACCTCAGGCCCCTTCCCCTCCCTTCACTACTTTGTAAACGCGCCATGTGGCCGTTTTAATTTGGGAGATTAAGTCTCCTTGAATCTTGAGGGTCGCTAGGGTCCAAGTAGCCCATCAGGTACCTCCAGTAAGCGCCACAGAGCTGCATTGTAGAGAGGTGTAAAAAAGGGCACGGCCTGGGCCACCTCTTTGCAACGCAGTGCAGTGGCGTTTACTGGAAGCACCTGGTGGGCTAGTTGGCCCCCTGGGGCTCTCAGGATTGAAGGGGAATTGTTTCCCCAACTTAAAACCAGCCACAGGGCGTGTTTTAACACGCCACCTTATGCCCCGTCCACTCCCTTCACCACTGTGTAACCGCACCCTGTGGCTGTTTTAGGTTGGAAGATTAGGTCCCCTTGAATTCTGAGGGTCCCTAGGTTCAAACTAGCCCACTAGGTACCTCCAGTAAGCGCCGTTGCAGAGAGGTGTAAAAAGGGGCAGGGCCTGCACCACCTCTCTGCAACGCAGCGCAGTGTCACTTATTGGAAGGACCTGGTGGGCTAGGTGGCCCCCAGGGGCCCTCAGGATTGAAGGGGAGTTAATTCCCCAACTTCAAACACGCCACAGGGCGTTTCTGCACACGTCACCTCAGGCCCCGTCCCCTCCCTTCACCACTGTGTTAACGCGTCCCGTGTCCGTTCTAAGTTGGGAAATTAAGTTGAACCCTAAGGCTCCCTAGGGTCAAACTAGCCCACTAGGTACCTCCAATAAGTGCCACAGAGCTGCGTTGCAGAGAGGTGTAAAAAGGGGCGTGGTCTCTGAACACCTGTCTGCAATGCAGCTCCGTGGCGCATACTGGAGGTACCTGGTGGTCTAGTTGCCCCTCAGGGACCCTCAGTATTGAAAGAGAATGACGATTCTCCAATTTATATGCAGAGAGAATCTTGATTTCATTAAAGACAAGGGACGCTAACATTATGCATATACTTTAATTTGCTGCCCAACATGCAGCCCTTTAAAGAACATTAAACACATGACAAAGTAGTAGAATGTTCACACAAGCAGTAAAAGTATCCTGTGCACTGCATCATCTTCCTCTTTTAGCTGCGCAATCCAAGAGGTAAAACGCTTCTTTCTTGGCAAGACAAGTCCTTAGGCATTTTGATCTAAAGAGAAAAAAGGTTCTCATAGTAAGGAAGCACTGGAAACAGTAAGAGAGCATGCACGAAAACATTTGCATTAAAGATACAGAATAGAAACATTAATTAATATAATAAATATTATATATATATATATTCACTGAAAAAACCATAGGTTTCACACCAGTTATAGTTAGTAATTAGCATTTTAAAAACCTATTAAATTCACTGAAAAAATTATAGGTTTCACACCATTTATATAGTCAGCTGGAAATTTTACTCGCATAAAACCATTGAAATTCCCACGTTATAGTTAGTTGGACTCACTATAACTTGCGCGTGCAATGCACTGCTGATGACGTCACATATTACATCACTCATGACATGGTCAGTGACATCACTCATGACATCACTGATGACACCATCCAGTGAATGTGTGTCTTTTTAAAAAATAAATATGTGTTATATATGTATATGTAAAAGTTGATGGAAGAATACATGTTTAAATAAGTGTTTACATGGATGTTTTAAAAAAAAAAAATGATTGGTTAACTGGTTTATTAAGTGTATCTTAGTGAATACATATATTAGAGAGTAATGTTTAAATATTCAAATATATGTATTAGTGTTTCACTTTGTGTATAAGTGCCTGCATGGGTTGGTGAGTTGCTACATGTGTATGTATATGGGTTATTAGATGTTTTTCTTAGTATCAGTATGAGTGTTTGTATGGTTTGGTGGGGGTATTACTTAGCACATAGATGCATGAATGACTGACTCTCTGTTTCTATGTGTTTTGAAGACAGCATATGTGCAGGACTGTATGGGTGGATGAGTGTGTATATGTGTGTGTTAGTGAGTGAATGTCTCACTGGTGTGTTTATCAGTAACTACATATGTTTTAATCTAGTATATGTGAAGATTGATGTATATAAGTGAGTATATGTGGAGTGAGGAATTGTAAGAGTTCCTGTTTAAATTAGTATGTGTTTCTATAAGTGATTGTTTAAGAGAGTAAGTATGTGTAAGTTTCCTTAGAAGTAAAGTGGTAGTGTGTGTATAGCTGTATATGCAAATAAATGGATGTTCAATAGTGTATTTGCATGTGTGAGTATGTGTGAGAGCATCTTTAGGATGACTGTCGGTGTGTAAGAGGATGTATAGGTGTATCACTTCATATGAAGAGTGAGTATATATATGAGTGACTATATAGAACTGTTGGTGAATGAGTGCATGAGTATATAGATGGTGGAATAATTGAATTGGTTGTTGTAACTGGTATGGCTAGCTCCATTTTTTTGAAAATGTTAGTTTTTATTTTTGAATATGTGTTTCAAGGGTTACATTTCAGTGAAAGGAGATCTGTCACTCTGTCACAAGGATGTTGTCATCAGTGATGTCATGAGTGATGTCACTGACCATGTCATGAGTGATGTAATATGTGACGTCATCAGCAGTGCATTGCACGCGCAAGTTATAGTGAGTCCAACTAACTATAACGTGGGAATTTCAATGGTTTTATGCGAGTAAAATTTCCAGCTGACTATAACTGGTGTGAAACCTATGGTTTTTTCAGTGAATTTCAAAGGTTTTTTAAATGCTAATTCCTAACTATAGTTGGTGTGTAACCTACGGTTTTTTCAGTGAATATATATATATATATATACAATTTCTATGGCAAAATGAAACCCCTCATTTTGTTCCTTTTCAAATTAAATGTATTAAGTGTTACCACTTTATTCCAATCAAGATGACTTCAGGTGTGTCATACTTTTGTCATAAGTAAGACTGTTAGCGTTCTAGTTGTTCTTTAGAACACTCTGGGACATTCTGTCATTGGGCTATAGTTGGGCTACATCTGGCTGATATTTGGGCTACATTTGGGCTCTTTTGTCTCTGGTGGCCATCTCGGGAGACTGCATATCAGAAGTTTTTTTAATGAAATATAAGAGGATTTGAGAAATCACTCAAAATGTGGCCTAATTTTTCTTTCTTCAGCACTAATCATAATTTCTATGGCAAAATGAACTCCCTCATTTTTTTCCTTTGCAAATTAAATGTTTTAAGTGTTAACACTTTATTCCAATCAAGATGAATTCAGGTGTGCCATACTTTTGTCATAAGTAAGACTGTTAGCGCTCTAGTTGTTCTTTAGAACACTCTGGGACATTCTGTCATTGGGCTATAGTTGGGCTACATCTGGCTGATATTTGGGCTACATTTGTTTTTTTTATCTCTGGTGGCCATCTTTGGGCTACATTGGGCTACATTGGGCTACATTGGGCTACATTTGGGCTCTAACATATATATAGCCCAATGTAGCCCAATATATATTTTTTCAAAGTAAATTTTCGTAAAAAACACTGGAGCATATATCTTGAGACATAGCAAAGGCACATCAGGGTACCAGTCCCTACAATTTTGCCAAGTTTGGTGGAAATCCATTCAGCCGTTCGGGCTAAAAGTGAGTCCAACCGCCCTATGGAAATTAACATGGGGAAAACACGTTTTGGGACCCCCCTTTTATCTCAGCCCCCGCTTGACGGATCCCCCCAAAACTTTCAGGGAAGGAGCGGAGCGCAGCGAGGCAAAGTTAAGGAAAATTACAGGCAGATCCCTCATTCGGCGCCAAAGTTATTACCAATAGGATGTTGCGGATTTCCTATGGAAAACGATCCTAACTATAACTACCTACTTGCGACCACCAGTAGGTAATATATATATCTACAAAGCAGGGCAGATGGCTAAAGGGAGAAATTCACCTTTCCACTTGGAGAAAACTTTACAGGTGATATTTGGGACAGAAAGCCTCCCCCACAAGAGGAACATTAAAGAAAGCACTACAATAACCAGGGAGCTTTGCACTGAAGCCCCACCCACTGAGGTAATAATTTACAAGTGCAAAACGAATGAGAGTGCATTCATTTCCCTGCCTGAGCCACTGAAGAAAGGATGTCAGTATCCTGAAACGCGTTTGGCAATGATAAAGAACTTGGTGAACTTTACCTTTCAGTCCGTCTGCTGGCAAGTAATGGAAAAATAAATTGAGTGATTAGAATTCATGTGGTTTGTCTTCAATGGGGCTTTTCTGCACATGACTGATATATATATATGTATATACACCCAAGTTCCTCGGGAGAGGAGGGTGGGATAATGTTAGCCTCCGTGGTCTTTAATGAAATCAAGATTCTTTCTGCCTAGAAATTGGAGAATCGACATTTCATTACAAGAACGGAGGCTACCATTATGCATGATTAAAGCCACTCAAGGCTACATTAGTAACATGCTGTACTGGTCTTAAATAAAACTTAGCAAAAGTACTAGCATTAGACCAGTCAGCTGCTTTAAGAATCTCTGGGAGAGAACCCCCTGCCCAGAATACCTTACTAGCCATTGCACCCCTAGAAGAGTGGGCACTAAACCAGGTTAGATCCACCCCAGCTTCGTTCATAATAGAGCGAACCCATCTAGCCAAAGTAGCATTTGAAACTGGTTTATGAGGTCTGACGTACGACAAAAGTAGCTGATCCACACCAACTGTTCTATGACTTAGAATTTTTGAATCGTACTCTTTCATACAATTAACCACACACCGTTTTTCACAATCATGGAAGAGGGGACAGAATATGGACTCTGGCATAGTCTTGGTTGTCCTCCTAATGTCAAAATAAATGCCTTTAGAAGAATAAAACCTGTTAGAGATTTCAAGAGCATTAATGTCAGAAACCCTTCTAAAGGAAATTAAACAAAGCAAGATTGCAAGTTTTATAGATATTTGTTTGAGAGAAAGTAGAGTGTTGTCTACTACAGAAAAGTTCAAAAATCCAATTAACATCCCAAAGAGAGTTATAACAAGATTTAGGGAGTCTTTTTAATCTAACCCATTTCATTACTCTTTTAATTAATGAATTACTACCAATCGCTAGATTATTAATCAAAACGTGACCTGAGGAGATTGCAGATCTATAACAGTTTATAGTTCTGTAGGAAAGACCAGAATCAAAAAGATGAGCTAAGTAGTTAGCTATTAATTGAACAGGGGCTTCCACAGGATCCAAGTCCCTCTCCACGCACCAACTACACCACTTTTTCCAGATACCCAGATATCGCTTTCTTGTGCCAGGTGCCCAAGACTCGTCCAGTAAACGTTTAGCACCTCCTGAAAGGCCAGGAAATCTTTCTGAACCCCTGATATCCTCCACGCAAGAAGGGTCATCTTCCCTTCTAGAATAAGAGGATGTTCCTCTCCGGCTGGGCCCAGAAGTAGACCCAAGGAAGCTGGGATAAAGCGTGGGATGTGTACTGAGAGTTCCATTACCCCTGGAAACCAAACCTGGGACTTCCAAAAGAGAGTTATTAGAATGATATTGGAGAGTTCATGTCTCACTTTCCAAATTACTCGCTGAATCATTGAGAAGGGTGACAGGTCAGTCTGCTGGCAAAGAGGTCCAACCGAATTGGGCCCCAGAGATTGTCTACCAAGGAAAAGACCTCTGGATGAAGCGTCCAGTTGCTGTAGTCGTTGAGGTATCTTGAGTTCCAATCTGCTCTTATGTTTGCTGTCCCTGGGATAAATTCTGCCCTGAGGGTGATTTTGTTTTGCCAGCAGAAGTTCCAAATTTGGGTTGCTATGTCTGATAAGGTTTTTGATTTCGCTCCCCCAAACCTGTTTATCTAGGAGACAGCTGAGTAACTGTCTAGACGAATGAAAGTGTTGGAATTCGCTAATTGATCCCTGAAGCTCACTAGGGCATTCAGAGACGCTAACATCTCCAAGCAGTGTATGTGTAAGGACTGTTCTTCTAGGGACCATTTTCCCCCAGTCTCCAAAGCCCCTAACCGTGCTCCCCAACTGCGGTTGCAAGCATCCGATTCTAGGAGGAAGTCCGGTAGATTCCCAAAGATGGCTTTGCCAATTCAAGCTTCTAGGTTCAACTGCCACCATAGAAGACCTTCTCGTGCATCCATGGAAAGGGGAATTACATCCCCGTACCAAAGACCTTTCCTTAACCACTTGGATGCTAAGGCCCTTGGACCCTCTTCATGCAATTTCCATTGAAATGAATGGACACTCCATGACGAGCTGAGCTCGTCATGAGCGTCCAAGGGGTTAAGCCCCAGGCCTTGAGTCTCTGGAGGGCTCTGTAGTGGAGGGGGCCAGGTGAGATTGCCTGAATTGAAGAGGAAAGGAGGCCCAGAACTCGTACTAAGTTCCTGAGGATTATGGAATCCTTCGATAAGACTGATTTGAGTTCTTTCTTTATTTTTAAAACTTTTTTGGTTGGAAGAACTAACTGAGACAGGATGGTATTCACTTGGAAACCAAGGAATTCTAGATTTTGAGAGGGAGACATGACAGATTTCTCTTTGTTTACAATGAACCCCAGATTTTCCAAGAGGCTCATAGTCCAGGACAAGTGTGTCAGGACTTCTGATTTGCTCTGCGACATAATGAGAATATCGTCTAAGTAAATAATGAATCGCACACCTCTTTCCCTCATTAAACTTACGACTGGACGAAGACCTTTGGTGAAACACCAAGGAGCTGAAGAGAGACGAAAAGGGAGACAAAGGAATTGATAAGGAGTTCCCTTCCACAGAAAGCGGTGGTACTTTCGGCAATCCCTGTCCATAGGCATTGTAAACTAGGCATCTTTGAGATCCAACTTTACCAGCCAATCTTGAGTTTGCAGAATACCTCTTAGAAGATGGAGCCCCTCCATCTTGAAGTGTCTGTAAACCAAGAAACTGTTCAGCTCTTTGAGGTTTATTACTGGCCGCCATCCCTTGTCTTTCTTCTCTACCAGAAATATTGTGCTTATGAAACCTTTTTCTGATGTATCTGTTGGAGTGACCCTCTCCACGGCTCCTTTCTCTAACATTTGAGAAACTTCCAAGTCTATCAACTTTGCTTGATCTGTATTCACTCACATTTCTCTGGGGATCTTTAGTTGGGACGGGACATCCCAGAAATCTATCTTGAAACCCGCTACGGTTTCCAAAACCCAGCGATCTTGTATTATTTTTTGCCAAATGTGAATAAAGAACCTTAGTCTCCCCCCCACCTTTAGGGGTTTGTGAAAGGTAGATTTGCTTACCTTGGTATGCTTGGTTAGAAGCTCTAGATCTTCCCCCACGGGCTCTTGTAGCTCTTCCCCTTTGAGAGAAGAAGTTTGAGTGTTGACGAAAGCCTCTTGAATAGGTAGAGGGGCCCCTTTGTTCTTGCGGGTAGAAATTTAACCTGTAATTTCCCCGGCTGGTGGCTGGTCCTCTCCTGCCAGCCCGTCCAAAAAGTGGGGATGAGTTAAACACTCGTCTCATATTTGTTTGAGCCTTGCTAAATGCACAGAGCTGCGTTGCAGAGAGGTGTACAAAGGGGCATAATCTCTGAACACCTGTCTGCAACGCAGCTCCATGGCGCATACTGGAGGTACCTGGTGGGCTAGTTGCCCTTCAGGGACCCTCAGTATTGAAAGAGAATTAATTCCCCAACTTACAACTCGCCACTGGACGCGTTTGCACAATGGTGAAGGAAGAGGGTGAGGCCTGAGTTGACATGTCTGCAAACACGCCCTGTGGAGCGTTTTAAGTTGGAGAATTAATTCCTCCTCAATCCCGAGGGTCCCTGGGGGCCAACTAGCCTACCAGGTACCTCCAGTATGCGCCAGAAAGCTGTGTTGCAGAGAGGTGTTCAGAGGCCACGCCCCTTTTTAAAATACTCTGCAAAGCACCTGCCTCAGTGTGAGCGTGTTGCAGAGCCAGTGGTTGTCCATATGTTGTGCTGGACTTACTCCTGGTCTTAACTGGAGTACATTTACTATTGTTCTGGGTCTTTTTGTTGCTGTACTAGCTTCAAAAGTGCAGTTTATAAAAAGGAATAGGCTTACTATTTTGTGGGTGGGAAGCTGCCTGTCCCTCCCTAAGACCCTCCTTAACTCACCCTAAAAATCTCCTTACTTCTCCCTAAACCCCCCTATTTACACATAAGTATACCACAAATTCCAGCCACTCCCCTTGTCCCTCAATCATTTAGTATGGAAACGTAGCAGGCTCAACTATGCAGAGATTTCCACACATAAGACATAGGATGGGCGGCGACCTGTGCAAGTAGGTATGTGAATAGCATTGTTTTAGTAGGCGAATAGTACTATTGTATTACTAATAAACATACTACAGATAGGATCCTGTGAATAGGATCCTGTGGGGACCGCAGCAGGGGGTGTTTTTCTTCCATTGGATAATAATGCGGTTCAGCAGACCATGAGATGGAATGGGCAGGCCAGACTCAGGAGCAGACACTTTGGCATCGCTTCCAGGAGGAAGGTGCATAAGTGCAAGAAACATGAGAGGAATTAAGTGATCTGAAAGGGAAAAATACAAATTCCTCGCTGAAATGTTCTGTTTCAATAAAATGAGATGAATGGCTGTGGGTGAAGGAAGGCTTGGCCGGGAAGAGGATTCCTGAGGCATTCCATTTGCTGATTAAAAGCTCCTGAGCTCTGAAGCAGTGCGGGGCCAGGCTCATCAATATTCATGAGAGGCGGAAGGATTCCCCCGCGCGCCCCAGCCCGCGTGCTGCGGCTGAGGCGGCGCGCGCTCAGCCACATTGATCACAGTCTCCGGGACACTTCAAGGTAGTCTGAGCAGTGTGATGAAATGCGGTGCTCAAGGCTTGCTTGCAGCCACAGCTTTAACCATCAGCACGATCAGCGTGCAAATTTTTTTTGTGCAATTTTATAAAGCGCAAGCTAGACCCGAAGGTATTGGAGCATTTTACATGAGCACCAGTTGCATTACACATCCATTTTATGTAATCACTAAGAGATTGAGGGCCTCATTACGATTTTGGGTGGACTCACATCTTCCCGACACTGTTGCGGGCTCGGACCGACTGGTCGACGGTCCCAACACTGCTATTACAATGCGACCGCACATGGCGCAGTCGCATATTACCATTTCTCTATGGGAGCTTGTGTTGCGGCCGTACACCAGTTGCAGCAAAAGCTTCCCTAGAGAAATGGGAGCTTTTGTTAATCCCTGCACCACGTGGCAGGCACCACAAGGTTTTGGAACTTCGCTGAGTTTTTTTGTAACTGCGCGGAGTTCCGCATAGCAAAACTCTGCAAACTACGCCCCGGCCTGATGTAAAGCCCAAGAAGTCTGTTATTCAATAGACAACAGTTTTAGTATTTTTCTAAAAAATGCTATTTTAACAATCATTTTTTATTTAGAGTCAATATCAGAAAAATATGATCCGGACAGTGAAACATGTGTAAGAATATAAAAAATAACAAAATAAAAATAAAACAGCCCTCAATATTTCAGCAAAAGAAATGCCACATAATAATACATTTTTACAATAGTTTATCATTCTAGTCAGCCAAAATGTATACATCTTTTTAAGATATGAAACATATGCAATAGCAGAAAAGGGCTTACCGTACAAAGATCAGGCGCTGGATTCAAGAGGTGCATTTTGTTGTACATAAAACACTACTACATTTGTACTACTCACATACTACAAAACGCAATTGACAAACTTACAGTTGGAGACCTCCACATCCGTCTCTTCTCTCTTTTTTGTGTACATGTCGATAAACTTCTTTGGAGTAAATGTGAGAGGATGCATGGAAATGGAGAGTACTTACTACAGGATGAGAGGGTGCCCGGGAAATGTAGGAGAGTGTTAGGGAAGAGAATGCTAAGACAAACACACACCCAGAAAAGAGTGAGAACCCTGCCATTCACAAACTTCATTAAACAAATTCTCTAGCCAATTCACATAAAAAACTACTGACGCAGGGAAATAAAATAACACTCAGTAATAGCTAGTTTTAAATTAATTAGATTGAATCCACATTTATTATGTATGTGTGGTGTTATAGTGTCAAAAACGATATACCATTATCAATTATTTTAAAATTTTAAAATATAATATTAAAGAATACAAAATATGAAATTAATGGTCTAAGATTTTTTGAATACATTTTAATTATTTAAACACAAAACCTTTAACAACAGTTACTATACATTGAATCAAAATACAGGTGTTAGTGAGAGTGTTTAAAAAAAATATTGTTGAAAACTTATTTATACATCGTAATAATGTTTTGAATTAATTTAATATCTAATACACATTTTAGTTGATGAGTTAATGTGCTGCAACATTTTACATTATTACATTACATTATTATTTTTAGTTAAGTAATACATATTTTTTATAATTGCCATGTATAATATAAATTGAAACTTTTATCTTCAGCAGTGTCAGTAGTTACTTCTGCTTGTTCTCAACATACCAGAGTCTCCCAAAAATGCCTTTAAAGATGCTTCTGTATCTACTGCTTGTACCAAGGCTTTCATAGAATGTCATCCACCCATGTATCAAAGAATATCTGGCATTCTCGAAAATCCAGAACTTGGTTTACTCATTTTGTAAAATGCCAGATCCCTTGGTCTTGGCTTGCTGGTACAATTAATGAAAACCAAACAAGAAGACATTTTCAGAACTTTCCTTTTAGGAATAGTTTTAAAACCTTGTCTTGGAACTTAGCTAGTTTCACTGAAGAAAAGATTGCTTCCCTTTCCGCCTTAAATCTGTTAGGTATTTGTCTCCAGGAAACTTGGTTTAGAAATTTTCTTTCAGTGGATTCATATTTTGTTATAGATGCCCCTGCAGAACCAGCGACAAAAGATCACGCTAAAGGAGGCCTTTTGTCCACCAACTTCAGTTGTGGCTTCAAGGTCATTCCCGTACCCTTTAAAAGCTTAGAAGGGATTCATATTTCCTTTCTAAATACATCTCAGCAAATCAGTTCTCTCTTCATATCTTTTATGCTTAAATACTACCGGGCTAACAAAACCATCTGTTTCTCAGTCGCTTATTTGAATACATGGACTCCTTGTTGGAAGGTGGGATGGAAGGAAACATACTTTGAATGGGGGATCTTGATGCAAAAATCTCCAAAACTCTATTAAATCCACATAGGATACGAAGATTTCTAAGGTGCCTGGAATGTACCGGAAGCTCTTTTTCCCTTCGAAACTTAAAGCAGAGTGGTGGAGCAGACTTTTTCTCAAATCTCTTCCTAGGATAAATTAATTGCTGATAAATAGGAGACGGATCCGGATATTCCTGCTGTCCCAACCAGAAAAGGAAAGACAATTCTCTCCATTACTGACTATATAATTGCCGGATAGGATTTCTATTCTGCATTTCTTATGGTAAATTTCTAATTATGACCATGGATTTACAACTACAGGATACAGTTAACTGGTCCTTAGACACTTGAAATGGTATGGCAAGCATCGATTCAAGGCTGAGCAAAATATTTTGGTATTCCAAAAAGATCGATAAACTTCATAAGGCAATCTTCCCCTCATGGGAGCCTTTTACGGGAAAAGAAGGCTATCCTAGTGGACCCAATAAAAATGTTGTAACTGCAGCAACAAAGAAGATAATATTAATCTATCAAAGTGAAGGAATATGCCACAAAAGACCTTAACATGTCAATAAAATATTTGTGGAAATTAAAATCTTATTCTCGTTCAATTCGTGGATTACTCCCTTCCTAAAAAGACAGAAATACAAGTGCTCTGAAGAAAAAGGGACAGGATTTGCCTATAATTAAAAGGAAAACAGCGGATAAAACTGGATTGACCTGCAGCAGGCGGCTTCTAATAAGAACTCCAAACTATTCTGGAGTCTGATTGCTGAGCACAGTGGAACCATAAGGTTTCTAGCTAGAGTTTTTATCCCAGTTCACGTCTAGATTGAATATATTTCGCTCCTCCACAGGGAAAATCCTACCTCTAAGGTGATTCTAGGGTTCTGTATATCTCTCCAGAAAGCAAAACTTATACCAGGGTACATTTCCCCACCGACATACATTCAGAGGGAAGCATGTATAAAAAAGGCAAGTTCCTCTTCAGCAATGGGTCCCGATGAACTTCCAGTTAAAGCTATCAAAAAGGATCCAGAGACTTAGGGAACATTCCAAACTTCAGGAAAGTTTATTTAAGAATACTTTTTGAGTATTGTTGTTTTACTGAGCGGGTCTCAAATTCCCGACAGGGTAGAATTATAATACTTATTAATATGAAAGGATCACATTCTCTTCCCAGCAATTTCAGCCCAATTGCTCTCCTTGACGGGGCAGGAAAAAATGTTGTGGCCAGCGTCTTGGAGCAAGTACAGGACTGGGCCTTTGTCCAAGGGTTATAACGCGAGAATAAGTCGGTTTCAAACCCAACCATTCTGTTGTTGATAACTTTGGCACTGTGCAAACTCTGATTGACAAGGATGAAGTTGGAAAGTCAGAGATTCTCTAAACTGCTTTTATTGACGTTTCTACTGCTTTCGATAAAGTAGACATCCTCTGGCTCTGGAGGAAATTGCTCGATCTGGAAATCCCTATGAATTTATTAAGAGTGATGAAGGCACTCCATTCGGCAACTTGATGCAAAGTGCTCATGGGTGGGAGTAAAGGGTTATCCCCCAAAGTTCACACAAGGAATGGTTTGAAACAAGAATGCCTATTGCCTCCTCTCATCTTTTCTATTTATTTGCATGACTTTCCAACCCACTTTAATGATATTAGGAATTTTCCACCTCGCATATGTCCTTATGAGACACAAGTGTTAATGTATGCAGATGACGTGATTTTGTTTGGCCAAACTCCAGTTGGTCTTCAATGAAACCTCCGTTCCCTAATTTCCTAGGATGAGGTTAATGGTTTCAACATCAATATAGAAAGAACAGATGATGGACAGAATGCTGAACAAATCAAACATTCATCCCCATGCACAGATCTGGGTTAAATCCATTCAGGTTTTGTAATGCCACGCCATGCCAGTTTAGTCCCAGCCTTATGCAAACCAGTCTTGACCCTGCTCCCCATGGTAACTGTCCAGTCCAAACTGCCAGACCAGGTCTTCCCTCATCCAGAAACAATCATCCTGTGACCAGATTTGGTGTATCACCCCTCATCCGCCTGGCTAGCTTGAATCTGGTGTCCTAGTGAGCGTGGGTCCCACGTCTGGGCATTCCCTTCCCACTCTGCTTTTTAAACTTCCTCAGTAACACTGCTAACATTCTGTACTCAGTTAAATCTTTAACCACTTGGTAACCACAAGTCTATTTTAACTCTAGATATAATGGTCCGAAATGAGAGCTCTCTGTTAATATTGTAGGGAATGGGCCTCTTGGTCGCCTAGCCCTTCCGAAGAAACTCCAGTGATATTTATATGGGTGATTGAATATACCTCCTCGCAATCAGCGAAGGAACTTGCATACGTGGACATTTAACGTCAGCATCCATCCCAAACAGTGAACAATTTGCCCCAGGGCTTGCCCTAGAAACTGGCATATCAATCAATTTTGGAACAGATATGCTGAAAAGATATTACCATCTTTCTGAACTTGTAAATACACGATTGTTTCATAAAAATTAAGTCAGCGGTGCCTCAATATGAACTTGACTCAACAGTGCCTCATTATCAACCTGACTCAGCTGTTGACTAAATATCAGTCTGTCTCAGCTGCATCCTCAATATCATTATGACTCATCTGTAATATCAATATGAATCTGACTCAGCTGTTTCCTCAATATCAGTCTGGCTCAGCGGTTTCCTCAATATCAATCTGACTCAGCTGTTTCCTCAATATCAGTCTGACTCAGCTGTTTCCTCAATATCAGTCTGATTCAGCTGTTTCCTCAATGTGAACCTGACTCAACTGTTTCCTCAATATGAATGAATGAATGAATGAATTATGGATTTGTAAAGCGCAACTAAACCCAAAGGCATCAAAGCGCTAGCAGATGGTATGACTGTTTGAGCAGGGGGGAAAGACGAGCAGATTATAAATAGGCTTCAAGGAAGAGCCAGGTCTTGAGTGCTTTGAGGAAGAAAGCATGGGAGGCCAGACCCTTGAGGTCGTCTGGAAGCGAGTTCCACAGACTGGGTGCAAGAGAGCGGAAGGCCCTTCCTCCCCATCTGGCCTTGGAAAATTAGGGGACGACTAGCAGTTTTTTGTTGGCAGAGCGGAGGGCCCTGCCAGGAGCATAACAGGACACAAGGGACCGGATATCTTTGGGTCCAGTCTCAAACAAGGCACAGTGCGTGAGGCAGAGGACCTTGAAGTTGATCCTGGCCTGCATAGGAAGCCAGTGCAGATCCTTCCTGATGGCGGAGCCTGAGGAGCGCTTCAGGGCGTCTACAACAAACCGGGCAGCTGCATTCTGCACTATCTGAAGGCGTTGGACCAGACCTTTGTTAGTGCCTAAGTATAGTGCGTTGCAGTAGTCCAGCCTGGAGGATATAAGAGCCACCGCAACCTGTTTTCGGGCTTCAAAGGAAAGATAATGTGTGATCTTTCTCAAGATCCTTAGGGCACCACAGCAGGTAGAGACTGTCCTGCTTACTTGTTTGTCAAAAGAGAGGGTGGTGTCCAAGATTACACCCAGGTTGCGGGCCGATGTAGAGGGCATGGGGCAGGCGCCGAGAGCAGAGGGCCACCAGTCCATCGACCAGATCTCCTGTTTGCCTCCGAAAATAAGAACCTCAGTTTTTTCCCCATTTAGCTTGAGGAAGTTCTTAATCATCTAGCCTGCGACTGCTTCCATGCAGTTCCTAAAATTTAAGGCCATTATATTAACTGATTGCGTTAGGGAGACCATGATCTGAGTGTCGTCGGCATAAGAAAGAACTTCCAGCCCGAACGATCTTACAAGCCTTGCGAGTGGGGCCACATAGATGTTAAAAAGTGTGGGGCTCAGGGATGAGCCCTGGGGGACCCCACACTGCACAGGCTTGACGGGCGAGAGGAAGTCACCCAACTTGACCCTTTCATTTCGCTGGTCAAGAAAAGATGTCAGGAGGCTAAGCGCTGGTCCATCGACTCCTAACTCCCTGAGGCGGGTAGCCAGAATGGAAGGGGACAGGGTGTCAAATGCGGCAGTAAGGTCGAGCAGTACCAGCAAGGTAGTCTGACCACTGTCGACCTTAGTGCGGATGTTATTGACAACCACTGTGAGAGCCGACTCAGTGCTATGTGCCCTCCGGAAGCCATGTTGGGAAGGGTCCAGGAAACTGGCGCTATCCAGGAAGGCACTCAAATGGTGGTTGAGGTGGGCCTCTAGCATCTTAGCGGGGGCAGGGAGAAGGGAAATGGGACGGAAGTTTTTCAAGATCCCAGGGCCTAAGGTAGCCTTCTTTAGGAGATGCTTGACTATGGCCATTTTCCAAGATGTTGGGTAGACACCTTCAGAGATTGCCAGGTTCATAACCTCCAAGAGAGGGGGCAGCAATACCTCCCTGCACTCTTTGAAGGTTCTCAGTGGACAAGGGTCCAAAGGGGATCCGGAATTAAGCTTGTCCAGGAGCAGACTAAGTTGATCAAGCGTGAGGAGGGGGAACTTGGAAAAGTTACTGCAAGATTCATAGGTCATATCAGTCTGACTCAGCTGTTTCCTCAATATCAATGTGACTCAGATCTTTCCTCAATATCAGTCTAACTCAGCGGTTTCCGCAATATCAATCTGACTCAGCGGTACCTCAATATCAGTCTGACTCAGCTGTTTCCTCAATATCAATGTGACTCAGATCTTTCCTCAATATCAGTCTAACTCAGCGGTTTCCGCAATATCAATCTGACTCAGCGGTACCTCAATATCAGTCTGACTCAGCTGTTTCCTCAATATCAATGTGACTCAGATCTTTCCTCAATATCAGTCTAACTCAGCGGTTTCCGCAATATCAATCTGACTCAGCGGTACCTCAATATCAGTCTGACTCAGATCTTTCCTCAATATTAATCTAGCCAGCTGTGTCCTCAATATCAGTCTGACTCAGCTGCATCCTCAATATCAGTCCTCTTCTATCATGCTTAATAGTCATACTAAAACAAATCTAAAGTTTCTCTTTATCCTGGAATAACTTTAGGATGCTTTTGATTCTTTTTGGGACTTGTTCCCCAGCTTGAATTTCTAGTAAGACATGTTACAATCTAATTAGTGTGGGTTACACTCAGTCCATTCTATAAACGGTCAGGGACATTATATTCATGCATTCTCTGCCCCTCGTGTATCAGTCCTAAATTATTGTATGTAAAGGTAGCATACACTTTTTGTGGCATTTATTTTTTAACTCCACAGAGCACTGCTTCATGTTCACCTTCACTTATCCTGTGTATATAATACTTTTCAATGTGATACATTTAGTGTCTACTCTTAAATCATATTGTTTCCAGTATTTCCTTTTTTAACGTCACCTTAAAACATCAAAAGAAACCACCAGGTGATTCTTTTACCACAAAATCTGCTGCCTCATCAAAGATAGGACAAAAGAGAAGTGAAATGGCAGAAACAATAAGAAATATACATGAAAAAAAATTAGGGTTTTTACAGCACATCAATTATCATTATTTAGTCATCACCATGTAAATCCCATCTATGGGTATGAATAATCCCATTAGTTCCACTCAGAGACAATTTCAACACAAATAGTCCAAAATTGAGAATCCAGAATTATCAATTATCTTGCTGTTGAGTAGCCCTTATTTCAAAATTAATATTTTTGTTAAAATGCTTCCAGCATATTACTTGCCGACACGTGTTTCGTCTTTTTCAAAGACTTTTTCAAGGCATGAACGTAAGTATCAAGTACAGTAGGACTGTGTATAGACCAAGCCTGGTCATAAATACAATTCAACTTTCTTAATCACCACCGTTTTCTGAGGTCTCACGGGCTCAAAGTAATATAATACTCCAGGTCTCCCGTATGTAGCCCCTCGATGGTAAATGAACAATCTGGTATTCTAATGGGAAATTCGTTTGCAGTGCGACTTGGGAAATACTTTTTCCGGGATCAGTGATGCATAATCTTCCGGTTGGCAAGGTAGTGTGACTGGAGGAAAAGTCAAACGGTGGTGATTATGAAAGTTGAATTGTATTTATGACCAGGCTTGGTCCATACACGGTCCTGCTGTACTTGATACTTACGTTCATGCCAAGTATGATAGTTGTTTTCTATTTTATTTTTCATCGAGGATAAATTATTTTTATACAAGTTCATACTTAGCTCCAGTTACTTCTTTTGGGATCAGGACGCAGCGTACCAAATGGATACATGTACAGTTCCTGGAAAAAGTGCTCGAGGCGCTAGCTGACGCTGATGCTGTGCACGTAAGCCACAGAGAGTGAAAGGGGGGGGGGGGGGCTAACAGATTGTTCGCCGTGCCTTCCAGATGGGCCTCTGTCGCCATGAGGCTGCTGTGGAATGTAAAGATGCTGGAGTATTGGTTGGGGGGGGGTAGCAGATGGGAGTGGAGCAGGAAGGAGTGTTGCTTTCTGTGCTGTGTACGCCCCTCCTGTCTTACAATAAAGCTTTTTAACTCCACGTGGTGTGGGTTACTTCAGGTGGCGACGAGGAGCCTCTTTTAAATGAATCTTTGTGACTTTGCGGAAAACCCAACTAAAGGAAGAAAGTGGCATATTTACAAGGGCTTTATCCCCGCTTTTTTGACTTAAAAAGCCAAAAAAGCAGAGATAAAACTATTGCCCTATTTACAAGAGGGCGCTAATATGCATAATCGCATGTTAGCACCCTTTTTCCCAACGCCTCCCATTGCATCTATAATGAGATGCAAAGTGGGCATCACTGGGCGTATCCCTGATGGACAACCTTGCAAATATCGCTGATGTTCACATTGCGATATTTACAAGGCTGCCCCAGCATTTTAGCACATGTTAGTTTTTGGAGAAAACTGTTGTTTTCTCCAAAAACTAACGTCTGCTAAAATGCAGACTCACCTATCCCTTACATTTGGGTGGATTATGCTGATACGGCCATGTGGGTCATATCAGCAAGGTTATCCCCGTTTTGCAGGGAACATCGCTGGGAAACTAGCGATGTTCCCTGCAAAACGGCGATAACCTCGCTATCTCTGGAATTTTTATCGCCCTGGAGTAACGCGTTGTTAATAACGCGCTACCAGGGTGATACATTCCAGAGATAGCCTGCGATAACACATTTATCGCTGAGCACGGCCAGCGATAATTATCTCTGGCCGTTGATAATATGCCCCCAAGTTTCCACAAACCAATTCTCATGAACACATTTCCTAAAAAATTCCAAATTGACAAATGCCATTTATTTAAAAAAATCTTACCTTATATGGTGCATTTCACCCATCAAATACACCCTTGACCCCCTCGACTCTCACTCTTGGGAGACACACTTCCTGCTGTCACGGTTTATGGTTCTTTCCTATTAACTCCACCAATAAACCATATTCTACTAGAGTTTTGTTTTCTTCCTGCTGGGCTGTTGGGTATTTCTAAATGTGGTGGGCCCCACTTGTGTCAGGACGATGGAGTATTTTATTCTGAGGGAGAAACGGGCTATTGCTAGCATTTAAATCAGGGTCTAAATAAGAAGAGATAATAGTCAATTCAAAATGATAAAAATAGTTGAACAAAATGTAATGAAACACACAATAGAATCTTACAACAAGTTAAATGAATAGTCAACGTGTCTGTACCCAGGCACAGTTTAGTCTGTTAATTTTCCTTGGTGCAGGTTGGCAGCGCCTAAATAAGGCTAATCCAAGGGGACCACATTGTCTGCGTAAAAGCAGAGCAGGTACCGATGGAATTCCATTCTAGCTGTATGTAAACAGGATACCATCAGGGAGGTGTCAAGGTCCCTGAGAGAGATGCTGCAGAAGTAATGCCAGAGGCTCACCCCTGGCACATCTGTATAGAGCCTGCTGTTGCTGCTGAGTTCTTTCAGATGATGGAACCAACTTCTCACCCACCAGTAAACAATTCTGCAATTCATTAGAGGTGGTCACTGGCGGACCCCTGGCGCGAATAATTTTTTGCCCATTTTTGTAGACATTAAAATCCATTCGTCCTTTTTCCCTTGGCCGGTCACAGACTCTAAAGGTTGGTGTTAATTTCCCAGACAACGATCTGAGCGAGCACAAGGGTGGAACAGACAGGAATGCTGCCTGCGCCTGTCTCCGCCATTTCACCCTGGTGTGACTGACAAGTGCATAAGGATTAGGCCTGGGCGGTAAATTCCGTTCCACTTGCGCAATTTGGGTAATTTCGCGTTCCGCGGAGAACGTGGTTTTGCCCAAAATTCCGCCATCCGTGCCTTGCACGGAATTTCCTGCTTGTTCGTGCTTTCAGAATGCGTGTTCCTGAGATATTCCTCCCCCCAGCACGCAAACAGCGTTCACGGACAGGAAAAAAGCATCGCAAACAGGTGAAACAAGCAATTCCGCGTGTTCGTGGAACTTTTGTGTGCTTGTGGAGACTTTTTTACCGACTACGCAAATTCCGCCCACCCCTAATAAGGATGACGACAGGAGACTGCGTTATTTCTTACGGAGCATTGACGCAGGTGCAGGGTACACTTGTTTTAAGTTACTTCATCCTATGGTTAGAGCAGATCACATGGTATCTATACATCTGCATGCACACGTGTACTGATCCTCGCATAATGCCTGAGCCAGGGAACCCCCCGCAGTTCTGGGATCGTTTCACTGTGCGTGGCGCACAGGCCTGGAGGCGGATCCCGCACACAATGTGCGCAGTTTGACTAAAAACTAATGTTTGGAGCTGATAATCCTGCCTCCTGCCGGGACCCTGGGGGTGGGCTCACTCTGGCAGCTTCAGAGGGAGGGGGGGGGGGGTGGGGTGTGTGTGGGGGGGGGGGTCTTTATTGGCATCCGGGAGTGCAGCCTCAATAGCACGTGGGAGCCAGGAAGAAGGAAAGGGCGTGAGAGAAAAGGGAAAGATGAACAGATTATTGAATAGAAGGCATGGTGAGAGGAAGTAAGGAGGGATGAGTGGGTGGATGAGTGGCCGGGAGAATGAGTGTGTGTGTGAATGAGTGAATAGATGGATGAGTGAAGGGTTATGTGGATGGACAGGGGAATAAAAAGAATTGCATTGCAGAGTGGATGGATTGATGGATTGATGGATGGATGGATGGATGGATGGATGGATGGATGGATGGATGGATGGATGGATGGATGGATGGATGGACAACGGACGGATGGATGGACGGTTGGCAGGTAGAGTAGTTGGATGGAAGAGTGGAAGGATGGGTGGATGGATAATTGGATGGATGGATGGATGGATGGACAACGGACAGATGGATAGATGGGAGGCAGAGTGGTTGGATGGGAGGATGGCAGAGTGGAAGGATGGGTGGATGCCTAATTGGATGGATGGTAGAGTGAATGGATGGATGGAAGAGTGGATGGATGAGTGAATTGATGGATGGACAGAGGATCGATGACAGAAGAATGGATGGGACTAGGGAACGATTGAGTGATGGATGAAACAATGAATGAATAGCAGAATGGAAAGGGGAAACATTCAATAGCAGCAGGTGGATGGAAGGGTAAAAGGATGAATGTTTGAATGGAAGAAACAAGGGAGTTTTTCTAAGGAAAGTTGTGGTCACTTGCTTCCTGGTGCTGTGAGAGCTTTAGTTCTAAGTTGGGTGTATTTTAATTTCCTGGTCCCTCCCCTGGCGGGGGTGATGCCCATCAGCTGCAGTGGAGGTGGGGAGTGACTGAGGGTGCGGGAGCTTAACAGCTGAGAATGATTATTCATAGACACTGAAGCGCTACACCTTGTGGAGCTATATTGTTTTCATTTGTTTTTGTATAAATAATGCTGAAACACAATGGGGCAGATTTACAAACCCCTTGCGCCACCAGTACGTCAATTGTTGTGACGTACTGGTGGCGCATGTTACTGCTTCATATTTACAAGGACAGGTAAAGCCACCCTGCGTGGCTTTTCCTGTCCTTGTAAATACGGCCCCTTTACATGCAGCACTTTGTGTGAAAGGGGCGTTCCATGGGTGTTGCTGTGGGTGTTCACACGCAACACCCATGGAACAAGACACATCTCCAGGTTTACGAGGATTCGCAAACATGGAAATGCGTCTGAATGCTACGCCTCCCAAGGGGAGGCGTAGCGAGGCACAACGAGGAGAAATGTTTTCATTTCTCCTCATTTTTTCCTCTGTCAATGTGTGCTGCATTCTACAGCACGCATTGAAAGAGGAAAATGCCTGTAGTGATTGTTTTTGTGCAAGAAGGTACCCCTTCCTGCACAAAAACAATCTCCCAATGACGCAGGCATCCTTGCACCATGGTGCAAGGGTGCTTGCGCCAGTGCATGGCTGCAGTTTGTGCCCCAGCGCAGGGGAGAGCACAGGAATGCAACATATCATTGTGAATATGTTGCATCGCTGTGCTTTGGAAGTGCTGCAGTGTGGCGCAACTAAAGGGCTTGTGGTGCTGTGCTGCGGCACTTTCTTGTAAATCTGTCCCATTGTTCCCCATCAGTGGTGGCTGCTTCTGATTGGGGCTGGTGAATGGGGGAAATATATCGGGTAAAAAAAAAAAAAACCTTCTCCGCCGCCGCTTGCCTCTCCCGCCGCTGCACACCTCTTCTCTGTCTGCTGGCAACACGGGAAGCACCCAGGCTTCTGGACTCTCCCAGCCAATCACGACACTGTCGGAACAGCGACAAGATGGGTCTGAGCAGCCTGTTTGGCTGCTCAAGCAGTTCCTGGGGAGGCTGGGCATGTAATCCACCGGGATGTGCAACACCAGCCTCTTCGATGCCTGCTTCCCGTCAGCCTCACTGGTGCCTGCCTCTCGTCAGCCTCTCCTGTGCCTGCCTTGCACCAGCCTCTCTGGTGCCTGCTTCCTGTCAGCCACTCTGGTGCCTGCTTCCCGTCAGCCTCTCTGGTGCCTGCTTCCCGTCAGCCTCTCTGGTGCCTGCTTCCCATCAGCCTCTCTGGTGCCTGCTTCCTGTCAACCTCTCCAGTGCCTGCCCCACATCAGCCTCTCCAGTGCCAGCTGTGCATCAGCCTCTCCAGTGCCAGCTGTGCATCAGCCTCTCCAGTGCCAGCTGTGCATCAGCCTCTCCAGTGCCAGCTGTGCATCAACCTCTCCAGTGCCAGCTGTGCATCAGCCTCTCCAGTGCCAGCTGTGCATCAGCCTCTCCAGTGCCAGCTGTGCATCAACCTCTCCAGTGCCAGCTGTGCATTAGCCTCTCCAGTGGAAGTCCTCCCACCAGCCACCACTTAAGTTAGGATTTTGTCTTAAGAACAAAACTTAAGACAAACTTATGTTTAATTTATGACAAAGTCTAACTTAAGACAAAATCCTAACTTAAGACAAAATCCTAACTTTACTACTACTAAATGTCTTCTGTGAATACCAAAAGTAGTAAGTTTAGGATTTTGTCTCAGATTAGTTTTAAGAATCGGCCCCATTATCCCTGCAAACTTCGCTGGTGGAGCGGAGTTCACCGCCCGACCTTACTATCACCTATTCAGGCACCCTTGCACCGTGGTGCAAGCCTGCCTGTGTTGTCGGCAGGATTGTTTGAGTGCAGGGAGGGACACCTTCCTACACAAGAAGAGAAACAGCATTAACAGCGTGGTGTAAATCATGTGTGTCGTTTCAACACAAGCATTACCACGCTTGCCTTTACCACTCATATGCTTTTACCACACATTTTCCTTTTCAACAATTTCCGTTGGAAAGGTGGTAAAGATATATGTGTGGCAAGAGCAGTCAGCGGTCTAGCGTTTGAGCGAGTGGGCGTGGGATGGTAGGTGTTGGAGTCTTCCTACGGACAACAATGGAAGGAACAGCAGCTTGGTGAGTCATTTTAAGATTTTTAGGTTGAGCTGGGGTATTTTACAGGGCTGGGTTTTAGGGTTTAGGGTGGGTGTTCTGGGTATTTTTCAGGGATGGTTTTAGGGTTCCTGGGGGTACCAGGGGCGGCTCTTCCTCTATGGCGGAGGAGTGTCACCCCATTGTTTTTAAGCAGTGTGAAGAAGAGAAACATAAAATGATAATAACTTTATGTTATTATCATTTTATGGTTTATGATGTGTCCTGCTGCTTTGAAGGCAGGCGAGTGGGCGGGGCCGCTCTGGTCTACTAGTGGGGCAGTAGAAGAGTGGTTTGCCCCCTCCTAAGTGTGCAATGACAGTTTAGTCGCCCCTCTTTGGCCGCCCAAACCAGTCATGCGCACTTTCCCACTTCTCCATGTAGGCTGCATTACAGCCTGAATGTACAACATGCCCACCACTCTAGCCCCAGGCTGAGTGCCGTGTCACGGCGCTCAGACCAATCACAATGCCCGATTGCAGCGCTGTGATTGGCTTAGGGGAGGGAGCCTGCTGCCTGCTTCCTGTTCCTGTAGTCAGAGACAGGAGAGTAGGATAAGTGACGCAGGACTTTTCTCAAGGAAAAAAAAATATATTTTTCTTTTGCTCCCCCTGCAGGAAACCACCTGTGACCACACCGCACAGCCCCTGCACACCCCATGCGTCCGCCCCTCGCCGGCGAGGCAGGATGGCCGCCGCTTGGGGGGTACGGTAGTTTTTAGAGCTGGGGGACGTGTTTTAGGTCTCAGGGCGAGGGATTGGGGTAGTTTTTAGGGCTGGAGGCCAGTGTTAGGTAGAGCTCAGGGTGGGGAGGGGCTGGGGTGTTTTTAGGGCTGGGGTCAGGGTTGTTTTAAAAGCTGGAACCGAATTTTAGGGTTCAGGGAGTGAGGCTGGAATGTTATCTTTACCACACATTTACCTTTACCTTTAATGCCTTTACAACTACAATTGTTGTAAAGGCATGTGTGGTTAATACAGGGTTGTGGTTATGACTGCGTTGTTAAGGCTTGCAAAGTAATCACATTCACTGTTCTGTCATACAACCACACGAAAACAATTCTAAGAAGTGTTTTTCTTGTTCTATGTGTGCTGCAGAACGCAGCACACATCGAAAGAGGAAAAAACGAGGAGGAATATGTTAATGAGAAATAAAGATTTTCTCCTTGTTACACCTCCCCTGGGAGGCGCTCAGTTTTGACGCAATCCCAGGTTGACTGATCCTTGTAAATCTGTGAATGAGTCAAAACCCTTGGGCGTTGCGTGGGAACACCCGCCACAACATGCACGCAACGCCTCCCTTGCTCAGTGTAAGGCAGCGCAGCAATGTGCGCTGCGTTGTCGTACTCCATATTTGTGAAGCCGTTCAAAGCTACGCAAAGAGGCTTTGCGTGGCTTCATAAATATGACTTAGAGGTTTGCATCGTGCATGTACCACGTTGCGTGATGCAAGTATGACGCAACACCCTCATAAATATAACTCTTAGGGATTCATTTATGAGAAATGACGCATCGCTGCGTGAAAGCAGCGATGCGTCACTTCTCAGTGCGCACTCCTTGCGTCATGATTGATGCGTCATATTTACAGTCTGACGCATCATGTCGAAAGGAGTTACAGATACGTCTGTATTTCTGACGTATCTGTAAGCGCAAAAGTGACGCATTGCTGGAGTGTGTCACAAAAGTGACGCAACTCCAGCAGTGCTTCCTTTCACATAGGGCAAGCCCCATGTGAAAGGGCTTGCGTCAGTCTTACGCCTGCTGTGAGGCCGACGCAAGATTTTGACGCAACAGCATCCTAGAAGTGACGCAGTGAAATCTCATAGATTTCACTGCGTCACTTCTACGAGGCTTTTTGCGGGGGAACGCCCCCTCTGCCTACATTATACCTGACGCAGGTATAATGTAGCGCAGGGGTTTACAAAGTGACGCATCTGCTTAGATGCGTCACTTTGTAAATAGTGCGCAACAGGAGGCATGTTTTATGCTGCCGATGCGTCACAAAAAGTGACACATCGGAAGCGCAAAACTGACGCAAGGCATCATAAATGAGGCCCTAAGTGTTTACTTAAAGAGGACATTGGATGGACCATAAATTAAAAGTTAAAATGGAACAGAGGGCACTACGTCACAGTGCATACGTGTGCTTGTGTGTTGACACATGCATCTGATAGGTCACCAGGCTGTAGCTGCATTATTGCAGACGCTGTTGTGCTTCGGCATTAAGCATTTACTTTCTGTTTGCCTAAGCGGAACAGCGTTGGCAACAAGCATTGGAAGACCCAAAAGGTGGAGTATCACCGCTTGAAGACGCGAGCCGCTGTCTTTGCCAAGGCTTGTTTCTTCCCTCTGGTTTGATGGACTGCAGCAGTGTGTTTCCTCCCTGTGGTGCGCCGTCAGCGCCTGGGGCTCCGGATCTGTGCGTTTTAGTCCCAGAGCCTCCGGCGATCCCTGCTTTCTTCTGTTCTTTCTTGATTGTACAAGTCCCTGGAGGGGAGGGGTCCCCTCGAAGCCCCCCCCCCCCCCCCCCCCCTGTGGATAGGAACACCGAGAGACAGCCGGAGGAAGAGACAGTACGTCATTATCACAGATATACATTCACGTTTGGAAACTCCAGCCATCTAAATGATTATAAACCTCATTAAACATAAAATAAAGCAAAAATGTTTCATACTGGATAATGCACCATTTTTTGCTGATTCATTGCATGATATAAACATGTCTCTTCTTTCTCTTTGTCTCAAGCGTTGTCTCTCATCTAATGCATTCCTTCTCTTCTCTCCTTTAGCTCCCACTCTCTCCCCTGCTCACCCTCTCTCCCTCTTTCGCTGACACTCTCTCTCTTTCTGTCTGTTTCTCTCTCACCTCTCTCTTCATCTCGTTTTCTCACTTCTCTTATCATTGTCTCTCCACCTCAATTTAGCACTCTCTCCTCTCTCTCTCTCTTTCTCTCTCTCTCTCTTTCTCTCTCTCTCGCGTACATATCTCTCTATCGCTCTATCTCTGTTTCTCTCTTCCACCTCCCTGTGTCTCTCAGAAATTGAGGTTCCAAAGGTATGAATTAAGGTCACAATTTATTTTTGGAATTTTTTTCCAGACAGTAATAATATCGAGAGCTTAGTAATTTCATGACTATTTTCAAGTTAATTCACATGAGTGTTTTGCACCAGGTTTACCTTGTTATGCGAGCTGTCTGGTTGTGAAAGACATAGGGTCCAATTCACAGAACTAACTTAAGACAAAATCCTAAACTTACTACTTTTGGTATTCACAGAAGTTAGGATTTTGTCTTAAGTTTGTCTTAAGACAGACTTAAGACAGACTTAAGTTAGGATTTTGTCTTAAGTTTGTCTTAAGACAGACTTAAGACAGACTTAAGTTAGGATTTTGTCTTAAGTCTTTCTTAAGTCTGTCTTAAGACAAACTTAAGACAAAATCCTATCTTCTGTGAATACCAAAAGTAGTAAGTTTAGGATTTTGTCTTAAGTTAGTTCTGTGAATCGGGCCCATTGTGTCTAGCCAGGAAGCTTGCAGCCTGGCCATTGCTCACCAGGCTTTACTAGCACACGGATTTCCCTCCTTACTGTTCAATGGCTGCCCTTGTTTCTGACTGTCCCTCTCGTGCTTGCAGCTCCCAGGAAATTGTTATAAAACAGGGGGTAACCCAATTATAGTCAAAGGACCTGGGTATCAAGTATTATAGTCAACAGTTGGTCCTAGGCATTGATTCAACACACACAATGTAATGATATAGTTCAATTAGTTACTTTAGTCACCATTAGATTAAATCCTCTATGGTTAATATAGAACAGAACGTGACAGATATAATAGCCCAAAATATCAATTGATACAAGAAAAAATACACATAAGACCAAGCAAATATGTCTCACCAGAGTCCGAGAGACTTACTTATTTAATATATATTTTTGAGAATAGCAAATATAAAATACAAATATTTACAAATGGGGTTCACTGTCAAATGGTGTGCACAGAAAAGAGTGAAAGTAAGTGCTCGTGTAAGTGACCAAGACGGTCGGTGAAGAAAAAGAGGATTTTAAATAATTGAAAACACAAGTGAGCCTGCCCTAATTCAATAGCTCGCCAAAAATGTGATTCTTTCTTGCTGGCTCGTGGTTGGATAGTCCTCCGTATTCCTTGATTGGCACAAGAGACAAAGGGAAATGGGGGGGGGGTAGGAAATCGTAGGTACAGGCTCTGAAGGAAGGGAATTGTCGACGTTTCGACCCAAAACAGAAAACTGGGTAACTGGATTCCTCAGGGACGGGTCTTCATCAGGACGGGGGAGACGCTTTTATGGTTGCCAGGTAACCACGTTAACGCCTAGGAGCGTCGATGTTGGAACTATGACGCGGACGTACTAGTTGCAAGGTTACTTCAAAGCTACGTTACGTACGTGTTTTCCGTTCTCAATTGAGGCACTTCGGAGCCGTTACAGCGTGCAAACGGAGGCAAACTGACTTTTTCGCGGTTTGGGAGAACTAATCAACGTATGATGAACAGAACTGTTGGCCCTGACTTAATTTTTTTAATATTTTCCTTTTCCCCGTTCTGGGCAGGGAGTCCGTTTTTAATTGAGGTGTCCTGTTTCTTTTATAGTTAAATCTTTATCGACGACTGGGATTTGTATCAAGGGACGTCTCGTGGGTGAGTGTGACTCGCGTTTTACTTACTGCATTACATTATGCTGCTTCTATTACAGATCATATCTGTTGAGAACTATCGTTCGCTTATTGAAAACATTACTGTGGGCAACTATGGCTCGTTGTATGATTATAACGAATCGAATGAAATGTGACTATCTCAGGCATATTAACAATGGTGAACAATACTGAGAGCGTTCATTATTTGTTTGATATTATTCAATTTAATAATCTACACCAACATGGTGATATATTCCAAGGTGTATGTGCGATTTTATTCGGCTAAAATGCACGATGGGCGTTTTTACATAAAGTACTTGTTACATAATTGATATATGTGACAATTAGTAGCACTAATGGCTACCTTGTCTCTTTCTTTAGTGCTAACTTCAGCACATTGGCAAATCCTTTTGGGTGCAGACTAACGTCGCACAAGTGGCACACCAGTGAAGGGTGAGAGCCCCCTCTTTCTTTGATTGTTTAACAACTTCCCAGACACTACTTGGAGATATTTAACCCGCATATTCATTTGTTGTTACAGGTGCCCACTGATATTGGGGTTACTTTACCTACGTGCACATTGAGTCCCCACCCTCCCCTCCCCCGTCCTGATGAAGACCCGTCCCTGAGGAATCCAGTTACCCAGTTTTCTGTGTTGGGTCGAAACGTCGACAATTCCCTTCCTTCTGAGCCTGTACCTACGATTTCCTGCCCCCCCCCTTTCCCTTTGTCTCTTGTGCCAATCAAGGAATACGGAGGACTATCCAACCACGTGCCAGCAAGAAAGAATCACATTTTTTGCGAGCTATTGATTTAGTGCAGGCTCACTTGTGTTTTCCATTATTTAAAATCCTATTTTTCTTCACCGACCGTCTTGGTCACTTACATGAGCACTTACTTTCACTCTTTTCTGTGCACACCATTTGACAGTGAACACCATTTGTAAATATTTGTATTTTATATTTGCTATTCTCAAAAATATATATTAAATAAGTAAGTCTCTCGGACTCTGGTGAGACATATTTGCTTGGTCTTATGTGTATTTTTTCTTGTATCAATTGATATTTTGGGCTATTATATCTGTCATGTTCTGTTCTATATTGACCATAGAGGATTTAATCTAATGGTGACTAAAGCAACTAATTGAACTATATCATTACATTGTGTGTGTTGAATCAATGTCTAGGACCAACTGTTGACTATAATGCAGCTCCCAGGAAGCATTGCTTCTCTACAAGCTCTTTTATTGGCTGTTTCTATTGTTTCCCTGCTAGCTGTGGAGGAACTAATGTTTGTGTTTTGTTGAAAACCTTCATGAGAGTGCATGTGTTTTCCAGCTGTCACTTGTATGTGCATTATTACCACCCGAAGTTGCTCTCTCTTGTTCAAGTGCTTCTCTCCACCCACTTGCACTCATGTTGCTCTTTCTCACCCGTGTGGTGACCCCAGGGCGCTCTGCATTAACCCCTTTGCCTCGGGGCTAATTCCCCTCCGGCGTGGGGGGGGCGCGTGCGGCGCCACGGTACTCATGACGAGCCCAGCTCGTCATGCTGTGCAGCGGATCTGGGTACATGACGAGCTGAGCTCATCATGACTCCCTCCACTTCATGGAACGCCCCGCACAGGAGGGTAATTAGCCCCGCGTGGGTGTTTCACGGCCGTTATGACGAGCTGAGCTCATCATGACTCCGCCCACTTCATGGAACGCCCCGCACAGGAGGGGAATTAGCCCCGCGTGGGTGTTTCACGGCCGTTATGACGAGCTGAGCTCATCATGACTCCGCCCACTTCATGGAACGCCCCGCACAGGAGGGGAATTAGCCCCGCGTGGGCGTTCCACGGCCGTTATGACAAGCTGAGCTCATCATGACTCCGCCCACTTCATGAAACTCCCCGCACAGGAGGGGAATTATCCCTGCGTGGGCGTTCCACGGCCATTATGACGAGCTCAGCTCGTCATGAGCACAGCTCCACTGTGTCTCATGACGAGCTGAGCTCGTCATGAGCCTCGAAGAGGTTAATCTTTGCCCGTGTGTTTCTCTCTTTTCCCCCCATGTCCTCTTTCTTGTATTGATTCTGCCCCGCCAGCCATGCTGCTTCTCCCTCCACCCCCTTCACAACCTGCTCCCACAACCTGCTCGTCCATTTTAATTTTGATTAAGTGCTTTTAAGTGTTTATAAAAAGCTTGCCATCCCTGATCGATACATTTTAACAAAAAGCCTTATTCCTAATATGGGCACACGCCTGTTGAACGCATGCACACGGCAAAAGAATGATGCAGTCGTTGCGTCATCATGTCATTTAGGTTTTTTAAGGTAATTGTGAATACCAGTGCCCTGGTCAGGTTAGACTACATAATTGTGGCCCAGCAATTGGAAGTGGGCTTGATGTGGCTATCAGGAAGTTGTCTTTCCCCTGGTGTAAGCAAGCCTGTCTATCCATACAATGTAGATTGAATCCTTTCATTGCACTCAAGGTAGAAAATTGATCTAACTAATGATCTGTTTTGTGTGGGAGCTGGATCTCCTAATATTGATAATCTATAACATTTTAGAATGCTTGGTGCAAAGGTATTGACTAGAGTAGAGGTGGATGTGGACCTTGGACCGGGTGATGGTTGAGTTTGGCTTCCAAGGAGGAGCTTTCTGGGCTGAAGCTTAGTGTGAATACAATAGGATCAAGAGACACCATAGCATAGGAGCTGGCCTAACGGCTAGAGCGGTCGACCTTGAATATGGGGAACTGGGCTCGAGTCTCGGCAATGCCGCTGAACATCCTGTGATTCTGGGCAAATCACTTAATCTCCCCGTGCCCAACAAAAAAGAATGTGTGTCCTCATGTAACGCAACTGGTGCTCATGTAAAGCGCTCTGATAGCCGATACCAGGTCAAGTTTGCGCTATATAAAACTCCGTTAAAATAAAATAAAAATAGCAGGTTACTCTAAAGGCGTGCATGCGTAAACAGAAGGGTACATCATTGCCACGTCATATCCTAGTTTATCGGGGCAGTCGCTGTGGAGGATAAGGTAGCCAGACTCGGTGGCAGAAGTGAAGTCAGGCGACAAGATATCTGGTTGCCTCATTCCAGTGAGAAACAGTGCCGCAGGTTGATAAGAACTAAGAAAATCAAATATATCTAATTAATGCCTAGGCTATCCTGCACTAATTAAAAAGCAGTCCGATTCCAGGGGAGAGGAGTCATTCAATGGCAAAGGGGGAAGATTGAGAATACAAAAGTGGAGGTGTATAGGAAGGACAAGTAGCGAAACCACAATATCTGCAAGAGAAAGGGCCATTTCTAGAGCCCAGTGAGAAAAGGAGAGCAGCCACATTATTTACGCTTGTAGTTGAGTTACCGGAAGGTAGGTGAGGGCCTGAGTCTGATGTCTGGGGCCTTGGAGTGTTGGTGAAGCAAAGACTGGTGCAGACGGACTTGCCTTTGGTGTACCTCCTGAGGGTATTTGCAGATGCCGTGCTAAATGGCAGCTGTACCTAAAATCGATATGGCCAAAAATATATGTAAGTCCCGTGCTCACTGTGCCACTGGATTCAAGCTAGCCTGGCTGAAGAAGGGTGACATACCCTGAAACCGGTCCCAGGATGCTTGTTTCTGGTCCAGGGAGGACCTGGCTTGGCAGTTCGGTCTGGACTGTTCCCATGAGGCACAGGGTCAAGACTGATTTGCATATGACTGGGTCTAAACTGGGTTGGCATGGTGAGCAAAAGAACAATGGATTTAGGCCCAGATCTCTGTACTAGGGTGAATGTTTGCATTGTCAGCAATCCGTCCATCATTTGTTTGCTGTAACAAAAATATACTGGAGCACTGGCGCAATTCTCAGTGAACTTGCAGACAGGAGGTGTCTTGGAGTAACATTTGAAACTGGTGTCCCCCCATTCCCGCTTGACCGCTAAGTTCCGGTAGCAGTCACAACTTCTGGGAAGCAAATAGCAAATAAATAAAGATGTGAAATGTGAATACATAACATTTAAAAAAAATAATTATATTAGTTAGTTCATCTGGCAGAATGGTGTAGCCAGGAGCCGACACAGAGATGTTCAAAGGAATATAAAAGCAAGAGACGCCCGTTCCCATAAAACTGTGAGCGGACTGTAAGGTAGCAGGAGCTAAAGACACAAAAAAACAATGGTCCAGCCCACGTTCTCCCTGACCAATATCCAATAATTCAAGTAATGTACAGTTCTGAGAAAAAAAGCTCTGGGCATCTGAAGACCTTCTGCAGCCTAACATATGTCCCTCAGTACAAAGGCATACGTCTGTCAGCAAAAGGACTTTAGGCGCTTAGATAGAACAAATATTTTCAGAAAAGTGCCCCCTCGTGGGGCCATTGGGCATTGCAGCACCCGCGCAACGAGGATCTTGGCCCGATGATGAAGCACGCCACCGTGGCGGAAGAGGACTTGTGCACCCCAAGAAGTCAGGAGACTCGCCTCTAAGGCCTGCATTGGGTCTGTTAACCGCATGCGTGCGGCGGCTTTTTTCGCGCTGTGCGGCTTTTTTTAAAAAGCCGCGTTACATGACGAGCTGAGCTCGTCATGAGCATGGAAGGGGTTAAGAAACAATTTCTCAGAACTTCACACAATTTGAGTTACTGGTAGCAGGAGCTGCCAGCAGAAGCGAGTTCACCTAATGCTGTGCAGCTGCCTCTGCTGACTATGCAGCCGTTTCAAAAGAGGCGTGGCCAACCATGCACTTGCGTGCTAGCGCGCTTCTCAGAGAGTTTGAGAGTAGGCCTGGGCAAAATTTTAATTGCGCAGGAGTAATCGGCATAATTTTGCATTACAAAATGTACACAAAATTAATGAATTATAATATTACACCACTTCGCATTATTTTAGGGAGAAATTTGAACGCAGGATGTACCGCTCAGGTAACTTTTGAACGTGAGCAGCATCTCAGGTAGATGTTTTACCCAAACGGACCATTGGGCAACTTTTTCAGTACAAAACTCCACTTCTGAACGTGAACGGCAGCGTTTTGAAGGCGAGCAACCAGAACCCGAACAGTATGTTTGAGTAATTGCTCAAGTGCTAGATGCATTTCGTCTAATTGCAAGTCATTTTGCAGAATTACAGTAAATAATTATGTGAGGCACACCCACCCCTAATTCAGAGCAAGGGAGGGAGGGAATAGAATTCGAAATTAGGCCCCAATCACTGCTGGTCGACCGCTAAACTCTATTATCTGTCGCACCTATTCTGAATCAAGGAGTAATTAAAATTTAAAATTTAAAAGTGAAGGCATAAAATATATACAAATACAGCATTAGGTCCCTTTTCTAGGTATTTTGGTAGAGCCAGGCTCCTACACAGAAATCTTAAAAGAAACAGAAAATGGCATTGATTACCACTCACGTTGTGTGTGTGGCTCTGTGGACTAATGTGCCCACTGTAGGGGCCTGTGTTCGATCTCATGATCACAGGTTCAAATCCCAGCAGGTCCACTCAGCCTTTCATCCTTCTGAGGTCGATAAGATGAGTAGCATTGAGTTGGGTAACAATAAACATCTGTTATTCAGCAGCAAAATGCCTACAGGTGGGGGAACATCCTTTTCAACGCTACTTTTACCACGCATTGCCTTTACGACGCAACTATTACAACGCGTGTTATTACAATGCATAGCGCTGGGGGCGCTCTAGGATAGGGAATAGATTTAATTTACTATCCAACACCTTCTCTAATATCCACGGGGACTGGAGTTGGAATAGTAAATTAAACTATTCACTATCCAGCACCCCAAAGCGCTATTCGTTGTAACAGCATGCGTTGTAAAAACTGCGATGTAAAGGCATGCGATGTAAAAGCATGCGTTGTAATGTCATACATCCCTACAGGTGAACGTGCACTTTACAAATACACATTATGTGGCTGTCACGAAGCAGGAGCAGCCAGCCGAGGTTAGTTTCCACAAATGTTGTTCAGCTGAAAGGTGGCCATGCATTAAGGGGTGATGGGGAACAATAAACTGGGGTGCTAAGGCACCCCTCTGAGAGCTTGAGAACAAGGGAGGGTGGGGATGAAATGTTTAAAATAGAGCCCAGTCACTCCTGGGTGACCACAAAGATCCCTTAGTGCTCGCACCTACTGGGAATCATAACTAGATAAAATATAGATGTGAAAGAGATTTAGCACCTTGAGACTCTCATGGGTGAGTAGTTTGCGCTATACAGACCTCTGATTGATTGAATATGGAATGCCTTAAATAGTTCAACAGTCCATCATTTTCTTTCCAACTAAAATAAAATGTTATTTGTATTTAATATGTTTTTCAATTACTAAAGGGTATGTATAGAATGCAATTTAATTAATGTAATATTTTTGTACAAATAAAGTAAGGGTGTTATTTATTTTTAAAAATCTTATACAAATTAATATAAAATAAAATCAATTTGTTAATATAGCATCATTTTTAATATTATATAAATATAAATATATATATATATATATATTTTATAAAAATAAATAATTACATTTATTTTAACTTTATTTCCTATGCTGTGTTATTTTCAGTCCATGCTTTCTTTATTTTATATGGAAGGGTGTTGTTGTGCCAGTGACTGGCCCTGTGTGATGCTGGGTTTACCCCAGGTCTGAATTGGTGCATTTACAACTGTTTTTAGAACTCTTTAGTTGTAGTAGTTTCAAAAGTGCAGCTTGTGAATAGCAAGGGCCTTACTCTTTTGTGGTGAGTGAATGTCCCTCCCTAAACATCAGAGTAAAAGCCTCCTTACTCCTCTCTAAAGCCTTCTATTTACCAATAAGAAATCTGCATTTTCCTGCCACGCATTTACCACTAAACATAGGTGCACACGTGCGGAAATCCACACAATTAAGGTGGAGAGCTCAAAAGGGAAAAGATATGAGCAGCGGAGGTCTGCGCATGTAGGCTTGTGAGTAGCATGTTTGTAGTATGTGAGTAACATTACCATAGTACAGCTAAACGTATCACAACACGGGGTTTGTGAAGTGGCCCCAGGTGGCTGCTTGCAGGTGGTTTCAGGGCTATACCAGGCCATATCAAGTTTTTATATTTCTTGAATCATCCCAGGCCATCTTGAAATTGATTAGAAATAATGTCTCACTTACTTTATCTATATATATAAAAACGAATGTATGTCTGTCTGTCTGTCTGTTTGTCCTTTATGCATTACTACACCATTCATCCGATCGCCATGAAACTTTGGGAAGTTGTTGAGTACACTCCCGCGAAGGTTTCTGGCATAAATTTATTTTAAATATCGGCCCCCCAGTGCCCTCATAATCTTTCGAATACTGATGTACGCACCAGACTGAAAAACTAAAAATCGTGTATCCACAAGCACTCAAATAAATAAATAGAATTAAAACACCATTCATCCGATCGCCATGAAACTTTGGGAAGTTGCTGAGCACACTCCCGCGAAGGTTTCGGCCATAATTTTTTTTCAAATATCGCCCCGCAGGGCCCTCATAACCTTTCGAATACTGATGTACGCACAAGATGGAAAAACTAAAAATCGTGTATCCATAAGCACTCAAAAAAATGAATAGAATTAAAACGACACCTCGAAATGTTTTCCATATTAAAATGAATAAGTTTCAATAAAAATAATAGAATATAAATTGAATGTTATCATGACGAGTTTCCTTGAATTTCTTTTCTTCGGAGATCGCAGCAACGCGCGACGGGTAAGCTAATATTTAAACAAGAGGCAGTTTGAGTCAGTTGTACACTTGAATATGTCTTCCAAAAAGTACATATTAAAAACATTCTTAGCATATTTAAACTTGGGAAAGCAGCTTTTTGGTGTGAATCACCTGGACAGTGGACAATTTGGTGAAGCTGAAATCAAACCAGTATTTAAAAGATCACACTAGACCAGGTTAAGTTAATTTAGGGTCAAGGGGGGTGCTGAAGGCACTTGACATTTCAGTTTTCTACAACAGTTGTGTGGGTATTTTGTAAAATGTGATGTAATATAATGTTAGATTAGCTCTTCCTGGAATGAAGCCGTGTGTTCACTGTGTGTGTGTGAGGGTGTTATTGCCCAAGTTGTCAGAACATTGTTTGAGGGCAAAATATCTCGTTTGAATAGAAACTGACCCTCAGTGAGACGTTTTCTACTCGAGACAGTCACCCACAGGCAAACATCACATAATGCAAAATTTTATGTTAAATGTCGAAAATGTCATACATTTTGCCTGTTGCAAAATGTAAAAATTAAGCAAAATTACTCTGAGCTACAGAAACTGTGGACTGACCTACTTTTCACATCCGAAGCTGCATCTGTGGTGAAGCTCTACATGGGACCGAAGGATCGTCGAAATGTTGCCCCTCCAAGATGCCTCCTTCTGCCATCGTTTGCATCCTGGAGCCAGCCAATAGGAAAGCGCGGCGGAGGTCACACTGACCTTCATCTGAGAGGGAATCTGCTAATCAGTCATTACTGAGCTGCAGAGCGGCAAAGAAATCGGAAACATACACAGGATTATGAGGACGTGTGATCTGCAGCAGCGGCAGCAATGTGACAAACTCAAGGACAGTGGCAGAGGAGGGGAAACAAGCATTGGCAAAGCCAACAGACCCTCCTATTAAACCTGTTGACTTTGGCATTGATTTAGACCCATGCTAATAGTAATGTGAGTGCTTTGCAGTGTGCCTAGAATTAATAAGAAAGTGCTATGACGCAGTCAGGGCTAATGTGCCTTTTTTATGTGCATTAGGGCTGGATGCATTATAGATTTTTTAAAGTCTTATTTTTAGCCATGCAGCATGGCTATAAATCATTGCCAAAGTCGACTATTCACCAGGTAGAGATAAGAAGCCGCACGTGGACTACTCCAAAGGAGTTAATTGATAGTCTGCAAAGACTTCAAAGGAATCGACCATCATATTCTTGAGTCTGTGAACCCATAGTTACAGAAACACCCCTTAAAATCTTTAGGACCTGATTAAGAGTTTGGTGGATGGGTTATTTCGTCATCAACGTGACAGATACGCCGTCTGCCATATTACAAGTGCATTATATCCTATAGCCAGGGGTGTAATAATAGCCCCTATGCCCCCTACGGTGCAGGGGCCGAGGTCCAGGGGCCACCCTCCAGCACTGAGCACAGACAGTACCAAGAATTCCTGACTGGGTCCAGAGTGTGGACGTCCCCCTCTATATACTTTTCAGGGGGCCCCCCTCAAGTATCGTTACGCCACTGCCTGGCACTTGTGATACGGGATATCTGTCTCATTGGTGATGGAGTTTCTGATCCCACAAACTCTAAGGGCCTGATTCACAAAGGCAATCTGAGACAAAAGTCTAACTTTACGACTTTTGGTATTCACAGAGAGCATTTCCGAGTCGTATCTTTACGTCCACAGTCGGTCCGGAACCTCCTTACCCGGACTGTACTCTTTGCACCCGGGCTGTACTCTCTGGCTCCAGCCGTACCCTCTGACTCGATCCAGATAAAGTGTAATCAATGGGCCGGAATATAATTTTTTACAAAAAGGAACATTAGGAACATGTGACAAATGGTAGAGGAGGTCATGCAAATCAATTTGGCAGGGAAAAGGGTGTGGCCGGACATTACATCATATCCCAGAAAAGTTTGCTCTTTTGCATCATGGTAAATGCAGTCCACACTGAGGGGGGTGCTAATCATGGACTACTCACATTTGCATTTATTCTGAAAGTCATGTTCGAAGGTTTAATTAAGTATCTTTTACTCACGTTTGCATTTGTTCTTGAGTTACATGTGCATAAGTATGACCATGCATTAGAATTGCACATTTACATTTTTCGTTAAAATTAGACTGACTAAAGGCCTCGATTTTGTCATGTATTTAGCTTGGTCGGCTTGTTCTTGTCTTTGCAGGTGGTTTCTCAAGGTTTCACTAGCTAGAGTAGAGTAAAGGAGTATTGTTATATGTGTGAGTTTACTGATAGTAAGTCCTGAGAAGAGAAATCTTGACAAGAAACGTGAAGACCTACTGGGCAGATGAAGCCTTTTATTCCTAGCGTATCCGGAATGAGGAAGTCCCAAGGTTGCAGTAATTGTCCAAGATCTGTGGGATGGGAAATTCAAGTAATGTTGCAAAAGCATGCCACGAGAAGAGAAATGAAGGTTTACTGGTGGGGCGGGAAGAGATACAATTGATGTTGAGGTTTATTGGCTTTCATTAATGTTCACACTGTTCGAAGGTAGAGAAGATTCCCTTAGACTATGAGGCTCTTTTCAAATTGTTGACCCTGAATCCTAATCTAGTTAGTGGGCATCTTTCTACAATCATTTAATGTAAACATGACTGTAGCCATGAATGTGAGCGGCTAAGACAGCAGAGCTATCCCACGTCTGTTGCTTACGTCCCTGGGTTTCAGATCATTAGATCGACTAACCTTCCTTCAGCGAAACACTTTTTCCCTGGTCCCTTCTCCATCCCCCCGATCAATCCATTGAAGCAACACTCAAGGCTGGCAGATCTGGATGGGTCGCTCCCATGAGGAGCATGGTCAGCACTGATTTGCATAAGGCGGGCTGCTGTCTAGAGTGGCACAGTGGATGAAAAACCATAGGTTGGAACGCTGGCCAGAGCAATTATCAATGGTTTAAGCATCCTCCCAACACCTTTGGTATGTTTGATGTAATGCTCTACGTGGCCACGGGTATGTCCAGATGTGGGTCCCTTGCATGCTGTGCAATGGGATGTACCTTGGTGATGAGGCTTAACAAAGGTACAAATGGTCTAGGGTTGTTTGTGTTCCCTTCCGGAGGGGGCCTGGCCTGGCTCATCGGGATAGACCGTTCCCATGAAGACCACCACCAGTATTGACTTGCTAACGTGGGCATCTGTCTAGAGTGATGAAAACCAATGGGCTGGATGCCACCCAGAGTGACTGCCAATGCTCTGGACTATTTGCAATATAGTAAGAGAGAGTACTCCCAGTTGATTTGAGGTCCTGAGGGGGGAGAAACAAACCAAGCAAAAAATACAAAAACCTCAAATATGGACCTATATTCCTTTTAACATTGAATAAATCTCCAAGGTGCTTGGAAACGGATGCCAAAGAGAGAAACTTCACAGTGTTATCAAAACATATATATTTATTAGATTTTTTTTAGAAAGTTATTTCTTTAAAAAGAACATTAATGCATCTGTGCATATCAAATCATTTTATCGTCAATAAGAAATTCATGACTTTTACAAACATAATTTTTTCTCAAAATTCTGTGAGATATAATGCTAAAAGTGTGCCCTCTAATAACAACTATTCTTACCACTCGTAACGTACGTCGGCCTAACATCTACCTGTTGTGGATACAAACTGGTTAACTCCACCTACACCAGCAGAACGTTATCATCCAGGCTCTCTGAGCTTCCCACTAAGTACACCTTAGAGCTGCCATTTATGTTAGTTTCATGTTTTGTTATATTTAGTCCTTGTGCTTATGTTGATAGGTTGTCTTTTCTCACAAATAGGAATGGTATGACTGACATATTAGTATGCATGTATGAGTGGTAAGAATAGTTGTTATTAGAGGGCACACTTTTAGCATTATATCTCACAGAATTTTGAGAAAAAATTATGTTTGTAAAAGTCATGAATTTCTTATTGACGATAAAATGATTTGATATGCACAGATGCATTAATGTTCTTTTTAAAGAAATAACTTTCTAAAAAAAATCTAATAAATATATATGTTTTGATAACACTGTGAAGTTTCTCTCTTTGGCATCCGTTTCCAAGCACCTTGGAGATTTATTCAATGTTAAAAGGAATATAGGTCCATATTTGAGGTTTTTGTATTTTTTGCCTGGAATATTTGCAAGCCAAGATGTTATTCGAGTCTCGACTTCCGCCTTTAACCTGCCCCAGACCCTCAACTGCCCCCTCCATCAAGGGGCAGGATCCCCTGTTGGATGTTGTAGGTTCTCTGAGATGATTGAGGTCTCAGCATACTAACCCACCGCCCATTCTACGCCTCCCATCTCTAACATAACCAATCTCTTGTGAATTCAAGCTTTAATGTATACACGACTTGATGTTATGCACTACTCTCGAGGTCCTTTATGAAATATTAAGTGCCCCTAACTAATGCATACATACATCTGTACACGTATGTCGCCTGTAGATGTCTGCTCGGATGCAGAAATGACTGCTAGATGTAATACTTTTCATAGATTTTGCTACTATATTACCTATAGTCAGAACACCACATTCAGTTAAAAGACGTCTCACTACTACCGTTTTCATACTATGGGGCATCCCAGCAAGGAACGGCGATGGATAACACAAACCGCGCTTAGCGCTTTGTCATTCATCGCCGTCTATCTCTGCTTTTTATTGCCCTGGTAGTGCGTTATCAAAAACGGGTTACTCCAGGGCGATAAAAAATTCCAGAGATAGCGAGGTTATCGCAGTTTTGCAGGGAACATCGCTGGTTTTCCAGCGATGTTCCCTGCAAAAGGGTGATAACCTTGCTGATACGACCCTGTGGTTGTAGCAGCACAATCCACCCCTTATGTCAGGGATGGCTAAGTCAGGATTTTAGCAGATATTAGTTTTTGGAAAAAACAGCGGTATTCTCCCAAAACTAACATGTACTAAAATCATGTGGGCTGCCTTGTAAATATCGTGATGTGCACATCAGCGATGTTTGCAAGGTTGTACTGCCCAGTGACGCCCACTTTGCATCTCATTAGAGATGCAAAGGGAGGCGTTGGGAAAAGGGGTGCTATCATGCGATAATGCATATTAGCACCCACTTGTAAATAGGGCGATAGTTTTATCTCTGCTTTTTGGGCTTTCAAAGCCAAAAAAGTGGAGATACAGCTCTTGTTAATGTGCCCCTAAATATCTGAAATCCTGGAGACAAAGCTCGCAGGAGCAGAAGGGACCTCACAGCTCGAGTCCTACAGATGAGACGCCGGCGCAGAGCAGAACCGACAGAATGGGGCCGGATTGAAGCTGGATTAGGCAAACGAGGCTGGGATGGGGACATTGAATGAAGACAATGCGCGGCAGCATCTAAAGACGGACTCTGCATATTTATATTTATATTACTTCTGAATCTTTGCATTTTTTATATTTACAGTTTGTGACGCAGAGATAAGCTGATTTGCTCAGCAATGCATTATGTGTTATAGAAAGGCAGAGCCCACTGCAAGAACAAAGGTCCCTCAGCTGCACCAGCCTGCCCAGCTGTGTACAACCTTCACTGTCACAAGGTTTTCTATCATACTGACCTAACTGCACATCAGAGCAATGCAAGTGTGGGTCAGAGCACTGCATGGGTGGGTCGGAGCACTGCAAGGGTGGGTCAGAGCACTGCATGGGTGGGTCGGAGCACTGCAAGTGTGGGTCAGAGCACTGCATGGGTGGGTCGGAGCACTGCAAGGGTGGGTCAGAGCACTGCAAGTGTGGGTCAGAGCACTGCAAGGGTGGGTCAGAGCACTGCAAGGGTGGGTCAGAGCACTGCAAAGGATGGATCAGAGCACCGCAAGGGTGGGTCAGAGCACTGCAAGGGTGGGTCAGAGCACTGCAAAGGATGGATCAGAGCACTGCAAAGGATGGATCAGAGCACCGCAAGGGTGGGTCAGAGCACTGCAAGGGTGGGCCAGAGCAATGCAAGTGTGAGTCAGAGCACTGCAAGTGTGGGTCAGAGCACTGCAGGGGTGGGTCAGAGCACTACAACTGTGGTTTAGAGCAATGCAAGGGTGGGTCAGAGCACAGCAAGTGTGGGTCAGAGCACTGTACGGGTGGGTCAGAGCACTGCAAGGGTGGGTTAGAGCACTGCAAGTGTGGATCAGAATACTGCAAAGGTGGGTCAGAGCACTGCAAGTGTGGGTCAGAGCAGGTCAAGGGTGGATCAGAGCACTGCAAGTGTGGGTCAGAGCACTGTACGGGTGGGTCAGAGCAGGGCAAGGGTGGGTTAGAGCACTGCAAGTGTGGGTCAGAGCACTGTACGGGTGGGTCAGAGCACTGCAAGGGTGGGTTAGAGCACTGCAAGTGTGGGTCAGAACACTGCAAAGGTGGGTCAGAGCACTGCAAGTGTGGGTCAGAGCACTGTAAGGGTGGGCCAGAGCAGGGCAAGGGTGGGCCAGAGCACTGCAAGGGTGGGTCAGAGCAGGGCAAGGCTGGTCCAGAGCAGGGCAAGGGTGGGCCAGAGCAGGTCAAGGGTGGGCCAGAGCAGGGCAAGGGTGGGCCAGAGCAGGGCAAGGGTGGGCCGGAGCAGGGCAAGTGTGGGTCAGAGCAGGGCAAGGGTGGACCAGAGCACTAAAAGGGTGGGCCAGAGCACTGAAAGGGTGGGCCAGAGCACTGCAAGGGTGGGTCAGAGCACTGCAAGGGTGGGTTAGAGCAGGGCAAGTGTGGGCCAGAGCAGGGCAAGGGTGGGTCAGAGCAGGGCAAGGGTGGGCCAGAGCACTGCAAGGGTGGGTCAGAGCACTGCAAGGGTGGGTTAGAGCAGGGCAAGTGTGGGCCAGAGCAGGGCAAGGGTGGGTCAGAGCAGGGCAAGGGTGGGCCAGAGCACTGCAAGGGTGGGTCAGAGCAGGGCAAGTGTGGGCCAGAGCACGGCAAGGGTGGGTCAGAGCAGGGCAAGGGTGGGTCAGAGCAGGGCAAGGGTGGGCCAGAGCAGGGCAAGGGTGGGCCAGAGCACTGCAAGGATGGGTCAGAGCAGGGCAAGGGTGGTCCAGAGCGGGGCAAGGGTGGGCCAGAGCAGGGCAAGGGTGGGTCAGAGCAGGGCAAGGGTGGGTCAGAGTAGGGCACGGGTGGGTCAGAACAGGGCAAGAGTGGTCCAGAGCACGGCAAGGGTGGGTAAGAGCAGGGCAAGGGTGGGCCAGAGCAGGGCAAGGGTGGGCCAGAGCAGGGCAAGGGTGGTCCAGAGCAGGGCAAGGGTGGGCCAGAGCAGGGCAAGGGTGGGTCAGAGCAGGACAAGGGTGGGCCAGAGCACTGCAAGGGTGGGTCAGAGCAGGGCAAGGGTGGGCCAGAGCACGGCAAGGGTGGGCCAGAGCACTGCAAGGGTGGGTCAGAGCAAGGCAAGGGTGGGTCAGAGCAGGGCAAGGTGGGCCAGAGTAGGGCAAGGGTGGGCCAGAGCAGTGCAAGGGTGGGTTAGAGCAGGGCAAGGGTGGGCCAGAGCACTGCAAGGGTGGGCCAGAGCACTGCAAGGGTGGGTCAGAGCAGGGCAAGGGTGCTCCAGAGCGGGGCAAGGGTGGTCCAGAGCAGGGCAAGGGTGGGTCAGAGCAGGGCAAGGGTGGGCCGGAGCACTGCAAGGGTGGGTCAGAGCAGGGCAAGGGTGGGCCAGAGAAGGGCACGGGTTGGTCAGAGCAGGGCAAGGGTGGGCAAGAGCAGGGCATGGGTGGGCCAGAGCAGGGCAAGGGTGGGCCAGAGCAGGGCAAGGGTGGGCCAGAGCAGGGCAAGGGTGGGCCAGAGCAGGGCAAGGGTGGGTCAGAGCAGGGCAAGGGTGGTCCAGAGCACTGCAAGGGTGGGTCAGAGCAGGGCAAGGGTGGTCCAGAGCAGGGCAAGGGTGTGCCAGAACAGGGCAAGGGTGGGCCAGAGCACTGTAAGGGTGGGTCTGAGCACTGCAAGGGTGGGTCAGAGCAGGGCAAGGGTGGTCCAGAGCAGGGCAAGGGTGGGCCAGAGCAGGGCAAGGGTGGATCAGAGCAGGGCAAGGGTGGGCCAGAGCACTGCAAGGGTGGGTCAGAGCAGGGCAAGGGTGGGCCAGAGCACGGCAAGGGTGGTCCAGAGCAGGGCAAGGGTGGGTCAGAGCAGGGCAAGGGTGGGCCAGAGCACTGCAAGGGTGGGTCAGAGCAGGGCAAGGGTGGGCCAGAGCACGGCAAGGGTGGGCCAGAGCACTGCAAGGGTGGGTCAGAGCAGGGCAAGGGTAAGTAAAGTAAAGTCCACATTTGTAAAGCGCACAATCACCCGTAAGGGTCTCTAGGCGCTGGGGGCCGTCGGGAAGATTAAGCGAGCTATTGCCCAGAGTCACATGGTGCTGGGCTAACCTGCCGCCGGAGCCGGGGATCGAACCGTGGTCCCCAGATTCCAGCGTCAGTCGCCCTGGCCGCGGCACCACACCAGGGTGGGTCAGAGCAGGGCAAGGTGGGCCAGAGTAGGGCAAGGGTGGGCCAGAGCAGGGCAAGGGTGGGTCAGAGCAGGGCACGGGTGGGCCAGAGCACTGCAAGGGTGGGCCAGAGCACTGCAAGGGTGGGTCAGAGCAGGGCAAGGGTGGTCCAGAGCGGGGCAAGGGTGGTCCAGAGCAGGGCAAAGGTGGGCCAGAGCAGGGCAAGGGTGGGCCAGAGCAGGGCACGGGTGGGTCAGAGCAGGGCAAGGGTGGGCCAGAGCAGGTCAAGGGTGGGTCAGAGCAGGGCAAGGGTGGGCCAGAGCACTGCAAGGGTGGGTCAGAGCACTGCAAGGGTGGGTTAGAGCAGGGCAAGGGTGGGCCAGAGCAGGGCAAGGGTGGGCCAGAGCAGGGCAAGTGTGGGCCAGAGCAGGGCAAGGGTGGGTCAGAGCACTGCAATGGTGGGTCAGAGCAGGGCAAGGGTGGGCCAGAGCAGGGCAAGGGTGGGCCAGAGCAGGGCACGGGTGGGTCAGAGCAGGGCAAGGGTGGGCCAGAGCAGGGCACGGGTGGGTCAGAGCAGGGCAAGGGTGGGCCAGAGCAGGGCAAGGTTGGGCCAGAGCAGGGCAAGGGTGGGCCAGAGCAGGGCACGGGTGGGTCAGAGCAGGGCAAGGGTGGGCCAGAGCAGGGCAAGGGTAGGCCAGAGCAGGGCACGGGTGGGTCAGAGCAGGGCAAGGGTGGGCCAGAGCAGGGCACGGGTGGGTCAGAGCAGGGCAAGGGTGGGCCAGAGCAGGCCAAGTGTGGATAAGAGCACTGCAAGGTTGGGTCACATCACTGCAAAGGTGGGGCAGAGCCCTGCACGGATGGATCAGAGCATTGCAAGGGTGGATTCATGTAGTTAGTTAGTGGATGAGAGAATCACCTCAGTTGCAGGCGGTGGGAAGACTGACAGTGGGATAACCAGGGACAGTGGCCTTTTTTTATACTTCCCCATGGGAGTGGCCAATCCTGGCAATGTCTGTAAAATCTGTCAACCCTCCCATAACCGGATTCCTTCACATCCTGTGGTGTAGATGATATGTGGACATGTGTGCTCCTCTGCAACATGGCATATTTCACAGAAGGATGGTGAGCCTGGCCTTCTGCAGGAAGAACTAAGCAGCCCTTGGTACTTTCCCTGGAAGACCTGGTTTTGGATTTTCAGATTTCTATCTTGGAGTGTTTAATACAACACCAGCCAGCTGTGACGTGGTGTGCCAGTCAAACAAATTCAAGTTAGAAGAAAAACCTGGAAGAAGTTGGCAAAAATGACCACAGATTTCTTTGTTTATGGACCTGAAAATTGAATGATGCAAGAGTCTTGATAGGGCGATGGCTACCCCCACGCCCTCCATTTTGGATACACACTAGCACCGTGGGGCCAGTAACCGGACACACTCTGGCCTTCAGAAGGATCGCACCAGGACAACAGTTTATCCCAAAGATGGACAAAGAGTGGAATATCGTCAAGGTGCCAGAGCCTGGGATGCCAAAAAAACACCAACAAACATGCCCAGTGAATACACTCATACTCTCATTTGAAAAGGACTAGGTGCTGGTGAGCACACACTTACTCACAATTCAAAGACTTGAGTGCAAGTGAACACACTAAGGCTTTGATCTCAAAGGACTAAGTTACATTCAAGTATGCCCCAACTCACTTCAGAATGCTTGAGTGACAGTTAGCACAGCTGGACTCTCACTTCAAGTGACTGAGTGCTTGTGAGCACACCCACACTCTCACTTAAAAGGCTTCAGTGCAAGTGAACACACCAGGCTCCCACTTCAAAGGACTGAGGGTCATGTTTATCAAAGGACTGTGCTGCCCTTGCGTCACACAAGGTGACACAAGGGCAACACTGCCCTTAAGTGAGATTTGTGATGCCGTGCAAGGCCACCTTGAGTGGCCCTGCGGTGCTTGGTACATCTGGAGTAACACAAGGCAGGGCAAGTCGCTGCCTCGTGTTACTCTTCGCTGGGAAGGTGTTACATGGGAGCAGCGTGGGTGTTCTAACAAATCCACCCATACTTTTTGGCATATTCCCATATTTTTATTTATATGAGTGTACGCCTTCCCAATCGAGGTACAATAAAGGGAAATATCTTTATTCCTTCTCGTTGTTTCCTCTTTCAATGTGTGTTGCATTCTGAAGCACACTTAGAAAGAGGAAAACGCCTCTGAGGATTGTTTTCGTGCAGGGAGGTGTGCCTTCCGGCACAAAAACAATCCTGCCCGCAATGGAGGCAACCTTGCATCATGGCACAAGGGGGCGTGCGTTCGTGCTAGGCAGCACGCAGTGCGCCAGCGCAGACAGAGAACAGGAATGCACCATATCTTGATAAATATAAAGCATTCCAGCCCTCTCCATTTGACTCAATGCAGCGAGTTGTCCTGCTGCCTTACGCTGTGTCAAATAATGATAATACTGGGCCTAAGTGCTGGTGAGCACAACCGGACTCTCATTTCAAAGGTCTGAGTGCTTTTGAGAACGTCCACATACACACAATTCAACACCTTGAGTGTAAGTGAGCACATCTAGACGGCCACTTCAGAGGGCTAAGTGCAAGAGCTCACGCCAAGGCCCATGTTTACGAAGCCTTTATGATGTCCTTGCGTCAAAGGCTTCAGTAATATATCCAAAGCCACGCAAGAGCTGATTTGCACCACTTTGTGTGGCTTTGTAAAACATGTAAGGCAAGGCAGCTGCTTGCACAGTGTTACGTTACATTTCAACTTGGAGGGCGTTCCATGGATGGAGCGTGGGCGTTCCACATGTGGAGCATGGGCGTTCCATGGGTGGAGCCTGGGTGTTCCATGGGTGGAGCGAGGACGTTCAATAAGTGGAGCATGGGCATTCCATGGGTGGAGCATGGGCGTCCCATGGGTGGAGCATGAGCGTTCCATGGGTGGAGCATGTGCGTTCCATGGGTGGTTCATGGGCGTTCCATGGGTGGAGCGTGGGCTTTCAGTGGGTGGAGCGTGGGCGTTCCATGGGTGGAGCATGGGCGTTCCATGGGTGGAGCGCGGGCGTTCAATAGGTGGAGCATGGGCATTCCATGGGTGGAGCATGGGCGTCCCATGGGTGGAGCATGGGCGTTCCATGGGTGGAGCATGTGCGTTCCATGGGTGGTTCATGGGCGTTCCATGGGTGGAGCGTGGGCATTCCATGGGTGGAGCATGGGCGTCCCATGGGTGGAGCATGGGCGTTCAATGGGTGGAGCATGGGCATTCCATGGGTGGAGCATGGGCGTCCCATGGGTGGAGCATGTGCGTTCCATGGGTGGAGCATGTGCGTTCCATGGGTGGTTCATGGGCGTTCCATGGGTGGAGCGTGGGCGTTCCATGGGTGGAGCAGGGGCATTCCATGGATGGAGCGTGGGCGTACCATGGGTAGAGCATGGGCGTTCCATGGGCGGAGCATGGGTGTCCCATGGGTGGAGCGTGGGCGTTCCATGGGTGGAGCATGGGTGTTCCATGGGTGGAGCGCGGGCGTTCAATAAGTGGAGCATGGGCATTCCATGGGTGGAGCATGGGCGTCCCATGGGTGGAGCATGGGCGTTCAATGGGTGGAGCATGGGCATTCCATGGGTGGAGCATGGGCGTCCCATGGGTGGAGCATGTGCGTTCCATGGGTGGAGCATGTGCGTTCCATGGGTGGTTCATGAGCGTTCCATGGGTGGAGCGTGGGCGTTCCATGGGTGGAGCAGGGGCATTCCATGGATGGAGCGTGGGCGTACCATGGGTAGAGCATGGGCGTTCCATGGGCGGAGCATGGGTGTCCCATGGGTGGAGCGTGGGCGTTCCATGGGTGGAGCATGGGTGTTCCATGGGTGGAGCATGGGCATTCCATGGGAGGAGAGTGGGCGTTCCATGGGTGGAGCGTGGGCGTACCATGGGTAGAGCATGGGTGTACCATGGGAGGAGCATGGGTGTCCTATGGGTGGAGCATGGGCGTTCCATGGGTGGAGCATGGGCGTTCCATGGGTGGAGCATGGGCGTTCCATGGGAGGAGAGTGGGCGTTCCATGGGTGGAGCGTGGGCGTACCATGGGTAGAGCATGGGTGTACCATGGGAGGAGCATGGGTGTCCTATGGGTGGAGCATGGGCGTTCCATGGGTGGAGCATGGGCGTTCCATGGGTGGAGCATGGGCGTTCCATGGGTGGTTCATGGGCGTTCCATGGGTGGAGCGTGGGCGTTCCATGGGTGGAGCAGGGGCATTCCATGGATGGAGCGTGGGCGTACCATGGGTAGAGCATGGGCGTTCCATGGGCGGAGCATGGGTGTCCCATGGGTGGAGCGTGGGCGTTCCATGGGTGGAGCATGGGTGTTCCATGGGTGGAGCATGGGCATTCCATGGGAGGAGAGTGGGCGTTCCATGGGTGGAGCGTGGGCGTACCATGGGTAGAGCATGGGTGTACCATGGGAGGAGCATGGGTGTCCTATGGGTGGAGCATGGGCGTTCCATGGGTGGTGCATGGGCGTTCCATGGGTGGAGCATGGGCGTTCCATGGGTGGAGCATGGGCGTTCCATGGGTAGAGCATGGGTGTACCATGGAAGGAGCATGAGCATCCCATGGGTGGAGCATGGGCGTTCCATGGGTGGAGCATGGGCGTTCCATGGGTGGAGCGTGGGCGTACCATGGGTAGAGAATGGGCTGTCAGTGGGTGGAGCGTGGGCGTTCCATGGGTGGAGCGTGGGCGTTCAATTGGTGGAGCATGGGCATTCCATGGGTGGAGCATGGGCGTTCCATGGGTGGAGCATGGGCGTTCCATGGGTGGAGCGTGGGCATTCCATGGGTGGGGCATGGGCGTTCCATAGGTGGAGCGTGGGCGTACCATGGGTAGAGCATGGGTGTATCATGGGAGGAGCATGGGTGTCCCATGGGTGGAGCATGGGCGTTCCATGGGTGGAGCATGGGCGTTCCATAGGTGGAGCTTGGGCGTTCCATGGATGGAGCATGGGCGTTCCATGGGTGGAGCGTGGTCATACCATGGGTAGAGCATGGGTGTACCATGGGAGGAGCATGGGCGTCCCATGGGTGGAGCATGGGCATCCCATGGGTGGAGCATGGGCGTTCCATGGGTGGAGCGTGGGCGTTACATGGGTGGAGCATGGGCGTTCCATGGGTGGAGCGTGGGCATTCCATGGGTGGAGCATGGGTGTACCATGGAAGGAGCATGGGCGTCCCATGGGTGGAGCATGGGCGTTCCATGGGTGGAGCGTTGGCGTACCATGGGTAGAGCATGGGTGTTCCATGGGTGGAGGGCGGGCGTTCCATGGGTGGGGATTGGGCGTTCCATGGGTGGAGCGTGGGCGTTCCACGTGTGGAGCGTGGGCATTCCATGGGTGGAGCGTGGGCGTTCCATGGGTGGAGCGTGGGCGTTCCATGGGTGGAGCATGGGCGTTCCATGGGTGGAGCGTGGGCGTACCATGGGTAGAGCATGGGTGTTCCATGGGTGGAGGGCGGGCGTTCCATGGGTGGGGATTGGGCGTTCCATGGGTGGAGCGTGGCTGGAGCGTGGGTGGAGCGTGGGCGTTCCCTGATTGGAGCGTGGATGTTCCACGTGTGGAGTGTGGGCATTCCATGGGTGGAGCATGGGCGTTCCATGGGTGGAGTGTGGGCATTCCATGGGTGGAGCGTGGGTTTTCAGTGAGTGGAGCGTTGGCATTCCATGGGTGGAGCGTGGGCGTTCCATAGGTGGAGCATTGGCATTCCATGGTTGGAGCGTGGGCTTTCAGTGAGTAGAGCGTGGGCCTTCCATGGGTGGAGCATGGGCGTTCCATGGGTGGAGCGTGGGCATTCCATGGGTGGAGTGTGGACCTTATAGTGAGTGGAGCGTGGGCGTTCCATGATTGGAGCATGGGTGTTCCACGTTTGGAACGTGGGTGTTCCATGGGTGGAGCGTGGGATGTCAGTGGGTGGAGCGTCGGAGTTCCATGGGTGGAGCCTGGGCGTTCCATTGGTGGAGCGTGGGTGTTCCATGGGTGGAGCGTGGGCGTTCCATGGGTGGAGCGTGGGCATTCCATGGGTGGAGCGTGGGCTTTCAGTGGGTGGAGCATGGGCGTTCCATGAGTGGAGCGTGGGCGTTCCATGGGTGAACTGTGGGCGTTCCGTGGGTGGAGCGTGGGCGTTCCATGGGTGGAGCGTGGGTGTTCCATGGGCGGAGCGTGGGCTTTCAGTGGGTGTAGCGTGGGCATTCCATGGGTGGAGCGTGGGCTTTCAGTGGGTGGAGCGTGGGCGTTCCATGGGTCGAGTGTGGGTGTTCCATGGGTGGAGCGTGGGCTTTCAGTGGGTGGAGCGTGGGCGTTCCATGGGTGGACCGTGGGCGTTCCATGGGTGGAGCGTGGGCATTCCATGGGTCTAGCATGGGCTTTCAGTGGGTGGAGCATGGGCGTTCCATGGGTGGAGCGTGGGCTTTTAGTGGGTGGAGCGTCGGCGTTCCATGGGTGGAGCGTGGGCTTTCAGTGGGTGGAGCGTGGGCGTTCCATGGGTGGAGTGTGGGCTTTCAGTGGGTGGAGCGTGGGCGTTCCATGGGTGGAGCATGGGCGTTCCATGGGTGGAGCGTGGGCGTTCCATGGGTGGAGCGTGGGCGTTCCATGGCTGGAGCGTGGGCTTTCCATGGGTGGAGCGTGGGTGTTCCATGGGTGGAGCGTGGGCGTTCCATGGGTGGAGCATGGGCGTTCCATGGGTGTGGCGTGGGTGTTCCATGGGAGGAGCATGGGAGTTCCATGGGTGTAACGTGGGCGTTCCATGGGTGGAGCGTGGGCGTTCCATGGGTGGAGCGTTGGCGTTCCATGGGAGGAGCGTGGGCGTTCCATGGGTGGAGCGTTGGCGTTCCATGGGTGGAGCGTGGGCGTTCCATGAGTGGAGCATGGGTGTTCCATGGGTGGAGCGTGGGCTTTCAGTGGGTGGAGCGTGGGCGTACCATGGGTAGAGCATGGGTGTTCCATGGGTGGAGGGCGGGTGTTCCATGGGTGGGGATTGGGCGTTCCATGGGTGGAGCGTGGCTGGAGCGTGGGTGGAGCATGGGCGTTCCCTGATTGGAGCGTGGATGTTCCACGTGTGGAGTGTGGGCATTCCATGGGTGGAGCATGGGCGTTCCATGGGTGGAGTGTGGGCATTCCATGGGTGGAGCGTGGGTTTTCAGTGAGTGGAGCGTTGGCATTCCATGGGTGGAGCGTGGGCATTTCATAGGTGGAGCGTTGGCATTCCATGGTTGGAGCGTGGGCTTTCAGTGAGTAGAGCGTGGGCCTTCCATGGGTGGAGCAAGGGCGTTCCATGGGTGGAGCATGGGCATTCCATGGGTGGAGTGTGGGCCTTATAGTGAGTGGAGCGTGGGCGTTCCATGATTGGAGCATGGGTGTTCCACGTTTGGAACGTGGGTGTTCCATGGGTGGAGGGTGGGCTGTCAGTGGGTGGAGCATCGGAGTTCCATGGGTGGAGCCTGGGCGTTCCATTGGTGGATGGTGGGTGTTCCATAGGTGGAGCGTGGGCGTTCCATGGGTGGAGCGTGGGCATTCCATGGGTGGAGTGTGGGCTTTCAGTGGGTGGAGCATGGGCGTTCCATGAGTGGAGCGTGGGCGTTCCATGGGTGAACTGTGGGCGTTCCGTGGGTGGAGCGTGGGCGTTCCATGGGTGGAGCGTGGGTGTTCCATGGGCGGAGCGTGGGCTTTCAGTGGGTGTAGCGTGGGCATTCCATGGGTGGAGCGTGGGCTTTCAGTGGGTGGAGCGTGGGCGTTCCATGGGTCGAGCGTGGGTGTTCCATGGGTGGAGCGTGGGCTTTCAGTGGGTGGAGCGTGGGCATTCCATGGGTGGACCGTGGGCGTTCCATGGGTGGAGCGTGGGTGTTCCATGGGTGGAGCGTGGGCATTCCATGGGTCTAGCATGGGCTTTCAGTGGGTGGAGCATGGGCGTTCCATGGGTGGAGCGTGGGCTTTTAGTGGGTGGAGCGTGGGCGTTCCATGGGTGGAGCGTGGGCTTTCAGTGGGTGGAGCGTGGGCGTTCCATGGGTGGGGCGTGGGCGTTCCATGGGTGAAGCGTTGGCGTTCCATGGGTGGAGCGTGGGCGTTCCATGAGTGGAGCATGGGTGTTCCATGGGTGGAGCGTGGGCTTTCAGTGGGTGGAGCGTAGGCTTTCAGTGGGTGGAGCATGGGCATTCCATGGGTGGAGCGTGGGCGTTCCATGGGTGGAGCGTGGGCGTTCCATGGGTGGAGCGTGGGCGTTCCATGGGTGGAGCGTGGGCGTTCCATGGGTGGAGCGTGGGCTTTCAGTGGGTGAAGCGTGGCCGTTCCATGGGTGGAGCGTGGGCGTTCCATGGGTGGAGCATGGGCGTTCCATGGGTGGCGCGTGGGCGTACCATGGGTGGAGCGTGGGCGTTCCATGGGTGGAGCGTGGGCGTTCCATGGGTGGAGCGTGGGCGTTCCATGGGTGGAGCGTGGGCGTTCCATGGGTGGAGCCTGGTCATGCTGATGCATCTTCCCTTGGATTTTGGTGCAGTGCCAGCGTTACAAAGACTTCTAAACCTTGGAATGTGAAAACATACTGCTCCTTCACCAGTGAGGCATAATGAGGAAAAATATCTTTATTTCTCCTCGTTATTTCCTGATTCCACATGTGTTGCATCCTGCAGCACACACAGAAAAAGGAAAACGCATCAGAGGATTATTTTTGTGCAGGAGGGATTCCCTTATTGCACAAAACAATCCTGCCTGTAACATAGGCACCCTTGCACCATGGCACATAGGTGCCTGTGTTGGCTCTAGGCTGCCCACCGTGCGCCTGCGCTAGGAGACAGCAGGAATGCGCCATATCTTTGTAAATAGGGAATATTTGTGCTCTGACCCTTTCAAGCAACACCACATAGCAACTTTGCTTGCTGCACTGCATTGTGTGAAAGGCTAGTAAAGGTTCCCACAAGGCTCTAATCTAAAAACCTCAAGACTCATTCTTCCGTCCCCTGTTATCCAGAGCGAACTATATATATATATATAATTTTTTTTCTTTTTCTTTTAAAGAACTCCTTTTTTAGAGGTATCACTTTTTATTCCCTCCATCCCCCCCCCCCCCCCACCTCCATAAACAGATCAATGCTCCACCGAGTCCTGCTAATAGCACCATGCTTCGTAAAACTAGCAATTTGTTTTCAGGACATGAACACTGACTGGTCTCCTGGCTTGTTCATTAAATACAGACAAACAGATCCCAGCTCCTGCAGTGAAACCCCTGCTGATGCTGGTACATCTGCCGGGGGCACCGTGTTTCTCTGCTGGAGGTCTCGGCGTTCAGATCAGCTTCACTTTAGGAGAGCTGTGATGAGCCCCCTGCACCATGGAGACACAGCCTGCTCCAAGAAGCCACATCCGGCACTCAGGGGAAGCAGGAACTTGTGACCTGTGTAATGTATGCTAATGTTTACGTGCTGGAGATAAGGATATAGGGCCCGATTCACAGAACTAACAAGACAAAATCCTAAACTTACTACCATTTTGGTATTCACGGAAGGCACTTACTCATTTTGGTATTCACAGAAGGCACTTACTCATTTTGGTATTCACAGAAGGCACTTACTCATTTTGGTATTCACCGAAGGCACTTACTCATTTTGGTATTCACCGAAGGCACTTACTCATTTTGGTATTCACAGAAGGCACTTAATTACTCATTTTGGTATTCACCGAAGGCACTTACTCATTTTGGTATTCACCGAAGGCACTTACTCATTTTGGTATTCACAGAAGGCACTTACTCATTTTGGTATTCACAGAAGGCACTTACTCATTTTGGTATTCACAGAAGTTAGGAGTCCTAACTTTAGGACTCCTAAATGCCTTCTGTGAATACCAAAAGTCTTAAAGTTAGGATTTTTCTCAGTTTAGGAGTAGTAACTTTAGAACTCCTAAACTGAAAGAAATCCTATTTTTAAGACTTTCGGTATTCACAGAAGGCATTCAGAAGTCCTAAAGTTAGGAGTCCTAACATTACGACTCCTAAACTGAGAAAAATCCTATTTTTAAGACTTTTGGTATAAACACAAGGCATTTAGGAGTCCTAAAGTTAGAACTCCTAACTTCTGTGAATACCGAAATGAGTAAGTGCCTTCTGTGAATACCAAAATGGTAGTAAGTTTAGGATTTTGTCTTAAGTTAGTTCTGTGAATCGGCCCAAGTGAGTGCTCGTAATAGAAGAACTTATAAGGTGCTGTTTTGTAGTTTAGGTTTTGTGTATGACATGAGACAACAGAGTGGTGTGTGACAAAGACAGAAGCGCCTAAGGGATGCACAGACAAGCACTAGACCAGCAGCGGCTCCTCTGCTAAGGCGAATGTGCATCGACCCACTGAGGAGGTCAACAAGGACACATAAAATGATAATAACTCATTGTTCTTATCATTTTATATTCCTGTCCTTGCTCAGCTGGGTAGAGGCGGGGCTTCTCTGCTCAAAGAGCGGGGCAGAGGAGGAGTGGTTTGCACACTCCAAGTGCGCAAGATGCTTTGGCCGGCCGTCTCGGGCCGGCCAAGCCGTCATACGCACTTTTCAGGTTCTGCCCCGTGCTGTATTACAGACTGGGTGCAGATCATGCCCAGGCCCCATTTACTGGCTGAGTGCTGAACCACGGCATCCTAGACCAATCACAACGCTGTATTGCAGCATTGTGAATGGCTATGGGGAGCCTGGTGCTTCCTGCCCTGGAAGTTGGCGAAGGGGAACAAGAGGCGGCAGCAGTGGCAACAGGTATGTGTTTTTTTGGTTTTTTTCTTCAAATTGTGCCTGCCACACTGTGCATGGCTGGGAAGAAGGGACCCTTGGGTAACCCTACGGGCCTGATTCGGCAGCTGTTTCATTCCATATAAACCAATTCGGAATGGCTGTGCAAATCGGAGATCATAATCGCTCGCTCGGAAAGTCCATAGAGCTGTACCATTCGGTCCTGCAAGGCTCGAGCTGTCCGAATGCCTTTCAGAACCGATTCGAACATACCTTACAATATCTGGGCATCGTAATCGGTCGGGCAGGAAGCTGACCGATTTGGTCCGAAAAAAGGCTTCCGAATTGGGTTCGGCAAGCCCAAATCCGGTTTGGAGCCCTTCCAAACGAGTTCGTAATCGACCCCTCAATGTGAAATGTATTCATTTATTATTTTTAAGCAACTTTATTTATAGTTAGCTTATAAATTAAATAAATATTTTTCTTAAGAATACATCATTATAAAAATATTTAGAAATCTACATTTAAGTCAATTAATGAAAAAAATCTCAATATACCACATACAATTGATAATAAATGTAACACAATAAAAAGTAACTGTTTATAGATATAATTATTGTTGACTTTAGCCAGGTACGCGTTAGAGGAGTGCAACATTCTTCGAGGAAAGTAGAATGAGAGCAAGGAGCGGAAAATCAAAGGTCCTTTGCCCCACAGAGCCTTATGGGCAATGCAGCAGGATTTGAACTTAATGCTCTTAGCCACAGGGAGCCAATGAAGACAGTTCAAAGCTTGTCGGGCAGATTGGTTCCTAGGTATATTGTACAAGGAGTAGCATGGAACAATTCTGTGATAAATTATAACGTCCTTCGATCTATATATTATTTAAAACAGTGAAACACAATATTTTATTAACATGACATTTCTTTTGCTATTTTAAATTTTAAAATAAACTAACATTTATTATAACTAATAGATCCACATGACATCTAAATGTATATCACTAATGTAAAAGAACACAACTAATACCCCCCAAACAAGTTAGAAACACATTTCTTCAAATTATCAAATTGAATATAATGAAAGTTATTTATATCTACATTTGTTATCTAATATTGTATGATCAATAATTACAACGGTACCGATTTCATTTAAACAATATATCTTTTAAAAATATTTAAATTAACATTTAATAAAATAAAACACTACCTACTCGATCTTCCAATAAACTTCACAACCTTAACAAAATATATTTGTTTTATATTTAAAATACATTTTCTAAATTGTTAAATGCATAAAAATCAAAAATTTAAATATCCTGAAATTTTTAAATATATATTTTTCAGTTAAACTCTGGACATCCGATCTCCCAAAAAACCAGATCACTTGAAAAATATAAATGTATACCAATTTAAAATGCAAGAAATAATAATTTCAAAGATATGCTTAAAAATAATATGAAATAGACTCCTAACATAATATATAAAAGAAGCATTAAATACCACAATATTTTAGTTTACAACATTTTAAACATCTTTTTATAAATATGTACTCTGTGCCATGATATTGTGACATTGATGATATTTAGACAACAATATCATCTCAAATTATATTTTTGAGTTGACATTGAGGTACCACACCTTAGGAATCTGTAGCAAAGTCAACAAGGAAGGGTCTTGCTTTTTTTTGGAGCTGAAGTGATGTTTACATGGAGAGAAACACCCCATGGCAGTCTTGGACCAACATCTTGCGTCAAGGACCAGTAGAGGACAAAGTACATTTGGGCAGGAAGAGTTTGGCAGAAGAAAGGCCAGGATGAGGGTAGACTCAGCCCTCCACACAGACACAAACTTCACCCTGTCCCAAGAGAATGTTTGACATGTTGTACATGTGTGGGGGTGTGTGAAGAAGTAACACAAGTAGCACAAAGACTTCTGAATGGACAACACTCCTTCACATGTATGTGGGTCACCAAGCATCTTTAGATGGACACGGTCACACGTCTGTGAGTCTCTCGGTACCTTATATTTGTGGAACCTATCATCATCAAAGCAAACATAGTGAGAGCTTCCACTTGGTTACTAGAATCCAGGAAAGCCTACATCCAAGCCCCCCTCTGCTGTCATGACAACACATACAGAGACGCACATGGGCATAGTTCCATCCTCTAGTGTATATTTACACGTAGGCTTACCTTCTCTCATCACCTCTGACCGGGGCACTGCCTTTTTCCTTGGTGATCTGTAACTTTGAAGGGATCCTCTAGTGAGGGCCATAGTCCAGTGAATGCCCATCCATTCCTGTCCTTCACTCTGGTTCTGGACCCCATGTCCCATATCCATGGCCTATCACAGTCCACGGTCTTTGATGCCTCAGTGTCTGTTCCACTTCTGCGATACTCCAGCTTGCTCCACTGGTCTTTCCCCAGATCTTCATATCCTAAACATTGTCTCAACCCACTGCACATATCATACTTCAGCCAAGCATCCTCAAGTGAATAAAACAGATCAACACCCATCTCCTAAACCTCAGAACCACTTCAACGTCACCTGTGACACGGCTGTGTACCTCAAAGAATAAGAAGCAATCATCTAAATACTTATTTACACTTGAATGACAATAACTACCTCCTTTGGAGGCATCACCACTACTCTGTGTTCTTGCAAACAGAGAAAATATGTTATATCAGTCAGAACAATACTGTATTGGGACAGGAGGGCAGCCATAAGGCTCACCGCAGAAGACGGCTCAACGCAGGGTTCACATGTTTTTAGGGGGGGGGGGGCCTCTGCACCAGTGTCCTGTTCAGTAATCTCTGACACACAGACTTGCAGGTAACAATGTAGTTTATGTATGGGGTAGTTTAGGATAGCACCTCCATGACAGCATGGGAGAGCGTTAGAGATATCTCCTCATTGGCAGTATGAGAGGTGTTGTGGAGGGAGAACATCCATGACAACGCGGTCAAAACACCGCGCTGCCATTACCATGCGTCTTTTACAACGCAAGTCGTTACCACGACTTGCGCTGGAGGGCGCTCTAGACTAAGGAATAGTAGATTTACTATTCCAACACCTTCCCTACTGTACGTCGGCTGGAGTTGGAATAGTAAATCACACTATTCCTATGTCCAGCACCCCTACAGCGCAAGTCATGGTAACGACTTGCGTTGTAAAAGATGCGTTGTGATGTACCGCGATCTAAAAGATCTCATTGTAACATCATACAACCGTTGTGGAGAGTTCCTCATTGGCAACAGTGGGCCATTAGAGATAGCTGCATTGGTAGCATAGAAGACATAGAGCTCCATGTTGACAGCACAGGAGCCATTAGTTATGGGTCCTCGTTAGCATCAAGGGAGTCTTTATGGGTAGCTCCTCATTGGCAGCATGAGAGCAGTCTTTTTCCGAAGCGCTTATCTCCCGGATAATAAATGCCGCATAGGTGGCGAGGTTTTCTTTGGTACCGAGATCTCGCTAGAACAACATCTCACAACCAAAGCAACCTCTATAAACAGGAAGAAAGCTGCAGTAGTGCATTCTATCCCTATTTCTACAATGGCGGTTAGAAAGGCTGCAGAGAAACGCCACAATCAGGAGTACTACTAAGGGGTTTAATCCAATAACAATCAATACTTTTTTAATTTTTTCATTTTTGAGGGACGGATTTTGACAAGGTCTCTCGCTAGCCACTGCGTGTGTTCAGTGGGTGGATATTAAAGCTCTGAAATAGAGTCAAAACTCCTCTAAGATTAGTTTGCAGACGTGTTAGATGGAAAAATTCCAGTCACACAATGGTTCCTTTTCGTGTTTTTAATGAAGGTGTTACTATATTTGTGATAGAACATAGGAGAACAGCCAACATGTGTTTCACCCCTTTACATGACCATCCGGCCTGGGGCTTCCTCAGGGCGTAGTGAGTTAAGTATGAAGCGGTGTATCTGGTCGTCCTTGTTCAAGAAAAATCGGGATTCTCTATTAGTAATTGCCGTAATGCCGGTACGAGCGGTCTCTATCCGTCACGGATGGTGAGCATCGTAGACATAGAAGAGCTACTAGCAGCTTGGAGATGGTGGGCATCATAGACATAGAAAAGCTAGCTCTGGTGTGCATCATAGACATAGAAAAGCTACTAGCAGCTTAGATCTGGTGAGCATCATAGGTATAGAAACGCTAGATCTGGTGAGCATTATAGACATAGAAAAGCTACTAGCAGGTTGGAGCTGGTGAGCATCATAGGCATAGAAACGCTAGCTCTGGTGAGCATCATAGACATAGAAAAGCTAGCTCTGGTGAGCATCATAGACATAGAAAAGCTAGCTCTGGTGAGCATCATAGACATAGAAAAGCTACTAGCAGCTTAGATCTGGTGAGCATTAGGGATGGAAACGCAAGCGCTGGTGAGCATCATAGACATAGAAAAGGTATTAGCAGCTTAGATCTGGTGAGCATCATAGGCATAGAAAAGCTAGATCTGGTGAGCATCATAGACATAGAAAAGCTACTATTGTTACTGCGAATGAGGGGTAAAAGGTCCCATTCCCTTAATGGCCATTTATTGAGCAACGGTCTCTCCTTTGTATCAAGCTAGGCCTTGACAGGGGAATACCCCTAATCCCCTATTGTAGAAAGGTTTGAGAAAGGTATGTCAGGGCAAGCTTCGTTTATTGTAGTTAATTATGGAAAAAATCCAGTCACACAATGGTTGCTTTTTGTGGTTTTAATGAAGGTGTTACTATATTTGTGATAGAATATAGGAGAACAGCCAATACGTGTTTCACCCCGTTCCATGGCCATCCGTCCTGGGGCTTCCTCAGGGCGTAGTGATAGTGTATCTGGTCGGTTCAAGGAAAATCGGGATTCTCTGTTAGTAATTGGCGTAATGCCGGTACGAGCGGTCTCTATCCGTCACGGATGGTGAGCATCGTAGACATAAAAGAGCTACTAGCAGCTTGGAGATGGTGGGCATCATACACATAGAAAAGCTAGCTCTGGTGAGCATCATAGACAGAGAAAAGCCAGCTCTGGTGAGCATCATAGACTTGGAAAAGCTACTAGCAGCTTAGATCTGATGAGCATCATCGGCATAGAAAAGCTAGCTCTGGTGAGCATCATAGATACAGAAAAGATAGCTCTGGTGAGCATCATAGGCATAGAAACGCTAGCTCTGGTGAGCACCATATACATAGAAAAGGTACTAACAGCTTACATCTGTTGAGCATCACAGGCATAGAAAAGCTAGATCTGGTGAGCATCATAGACATAGAAAAGCTACTAGCAGCTTAGATCTGGTGAGCATCATAGGCATAGAAAAGCTAGATCTGGTGAGCATCATAGACATAGAAAAGCTACTATTGTTACTGCGAATGAGGGATGAAAAGTCCCAATCCCTTACTGGCCATTTATTTAGCAACGGTCTCTCCTTTGTATCAAGCTAGCCATTGACAGGGGAATACCCCTAATCCCCTATTGTAGAAAGGTTTGAGAAAGGTATGTCAGGGCAAGCTTCATTTATTGTAGTTAATTATGGAAAAAATCCAGTCACACAATGGTTCCTTTCCTGGTTTTAATGAAGGCGTTACTATATTTGTGATAGTACATAGGAGAACAGCCAACAAGTGTTTCACCCCGTTACATGGCCATCCGGCCTGGGGCTTCCTCAGGGCGTAGTGAGTTAAGTATGAAGCGGTGTATCTGGTCGTCCTTGTTCAAGGAAAATCGGGTTTCTCTGTTAGTAATTGGCGTAATGCCGGTACGAGCGGTCTCTATCCGTCAGGATGGTGAGCATCATAGACATAGAAGAGCTACTAGCAGCTTGGAGATGGTGGGCATCATAGACATAGAAAAGCTAGCTCTGGTGAGCATCATAGACATAGAAAAGCTAGCTCTGGTAAGCATCATAAACATAGAAAAGCTACTAGCAGCTTACATCTGGTGAGCATCATAGGCATAGAAACGCTAGCTCTGGTGAGCATCATAGACGTAGAAAAGCTACCAGCAGCTTAGATCTGGTGAGCATCATAGGCATAGAAATGCTAGCTCTGGTGAGCATCATAGACATAGAAAAGGTACTAGCAGCTTAGATCTGTTGAGCATCATAGGCATAGAAAAGCTAGATCTGGTGAGCATCATAGACATAAAAAAGCTACTAGCAGCTTAGATTTGGTGAGCATCATAGACATAGAAAAGCTACTATCGTTACTGCGATTTAGGGGTGAATGGTCCCAATCCCTTACTGGCCATTTATTGAGCAACGGTCTCTCCTTTGTATCAAGCTAGCCCTTGACAGGGGAATACCCCTAATCCCCTATTGTAGAAACGTTTGAGAAAGGTATGTCAGGGCAAGCTTCGTTTATTGTAGTTAATTATGGATAAAATCCAGTCACACAATGTTCCTTTTTGTGTTTTTAATGAAGGTGTTACTATATTTGTGATTGAACATAGGAGAACAGCCAACACATGTTTCACCCCGTTACATGGCCATCCGGCCTGGGGCTTCCTCAGGGCGTAGTGAGTTAAGTATGAAGCGGTGTATCTGGTCGTCCTTGTTCAAGGAAAATCTGGATTCTTTGTTAGTAATTGGCGTAATGCCGGTACGAGCGGTCTCTATCCGTCACGGATGGTGAGCATCGTAGACATAGAAGAGCTACTAGCAGCTTGGAGATGGTGGGCATCATAGACATAGAAAAGCTACCAGCAGCTTATTTATTTATGTATTTATTTATTTCGATTTATATAGCGCGTTATAACCCAGAGGTCTCTAAGCGCTTTGTCAGGTACGCACAGCAGACATTCAGAGGGCCATTCGAGAATTTACAGCCCCATCCAAGCTTGTTGGAAGAGCATAGTTTTTAACCTCTTCCAAAAGCACAGCAGGTTGGTTTCTTTCCGTAATTCCCCTGGTAGCTTATTCCAGGCTGCTGGAAGAGTACTAGAGATAGCGCGGCCACCAACTGTGGCTAGCCTAAAACGTGGTTGGGTGAGGAGAGTAGCTTCCGACGATCTTAACATCCTACCTGGCCTATAAGAAGTCACTTAGATCTGGTGAGCATCATAGGCATAGAAACGCTAGCTCTGGTGAGCATCATAGACATAGAAAAGCTACCAGCAGCTTAGATCTGGTGAGCATCATAGGCATAGAAAAGCTAGCTCTGGTGAGCATCATAGACATGGAAATGCTAGCTCTGGTGAGCATCATAGACATAGAAAAGCTACTAGCAGCTTAGATCTGATGAGCATCATAGGTATAGAAACGCTAGCTCTGGTGAGCATCATAGACATAGAAAAGCTACTAGCAGCTTAGATCTGGTGAGCATCATAGACATAGAAAAGCTACTATTGTTACTGCGAATTAGGGGTGAAAGTTCCCAATCCCTTACTGGCCATTTATTGAGCATCGGTCTCTCCTTTGTATCAAGCTAGCCCTTGACAGGGGAATACCCCTAATCCCCTTTTGTAGAAAGGTTTGAGAAAGGTATGTCAGGGCCGGGGTGGCTCTAGGTTCATAGCGGCCCTGGGCAGGGAGCGTAGGTAGGGGGCCCCGGAAGAGGGGGTCCGGGCGGGGTGGAGCGCGGAGGCAAGTGAAGAGGGGGGGGGGGGGTGTCAGGGTATTTGGAAGTGGAACAGAGCCGGAGCCGCCAAATCCCTGCCAGGGGCCACCACGCAAATATGTATCCATCCTCAGAGGATTAATATATTAAGGATATATATTGGCGTGGCGGCCCCTGGGGTTTGGTGGCCCTGTGCAGGTGCACAGCTTGCACATGCCTAAGGCCGCCCCTGGAGGTAGGGACTTTGGCAAGGAGGGCCACGAATCGAGGTAACAGCAAATAATTGTCAGATCTCAAACATACGCAAATGGGAATTTCAAAATAATCTATAATGCTTCCAAATAAACCTTGACAAATCGGAATTTCAAAGATGGTACTCGTGATGCAAATTTTTTAAAAAGTAACTTTTTGAAGGCTAAATAGAGTTGTCCAACAGAGACAATTACATCAAAAAGATGAAAGGGCAGCACTATATAGCATCGGCTCACCTGTCAGCAACAGAAGCCTCAAAGCACGAGCGGAAACCCTTTTTATCGCAGCTAAGTGTGGAGATGCATGCGCTTGGAGGCCCCAGGGGCGCTTGTTAAGCACCAGGCACTAAAAGATTAAAAGCGCTCGCCTGGGCGATTGATTGCCTTGAAAGCTTCGCTCCGGGCTGGGGTTATAAGTTATTTAAGCGCGTGCATGCTTTGCCAGCACATGGGTCTGGGCGAAAGGAATAGTTCGAGGCCAATGCTTGTTGGGTGGAAGCCCACGGCATCCCCGCGTGATGTTTGTTTCATAACATTCAGGGCAAGCACGAGCGCCTTTGTCATAACCCCCGCACGGCGCCCAATCCGTGGGAGAGAAACTCCCCAACCCTGCCTCCCTGCTATCCCAATCAAATCAGCCAACAAGGATTTGTATATGTTGTGGTCGTTGTTGGCCGCAGTTTTATTAGGATTAAACATGGACTGGTTGTCTGGTCATCATTTAGCATGATACGTGGTTACATTTGGTCATTTGCGAACTGTCAGATGTGGTCATAACTCATACATGTCATCATCGTATTGTGTAGATTATCTTGTGGTACATTCGGTTCGTAAATGGCCCGCCAAACCAGTTCTTTGTTAGTCGTTGGTATTCCTCTTTGTCATGTTATCTCTGGGTCCACCATTTGGTTGGTCGCCCACGCCCTCTGCGTGAAGGGAGGGGTAGCTTCTCCCCCGGAGTTAGGCCCCCAACTCGCTACCTTTTTGTGCCCTGCTGTCCGGCCGGGTGTGGGGCACGACCGCTGTCTCCTTTTGCTGCTCCCGTCCAAAAGTGAGTGGCCCTGCTTCTACCCACCGCCCTGTCGGTGTGTCTCCTTAGCCAACCATTGTACCAATTTCCGCCAGGCGGCAAGGAGGCTAATGTCTCTCTGCGGCTCCCCCCGCCGGCCAGAGTGTTTTTGTTATTATTATTTTTTTTTAATTTACAACCTGCCAGGGCCCTTGCGCCCCACAAGTTACTCCAAAATACCTTCAATCCCTCATCAGACAGGTGGACCCCGTCCCGCGCGTACAGTTGGGGGGTTCAAACCAAGCCACGTTACCGCATTGGCCGGGGTTTGACGCCCTCCGGGCGCGTGCTTCTGGGCGCTTTGGGCACTCAGAACTGGTTCTCCCCCTGGGGCTCAGCGTGGGTTATTGCGCCGGTCCCTGACCCTCCCCACCCTTGGCGGGGGGGAGCGGCGGCCTCTGAAAAACTGCATGCTGGGAGAAGTGAAACCCTGCACTTCAAGGCCGAGGCGCTGTCTTCTGTGCGCTGCAAGCAGCCAGGCCTCCTTTCCTGCAGATGCAGTGAAAGAAAACCCGGAGGTCTGCAAACCAGGGGCATGAAAAGTGTGCACAAGCATGGAGTGATTTGCACTGATGTACATCTATGTGCAGAGAACGCTGTATCATTTGTTAACTGCGCATGTTTTGAACTCGTGAGCAGTTACACCCGAGCATAGTGATTGGGAGGAGGCTCTGAATACAGGAATAGTCTAATTTACACTTGTCTTCGAGCCGGTACTAGTACTAATGGCATCGCTAAGGGGGCCAGGTGGGGCCTGTGCCCCGTGTGTAATTGTCCCACCCCACCTCCCGTCCCTTTATGCCACATCACCAGTGAAACCACCACCAGCATAAAAATCATGCAGGCCTGACTATAAATGAATGTTGTATGGTAGTGTGAAGCATTACAAGGTAATAACCTGGCTGGGAATATGTATTTGTGTGAACATAAGAACTGTAGAATAATAGCGATGTAGGTTAACGGTCTCATGAAAGTTGCGCTGTCAAGCCAGGCCTAAAACTTAGGGCTGGGTGATACATTCTGCTCTGCCGGTGGAGTTTGCGGACACGACAGGCTGGTAGACTATCCATCGAAATGTAAGTGACCCAGTTTTTCTGAGCATTTTTCCTTTACTTACAAGCACTTAGTGTGAGATCTTTTTAGGTCCTATAAAGAATCGATAAGCAACAGTACTGTCCTACAGCTGCCAGAAGCTCTGAGAGTTGGGGTCTGATTTAAAACTCTGCAGACAACGTGCTCTGTCACAACAGGGATGGACTACTCTGTCCCCTAAACCTCTCGGGCCGCCCTCTCAATTTTGAGTCTGGCTAGGCACCAGCTTTACAGCGATGAAGCAAAATTGACTCTGTCAGTTGGAGGCTAGATGTGGTGAAGAAGATGAGGAGATCTCTTATTCCGAGAATGACGGACATCCAGAGGGACAGACAGAAGTGCTGCTGTGTCCTAGTGAACTCTCACTGTGCCAATATCACACTAAAGAAGAAGGAAACCCCTTCCAAAGACTGAAAACACAAGAGTCTGAGGCTCAATGTCTTCTGTTGACTGGCCTAGTCCTTGGAGAGGGATCTATTTACTGACATCTTTGTAGGACTCAACAAGACCCAAGAGACATCCTTGAGGAACCTTCTGAAGGCCTGTTGTGAGTGACTGTTAGAGCCACAGGAACGTTGCAGAGAGCCGTGCTCTGCGCTGGTGGCCACTGGACATCACTGGGCCATTGACAGATCTCAAGGGCACTCAACACAGCCTTATTACAGCCTCTTTTCAAAATAATCACCGCCTGTCACTCAGTTTCCATCATCAGATGCAGAAAAGGAGCAGGTCCTTCCTTCATCACGGGGGGAGGGGGGGGGGGGGCAGTGAGATTTGCTGAGCACAAAGTTTGGAAACAAGGATTGTCAATGAATAAATTGAAAGAGCTTGGCTGGCGTTTCCATATTGAGGTCGCTGTATGTGATCCACTCGCTCTCTCGCGGATCCACGCGGATCCTCCTATCAAGAGATTGGGTTTGTTTGTCAAAGATGCTCCTGGAGGGATTGGTGAAAGGTCAGGGCACTACTCCAAGCTCACAGCTGGTATACAACGTTTACAACGCAACTTTTACAACGCACTACCATTACAACAAAACTTTTACAACGCAACATCCATTACAACGCATGACACTACAACGCACACCACTACAACGCATACCATTACAACGCAGTCATTACAACGCATACCATTACAACGCAAAACTTACCATCCAATACTTACCCTACTGTTGCACCCCCTGGAGTTAGAATAGTAATTTTAACGCCTACACTATCCCATATTTTCCCTACTGTTGCACCCCCTGAGGTTCCGTGACGATTTAACCCGTGTTTGTAACATTGTCGCAAATACATAATTTTGGTATCAATGAACCGCAAATGATCCATTTAGTATATCCTGGTGTTTTCGCTATGCTACGAGCAAGAGCACTCCTGTTACAAACACATTTCTGTTCTACCCATGGCATCCATCTTAGAACACGGAAGCCATTTTGTATTCTTTGCCCTCACATAGTCAATGAACACGCAATAACCTCTTTCAATTAAGGACACGTAGGCCTTAGCCGGCAATTCACCTTGCTAGTGACACGTGCACCTTAGGCCAGCAACGCTGTGGCAGCATGACTCGGCAAGAGCTGCCTCCCCAGCCTGAGGCCAGTCCTGCTATACTGGTTCTCGTGTCCGTTGGCCTGATCATGATTAAGCGGCCGAAGCTGGTAGCCTTGCCCATTTACGACCCACAAACATCTCTTATCCTACTGTTCTATCTTCTGCACCTGGCTCTACTCCTTTCCTTCTGGGCCTTTATTAGGGGGAGGTAACGAAATTTACGATGAGGCGGTCCGGGTCTTGAATGAGAAATTGACATGGGATTATGATGGAATAGTGGGAATCCCTCGTTCGTAATGTTTTGACATCAGATATTGTTGACGATTCCTATGCAACGCCAAATATTTATTGTACAAGATACAAAGGTTTTAGAATGTGCTAACATGTAAAGAATTTGCCTGAAGCCCAATATTCAGTATATAAGGAACAACCCTCTTTGTACAAATTGAACAGGCTCCTAGATACTGCCCATGTGTAGTTTCTGTGACTTCTGTGTCCCTGCAGTAATAAACCTTTGGTCTTTGACGCCACCATCGAGAAGCCAGTGTTTCTGTTTGTTCGTGCACCAAGGCAGGTTGAACTCCGGGGTCTTCGGGTGTTTTCCCTGACACCTCTGGATGGAACCAAAAAGTCCAGAACTCCAATTGGCGCCCAACGTGGGGCGACGTCATTCGGTAACGGTCCAAAAGCCTGAAGAGTTCGAGAAGCTTCGTGTGAAGATTTCAGAGGGAGGCGCCCCACTTCATCGATCCCGGCATATCGCAAAAGTGGCCCGACGTTCTCTTCCACGAGGGTTCCCGTTCAGACGGCTGCAGTGGTTCGTTGCCTTGACCGTCGCCCTGTCTTGGACCCGAGGTGCAGTCCTTAGTACGGCGAGACGTGACGGGTTTCTCCTTGGTGACGTCTTCAGTGCCTCAGTTAAGTATTAAGTGGTTGCTAGTTGGTTACTTCGTAAGGGTTGCTCCTGTTTGGATAATCCTTTTAGTTCTTGGTTTGGTTCAGTTATATAAGATTGTCGCTGGTTATTCTGGTTACGATAATCATTCAGTTCAGTTCGGGTATCGATACGTTTGTCTGTTCTGGTAGGCCTAAGTTCTTGGTTCAAGTGCGCACTTTTCTTTAATTTGTGTTTCGTCTGTTTTGTGTTCCGGGTTATAAAATGGTAAGTCGGAAAAATTGTATGTTGTCTTGTTTTAGTTGCAACAGTGATTCCCAGTTGGAGGACTCGTGTTTGGTTCCTCCGATTGGAACTCCCCTTTATGATCTATATTGCAAATTTGGTGTGGGCCCTATCTCTTATAACGAGGTATGGATCCGCTACACTATGAAAGATGGTGTCCTTAGTTGGCCACTGCATGGTAGTTTTGAACCTCAAGTTCTTGATAATTTAGAAACGAAATTATTCAAGAAGAAAGCCCGGCCGGCAATGTTTGATTCTTTCCGTTATTGGCGAAAAGAATCTAAACAAAGAGAAATTAAAAAGTTGAAGAAAGAACAGAAAGAACAAGAGTTGACTTTAGAACAGTCTGCTAAGCAGCTGCAACTCAACGAGTCTGAGAAGGCAATGGAGGTGGCCAATAGAGAACATAATTTAGCAATAGACAAGTGCTATCCTGCTTTGCCATCGAGCACAGCTAAGATAATAGAGGACCCTGAAAAGGATCCCCTGTTGTCTTACTTGTTACGATCACCCCCACCGTATGCACAGGGTGCTACGGCTCCACCTATACCGAATGTTCAAGTACCGGTTGCTGGACAACCTGGTGTTCCCGCTCCTCTGAATCAAGTTCCTGTACCTCCTGTGGTCACTATTAATGTTCCTTCGGCACCCCCTCTTTCAGGGTTGCCGGCTTCTTTACCTATGCCTGTATCGCTCACATCTGCTAGTTCACAAGCTGTTTTGCCCGCTACTCCTACTGTTCCTGATCTATCTGTTCCAACTGCTACTCTATTTACTGCTTCTGCTAATATTATGACTCCACTTTCTGTTCGTCGAAGAATCACTGATTCTGTCTCTAACATTCTATCTCCCTTCTATAAAACTCTGATTAAGACTCCTACCTCTGACTCTGTGCAGAGACGTAGTCAGCTTCCCAGTACTGAAGAAAGAGGAATACTAGATTCCACTGTTCTTAGATGGATTTCGAAAGTTGGAAGATATAATGTACAAGATGTATTAGATACGTTTATGCAATGGAATGAACCGACACAACGATATGTGTTCGATGAAATGTGTTTCCTTCTACGTGAGGAATTGGAAGAGGATGACCCTGAATCAAATCTAGAAGAACTAATTAATGTTCAAAAAGAGTTTGCTGCAGGTATGATAGTTGGACAAAATATAAAAGAAGCGATGGAACTGATTTTAAGTTATAGGACTGACCCATCCCTTCGTTCTCCGAGGGAGTCAGAGAAACGTAGTACGAAACTAAATCGTCAATATCCAATGAGGGAGGTTCCACCAATTTGGCGTGAAGCTGTGCAAGCTAATGTCAACCTTGGTATTGCAGCCGCTCCGGCCCAATTCCAGAGAGTATGGATACATATTCCATGGAAGCGAGCTGAAGTTTTAGCAGTGAAACAGGCCTTGCCAGATCCGTGTAAAAATCCTGCAGGGTACTACAAAGAGTTGGCTCAGACAGTTGACGCTTGTGTATTAAATCTAGCTGACATAGATCTGCTATTTGGTAATGTAGTACCGCAACCAATTTGGGCTAAAATTCGTAAAGAGAATCATCCAGTTGCCCTAGGTGGTGATTGGGCAGCTATAATTGCAGCGGATGGTCAACAAATAGGTGGTTCTAAACCTGAACCCTTAATTGCTAATTTGCCTGGTAGAATAATCGATTTAATGAAAACCCTAATGCCAGCATTACGCGTTAACTGGGACAAATTGTCCGCGTGCAAACAGAAGAAAGACGAAAGCGTCTCCGACTTTTTCACAAGATTCGAGGAGACTTTTGTGGATCATAGTGGTCAGGATATGAGCACAGAAGGAGGCCAGAGATTATTTGTTGATAAATTTGTGCACAATCTGTTGCCAGAACTTAGTGGTAAATTAAAAAATTCTGAAAGTGCGTGGGCTGTCTCTACGACTGCGCAAATACTTGCTACTGCCCAGTACTATGAAAATAGGGACAAAGAGGAGAAAGAAAAATCAGATAAAAAGACGAAAGAGTTAAAAACTAAAGTTCTTTTACAGCAAGCATATCCGCCTCGCACCAATCAGACTAATACGCAGCAAGGGTCATATCAAAGAACGGAGTATAATTCTCAGAGGCCACAGTACCAATGGAATCAGTGTGCTTATTGCAAAATGGAAGGCCATTATAAGACTGAGTGTCCGGTACGGGCACAAAATAATGCTGCGGCAGCTCAAAGAGGTCGTGGTGGTTATATGCAAAACTCTAGAGGTCGAGGAAGAGGTGCTATGCCTCCACAGACAAGTGATCGCCCTTCTAATTATTTCGACCAACGAAATGGACAATCTGCCCAACAGAATAGGTCTCAACAGTATCATGTTGAAGATTACTATGAAGCTAGTGAGGAAGTTCAGCCAAGGGAGTACTAGGACAGCCATGGACAAAGAGAGGGAGTAGTATCAGTTCCAGTAGATCAGAGTGGGCCTTATGTCGCAGTAGCAACATCAGGTATAGTCGAACCGTTTCTGTTGGATACTGGTGCAGCAAAAAGTTCTATCATACATGCGAAACTCCCTGGCGCACCTTTGTCTGGCTCAACAAACGTTTCAGTAGGTTTTTCAGGCGCCCCTGTTCACAACCCTGTTTCTGGTCCTTTGACTATTTCTGTTGGACCCTGCCACTTGAAAGCTCCCCTGATTTTGACGACAGGTTGTAATGAAAATCTGCTTGGTTTAGACTTGTTAAAACGCCTATATGCGACATTGCACTGCTCTCCAGAAGGAGTACAGCTTACGTTGGGTAAAAGAATCATCTCTCCAATGTACTTGTCGATGGATGCACTCCCACCAGAGCTGCGTTCACTCCCTGATACTCTTTGGGCGACTGGTCCTAATGATGTAGGTCTTTTAGAAATTCCACCATACGTAGTAACTTTGAAAGCGAATGTAAAATTTCCACGAATTCCACAATACAGAATATCTAGTGAAGGTGAGCGGGCGCTCCTACTGATAGTACAAGATCTGATCAAGAAAGGCGTTATAGAAGAAACTAGAGGTAATGTCTGTAATAGTCCTGTACTGCCCATTCTGAAACGAACTGACCCAACAAAACCTCCAGTATATAGATTTGTAATTGATCTTAGAGAGGTTAATAAAATTGTGATTCCACAGTTTCCTGTGGTTCCAGACATTACTGCATTGTTAACGTTGATTCCTGCTACAGCAGCATGGTTTTCGGTTATCGACTTGAAAAATGCCTTTTTCAGCATTCCGATAGCCGAGGAAAGCAGAGATATCTTCGGTTTCTCTCTAGGAGGACGAAGCTTCAGGTTTAAACGCGCTCCACAAGGTTATTGTGAAAGCCCATCCATTTACAGTCAAGCATTAAAAAGCCAGTTAGACTCATTTGTGCTTCCTCCTGGTTCTGCTTTAATACAATATGTCGATGATCTTCTAGTGGCTGCCGATGACAAGGAAACTTGCAAAACAGCTACAATTTCTTTATTGCATCATTTGTCAAATTTGAATCACAAGGTGTCACCTTCAAAAATGCAATACTGTTGCCAAGAAGTGACCTACCTAGGTCATCTCTTGTCAAAGGAGGGAAGGAAGTTGACCCCAGAGAGAATAAAAGCAATTACACAGATGAATGTTCCTAGCACGCAGAGAGAAGTACGTGCCTTTTTAGGTATTACCTCATATTGTAGGCAATGGATCCCAAATTTTTCTCTTTTGGCGAAACCGTTGGTAGCTTTGACTGGGAAAAATGTTCCGAGTCCAGTGCCATGGTCTGCCGAATGTCAGGAGAGTTTCTCTGAGTTACGAAATGCACTGTGTTCAGCTCCTGTATTGGGTACACCCGATTACAGTAAGCCATTCACGCTCTATGTCCATGAGAGAGAAGGTTGCGCGTTGAGTGTTTTGACACAGAAATTTGGTGATAAACAACGCCCTTGTGCGTATTTTTCATCAACATTAGATCCGGTAGCTAGAGCGTTGCCTAGTTGCTTGAGAGCTACAGCCGCAGCTGCAGCCTCCATTCGGCAATCTGCTGGTTTAGTAATGAACAACATGCTAGTGGTTATGGTTCCTCATGCTGTGGATACACTCATGAATCGAACCAAGACGCAACACCTTACCAGTGCTAGATTATCAGGTTACGAACTGACATTGTTAGCAAGTCATATTCAGATCAAAAGATGCAATGTATTGAATCCAGCAACATTGTTGCCGACTAGCCAAGAGTCGAGTGATTCCGAACCACACGACTGTTGTTTTAAAACTGAGGAAGAAACAAAAGGACGAATTGATTTAAAAGACACTCCATTATCAGATCCAGATGGCACGTTGTATGTTGACGGGTCTTGCTTCAAATTGGAGAATGGTGATGTGACTGCTGCCTATGCAGTAACGACTTTGAGTACGATTGTGGAGACTGCGAGAGTGAGTCAGAATTCTGCCCAGGCTGCAGAATTGATCGCGCTGACAAGAGCGTGCGTTTTAGCTAAGGGAAAGAGAGTGAATGTGTTCACAGATAGTCAGTACGCATTCGGCGTGGCCCATAGTTTTGGCCGTTTGTGGAAAGAGAGAGGTTTCATTACGTCCCATGGGACTAAGATTCAACATGGCCAGCTAGTTAATGACTTGTTGGAATCTCTAACCTTGCCGACTGAAGTTGCGATTGTGAAATGCAGTGCTCATAAAGCAATCACGGATGATGTTGGTCGTGGGAATGCTTTTGCTGATGAGACTGCAAAACAGACAGCTAGAAATATGATGAGTAGAATGTATGTTGAAACGTCTGCAAGATGGATTTCTGAGTCTGGAATGTGTGAAGACACAGTGGAAAGCGTGAAAGAAATTCAGAAAGAGGCGACTGAGGAGGAAAAGCGTGCATGGAAAGAGAGCACGGGTAAATTGGACTCGAGTGGGTGTTGGATTGACTTGTCGGAACAACAGCGTTGGATGTTGCCTGATGCGTATGTGCTTGCAGTAGTAACGATGGCACATGGAGCAGCGCACATCAGTTCTAAAGGGATTTGTAAGATGTTGGCTCCAGTTTGGAAGAATGATGGGATTAGTAAGTGTGCAGAGAGAGTGGTGAGAAATTGTATGGTATGCTTGATGCATAATCCTGGCAAGGGAATCCCCACACCTGCAGGTCACTTCGCTCCTCCTTCCTGCCCCTTTGAAGTGATCCAGCTAGACTTCATTCACATGGATCGTTGTAATAATCTGAAATACGTCCTAGTGGTAGTTTGTGCTTTCTCCAGATGGATCGAAGCATACCCGCTAAAGGACAATACTGCTTTGTCCACTGCCAAAATCCTCCTTAAAGAATACTTCCCCAGATTCGGAATGCCACGGATTGTATGGTCAGATAACGGAAGTGAGTTCGTAGGGAAAGTTATGCAGAGTGTGTGTGCCGGCCTAGGGATTAGACAGAAGTTTCATAGTGCGAATCACCCCCAGTCCGCGGGTTTAGTTGAGGGTTACAATGGCACCCTTAAACTGAAACTTGCTAAGATACAAGCATCCACGGGTTTGCCCTGGCCAGACGCACTGCCTTTGGCATTGTTATCAACAAGAGCAACTGTACATTCTAGAGTAGGGCTTAGTCCATATGAAATAATTTTTGGTCGTCCTGCAAATGTTTGGGGGGTACCTAGACCGAAAGAATTTAAGCAGCTGGAATACCCAATGCTAATTGATTATCTTTTCGACTTGACTGCTAAATTGAGCCTTATTCACCAACAGGTTTTCGATGCATTGCCAAAGCCACCGGAGAGTCCAGGTCATCAGCTGAAACCTGGGGATCAAGTAGTCATTAGAAATTTTGCAAGAACGAAAAATCTTCAGCCCAGATTCGTCGGCCCTTTCCAAGTCTTATTGGCAACGAGAACTGCTATTCGTGTGGCCGGACGGAAGAACTGGATCCATACAACACATGTCAAACGTGTGTCTCTGCCACTTCCTTACGACAACTGGGTAAAGAAAGGAATCGGTGCCTCTGAAACAGAACAAGTCCCCAGGTTCATACCTTTCAGTGATGCAGAACTGATCACAGATACATCAAACTCTGACTCTCCTCCTGAAACTGCTCTTTTGAACCCTGAACGTTTGCCATCTGCACCAAAAGAACATTTGCCCTCTACAAACGTGAACATTGCAACGTCGGCTGAAAATACATTGTTTCCAGATCAGACAGCTCCTGCAAAACTAAGATACAACTTGCGACCTCGCAATATGGACAAATAAAGCAGGAAACTGCCTATTTTCAGATTTGAATTTTCTATACATTGCCTCCAGCCAGGAAGTTTGCTATTATTTTGTTGTTTTAAATTTTGCCTTGCCGTCTGGGTAGCCGTAGGGTCGTGGCTGTGTGCCTAGTTGAATCTGCGGGGGTCAGACATAAGGTCGATCTTTCTGTTAGTTCTGGGAACTCCCAGGGCTGATAGAGGCATTTTCATCTACGTACACATCATCAGTGGTCACGAGCGGATTGTAGAAGATGGAGCTTCCTGAGCTGCAACGAAAGAATGTAATTTATGTTTGCAGAAATAGACTGTACAGAATACTTCACAGCAAATGCTTTCTAATGCAATGTGCAGTTACATTTTTAATTGTTTTGATAACGTTGGTGGGTGGAATCATTTTTGGTGTACATTTGATTTTTATGCCGGTAACTACAGTACCTCCCCTTGATCCTACTACTTCTACGGTTTCTTCTATGCATTCTTTTCACTCATTTCCTGAACACGAACAAGCTCGACGCTCAGAATTTATTAACAATACATTTGTACAGCTCTTGCATCAACACCAACTGGTAGTTAATACTACAGACTGCTGGGTGTGTGGCTTGATACCTCACACTATGGATAAAGGCATTCCCTATCTAGTCTTGCCTTTTAGCTATAATGGATCATTTCAGGCCTTTCAGACCATTTTTTCCTATGCCCTTGAGACCTATCCTCCGCGTCCACCACGGTCCACTAAATACAACTCAGCCAACAAAGCTTTAGTCCAGGGAATTGTTGACATGATTAAAGACGTCAATAATACTCCATCATACCCTAGAGATGAATTACGGGTGTATTTGAGTTGGAACTCTACCGAGTATCGCCTTAGTTTGGGAGAAAGCAAACGTAAAAGTTCCACTTCAGTCTGGGTCGTGCCTCACCGAGGTCAGGTCTGTTTGCAAGGAAATGGGAGAAATCTGAGAGCTCAGCTAGGGAAGAGTGAGTGCGTTGAGACTTACGTATTTCCGTCTAACTCCTCCCCTGCCTTCCTTACTGCTAGGGGTACTTACTTCATCTGTCAAGACAGAGCGTATACATGGCTGCCTGCTGACTTCTCAGGATCATGTTATATTGCTCGATTGTTACCTCCGACGTATACTGCTTCCTCAGATTATCACAAGACCAGAGTAGCAAGAGGTGTCTTCAGCAAGGAAGATACCGCTGGTCAGGAAGCTGGAGACTTCTTCAAAGGTTTCCTTCCGTTTTGGGGGCCTATGGCCAATAGTAGAAATCTACGTCAACTAACACGGGTAGTTGAATCTACTATTACAGAAACTGCTGGTGCCCTTAGTAACTTAACAGCTGAGCTTCAGGCGGATCGTCTCATGACGTTGCAGAACCGTATGGTTCTAGACGTAATACTTGCAGATCGAGGTGGGGTATGCAGAATGATCCAATCGAGCTGCTGTGTTTTTATTCCCAATAATGCTCCAACCGTCTATGAAGCGATCTCTAAGCTACACAAGATTTCCGACTCTATACACGTAGACAAGGGAAACTGGTCCTTCATGGAGTGGTTTTGGACCCTGGTAACAGCGTGGGGATGGAAGGTTCTAATGGTCATTGGTGTCATCCTAGTATTTCTGTTCTCATGCTGCCTTATTATCCAATGTGGTCCCGCTTTGTGTAGCCTCTGTGCTGCAACCTGTTTCAGAAAACCACCTGCATTAGGAGAAAAGACACGAGACAGGATGATGATGCAACAACATGTCACTGACCTAATGAGCATAGAGTTAGATTCTGACATAGACTGAGTAATTGCCTATGTAAGGGCAAAAGGAGGGTCTGAGGTTCCGTGACGATTTAACCCGTGTTTGTAACATTGTCGCAAATACATAATTTTGGTATCAATGAACCGCAAATGATCCATTTAGTATATCCTGGTGTTTTCGCTATGCTACGAGCAAGAGCACTCCTGTTACAAACACATTTCTGTTCTACCCATGGCATCCATCTTAGAACACGGAAGCCATTTTGTATTCTTTGCCCTCACATAGTCAATGAACACGCAATAACCTCTTTCAATTAAGGACACGTAGGCCTTAGCCGGCAATTCACCTTGCTAGTGACACGTGCACCTTAGGCCAGCAACGCTGTGGCAGCATGACTCGGCAAGAGCTGCCTCCCCAGCCTGAGGCCAGTCCTGCTATACTGGTTCTCGTGTCCGTTGGCCTGATCATGATTAAGCGGCCGAAGCTGGTAGCCTTGCCCATTTACGACCCACAAACATCTCTTATCCTACTGTTCTATCTTCTGCACCTGGCTCTACTCCTTTCCTTCTGGGCCTTTATTAGGGGGAGGTAACGAAATTTACGATGAGGCGGTCCGGGTCTTGAATGAGAAATTGACATGGGATTATGATGGAATAGTGGGAATCCCTCGTTCGTAATGTTTTGACATCAGATATTGTTGACGATTCCTATGCAACGCCAAATATTTATTGTACAAGATACAAAGGTTTTAGAATGTGCTAACATGTAAAGAATTTGCCTGAAGCCCAATATTCAGTATATAAGGAACAACCCTCTTTGTACAAATTGAACAGGCTCCTAGATACTGCCCATGTGTAGTTTCTGTGACTTCTGTGTCCCTGCAGTAATAAACCTTTGGTCTTTGACGCCACCATCGAGAAGCCCGTGTTTCTGTTTGTTCGTGCACCAAGGCAGGTTGAACTCCGGGGTCTTCGGGTGTTTTCCCTGACACCTCTGGATGGAACCAAAAAGTCCAGAACTCCACCCCTGGAGTTAGAATAGTAATTTTAACCCCTACACTATCCAACACTTACCTTATTTGCAATGTAATGTAATGCGTTGTAATGGTATGCGTTGTAAAAGTGTGCGTTGTAATGGATGTTGCGTTGTAAAAAATGCGTTGTAAAGGTATGCGTTGTAAAAGTGTGCGTTGTAACGTCATACATCCTCACAGCTGCTTCTTAACTTCAAGGCGCTGCAGGATATCTTGAAAGGTGCAGGTGGTGCATTATTTCAACTCCCCGGGCAGCTTCAGCGCTGTCCATGGTGCTGACAGAGTGTGAGGGTGATATTGAGGCGCTGTATCCTATATGAGAGAACAGCGCTGTGCAGCGATTGAGAGCAGTGATTGTGAATAGGGAACTGTTCACAAATCTTACGTTTGCCGTTAAAACCGAAAACAGACCCGCTCTGCTCTGACTATGGTGACATAATCACTCGTCGGTGCGAAGGTCTGTGCAAATACAGACCATCTCACCAGGAGCTCACAACAGATGACCTCTATAAATTGGTCACGTATGCATGTGTCAAGCTTCACAGCAAGGTGGGAGGTGGAGCGTCCTTCGGTGCGGGAGCGACTGATGCGTGGTATCTGTGCGAGGTGAGCAGAGCGGAGCGAAGGTTCCAAGGCGGAAGGTGGAAATTCAGGCGGTGGTTCATGTAGGCGGGTCCTTGGTCATGGATGGCTTTGTATGTGTGGGCCAGAAGCTTGAATTGACATCTTTTCTGGACGGGAGCCAGTGGAGGTCTCTCAGGAGCTGGGTGAAGGGAGTCCTCTTAAACAGGTTGAAGATCAGTCTGGCTGCTGCGTTCTGGATAGTCTTTTGTCTTCTCATGAGTTTGGTGGTGGCGCCTGCATAGAGTGCGTTGCCGTAGTCCAGCCGGCTGGTGTTGAGCACCTGTGTTACATTTTTCCAGGTGCTGATGCAGATCCACTTGAAGACTTTGTGGAACATGTGGAAAGTGTGGAAGCAGGCTGAGGAGACAGCGTTGACCTGATGTTTCATGGAGAGTACGCTGGCCAGATGATACAGAGGTTGCACCATCCTCCAGCGTTCACCCTTTCGAAGTCGATAAATGAAGCACCATTAACCCATTTGCTGCGGCCGTTATTTCGGCGCAGCGCGGGCATTCTAGAGAGTGGGCGGGGCTGTGTCGGCCGTTGAACGTTCGCAGCACTTGCCAGGTAGTGCTCCGAACGGCTGACGGCAGCACTGATAGGGTTAAAAGGGACGCAGGAAATCAACAGAAACAATGGGGTATGGAGCATCAGATATAAACACCGCATTCACTGCTACATAACTGCTGATACGGCCAAACTGACTGAGTCTCATTTTTATCAACCTCGGAAGAATGAACGTCAAGGTCATCATTAGTCAAAGTACACTGGTGACTTATATATTAGTAACAGATATCTGCAACTTTTATATGAGCTCACAAATGCATCTTAGTCCGATTGCAGCTCGGTACACAATCATCTCTGCAACAGACACCCGCCCCAAACTTTTATCTCGATAGTTCCGGACCTGTTACACGCAGACCACACACAGGTTTCTGGCTTGTTAGTCTCACCTGAACCGTAACTCAGTTGTCCAAGGTCACACGATGGTCTGATCCAGGAGCAGAACGAAAGACAAAAGACTCTTTCCACAATTTACTGATATTAAAGTATTTTTTTCAGGCGCACTTGTCTGTTTTTCCCATTAATATTCTGCGAGTCCCCGTGCAAACTTGTAATAATCGAATTAGTCATGGCTAAACAAGTTCATGTATCAAAGACGTTATTGATAAACACATCTGTCACTGGCGGGGACAGAACCCGATGTATTTCCTTGGCGACGAGCATCCATCCTTCAGGAATAAAACCCGTGAGAGGCTGTGAGTGCGCGCGGACCCCAGAGACGAATGAAGCTGACGAGGAAGAGAGAGTTAATGGACTCGGCGCATGAGCGGGTCTGTGACACAGAGAGAATCCATCCATCCCAGGTCAGGTTTAAATATGTGTTGTCCTTTGGTGATGTCACGCGCCTTGTGCTCATTTTATTAGGACAGACGTGACAAGGGCCACACTGTAGGATTCTTTATCTCAAGCCTGTCTTTAGGAATCCTGGTGGAAGATGTTTCAGAGCTCATGTGTTCCATTTGTTCTTTTTTACACAGTTCTATATAGCGCGAAAGTGACCCAAATCGGGTATCAGAGCGCTTTACAAAGCAGCCGTTGCATGAGGACACATTCTTTTTATTAAGCACCAGAGATTAAGTGATTTGCCCAGAATCACAGGATATTAAGGGGCATATTATCAAGGGGCTTTATCTCCGCTTTTTTGGCTTTAAAAGCCAAGAAAGCGGAGATAAAATTATCTCTCTATTACCTAGCTGTCGCTAACACCAGTTAGCGACAGCTAATAGGAGATAGTGACCATCTTGGGCCCCGCTTTGCATGTCAGTGATATTTATCACTAATGATATGCAAAGTGGGCGTGCCAAGATGTTAGCGACTGGAAACAGTCGCTAACATCGCTATCTCCTATTACCAACTTTTGGAGATATTCGCGCTAAGCGCGAATATCTCCAAAAGCTAACACCTGCCCTGAGCAGTTCTTAGCCATGTTATCCAATGGGAGGTGGATAACATGGCTAAGAGCATTAGCTCGGTAATGCATGAATATCGCTGACTTTTCAGCGATATTCATGCATTGCGGCCGTTTTTTATCGCATTTGCGATAAACCTTGCTAATAGCAAGGTTTATCTGCGATAAAAATCGCCGATTTGCGGCGATAATTTTTGTCTCTAAACAAGTTAGAGACAAAAATTATCTCTATTGGTTGGTAATATGCCCCTAAGTGTTGTTGCCGAGACTCGAACCCAGGGCCATATTATCAAGAAAGGGGGATACATTATCGCCGCTTTTATCGGCAGGAAACTGCTGCTAAAGCGGAGATAATGGGCTTGATAATAGGCCCTTGTGAATTCCCATAGAAGCCCAGGTTAACATAGAACCTGGGCTGCTATGGGAATTCACAAGGGCATATTATCAAGCCTATTATTGCCACTTTAGCGGCAGTTCACTGCCGATAAAAGCGGCGATAATGTATCGCCCTTTCTTGATAATATGGCCCCCAGTTCCCCAGATTCGAGGTCCACTGCCCTAGCCGTTAGGCTAACTCCGCTCCCTTCAGACAGAGGGCACTGCCTGAAGGTCAAAGGTGAGGGTACGCCACCTAACGCACAGGCTGGGGAGGAGCAGCCGGGCCAGTCAGGTGCCCACGAAAAACCCCCAAAGGGGGTGGAAGGGAAAGTGGGTGGCAGCTGAGCCCGGGAAATCGCCTGGTGTCGATTAATCAGCTTGGTTTGCGCCACAAGGACAAAAGTGAAAGGGGTTCCGCCCATGAGTCATGTGCCTTCACAGATGGGTCACACACCCACACCTGTGGCCTTGCAGCTGCAGATAGTGGATGGGCTCAGGCAAGGCGGGGACAGCACAAAGGGACAGCAGAAGGAGCGCGATAGCCAATGGTGGAGCCGTTCAAACATGTGCCCTTGGGATGCCCTACAGCAGGGGCACGGGGAGCAGGCTATGGGTCAGCAGTGGGCGGACATGGCATCTGCAGGTCAGGCATGAGGGCCGGCCACAACTCTTAGCCACAAGGTGTAGCCTAGAAGCCTCAGGAGAGGTGCTAGAGCCTTGGGGGAAGGGGCATTCGCTCAGGCGCTGTCACAAGGTGCAGTTATGGACTAAGAACTACTGGACTTGACCTACAGGCAATTTGGGGGAAATTATGATGTTATGCATTTTTAAACTTGAACGGAGTGTTTTCCTAAGTCAATATGTGAATAAAGAGAAGCTGTGGCCATTTTGAACCATCAGAGGCTCATTTAATCTACGGGCATGGGCAGAGCTTGTGGAGTTGTCCAAAAACTCCCTCAAATTCCCAGGATTTCTGAGAGCCAGCGGAGTATTGCTCGTCCACCCCTAATAAAGTAAAGTCCCCTTGGCTGCTGGAGGTCACTGAAGGCCAACAACACTTATTGTTCCCACAAGCAAGTCCCCTACATTGGGATTGCTGAGATGTCGTCGGAGGCCCCGCCCCCCTTTCTCAACCTCTGTAAAGAGGTCTCCTGGCGCACTACCGGTTGGGGGATGAAGTCCCCTCGGCTGCTGAGGGTCGCTGGGGGCCAAGATCCCCTATTGTTGCTATAAGTAAGCCCCCAACCGCGGGATTGCTGAGACTAAGGGGTGAGTGCGCTGGTAAACTCCGCTCCGCTGGCCGGTTGACAGAGTTTTTTTTGCCAAACTGCGCATTCCAAGCAGAGCTCAGTGTGGCAAAACTTTGCAAACTCCACCGGTGGAGCGGAGTTTACCGCTTGCTCGTATATCTGTTACCGCAAGATAAGGTGAGATGCGTGTATTGGCCGGGGAGCCCGAGGCCACAAGCCTGCCTGGGAGGGGTTTGAAGCAGCTCCTTTGGTGACAGAGGCTGCCGCGTGTGGGGTGCCTGCTCTCCACAGTGGGGTGGTGCGGCTGAGAGGCACTGACTTCCCAGGTCTTTGCACTTCCAGATTTACTAGAGTTATCAAGGCAACCCCCCCTAGAGAAAAAAATTCCGACAGGTCAGCGAACAGGAGGGGGGAAACACAACCAAGCAAAACTACAACAGTGATATTCCCTCAAGACCTCAATTTCTTTAAATAGCGGCTTATCAAAGCTCAAGTACGGGGCATGATGAACATTGTGCTCCACACAGAATAGTTACTTATTTTTACATATTTTATTTCACTTTTTTCTTTTTTACTTTTCGTATTTCACATCTTAGAAAAAAACTTTTTTAGTATATAAACACATATTCTCTCAATTACAGCACAATAACTCATAATTTTTTAACAGTTCTGTACAATAAACCAGGGGCAGCCTTAGGCATGTGAAAGCTGTGCATCTGCACAGGGCCACCAAACCCCAGTGGCCGCCACGCCAATATATATCCTTAATATAATTATCCTCTGAGGATGGATACATATTTGCGTGTCGGCCCCTGGCAGGGATTTGGCGGCCTCCAGCTCTGTTCCACTTCCAAACACCCTGTCCCCGGTCCCTCCCTCTTCACTCGCCTCCACGCCTGTGTTCCTCCTCAACCGGAGCCCCTTACCTACGCTCCCTGCCCAGGGCCGCCATGAGCCTAGAGCCGCTCCTGAATAAACACACCTAATTTCAACACTTTAACCCCTTCACAGCTGGGCAAATTCCCCTGCTGTGCTGGGGGGCGGGCGCGCACAGTGCCCCCATGCTCATGTCGAGCTCAGCTCGTCATGCAGCACAGTGCTCGTCATGACCACACCCGTTTCTTTAGAACACTCGCGCAGCAGGGGAATTAGCCCAGCGTGCGAGCACCGTGGCTCATGGTCGTGTGCTCATGACGAGCTGAGCTCGTCATGACCACACCCGTTTCTTTAGAACGCTCGCACAGCAGGGGCATTATCCCAGCGTGCGAGCGTTCTGAAAGTCATGTCGAGCTCAGCTCGTCATGCAGCACAGTGCTCGTCATGACCACACCCGTTTCTTTAGAACGCTCGCACAGCAGGGGAATTATCCCAGTGTGCGAGCGTTCTAAAGGTCATGACGAACTCGTCATGAAACTCGAAAGGGTTAAGGATCACATTCAATGAAATAATAACAAATTGATTCAAAACATCCCCACAAGCAATCACACCTCTCTCAACTCACCAATCATATCTCTTGCACTCAATACATTCACTCTCCTCACCCCTGAGTAACACACACTGCATGCACAGATGGAAACCCGGATGATGAAATCAACCCTCAGTCGCTGTGCTGATAGCTGGGGAGTCGCTCTCTATCTCTGGCCAGAGTGCAAGAGATGTGATTGGTGAGTTGAGAGAGGTGTGATTGCTTGTGGAGAGCAAGAAACAAACAAAGGAGGCACAAACAGTGGGCATCAGGTACAGGGTAGATGGCTGCGGGCAAACTGAGCAGGAGAGCTGTCGCTGGGGGAGCTGGCATGAGAACCAGATCCTATGTACTAATGTTTTGTCACCAAAATCTGATGCAAATCTTTAATTTTCACCTGCATCTCAAGGGAGGTGGTAACCCTTTTGCAAATGTGAATGTTTGTGAATGTTAAAAAGAAATAAAAACATTTTTTAGGAGTAGTCAGAGGTTCATGGAACCCCTGCTTACTCGTAAAAAGAGTTTGTAATTTTTTTTATTTTTTATTTTTTAATTCAGCTTTCTTTAAGGAAAAGGAGCAACATTAACAAAATACTAATATTTGCATCATTTAAAAGCAGTGACAGACATTGTCGTCTGTTGACCCCAACGGGCCACCGTCCCTGTGATGGCAGTGACTTATAATGGGCTGCATCTTGCAATATATCTCATTAATATTCATGTGGTAGGTTGAATTGCTGCCCACTTTTATTTGGTATCTTGTGACCCATCCTATTAGCAGATTTAAAGAATGTGAATACAACTCATGAGTGTAATATTGTCATGGCAGAACCTCAAAGACGCTCTTTCACTGCTGCCCCGCGAGGGTGATAAGTTGTCCACGTGAACTCTCTTAACCTCTTCTGCTGATGCAATCTTCTGGCCTCATCAGGCGCCATCTCTTTTAACAAGACCCGGTAAAGCCCACAGGCCTCGGCTTGACATTTCTGAGCTCTTGACTTTGCAAAGTTTATAAAAAAAGAAACTAGAGAGAAAGAAATGATCGCAGAAAATACCATTAATGTTCGAGGAGAAACTCACGTCTGCTGCGAATTAAAGAGATTACGTAAATGGGCGCATAAGCATTGTACGGATCACGTGTGTTTGCATCATATTTAAAAGGGCCTAGGAAGGACGCAAGGCTGCGTTGGCCCTACAGAAAACCTGCTGCAGTTCTGGACGTCTCACATCAACTGGACGCGCCTCCCCCAGCGCATGAGAGATGATCGCGCTGCGCAGGGTCACGGACGGTTTAAGGCCCCCCCTTGTCACCCAGGAGGGCTGCACCCCCCTGACTGCAGGACCTGAAGGGCAGGCGGGGTGCCTGCTCGTGCAGCTGCCACGTCACGGCTGGTCAGGGCTGACTGACCGCCCCCTGCAGAGGACACTTCAAGGTCAGGCGGCGAGGGATGGTGGCTGCGCCTCGAGGCCCGGGCGAGGCGCACAACAGTGCATCAGAGGCCGGGCCCCTGCGCCGTCTGCTCATCACGGGGGCTTGTGGGGGCCCTAGGGGGGCCAGGCCCGGCCCTCCCCACTCAGTGCACGGATCTCAGTGCTGCCAGGAGCTGTCGCCTCACCCCCTTTCATCATCACTGCTGGCAAACATGCCAATATTTTAGGACAGGGACGTGGGAGATGTGAAATAAAAAACGATAAACCACCCCCCCCCCCCCACTCTCTATCTTTTCTTTCTTTCTCGTGCTCCACCACAAGCCAGACATTATATTTTGGTCTAAGCAGTCAAGAATTGTGACAAACTGTCTGTATATGTCAAAGTTATTGTCAATAAAAATATTTGGAGATAAAAAAGAAAAGAAAAGAAAATTCCCCGTTGACTTCTATTGTTAATTTCAGGCGGGAGACAGCTAAAATAAAGGCATTTTTTGGCTTGAAAAACCGGGAGTCTCCCGCTTGAATCTTGTCTATTGGCCTCTGGCGACGGGAGCCTGACCGCCCCCCCCCCCCCCCCCGCCCTCCAGACCCGGAAAACCCACCGGCGGCCCTTCCTGCCCCGCAGTGTTTGTCATTATATATTTTACTGCACATCGCGCTATTTGTGACAAACCAGAACGGCAAGCCGAGGCAAGAAATCATATTTACCCGGTTTCAGATTACTTCAGCGCTGCGCTGAATTGTCACTGCGTGGAGTCCTCAATCCATATTTTTGCCTAATTTAACAATGCAGCTCCTCGGGTCACTGGTCGGGAAGTAAGGATGGATGCACAATCCGGAGCGGCTTTCATGGGGGCAGAGAACATGGATGGGAGGTGGGGCGAAAGAGGGTCACACAGCTTAATTTCTGCCGGTGTCTTCCGGTACTCACCAGCGGCACTTTTTCATAAAACAAGCGTATTTATAAGGAAGTCATGTAACACTGTCAGTCTACTTTTTTTTAAAAAGCACACGAGCAAAGGATTTCACAGTTAAATATACGATTAATATCAGGGAGCCCAGGCCAGTCTTACAGCTTTGAGTCAACTAATACAGGGGTTCAACACAGACCCCTGCAGCCCATGTGGCTCAGGGAGTCCCCAACCCCAAATACTTCAGAGGGCCCCATTATACCCAAGGCCAATGAATATCTGGAGTAGGAGAGACTCGAATTTAACCTGGAGATGGAGTAGAGAGGGCCATCAGTCTGTTCTTTCTTGAAGGATGAAAGTGGGAGGATCAGTCTCAGGAAGGGGGGGGTCATTCTACGCAAGGCTTTAAGTGGGATGAAAAAACTGGAGGGGTGTCTATAAAAAGGGGCTTGGCCAACGTAAATAAGGGCGTTTCTTAAAACACATACGCTAAAGATCTGTGCTTAGCATAGTGTGCCCGACTTGTATTTTTCTGCTCCTGTCATTGTGTCCAGATCAGTGGTCGAAGTGGGAGCAAAAAAGTAGGGGAACTGTGGGCGGAGACTCAGGGGGCGAGAATAAGCAGAGGATTGGATTAGTGGGCGGAGTCGGAGGTGTGGCTAAAAATAGCAAAACATACCCAGATCGAGCCTCCCCTTCCCACCGTCATTCTGGCATCGATCAATACCCTGCTTTATACATACCCATGTTCTGTCCTCTCTTTGCCACCATTACTTCCTGGCATCGCTCATTACCGTACTTTTGGCATAGCAGGGTTGAGCCATCCTCTTGCCAACCTACATCTTGGCCTCACTCTTAACCCTGATTCCAGCAAACCCAGATCTAGCCCTCCCCAATTTTAATTCCTGCCATCGCACATTACTCCGCTTCTAACATACCCAGATCCAGCTTTGCTTTCGCCCACTCTCACTTCCTGGCAATGAACAAAATCCTGCTTCTGGCATAGCCAGGTTCAGCCCTACCCTTGCACCCTTAGCCCCTGGCATATTCGTCAGTATGCTTCTACCATACTTAGATCCAACCCTCATCTCGTCACCCTTAGGTTCTGGCTTCACTAACTACCCGACTCCTTGCATACAGGGTATATCCTTCCTGTCACCTTACTTCCTGGCATTGTCCTTTACCCTACTTCTAGCACCCCAGGATCAAACCATTCTGTTGCCACCCCTATTTAAGGCAACACTAATTACATTACTTTTAGGATGTCAGGAGCCAGCTTTCCTCTCACCATCCTCACTTTCTAGCACTGCTCATTACCATGCATCTAGCATACCCAAATACAGCCCTCCCATCACCACCCTTACTTCCTGGCACTCATTACCTTGCTTCTAGCATACCCAGCTTCAGCTCTTCCCTTACCGCCTTTACTTCATGTTATAGTTTATTGCCATGCTTCTATCAAACTTAGATCTAGCCTTCATCTCGTCCTGCTTAGTTTCTGAAATCACTCACTACAAAACTTGGAGGATACCCAGGTACAGCCTTCCTCTGACCACCCTTACTTCCTGGTATTGCTCTTTACCTTAGTTCTAGGAGTGATTCAGCCCTTCCGGTGCCATCGCTACTTCCTGGCATTGCTAGTTACCTTGCTTATAGCATTACTAGAGTTAAACCCTATTTGCTAACCTTACTTCAAGGTATCCCAAATTACCTTACTTCTAGAATACTCAGATCCAACCATCCCCTCACTACCCTTACTTTTTAGACATCATTACCCAGCTTCTAGCATAGACAGGTTCAGCCCTTCCCTCGTCCTCTACCTCCTTGCACCGCTTATTATTGCCCTACTCTAGAACACCCAGGTCCCGCCCTCCTCTCGCCACCCTTACTGCCCGGGATCGTTCATTACCCTAGGTCTAGCCATAGTTGGATCTCGCCCTCCCTTCGGAACCCCCACTTCCTAGAACCATTCATTCCCCCAGCTTCTAGCTTACATGGTTCATTTCTCCTCTTTCCACCCTTACTTCCTAGCACCACTCATTTACATGCTTCTTCATACCCAGATTCAGCCCTTTCTTCATCCCTCTATATCCTGGCATCCCTCATTACCCAACTTCTAGCATATCCAGATCCTGCAATCCCCCTCAACCTTACCTCCTGGCATCGCTCATTACCCTATATTTAGCGTACCCAACTCCAGCCCACCCTCCCCACCCAAACTTCCTGGCATCACTCATTACCCTGCTTCTAGCATACCCACATCCTGGCCTCCCCTCGCTCCCCCTCACTTCCTGGCATCACTCATTACCCTGCTTCTAGCATACCCACATCCTGGCCTCCCCTCGCTCCCCCTCACTTCCTGGCATCACTCATTACCCTGCTTCTAGCATACCCACATCCTGGCCTCCCCTCGCTCCCCCTCACTTCCTGGCATCACTCATTACCCTGCTTCTAGCATACCCACATCCTGGCCTCCCCTCGCTCCCCCTCACTTCCTGGCATCACTCATTACCCTGCTTCTAGCATACCCACATCCTGGCCTCCCCTCACTCCCCCTCACTTCCTGGCATCACTCATTACCCTGCTTCTAGCATACCCACATCCTGGCCTCCCCGCGCTCCCCCTCACTTCCTGGCAATGCTCATTACCCTACTTCTAGCATACCCACATCCTGACCTCCCCTCGCTCCCCCTCACTTCCTGGCATCACTCATTACCCTGCTTCTAGCATACCCACATCCTGGCCTCCCCTCGCTCCCCCTCACTTCCTGGCATCACTCATTACCCTGCTTCTAGCATACCCACATCCTGGCCTCCCCTCGCTCCCCCTCACTTCCTGGCATCACTCATTACCCTGCTTCTAGCATACCCACATCCTGGCCTCCCCTCACTCCCCCTCACTTCCTGACATCACTCATTACCCTGCTTCTAGCATACCCACATCCTGGCCTCCCCGCGCTCCCCCTCACTTCCTGGCATCACTCATTACCCTGCTTCTAGCATACCCACATCCTGGCCTCCCCTCACGCCCCCTCACTTCCTGACATCACTCATTACCCTGCTTCTAGCATACCCACATCCTGGCCTCCCCTCACTCCCCCTCACTTCCTGGCATCACTCATTACCCTGCTTCTAGCATACCCACATCCTGGCCTCCCCTCGCTCCCCCTCACTTCCTGGCAACGCTCATTACCCTGTTTCTAGCATACCCACATCCTGGCCTCCCCTCGCTCCCCCTCACTTCCTGGCATCACGCATTACCCTGCTTCTAGCATACCCACATCCTGGCCTCCCCTCGCTCCCCCTCACTTCCTGGCATCACTCATTACCCTGCTTCTAGCATACTCACATCCTGGCCTCCCCTCGCTCCCCCTCACTTCCTGGCATCACTCATTACCCTGCTTCTAGCATACTCACATCCTGGCCTCCCCTCGCTCCCCCTCACTTCCTGGCATCACTCATTACCCTGCTTCTAGCATACCCACATCCTGGCCTCCCCTCGCTCCCCCTCACTTCCTGGCAATGCTCATTACCCTACTTCTAGCATACCCACATCCTGGCCTCCCCTCGCTCCCCCTCACTTCCTGGCATCACTCCTTACCCTGCTTCTAGCATACCCACATCCTGGCCTCCCCGCGCTCCCCCTCACTTCCTGGCAATGCTCATTACCCTACTTCTAGCATACCCACATCCTGACCTCCCCTCGCTCCCCCTCACTTCCTGGCATCACTCATTACCCTGCTTCTAGCATACCCACATCCTGGCCTCCCCTCGCTCCCCCTCACTTCCTGGCATCACTCATTACCCTGCTTCTAGCATACCCACATCCTGGCCTCCCCTCGCTCCCCCTCACTTCCTGACATCACTCATTACCCTGCTTCTAGCATACCCACATCCTGGCCTCCCCGCGCTCCCCCTCACTTCCTGGCATCACTCATTACCCTGCTTCTAGCATACCCACATCCTGGCCTCCCCTCGCTCCCCCTCACTTCCTGGCATCACTCATTACCCTGCTTCTAGCATACCTACATCCTGGCCTCCCCTCGCTCCCCCTCACTTCCTGGCATCACTCATTACCCTGCTTCTAGCATACCCACATCCTGGCCTCCCCTCGCTCCCCCTCACTTCCTGGCATCACTCATTACCCTGCTTCTACCATACCCACATCCTGGCCTCCCCTCGCTCCCCCTCACTTCCTGGCATCACTCATTACCCTGCTTCTAGCATACCCACATCCTGGCCTCCCCTCGCTCCCCCTCACTTCCTGGCATCACTCATTACCCTGCTTCTAGCATACCCACATCCTGGCCTCCCCTCGCTCCCCCTCACTTCCTGGCATCACTCATTACCCTGCTTCTAGCATACTCACATCCTGGCCTCCCCTCGCTCCCCCTCACTTCCTGGCATCACTCATTACCCTGCTTCTAGCATACTCACATCCTGGCCTCCCCTCGCTCCCCCTCACTTCCTGGCATCACTCATTACCCTGCTTCTAGCATACCCACTTACTGGCCTCCCCTCGCTCCCCCTCACTTCCTGGCATCACTCATTACCCTGCTTCTAGCATACCCACATCCTGGCCTCCCCTCGCTCCCCCTCACTTCCTGGCATCACTCATTACCCTGCTTCTAGCATACTCACATCCTGGCCTCCCCTCGCTCCCCCTCACTTCCTGGCATCACTCATTACCCTGCTTCTAGCATACTCACATCCTGGCCTCCCCTCGCTCCCCCTCACTTCCTGGCATCACTCATTACCCTGCTTCTAGCATACCCACTTACTGGCCTCCCCTCGCTCCCCCTCACTTCCTGGCATCACTCATTACCCTGCTTCTAGCATACCCACATCCTGACCTCCCCTAGCTCCCCCCCACTTCCTGATATTTCTCATTACCTTGCTTCTAGTATACCCGGATCCAGCCCTCCCTCACCACCCTCACTTCCTGGCATATCATCCATAGACTGCAAACTGCCCAGGGGGCACATAGGGCGAGCGGCATAAAAAAGACTTGAAGGGCATCAGCAGAGCCTCGGTACTGTAATTGCAGGTTAAGCTTCGTTTTTACCTACTAAATGTCTCGTGCTGCGCTCTGCAATGCTAGGCGCCAGACCTAAAAAGCACACTTTCAGGGTAAGGGTCTAGCTTCTTACCAAACTTGGTGTAATTCTGTTCATCAGTTTTTGCAGTAGTGGTGTTCAAAATTCCTATTTGGAATTGCATGAGGGAAACGGGTTTTGGGACCCTTTTTCTCAGACCCCGCTTGATGAATCAACCCAAAACATTCCAGGTGGAGCTGAGGTGGATGAACTTTGTTTTGTAAAGATTCATGCTTTTTGTACAAAAACAACTGCCTCTGGACAGGTAATGCCGACCTTCGGGTGCCTGTCACTGGCTTAAAGTGAAGGAGTGGATTCTCCTGTGCTGTAAAGGAGAGGGACAGAGACCTGCGGAAGAAACAAGTCTCCTCTGAAGGGTACCTGCAACCTGGAAGAAATGTAAATGTCTGCAATTTGTTCATCAAATACGAAGGCTGCTTGGGAGCCATTATGGGTTTTAATTAATCAGATCAATGGAAGTTTTATTCTTTTTGAGAGGTAATGTTGGATTGGTGTCACTACAACGCATGCTTTTACCACGCATGCCTTTACAACGCGGTTTTTACCACGCAGTCCATTACGACGCATAATGCTTTTAGGCGCTGGATAGTGAATTATTTAATTTACTATTCCAACTCCAGTCCCCGTGGATAGCAGGGAAGGTGTTGGATAGTATATTAAATACATTCCCTGTCCTAGAGCGCCCCCAGCGCATTGCGTTGTAATGGTTTGCGTGGTAAAAGTTGCGATGTAATGGTAGTGCGTTGTAAAAAATTTGTTGTAACCGTGCTACACCGTAATGTTAGGGTGTTACCAGCGGAGTTCAGGACTGGATCTTTGTAATCATGGCTGGATAGGGATACCAAACCAGCCCTGGCAATTTTCTCGCACCAGCCCCTGGCGAAGCACTGTCTGGCCCCGGGAGGCTGGAAACGCGTGCTGCTTTTGTTACTGGGGGCGGATATCGCAGCACCGCTGCAAAACCAGGCCTCACCCTTCCAGCCTCCAGGGAAACGCCCAATGCCAGGTACAGCCAGTCCAGCACTGCTTTGAACAGAAAAATATTTGCTCTAGTACAGTCTGATTGCCTATTACTGAAATCTATATTTTCAAAGCATTTATCCTTAACACTAAATGTTTGCACATTTTGAGGCAGCATATCTTCTACTGTATGTAATACAATTTTAAAATGTTCGCTTGCATATTCACAGTGGTCTCTCTCACAGGCCTGGACCTCGTGCTCGATTAATATACAAGTCCAACCAGGATTCAATTCTGTGACTTTGGTTATACAAAAAGACAAAATTAGTGGTCGCATTAACCAGTTGAGGTTTCATAACACTAAAGAGTACATTTCCCATTGATTAGTTTAACTTGCTGTTATTTTTTCTTTAAAGTATGTGTGCTAATTTATATGCAGTTACCTAAAGATGAAATACCCAAAAAATAGTTACAGAATGTTTTATTCGTTGTAACCACATTTTTGATTCAGTCCCGATTGCACTTAGGCTCACATTTCACATAATTTATTTATGTACTTCAACCATTGCTTGGAATAAACCTGGTTGATTAGGTATGCACAGGTGTCTTTAGGTGTGTATTGTTCTTTCGGCATGCGATGCATTAGAACGGAGTGTGCAAGTTATCTATAAACAATTTTTTTTAGGGGTTCTTAGATTAATCTTTACATCTATTCACGTTAACTCATAACTAAAGTGCTTAAACGTTGAGACATGGTAAAAAGACAACCTTGGGGGATCAAAACTTTCTGAACCCTCAGTATGAAACTTTACAGCTGGAAGACATGCGGAGGACTTGTCCAGCACTAATTTAGCACAACGAGCACGAGAGAAAGAAAATACCTGAGCATGTCTCCTGAGAGCTGCTCTGCCAGCAACCCTTTTAATCGTTGCTGCTTAGCAGTCTCTTTCTCCTGGAAGTGTCCTCACGAGACGAGAAGACTGCTGTCAACTGTACATCCCATCCTGTACATCCCATCCTTAATCCACCTTTGGTTTCCACTGGACACTTTCACCTTCCCCAGCAGCGGCATCTTCCTGAAGTCATCCATTGAGTTTGACAGCGGTTTCTGATGCCACTACACACCTATGCACCCAGCTTCCCTGGTCTTTGGCCTACCTTCCTACTGGGCAATGTGCATCATGTGGAACCTCTTATCTGTTTATTATTTTCTCCTTTACCAGCTGAAACGGTATGCATTGATGTACAGCTCTCTGATACCCTAACAGGTCTTGTTCGAGTTATATAAATCTTTTCAAATAAAAATAAATAAATAAAATAGATAATCCAGCCTCCCACACTGATCTAGTGTGAATAGCCTCTGCGACTTTGGATTTGACTGGGCAAGGTGATTTTTCAAAGTCTTTCCTCAGTGCGTCTACCATGGTTGGCATCAATGAGCTCGTATAACCTTCCGATAGTTAGCATCTTGTTTAAGTTTATTCTTGGTTGTCATAGGATCCACTGAATCACCACCAGAACTGCAGCCTTGAATTAGTTGGGATTGCATGAGGCTGGCTCAGTATATAGTGTACACCTACGGTGAGGCACTGTGCACTGAATCTAGGCAACCCTTACTGATAATGTTTAGTTTCCTGAAAACCAAAGCTCTCAAGTGGTAGCTGTGGAGAGCAGCTAAGGCTAATCCAGGAGGGGGTAAAGCAATTGCATGTACCACTATAGTCAGACAGTAAGCTTTTCAAATAAGAAAGAACCACACCAGGTGAGTAGACAAATACTTTATGTTTATTACTACACACCAGACACTGGCTGGTAAGGTATCCTGAGGCTGAGAATCACATCAGCACCTCGCTGTTGGTCGCGCTGGTCGCGTTTTCCTGAGCTCCGCTCTATACAATTTTAACGACCCCTTTTGGATTTATTTTACTTTATTATTTTTTATTATCCCTTGTTCTTAGCTCCCCGCTTGCCCCCTACCTTGCACCATAATTTGGAAAAACCCACCGCTGTTTGGCGGACCCGGTTCTGGGGAGGTTGTGGTTGCCGGCGGACATCTTGCCTTGGGCAGAGGAGGGTGAGCGCCATTTTGGAGCGTCCCAGGTCAGCAGGGACGCGGAGAGCACGCTATTTAGGGCGAGCATCACGAGGGGACTACCTGGTAAGGTATCCTGAGGCTGAGAATCACATCAGCACCTTGCTGTTGGTCGCGCTGGTCGCGTTTTCCTGAGCTCCGCTCTATACAATTTTAACGACCCGTTTTGGATTTATTTTACTTTATTATTTTTTATTATCCCTTGTTCTTAGCTCCCCGCTTGCCCCCTACCTTGCACCATAATTTGGAAAAACCCACCGCTGTTTGGCGGACCCGGTTCTGGGGAGGTTGTGGTTGCCGGCGGACATCTTGCCTTGGGCAGAGGAGGGTGAGCGCCATTTTGGAGCGTCCCAGGTCAGCAGGGACGCGGAGAGCACGCTATTTAATGCTCGCATCACGAGGGGACTACCTGGTAAGGTATCCTGAGGCTGAGAATCACATCAGCACCTCGCTGTTTGTCGCGCTGGTCGCGTTTTCCTGAGCTCCGCTCTATACAATTTTAACGACCCGTTTTGGATTTATTTTACTTTATTATTTTTTATTATCCCTTGTTCTTAGCTCCCCGCTTGCCCCCTACCTTGCACCATAATTTGGAAAAACCCACCGCTGTTTGGCGGACCCGGTTCTGGGGAGGTTGTGGTTGCCGGCGGACATCTTGCCTTGGGCAGAGGAGGGTGAGCGCCATTTTGGAGCGTCCCAGGTCAGCAGGGACGCGGAGAGCACGCTATTTAATGCTCGCCTGTTTCGCGCAGCGGAGACGCGCAGCGGTGGCGCCTTCCCTGCGCCTGAGTCGTGCCAGAGTCCTGCCCGTCTGCGCCCGTCCGCGTTTCGGTCGCGGCGAGGTAGGACTCTGTCACACTCTTTTACTGTTATTGTGTATAGTACATTTCCCTATCGTTTTTGGGATGATTGTTTATGGCTCTGCTGAGCTGCGTACCCTGCGCCATCCCTCTCCGCTGTGCCAATGTTTACCACCGGGTAAGCGGATTTTGAGGAAAGGTTGTTTGACCTGTGGCTGGCGGCCAGTTGTCTCTTTGGAACTATCGGCACCACCCCCTTCCCAATACTGCCAATGCGCTCTTTTGAACACCAGGTCGCTTGGCAGACATTCTACGGACATCTGGGATCTACTTTCTAACTCTCAACTCTCATGTCTGTTTCTAACGGAGACATGGCTCGGGGAAGGCTCAGGCCCGGATGTGGCAAAAGCATTGCCCCCGAATTATACCATTCTTAGAAGTGATAGAGTTGGGGGGAGAGGAGGAGGTGTGGCTCTTATTGTGAAAAAGGATCTAATTTGTTCCTCCTTCCTGATAGATAATATATCTGGTTGTGAAGCCATAGGCTTCAAGCTGTCTCTTTCATCCCGCCAGACATGCACTGGACTTCTTGTCTATAGACCACCTGGTCCTATCGGTACATTTTTTGAAGATGTACAGGTCGCTCTTTCCATTCCCTGTATGCGCTCGGCGCATTGTCTCTTGCTGGGGGATTTTAATTTCCATATGGACCAAGCAGCAGATCCAAATGCTGTTAAAATCCAAGATGTCGCGGCATTGCTGGGCCTTGTTCCTTATATTAATAGCCCTACCCATAACAAAGGGCATATTTTAGACCAAATCTTTTCCACCAAACAGATTGAAGTATCACCCCCACTCCCAGTGTTATGGTCTGATCATTTTATGTTAAATTTTGATATCCCTTTTCATATTAATACAGGGCAGAGAAGACAGAGTAGTGTGTCCCGATGATCAAGAGCCTTTCACCGTATTTCGGTGGAAGCGATGACCGACGCTATTCGTCTTCATCCTTGTGAGTTCACTGATGATTTGGAGGCAGACCTTGAGGCGGTGCAGAAGTGGCTAACTGACAGATTTGATGAACTGGCCCCTGTGAAGACAGTCAACTCAGTCTGTCACCTAGCCTCTGCTCCATGGTTTACCCCCTCACTAAGAAAAATGCGCCAAGAGTGTAAAAAAACTGAAAGGCTCTGGTGACGAAAATACGATTGTGAGGATAAACAAAGATATAAGGATATGATCAAAACTTATCACAAACATATTGCTGAGAGCAAGCAAAGCTATCTGGAACACAGAATAGATGAAGCCAGCAATACAAGTAAAGAGCTTTTTAAAATAGTTAAAGAGTTTACTTCACCTGCCGCCTGCTCCCCTGCCCACTCTCATTCTGAAGAGTGGATAAAGCAGCTTGCAGCTTTTTTCGCTCAAAAAATTAAGACAATTCAGGAGTCCTTTCCTGTTCCGGACCCTATACTGTCAGCATATAGTCCCACACTTCCTTCTTTGAGTGAATATACCATGCCCTTTCTTTCGGCTTTCCCTCAAATGACCTGCTCAACTTCGTTTGACCTTCTATCTCGACTTAAGTCAGGTTCTCCTATGGACCCCTGTCCGGCTAAATTCTTGGGCAGAGTAGCTGCAGCTGTTAACAGCCTGCTGAACCCTCTGCTGAACCTGTCTTTGTCTACAGGAGTGGTTCCCCCGGCTTGGAAACATGCACTGATTTTGCCTCTAATCAAAAAGCCAAATTTAGATCCCATGACGCATGCTAATTACAGACCGATATCCCTTCTCCCTGCTCTAGCGAAGGTTGTTGAAAAACACGTGCAGCTCTCGATTACCAACTACATCGAGAGCAACAACATCCTTCATGACACACAGTCGGGGTTTCGTGCTAACTATAGCACGGAGACAGCCCTTCTGGAGGTCACTGAAGCTATCAGGGAGACGCTTGATCTAGGGGGTAAGGCTGTACTAGTCATGCTGGATCTGTCGGCGGCTTTCGACACCGTCCCACATGACGGTCTCCTCTTAAGACTCCAGGAGATCGGGTTTCGTGGGACGGTGTTGGATTGGTTTAGATCTTTTCTGTCGGACCGCCGACAGGTGATCTGGGCACCACCGTTCTCCGCTGAAATGACGCCGCTAGGGGTTCCTCAAGGATCCATTCTGAGCCCCATCCTCTTTAATATCTATATGGCCCCTCTGGCGGCGGTGGCGGAGGCTTTTGGTGCCCAGGTCATATCCTACGCTGACGACACCCAGCTCCTGTTCACATGCAGGAAGGGAGAGGCGTTTGATGGAGCAAAAATCAGGGACTGCCTTGGTTCCGTTTTTGCGTGGTTCCAACGACATAGCCTTAAATGCAACTCAGACAAGTCTGAGTTGCTTTTTTTTGGTTGTGTTCCGGACCCATGCTGGAAATCCTGGTGGCCTCAGGACATGTTTCCTCCCGGGTCGGTATCAATGCAGGCCAAAAATCTTGGTGTGGTCTGCGACGTAGATCTGTCTTTTAGATCTCAGATCAATGCATTATCAGGGAAATGCTTCAGCATCCTGAGAATGCTCAGAAAATTCTTACCGATGTTATCACTGCAATATAAGAAAATTGTAGTTCAGGCATTAGTTGGATCACGTTTTGACTATGCTAATGCACTCTATGCGGGCCTGCCGAAATACCTGCTGGCAAGATTGCAGATAGTCCAGAACTCTGCTGCAAGGGCAATCTTTGGCCTCCCACGCAGAGCCAGAGCTTCTAGTTTGCTTAAGGAGTTACATTGGCTCCCTATCTCTAAAAGAGTTATTTTTAAAACTCTGACTTTGGCCTTCAAGGCCCTGCATTCTGTAGGCCCTGCGTACATCAAAAAGAGATTGGCCTTTTATGCTCCAAGGAGGATGCTGCGATCGGCTTCATCTGCTACGATTGCGGTCCCGTCCATCAAACGTGCCCGGATGGGTGGTCGGTCCTTCCGCTATTTAGCGGCCCTCCATTGGAATGGGCTTCCGATCTCTTTGCGGAAAGCCAATAGTCTCTTTACCTTTAGAAAGGAGCTAAAGACGTGGCTCTTTTCTGCGTGATCGCTCTGACCACCTGAGTTGCTGAACTGATACACTGGTCTCTGATCTCTTTGCAAAAGCGCCGGGACACCCGCATGGGTAGCCGTGCGCTATAAAAGAGTATGCACATAACATAACATAACATAACAAATGAGGTGTGAATCCCGGCTCACGGCAGTCAGCAGCAGGGCCATCAGAGGTAGCCGCTTTCGCTCTATATGCTACACTGATGGCCCATTCAGTCTCACTTTGCAGGCCCCTAGACACGGCAGGGAAGGGAAGGCGCACTGCAGAGGCCTTTGTCAATATTCACGCTGCATCACGCGCCTGACCTTCGTCAATATTCACATTGCACCACTCATGGGGGAAAAAAGGTGTCATTTTAAAGTATGGCTCTTCCTACAGTCCCAGTACGGTCTTTCAAAACCAAGAAGTAGGGGAACGGACTAGCATCATTTTTAGAAGTAGGGGCACGCCGTGCCCTTCTGTTCCCGCCCACTTCTAATACTGATCCAGATATATGATACAAGTCACATCATACCTGCAACAAGTCAGGATTGGCTTTGTCAATAGTTGCTAGTTGCATAAGATAAATAAGCAGCAACTATGGCTTGTAATATTGAAAAAACGTCCATTTAAAGCCCCGGTGACACCACCACAATGTTGCTGCTCCTGAGATTCAAAAATAAGAGGGAAATCCAGAGAGAAAATGCCTCTCTTTAAAGGATTTCCCTTCCCCTACAACGCTTATCTGGCATGACGTCATGCCGTAACTTCTCCACTAGTGAGAAGTGAGCAGTGTAAGCAGCACACACTAGTGAGAAGTGAGCAGTGTGAGCAGCAGCGCACACTAGTGAGAAGTGAGCAGTGTGAGCAGCGCACACTAGTGAGAAGTGAGCAGTGTGAGCAGCGCCCACTAGTGAGAAGTGAGCAGCGCACACTAGTGAGAAGTGAGCGGTGTGAGCAGCGCACACTAGTGAGAAGTGAGCAGTGTGAGCAGCGCACACTAGTGAGAAGTGAGCAGTGTGAGCAGCGCACACTAGTGAGAAGTGAGCAGTGTGAGCAGCGCCCACTAGTGAGAAGTGAGCAGTGTGAGCACCGCACACTAGTGAGAAGTGAGCAGTGTGAGCAGCGCACACTAGTGAGAAGTGAGCAGTGTGAACAGCGCACACTAGTGAGAAATGAGCAGTGTGAGCAGCGCACACTAGTGAGAAGTGAGCAGTGTGAGCAGCGCACACTAGTGAGAAGTGAGCGGTGTGAGCAGCGCACACTAGTGAGAACAGAGCAGTGTGAGCGGCGCACACTAGTGAGAAGTGAGCGGTGTGAGCAGCACACACTAGTGAGAAGTGAGCAGTGTGAGCAGCACACACTAGTGAGAAGTGAGCAGTGTGAGCAGCGCACACTAGTGAGAAGTGAGCAGTGTGAGCAGCGCCCACTAGTGAGAAGTGAGCAGTGTGAGCAGCGCACACTAGTGAGAAATGAGCAGTGTGAGCAGCGCACACTAGTGAGAAGTGAGCAGTGTGAGCAGCGCACACTAGTGAGAAATGAGCAGTGTGAGCAGTGCACATTGATGTGCCTGCTGCTGTGATTGCAGTCTGGGAAAAAACGGGCCGCCTGTGCCAGGGCACAAAACAGAGCCCGATAGAGACCATGTTAGACGGACCGGGAGGGTCGGCCGAGGATACGGGGAGAGGTCTCCGGGGAGAGCCGTCTCCAGTGAATCGTACAGACAAGTAACTTCCCCCCCACAGACGGACACCACACAATGATAAAGTTCAACGATACTTTATAGACAATTCTTCAAGTACGGTAGAATGGTACAAGGAGGTCTGGACTCAGGGGTCCCCTCTATTCTGGTCTCTGTTTGGGAAAAGGGTAGCGGGACAGTCTTGTTACCAAAACGATGGAAAATAGCTCTCAATCCTCGAGCTCGGTGGTGTAGATGAACGGGCCGCGGCGGAGCCAGCAGGTCCCGAGATGGATAAGGCAGACGACGGTCCGCGGCAGAGCCAGCAGGTCCCGATGAAGGTGGTGGTTACAAACGGGCCGCGGCGGAGCCAGCAGGTCCCGAGATGGATAAGGCAGACGACGGTCCGCGGCAGAGCCAGCAGGTCCCGATGAAGGTGGTGGTTACAAACGGTCCGCGGCTACGCCAGCAGGTCCCGACGATGATGAAGGATAGGGTGGTTCCCAAAGCCGCGGCAGCGCCAGCAGGCAAGACGAGGGTGCACAAGACAGAGCTACGGCAGCGCCAGTAGTCCGTCAAGGATGAGTTCTTCTTTGCGTCTCTCGACTCCAAGATACAACTCCCGTCCTGCTCTGGAGCTGCCCCAGTTATAGGGCTGGTGTGCTTTGATGTCCGGACCCTCGCACTTGGAGGTCGGGAGGTCCGGGATGAGGGGGTTCAGACACCCAGCAGGGGGGTGGAGCCAGCGTCCGGGGAGGCGATGGGCGAGCGGCACTTGGCGGGTGAGAGCCATCGACACCTCCTGCTCCCATTGACTGACCAAGTAGCCCGCTCACCTCCTGGGTGGATGTTGGTGCCGGAATGTCTGAGGCCTGGCCAGGCCCAGGGTTGAGGTCGATCGGGGGCCAGGCGGCCTCGTGGTGGAGTGTCCAAGATGGCGCCCAGGATGGGCGCGCAGGCCGGTAGTGGGTCGGCCTACGGGGTCAACAGGTTCGAGTGTAGGGGTCCCTGCGGGGACGGTGGACGTGCAATGGTGGTGTGTGGTACTTGCGTGGCTGGTTCGGGCCTGGTTGGGCCGGGGGAGAGCGGCCCTTCATGTGGCCTGTCCAACATGCGTCCCCCCCAGCTGAAGGCGGGGAGAGTTACCCGTTCTCTTGGGGACTCTTCGCGTCGAGGCGGAAGAACCGGGACAGGCCATCTGCGTTGGCGTGATCGGGCCCAGGCCGATGTTCAACTGTGAAGTCCATCCCTTGTAGGGAGATGGACCAGCGTAGTAACTTCGGGTTTTCCCCCCGCATCTGCATCAGCCACTGCAGGGGTCGGTGGTCGGTCTGTACCCGAAAGGGTGTGCCAAAAAGGTAGGGCCGGAGCTTCTTGAGGGCCCATACCACCGCGAAGGCCTCCCTCTCTATGGTGCTCCAGCGTTGTTCCCGTGGTAGGAGTCGCCGGCTGATGAAGGCCACCGGCTGGTCATGGCCTTCGGTGTTCACTTGGGACAGGACTGCCCCAATGCCATGGTCGGAGGCATCCGTCTGGACGATGAACTCCCGGCTGTAGTCGGGGGCCTGGAGCACAGGGGCGGAGCACATGGCGGCTTTCAATTGTTCAAATGCAGCTTGACACTCTGGGGTCCAGTTGACTTTCTGGGGCTGATTTCTTGACGTGAGCTCTGTGAGGGGCCTCACGATAGTACCATAGTCTTTCACGAATCTTCGGTAATAGCCCGTGAGGCCCAGGAAGGCTCGTACCTCGGTCTGGGTAGTGGGGGGCTGCCAGGACTGGATGGCGGCAATTTTTAGCTGCAGAGGGGCCACCAGGCCGCTTCCCACCTGGTGCCCGAGGTAGGTTACAGACCCTTGCCCAATTTGACATTTGCTGGCCTTGATCGTGAGGCCAGCTTGCTGAAGGGCGTGCAGTACTGCTCGGAGGTGGTGGAGGTGCTCGGACCACTGGTTGCTGTATACAGCGATGTCGTCTAAGTAGGCGGCGCTGAATCCTTCGAGCCCCGCCAGGACCTGATTGACGAGCCGTTGGAATGTTGCTGGGGCATTCTTCATGCCGAAGGGCATGACTGTGAAATGGTAATGGCCATCGGGCGTGGAAAAGGCAGAACGTTCTTGTGCCCGGGGTGTGAGGCCGATTTGCCAGTAGCCCGCCGTCAGGTCGAAGATACTGAGGTAGCGGGCAGCTCCCATGCGGTCGATTAGTTCATCTGCCCGGGGGATGGGATGTGCGTCTGTCCTGGTGACCGCATTCAAGCCCCGGTAGTCGACGCAGAACCGGAGTTCTGGTGTGGTGCCGGGGGCAGCTGCTTTGGGGACCAGTACTACAGGGCTGGCCCAGGGGCTGTCTGAGGGCTCGATGACCCCGAGCGTGAGCATTTTGGCTACTTCCTCCTGGATGCAGGCCCGTACCCGATCTGGCACGCGGTAGGCCCGGTGGCGGATAGGGGGGCTGTCCCCCGTGTCCACATCGTGCGTACACCAGGAAGTGACCCCTGGGGTGAGGGAGAACAGGCTGGCGAATTGTGATAGGAGAACTTGGCACTCCTGGTGTTGCTCTCGGGTGAGGGCCTCTGAGAGTCGGACCCCATCTACGGAACCGTCTTTCTCCCGCGTTCGTAGGAGGTCCGGGAGGGGCTCGGAGTCCTCTTCAGCCCCATTGTCTGTGGCCATCAGGAGGCTGAGTTCTGTCCGTACAAAGTGCGGTTTCAGTCTGTTAGCGTGGAGGACCCGGAGGGGGTTCCGGGAAGATTCCAAGTCGATGAGATAGGTAGCCGGACCCTTGCGCTCGACCACCTTGAAGGGCCCTGTCCACTTGTCTTGTAGGGCGCAGGGTTCGGTGGGGGACATCACCCATACCTGTTGCCCAGGTTCAAACTCGATGGAGGAGGCATTCCGGTCATACCACCTTTTCATGTCCTCCTGACTGGCCTCTAGGTTGGCTTTTGCTAGTTCTCGGAATCGCCGGGTCTGGTTGCGGAGTGTTAGGAGGTAGCGGAACACATCTGGTGGGTTCTTTAGAGGGGGCATCTCCCAGCCTTCCTTAACTAGGCTGAGCGGCCCGCGCACGGGGTGTCCATACAGCAGTTCAAATGGGCTGAAGCCCAGGGACTTCTGGGGAACCTCTCGATATGCGAAGAGAAGGCACGGCAACAGTACATCCCACTGGCGACGGAGGGGCTCTTCCAACCCCCCGATCATCCCTTTGAGCGTGCGGTTGAACCGCTCAACGAGTCCGTTTCCTTGAGGGTGATAGGGGGTCGTGAACCGGTAGGTAACCCCGCACTGTTGCCAGAGAGATTTCATGTATTTCGAAATAAAGTTCGTGCCTCTGTCACTGACGACCTCCCGGGGGAAGCCCACCCGGGAGAAGATCCCCATCAGAGCCCGGCCGACTACCGGGGCTGTCACAGTCCGCAGGGGAACAGCCTCCGGGTAGCGGGTGGCGTGGTCCACTAGCACCAGGATGAATCGATGGCCTTGTTTTGTGCGCGGGTCCAGGGGCCCTACGATATCGATTCCGACCCTCTCGAACGGGGTGGTGACCACGGGAAAAGGTTGCAGGGGGGCTTTCAGTTTGCGGCCGCTCTTCCCACTGGCTTGGCACGTGGGGCAAGATCGGCAATGCTGGTGTACATTGTCCCTCATTTTGGGCCAGAAGAAGTGGGTCACCAGGCGGCTATAGGTTTTGTCTTGACCCAAGTGTCCTGCCAGGGGGACATCGTGGGCCAGGTTTAGCAGAAAGTCTCTAAAACGGAGGGGTACCACTAGGACTCGGCTGGCCCCCAGCTCCGCGATCCTTTGCTCACTGTACAGCAGATCATTGTCCCAGTAGACCCAGTGAGTTCCGGAGGTATCCCCTGCGCTTTGGGCTAGCGCTTGCTGTCGGAGTCCCTCGAGGGACGGACAGGTCCTTTGTTCTTGGCGAAATTGTTCTTGCGTGGGCCCCCCCTCTTGAGGCCACTGGTCGAGGTTAGCGAGGTCTGGAGGTTGAGCTGGTTCGGGGGGGACATCACGGTCGGTGGTTTCGGCGGGGGCGACCGGAGGCGGTGGCGCCGGCCATTCGAGTTCCTCTGGGCGGGTGTTGGCACGGGCGGTCATGGACCGGGTGGTGACGCACGCCCAGTCCGGGACGCCCAGCATCCCCAGGTGCTCTTTTCGTTCGACTGCTGCCCATGGAGAGCTTTCCAGGTCATTACCCAGGAGGCAGTCTACGGGGGCATCATCTCGGACCGTCACCTTCAACATGCCGGAGACCCCTCCCCATTCGAAGGGGACGCAGGCCATCCGACACAGACTTTCTGAGTTATCGGCTGAACGTACAGGGCAGAGAATGTTTGGTAAGTATTGTTCGGGGGTCACCAGGTGACAGCGGACGGCTGTTACACTGGCCCCAGTGTCACGAAGGGCTTCCGCCCGGCGTCCATTGATGCCCACCCATTGGCTGTACTTCTGGGTATTAGCGGGTAGGGGGACCCGCGGGACCATGTCTCTCCCCCCTAGGCAGGCGAGAGCCATGGCGGCTGGCTCCCATTCTTGGTGTTCCTGTTCATATTCTTCTTGTTCCTCTGAGATCCGTTCCTCCCCCAGAGCAGCAGCGGCTACTTGGCGGGGTCTTGGGCTCTGGTACTGGGGGCAGTTTGGGTCGTTTGCATAGTGTCCGACTCGTTGACATCGATGGCAGGTAACATTGGCTCGAGGTCCCGGTCGCGCTGGGGTGCTGCCCCGGTTGGACGGGGGGGTGGGGCTGATAGTGGGGGTGACCGGAGCGTTGCTTCTTCCGCGTCCTTGGCCTCCACCTCCTCGGGGACGGTGCTGACCATTGTTGTTCCGGTTCTGTTCGGAGGACCCATTTCGACTCACTCTGGTGATCTCCCACCGGTCAGCTTCGGCTGCGAGCTGCCGGGGATCCGTTAACTTGCTGTCGAGGAGGTGCTGGCGAAGTTCAATGAAGCAATTGTTCGACAGATGCTCCCATACCATAAGATTGAACAGTTGTTCGTAGGTTGTGACCTTGCTTCCTTTGATCCAGCCCTCGAAGGCTCGGCTAAAGTAATTGACATAGTCCACCCAAGTTGTACCTGGGATGCGGGTGCAGTCTCGGAACCTCTGACGGTACATCTCGGGTGTGAGGCCATAGCGGGTGAGGAGTGCCGCTTTCATATGGTCATAGGAGGTCATCTGCTGGTCCGGGAGTTGCAGCAGGGCGTCGCGGCCCTCATTGAGGAATCTCCCCCACAGACCGGCCCCCCAATCGCTTCTATCAATCCGGTGTGCAGTCATAGCGATTTCATAGGCCTTAAACCATTGCTGGATGTCGTCCTCTCGGAAGTATTCTCGAACGACATCCTTGGGGATGTGTACCTTCTTCTCTGTTGCCCCTGGAGTGTGGGGTTGCTCGGGCACCCCTGTTTCTTTATTCTGTTTGCGTAGGTCGATTTCAGCTAATTTCCGTTCATGTTCATATGCCAGTTTCTTTTCCTCGAGCTCCCTTTGTCTCTGTTTCTCCTCTCTTTCTTCTCGGAGACGCAGGTGCTCTAAGTTGATTTTCTGTTCGGCCAACTTTAGTTCAACGTCCATTTTGAGCCGGGCCATTTCCAGCTCGTGTAGTCGGGTTCTTTCTCGTTCCTGGGTCTCGCCTGGCGAGAGACCCGTTCTTCGCTCTTCAGGGGCCATGGGGGTTTGTGCTGTGATGTCTTGATCGGGGGTTCCGGCAGCCCCGGTTTCTGCCCAAGATTCCAGGGCCTGCTTAAAGTCATCTTTGGTATTTAGTCCGGTGGTAGCGATACCTAATTCGATACAGAACTGTTTAAGTTCACGATGGCTGTACTCGCCCAATTTCTCCATCTGGAATTTCTCCGTTGATCCGCTTTCTTTAGTTGACATCGTGATTCGCCGTGGGGTGAGCTACTCTCTGTACGGTTTATGCGGTGATTCGGATCCCGTCGCTGGCCACCAATGTTAGACGGACCGGGAGGGTCGGCCGAGGATACGGGGAGAGGTCTCCGGGGAGAGCCGTCTCCAGTAAATCGTACAGACAAGTAACTTCCCCCCCACAGACGGACACCACACAATGATAAAGTTCAACGATACTTTATAGACAATTCTTCAAGTACGGTAGAATGGTACAAGGAGGTCTGGACTCAGGGGTCCCCTCTATTCTGGTCTCTGTTTGGGAAAAGGGTAGCGGGACAGTCTTGTTACCAAAACGATGGAAAATAGCTCTCAATCCTCGAGCTCGGTGGTGTAGATGAACGGGCCGCGGCGGAGCCAGCAGGTCCCGAGATGGATAAGGCAGACGACGGTCCGCGGCAGAGCCAGCAGGTCCCGATGAAGGTGGTGGTTACAAACGGGCCGCGGCGGAGCCAGCAGGTCCCGAGATGGATAAGGCAGACGACGGTCCGCGGCAGAGCCAGCAGGTCCCGATGAAGGTGGTGGTTACAAACGGTCCGCGGCTACGCCAGCAGGTCCCGACGATGATGAAGGATAGGGTGGTTCCCAAAGCCGCGGCAGCGCCAGCAGGCAAGACGAGGGTGCACAAGACAGAGCTACGGCAGCGCCAGTAGTCCGTCAAGGATGAGTTCTTCTTTGCGTCTCTCGACTCCAAGATACAACTCCCGTCCTGCTCTGGAGCTGCCCCAGTTATAGGGCTGGTGTGCTTTGATGTCCGGACCCTCGCACTTGGAGGTCGGGAGGTCCGGGATGAGGGGGTTCAGACACCCAGCAGGGGGGTGGAGCCAGCGTCCGGGGAGGCGATGGGCGAGCGGCACTTGGCGGGTGAGAGCCATCGACACCTCCTGCTCCCATTGACTGACCAAGTAGCCCGCTCACCTCCTGGGTGGATGTTGGTGCCGGAATGTCTGAGGCCTGGCCAGGCCCAGGGTTGAGGTCGATCGGGGGCCAGGCGGCCTCGTGGTGGAGTGTCCAAGATGGCGCCCAGGATGGGCGCGCAGGCCGGTAGTGGGTCGGCCTACGGGGTCAACAGGTTCGAGTGTAGGGGTCCCTGCGGGGACGGTGGACGTGCAATGGTGGTGTGTGGTACTTGCGTGGCTGGTTCGGGCCTGGTTGGGCCGGGGGAGAGCGGCCCTTCATGTGGCCTGTCCAACAGACCAGTTACGAGGCCCCCGTTAAAAAACTGCCGGTGCGCAGACCCTGTGAACCTGGTGCACTTAAAGCCCTGATTCTACAGCATGGATGCTGCAAACATGTTCTTAGGGCCTAAAAAGTAGGGTCTGAGGTGTGGCAGGGGGCCGCGGTGGTGCCAGCAGCGGCGGTTTACGGGTTAGGGGATGTAAGTTGGGAGTTGGTGCAGCGAAGCATGTGCATGGCGTCGACTGTGAGTCGATGAGATATTTTGAGGGTTTCATTCCATACTACCCTCAAAATACACAACCTACGGGGACGCTGACGGCAGGGGCGTAACACAGGCCCCCGCAGCCTACGCGGTGCGGGGGGGGACCCTAGCTCCAAGGGGCCCCCTCGGCACTGAACTCTGGCTGGAGAGCTCCTGATCGATCCCGGAGGGGCCCCCCTAAGTACTGTGCAGGGAGGCCCCTTCACTTTTCGTTACGCCAGTGGCTGACGGTAACAACTGCCGAGGGAAGCCTCGGCAGTTGCTGGACGATTGGGACTGCCTTCTCCTCTCATTGGTTGACCTTGTTACGGGTCAGCCAATGAGAGGAGAAGGCAGAGCCTTAGCCGTCACAGAGTGAGATAGTGTCAGTGAGACTGCTGACCCCAGCTCGCTCTGTGACAGTCGTCCCAGGGCATTTTAAGGCCTAAAACTGAAGCGTCCAGGTCTGAGTCTATCTGTGACACCTAGTCATGAAGGGGAGGGTGTCCAGGCACTTTGCCAGGCTGAGGAGTTCATGCGCACAGGGCTGGGAAAACTTCAGCTTGGCATATATGTTGGCTTAGTGAGGCAGCCAGGTGCCGACGCGTTTTCCACATGTACAGGGCCAGGCTGACTGCCCTGAACATGAAGAGTGTGTCTCAGGTGACTTGTTCTTGGCCTGACAGACATTCTTCATGTTTGCAAATATTGGCGGGCCCTCTGGCCTGAACACCATTGGTGCTCATGACGAGCTCAGCACGTCATGAGGCATGGTGGCGCCGTGCTCATGACGAGCTGAGCTCGTCATGACCCGCGCGGGGCTCACACACGGGGATAATTCCCCTGCTGTGCTGAGCGTTACACGAAAACAAGTGTGGTCATGAGGAGCCGAGCTCGTCACAAGCACCGTGGCGCTGGCCGCGCCCCTCCTCCCCCCAGCGCCGCGTGGGAATTAGCCCCGCGGCGAAGGGGTTAAAGAAGAGTTGCGCCTGCTTAATTTCAATTCTGTGATGGAGGTAGGCTAGCCACTGACGGCTCGATCCTAGCGGGAGCCGATACCTGGCAATGGCCCAGCTCGAGGCTCGCTTGGACCTACTAGCCCAAGCGAGCTGGGAATTCATGTGGCTTCTTCGTGTCACCCACACTCTACCCTCTAGTGGCGAATTGCACAATGTGACACCCGAAAAGCTGGGATCAATCCTGGCTTTCCCGCTTGAACCACTTGCATGATTCTAGGCAATTGTTTTATTTCATCTTGACTCGTTTTTCTTCATTTTCACATATGAGAGCGCCTTGAAATACACGAGTTCAGAATCTGCGCTGTACAACAACTCCTCTTGTGTATCGTTTAATAGACTATAAAGTTGTTCCATGCATAGCAACGCCCTTGGCCGCATAGAGTGTGCAGATGACAACTGACTTGCCTCTCGCATCGCTAACAGCATTATAGTCAGAGGGGGGAGAGCACGAATGTTGATCAATTCTTGTTTGAAAACTATCACTGGGAACAGGTTTGGTCTCAAATTAACACCATGTTTGGCACCACAGTCCCCCCTATCCTTTATTAACATTATTTTAGGTGGCTGATCACCTGTTTGGCAGATAAACCTCTCACAACTGCGGATCATTGATTTACTATTAGCAACTGCCTTCCAACAGCTAACAAAGAATTGGAAAGACACCTCCAAATTGTCTTATCTTGCCTGGTGGTATGCTATTTGCCACAATCACAGACTAGACACGACTCTTGTTTATCCAATCTCCCTTGCCACAAAACGATTACATTTATGGTTTCCTATCACACAATTTTTAGATAGTAGTGCGAAAAAATCCTTTCTTCCCCAACCTCCATTACAAGAAGTTGCCAACCCTCCTTGACTCCTTTTACCTTGTATTAACATTGTTTAATATCCCTTTTTGACATTTTGTCCATGATAATATTTTCAAATAACATTTTATTTTCCTCTTACTCCATGTTACGTTTAGCATGAACCACACCTTCTTTACCCTTAGTTTTTTGCATATTACCCAATGTACTCTTCTCTTCAATTCCAATGTAATTATGTATAATCAATCTCATTTATTTATTTACTTATTTATTTTCGGTCTTTTTCTTCAATGGATTAGTTGTACGAAGTATTGCTGATTAACTGTTATTCTTAAATAACTTATTTTTGAAACTTAAAAACTATCACTTCCAGTAAATGCCCTTCAATGCAGTGATATCGTCTGAAGTGCTAAGCAAAAACACTTCCATTTGTTACCGAAAATACTTGAACATTTTCTGAAGAGCCTTTATAATGTTTTTACATGCTTATTGCACAATGCCTTGAAACATGCATGTTTTACTTAACCCCTTCCGTGCGGGGCAGTTTCCCCCGCTGTGCTGGGGGGGGCGCGTTCAGCGCCCCGGTGCTCATGACGAGGTCAGCTCGTCATGAGCTACGGCGCTCCGGTGTTCATGACGAGCTGAGCTCATCATGACCGCGCCCGTTCCAATGGAATGCTCAGCACAGCAGGGGAATCAGCCCAGCATGCGAGCGTTCCATGTAACGGGCACGGTCATGACGAGCTGAGCTCGTCATGAACACCGGAGCGCCGTAGCTCATGACGAGCATAAAAAAAAATCTTCCAATGGATCCCCAACCCGACCTAGAAGACAGTCACCCCGGCACTCGTCTCCAGCCGACTCGACTACAGCAACACACTCCATGCCAGAACCATCAAACAGCTCCTGAACTGTGCCCAGACCATTCCAAACTCAGCAGCTAGACTCATCCTTGACCTCGCCAGAAGAACCAGCATCACACCCCACCTCAGAGCCGTCCACGGCTGCCTGTTCAGGAAAGACGCCTCTTCAAACTTCTCACACATGCCTAGAAAGCCCTCCACCAATCTAGACCCGCGTACATCAACAACATGCCTGACGTTCCACCAACCGACCAGGGAACTTCGCCCCTTCACCCTCACCCTGGCCCACGTTCCCCGCATCCGTCGAAGCAGCTGCAGAGATCGATCCTTCGCTTACCTCTCTACCGAGTCCTTGAACGACCCCCCCTCTCCAGCTATGCAACTCCCCATTATTAGAGGACTTCAGGAAGTAGCTCAAGACTTGGTTCTTCGACCAGCATGGCCATTCAACCGAGGCTCACAGAACACCAGCGCCTGGAGACCCCAGGGTGACAAGTCGTGCTTTACAAGAGGCAATGATTAATTGATTGATTGATTGATTGATTGATTGAACTGCAAAATACTGTAAGTAGGGGAGCAAAAACATGTACAAGACTTTAAAGGGCATCTAAGAATTCAAACCCCACCCGCCCCAGTTTGAAGACCTCTGTTCTAGCGGAAACAAGACAGAAGGGCATTTTTTGTATTTTTTTCTTTTAGGATTTTCAGTATTGAAATGTTTCAGCTCTGATAGGTGCTCGGGTGGTCATTCATGGTGTATATTCTGTTGCTTGGTGTGGCTGGCTCTGTAGATTATGCAGAGTGACTTGAATTGTATGTCTGTCTCAAGGGGTGTAGGGGCAGTCCATGGCATTGCCTCAGTGTGGGGTTCATGTGTTTATATCAGCATTCCTGTTGATTAGGGACATGGAAGCCTGGCATAAACCATAAACGGAACCCCGCTCCGTCACGCCCCTCAGGTGAGCTGTGCTTGTGATGGAACGGCTCCGTCACGGACCCGCCCGCTCAATAGAACGCGCCGCGCAGGTGCAAATCAATGCAAAATCAGTGCCGCGCAGGCGCGGCGAGCGGGCCGTGACGGTGGGCTGTGCTGGTGATGGAACAGTTCCGTCACGGCCCGCTCGCCGCGCCTGCGCGGCGCTGATTTTTCTGTCACAACCGTGGGAGGGGTTAAGGGCTATATAAGCAAACATTATTGTAGGCTGAAACTGTTTGCGACCACAAAAAAGCTTTTACATGTGTTCTGAGCACAAATTGCGTATCAGTAACATGTTACCCAATTGCAAGTTGTGTTTGATATTTGGTTTTGGAAAGTGTGTATTTTCGGCGTCCCTTCCAAATACTGAATCTGAATGGGATGAATTCTTGTTTTGCGACCAAATTCTGGTTGCAAAATAATAATCCTCCAAGGATGTGGTAACTCATTCGCAAATGAGAAGGGGTCCAAATGGGCATCCTTTCCTTTTGAGCATGTAAAAAAGGTATTTTTTAAGAGCAGGTAGTGGTCCGATTGACCACTGCCTACCATTAAAAAAGAAACTTCGAAGTTTCACTTTTTTTCTTTTTAAACAGATCCCATTTTCATTTAATGAAAGCAAGCTGCATTAAAAAATAAAAATACATAAATATATATATCTTCATTAAAGAGCAACAAAAGCAATCACAGACATGGTGGTCTGTTGACCCCAGCAGGCCACCATCCATGCAATGGCTGCAATTTCAAATAGGTAACAAATTGCACCCCACCTAATTATTATTCATTAGGGGGTAGATGTAGGTAAATCTTATTTACCGATTCTTAAATACCGAATTTTACCGATTCGGTATTTATGAATCGGTAAATAAGATGTAGGTAAATATTCGGTATTTTTTACCGAATCAGTAAGATTCGGTATTTACCGATTCGGTAAATACCGAATCGGTATTTGCTATTGAATCGCCCATAGGATTCAATACCGATTCGGTATTTACTGAATCGGTAAAAATACCGAATTGCAAAGGGGGACAGGGTGTCACTTTGACACCCTGTTGCACCCCTGTAACTGGCTTGTGCGCCAAGTGGCACACATACATGCCCTTAGGGCATGTCTGTGAGCCACATGGCACAGGTGTACATGCACAGATGTGCATGTACACAAGAATTCGTAATTTACCATGCAATTGTATTGCATGGTAAATACCGAATTCTAAAGGCCCTGTAGCACTGTTAGAAATGCTGCCTACATCTCAAAATACATATTCGGTAATTTTACCGATTGGTAAATTTACCGAATCGGTAAAATTTACAGAATCGGTAAATTTACCGATTCTGTAATTTTACCGATTCGGTAAAATGACCTAATATGTCAGTTTTTTGTGCCCCTACATCTCCATAGCCCTTTACCGGTCGGAAACGGCCGAAAATCGGTATTTTCGGCCGATTCCAACCGGTAAAGGTCTACCTACATCTGGCCCTAGGTAGCTTCTTATGCAACCCATTAGGAACAGCTATCTGAAATGTGTACTTTTTCAATATTATTTTTTTGATGATAAAAATTTATAATGCGCAAAACAATAACCCGCAGGTATCAAGGCGCCTAACAATAACATCTAAAAAGGGAACGTATATCATTACACATAGGCTTGCAAGAAGAGGAGGGTTTTAAGGGCACTTCGGAAATTCTGTAAGGAGGGTAGGGACCTAAGATCCAAAGGGAGATCATTCCACCACTTGGGGGCCAGAGTGGAGAAGGCCCTGCCACCCCACTTGGCTCTTCGTATACGGGGGACTGTGAGGAGCAATTTCCTGGAAGAGCGCAAGTCCCTTCCAGGAATGTACTGGGAAATGATCGAGCCAATTCCCGTGTCGTGGTTCTTAGCAATGGCTCTATAGGTCATGCATAGGACCTTAAACCGTACTCGATGCTCTACCGGTAGCCAATGCAGCGCTTTCCTAGCCAACGTGGCCGAGGAGCGTCTGGGGACATCCAGAACAAATCTGGCCGCCGCATTCTGGACTACCTGCAAGCGCTGCAGCAGGTTCTTGTTCAGCCCCGCATACAGCGCATTACAGTAGTCCAGTCGTGAGCCAATAAATGCAACAGCTAATTGCTTTCTGGATTGCTGAGAGAGATATTTCCTAATTCTTCGCAGGGTGTGAATTAAACCCCAGCAGGTAGAGATGGTTCTACTAACCTGTCTGCCCATATCCAGGGCAGGGTCTATCATCACCCCAAGATTCTTAGCAGATGTCGTGGGGGAAGGACATTCTCCTAGCGAGTCAGGCCACCAACTGGCTGACCAGATGTTCTCTTTCCCTCCGAACACCATCACCTCAGTCTTCTCCCATATTAGGAAATGCAATTTTCAAATTGCGATTTGGTAAAAATCGCAATTAAGAAATTGCAAGTCCTACATGTTGTAAATGTGGTGCTGTATCCTATATTCATGTAAGCATTGTGATCCACATCCCTGTTTTTAAGGTTCTGAGTGCTGTGGTTAAAGTCACGTTGACTCGGTGAGGAATGGCCTTTGTGGCAAAGTCGATTTCATTTAATATTCAATGGGCCTCATGTACTAAGGGTTTTAGCATTTGAAAACACTTGATCCGGAAAATCAGTGAGTTCGCAAATGCTAAAAACTTTAAAAGTGTTTAAAGCCCATTTTAACGATTTGGAAAAGGTTTTCTGACTAGTTAAGTGGGTTTAGGAAAGCATTGCGAGTGTATTTGGAAGGGGCGTGTTTAGGGCATCCATTCCAAGTACCGATGCCTTGTGGCTTGCTTTAGTGGTTTGCCACCGAAGTCCAGTCGAAAAAGATTAATATTTTACCCACACCTTAAAGGAGGTGGTAACCAACCTAAGTTTAATTACATAGATTACTTTATTGCCAACTAAGCAAACACATTAATCATTAATAAAACGCTTTACATCGACTAGAAATGTAAAGATTATCCATATGTTTGTTGACTTCCGGATTCTGTAAATCATTAAGCGCATTAAAATACCTGGATTGTCATTTACATTGCCACCAGCTGCAAACAAGGCCCCAGTCCCTGCACATTCAATAGAATGAGGTACTCTTGCTAAGCCAGTTCAAAACAAGGCTTTTCTGAAAACTGAAACTCTATTGTGTCACACTGCTATCTTGTCAGTTTAGCACAAGGCCATTAGTGTCTGTGCTTGTTGAAGCAAACTCTGAGAGCAAGGCTCCTTCAGTCTGTGTATGACAATTAAGTTGGGTTGGTTAATTGGTTTATGGGTTTACACAGCTGGATTTGTGTATTTGTGTTAATTATTAATACATGACCTATAATGAATTCACTAGGGAAAGGCTGTCATTTGTTTTCGAATTTATGACTAGTGTCACACAATAAAATCTCTGGATATCTGATTAACCAATCAAAATCAGAATGTATGTGTTGGAATATAACCCAGACAACTCCTATTCTAATTTTGAAACACCGAATTAGATATCTGGAAATTCAAGTTACGCAGGATATAAACCAACTTGCAGAAAAAAAATCTTGCAAAGATCGAGAAGGAAATGGCGGACTCTTTAAAAAGTCGTCTTTTCTACCCTTGACCTTAATTGGAAGAATCAACATTGTAAAAATGATGCTGTTACCTAAAATAATATTTATATTCCAGAACATTCCTCTTGCTTTTAAAGAAATCAGACTAATTAAGATTCAAGCTAAATGGAATTCATTCATTTGGGCCTCAAAAGGCATAAGAATTTCATGGAAAAAGCTCCGCAAGAAAGAAAGGCAAGGGTGGGTTATGCGCACCAGATTTGAGAGTATATGCTTGGACCCTACTATTGAAAGCAGGAATAAGGTTATTTGATACTCTAGGGGGGACAGAAACAGATTTCATGTTTCAAACTATGCTATCTGAGATTCAGGGAGGGTCTCATGCATTTATGTTTAAGTTTGGCCACATGCGTTTTTAAAAAAAAGTGCGATTAAAGGTCCTTAGAGACATGGCATTTGTGTGGGCCAGAGTCAGGAAGGCATTGACATTGCATTTTATTCTGCCATGGCTCCAATTTGGGACTCGCCAGGCTCTCCAGAGTGGACTAAAGACTTATTATCCATAGCACTTCAGAGCGCAAATATTAGACTATGGGGCCAGTTATTGCCGGAAGGAAACCTTTTGTGTTGGGAGGACATCTCTGTTCTTACGAACAAAAATGTATCTAAATTTAAGTACTTACAAATTAAAAGTTGGGCCCAGGCTGTGACAGAGGATAAAGGTGTCAAGGCTGCTTTGGAGGAACTCCTATTGAAGAAAGCAAGAAACCTCAAAACATCAGTGCTTTATTGGGCAATTCTGGAGGGAGAAGATGGAGAATTTTGTCTTCCAAAACATCTTTGGAGGGACCAAGTTCTGGATGCAGACTTGCCGAATTTATGGCAAGTATCTTTTGACTTACTACATCTTATGGTATCACCAGCCAATTTAAAGCGGAATCACCTGTTTTCTCTCCATAGAGTATCTTGGTCGCCGGCTAGGCTGGCCAAATTTTCAAAGGGGCCTGCTCCATGCTGTCCAAAATGCAATCTGGAAAAAGTAGATGACCTCCACATGTTTCTGACCTGTTTAGCGCTTAGAGATTTTTGGTTTGAAGGACAAGAAGGTATGAAAGCCCTCTTTGGGTATGATATACAGGTTAGTACGCAACACATTTTTGGGGGAATCCCCTCTAATTATGAGGAAGTACCTCAAGACATCAATAAGTTATTTCTTTATTTAATTATTCTAGCTCGTAGGGAAATATGTAAATTGTGGGTGAGCACTAAAGCACCGTCATATGTAGATTGGATTAGGGCAATCTGGCATACTCTTAGTTTGGATAAAATGTTCTGAAAGAGTAGGAAGCATTTTTGGATTCCTTACATTAATTGGCTCGATGGGCTCTGAACAACTTTGTCCAATGATTATGCCTTTTTGCAGAATGGGCCACCCTAAGATCAGTTTAAGGGTCTGGAAAATTTGGAAACTGAGCTGACTGTTTATATGGCGCTACCGTGAGATACATATTGGGTGTCTGCAAAAAGAGCATCCATAAAGATTCTCGGTATAATCAATACTGAAAATATCTTTTTTTTTGGTGTATGAGGACAAAAAAAAAAGAAACATTAACTTCTTAAGGAGTGGCTAAACAACTGCAGTTTTCCAGGATATGGGGAAAAACCCCTCAGTGATGGTCAAATTCATGACCTCTAGGAGGGGAGGGAAAATGACCCACTCCGGAACCCCCACATAACCCTGTCTCACCCCTTCTACAACTTAGGAAGGGAAGTAATCAGCAGCATTCCCACAGAAATCCTCAACACCTCCATCACCACAGGCAGCGTTCCAGATTTCTAGAAGCATGCAGAAGTCAAGCGCCTCCTGAAGAAACCCTCCACCAACCCCAATGAACTCTGAACTACCCCTCCATGTCGCTTCTCCCCTTTCCCACCACAATCTTGGAGAAAGTGATCAAAGGCCAGCTTATGGTCTACCTAGAAAACCACCTGCTCAACCCCTTCCAATCTGGCTTCTGCCCCAAACACAGCACAGAGACCGCCCTGATCGCAGTGAAAGATGACATCAGATGCCTAATCTTCCTCGACCTCCCGGCAGCCCTTAAATCTATCTCCCACTACACCCTCGTCACCAGACTCCACGACATTGGCATCAAAGGCGACGCACTCAGCTGAATCTCCTCCTTCCTCTCTGGCCAAACACAAAGGATTCATCTACCACCCTACTCCTCCGCACACTAAAGACATCATCTTTGGCGTCTCCCAGGGCTTCTTCTTCAGACTCACCCTCTGAAACACATACATAACACCGTTTGCATACATCGCCCGTACCCATGGACTCACCATCATCTCAACAACACTCAGCTCGTCCTTTCCCTCTTAGAAGCCGCCGACACCCACAAAGCCAACTACCAAAACAACACAACTGACATCACCACCTATATGAAGACCATCTGCCTTAACCTCACCTCTGACAAAACAGATGTGCTCATCTTCGGAAACAAGTCCTTCCCTTGGAACGACACATTTTGGTTCACCGCTCTCGGCCCATCACCGACAGGCCATGCACACAAACTCAGAATCGTCCTGGACAGCCATCAGAACGTGAAGCAGCAGATAAACAATGTCTCCTCTGCCTGCTTCCACACCCTCTGCATCCTCCACAAGATCTTCCAATGGATCCCCATCCCAACCTAGAAGACAGTCACCCAGGCCCTCGTCTCCAGCCGACTCGACTACAGCAACACACTCTATGCCAGAACCATCCAACAGCTCCTGAACTCACACCAGACCATTCAGAACTCAGCAGCTAGACTCATCCTTGACCCCTCCAGAAGAACCAGCATCACACCCCACCTCAGAGCCGTCCACTGGCTGCCTGTCCAGGAAAGGTGCCTCTTCAAACTTCTCACACATGCCTAGAAAGCCCTCCACAAATCTAGACCCGCGTACATCAACAACATGCCTGACGTTCCACCAACCGAGCAGGGAACTTCGCCCCTTCACCCTCACCCTGGCCCACGTTCCCCGCATCCGTCGAAGACGCTGCAGAGATGGATCCTTCGCTTACCTCGCTGCCAAGTCCTTGAACGACCCCCCCTCTCCAGCTATGCAACTCCCAATTATTATAGGACTTCAGGAAAAAGCTCAAGACTTGGCTCTTCGACCAGCATGGTCATCCGACCGCGGCTCACAAAACACCAGCGCCTGGTGATCCTCCGAGGGGGATGTTGAGCTTTAAAAGATCCAATGATTAATTCACTGATTGATTGATTGAACTGGAAAATACTGTAAGCAGGGGAGCAAAAACATGTACAAGACTTTAAAAGGCATCTAAGAATTCAAAACCCACCCGCCCCAGTTTGAAGACCTCTGTTCTAGAGGAAACAAGACAGAAAGGTATTTTTTGTATTTTTTTCTTTTAAGCTGTTCAGTGTTGCACTGTTTCAGCTGTGACATGTGCCCGGGTGGTCATTCAAGGTGTATATTCTGTTGCTTGGTGTGGCTGGCTCTGTAGATTATGCAGAGTGAATTGAATTATAGGTGTGTCTCAAGGACTTTGGGCCCCCTGATAGAGGCATGGGTGGGAGCAGTACAGAAATGGGCGACAGCAGAAGAAGAAACACTACGGGAGGAGGACGTGAAGGGACTACGAAAACACCCCATATCTATGGAATGGGCCATATTATCGTACCAGTTCAAGCAATTACACACGTGTACCGACCGAAGCACTTCTCAACACAACTCAATAGACTTGGAAGCAAGAATCTCAAACGGGAGTACATATGACACAGCCCCCACCGCCCCAACCAACACACGATGCACAAAAACTCCACAGTGCACTGCACCGTATACTGCAACTGGCAACATTGCCCAAGTGATAGCCCGCAAACAACACTGTGGCACACCTACAGACTATAGTTGATGTGACCCAGACACCCTACCCGATGCACACACCCTGACTCCCCCCTCAATGCACCCCCAGTTTATTCTCCCCAATTCCCCCGACATCACTTTACAGAAAGGATAAGTGGACTGTAACGACAGATACCCCCTCTGAGTGCAGGGTGTATGTCCTACGGCTGAACAGCAATACTACTGTTGCTCAAATAAGTACAACAAGAGGTAATGTGATTTTATTGCAAAACTGTTAATTAAAAATATTTTAAACAAAATATATATATATGTGTGTCTTAAGGGTGTAGGGGCGGTCCATGTCATTCCCTCAGTGTGGGGTTCATGTGTTCATATTAGCATTGCTGAGGATTTGGGGGACGGAAGCCTGGCATAAACCAGGTGTTCGTGGGAATGGGTCAAAGTGAGAGGGGACGAGGGTGCTGTGAAGACACAAGTGTGAGGTGACTAGTGTAGGTAGAAGTTTGGCTGCTGCAAAACTTATGGGCTGGTGCTGGAGAGCGGCTGTGCTTTCAGAAACCTAACAGTATAAGAGGCGTGGGATCACGTGTCACTATTTAGGTGATTGTCATGGCCATAGCGGAGGTTTTCTGATAAAGAGCTGATTTCTCCACTTTTTGCAGATTAAGGGCCATATACACAAAGCATTATTGCAGGCTGAAACTGTTTGCAACCACAAAAAGCTTTTACATGTCATCAAAGCACAAATTGTGTATCAGTAACATGTTACCAAGTTGCAACTTGTGTTTGCTATTTGGTATTTGGAAAGTGTGGGGCATATTATCAAGGGGGTTTATCTCCGCTTTTTTGGCTTTAAAAGCCAAGAAAGCGGAGATAAAATTATCTCCCTATTACCTAGCTGTCGCTAACACCAGTTAGCGACAGCTAGTAGGAGATAGCGACCATCTTGGGCCCCACTTTGCATGTCAGTGATATTTATCGCTAATGACATGCAAAGTGGGCGTGCCAAGATGTTAGCGACTGGAAACAGTCGCTAACATCGCTATCTCCTATTACCAATTTTTGGAGATATTCGCGCTAAGCGCGAATATCTCCAAAAGCTAACACCTGCCCTGAGCAGTTCTTAGCCATGTTATCCAATGGGAGGTGGATAACGTGGCTAAGAGCATTAGCTCGGTAATGCATGAATATCGCTGACTTTTCAGCGATATTCATGCATTGCGGCTGTTTTTTATCGCATTTGCGATAAACCTTGGTAAAACCAAGGTTTATCTGCGATAATTTCCGGTGATGCTTAGCGTTAAAAAATTCGTTGCTAAGCATCGTTAGCGATAAATTTCGCTAATCGTTGGTAATATGCCCCCTGTGTCTTTTCGGCGTCCCTTCCAAATACCGAATCTGAATTGGATGTACTCTTGATTTGCAACCAAATTCTGGTTGCAAAATATATATATATATTTTTTATCTCTTTTTTATTGAAAAGATTGGCATGTTACATCGGCAATGCAATGGTAAACAGGTTATCATTATTATTTACACATCAAATGTTTCCTCGTGTTGTACACATCTCAACATATGGGTGACAATATTCATCGTGTAGCATCGAGTCCCCCCCGTGCAGTTCCCTTTGGCCCTCAGTGGCTCAGAAATCTCCCCCTGTAAACATTCCACTGCCCCCATATGTGCGTCCATATATTCAGGTACCACCTGGCTTCATAGGTGGATTTTTCTGTCACCATGCACCAGTCCATATCAGTAGCTCAATCTCCTGTTTGTGGTGCGTTCGGAGCCCTCCAAAGCCGCGCAGTACTCCTTTTAGCGACCATAAGCCCAGGTGTGACCCATAGTCTCTCCAAGGAGTTCAAATCCGTAGGATCCCAGATATTCAACAATGCTAACTTTATATTACAATGAATCTGTCGCCCCAGTGCTTCCTCCATTAGGTGCACCACCCGTGCCCAGCATCTCTGGATCACTGTGCATTCCCAGAGAGTGTGAAAGAATGTGCCCTCTTGCCCACACTGTTGTACACAGCCACCATCTGGTGCGTAACCCATGTTAGCCAGCAAAGACCCTGACCAGTAGGATTTGTGAAGACGTTTTAATTGGACCAATCAGAGCCAAGAAGAGAGGGCCACCTCATGAGGGGAGGCCTCCGCCGCTCGCCACTCCTCATCTTCTAGACCCGCAACATCGTGATCCAATTTAGCTCGTAAGCGGGTCAGAGGATCTGCCATATTATTGATGAGTTTTTTTTATGAATTAGCGATATGGCTTTTTTCGGTAGGTCGCCATCTAGTATCCTGTCTTCAAGTGTGGAGGATTCAGGGAGTTCACTACCCCTGGGAAGAACAGCGAGCAGGGCATGTCTAATTTGAAGATATCTAAAATATTCAGACAGAGCTAGTTTGTACTCCTGATGCAGTCGAGAAAAGGGAACCACCTCACTAGACTTCCATAGGTTGCCTGCCCTGGAGATGCCTATAAGTTCCCATCTATCAAAGTGCTTCGAGCAGATCAGTCTACCCAATTGTTCACAGTGCCAAAGTGGCGTGGCTTGCGTGAGCTTACCCTCCCAGCCCAGACTCCAGTGGCCACCCTCCATATAGGAACTGCATGCCCGGTTGGGCCGGTCAAGACAGGCCTCAAAGATCGTGCGTTTAAAGCACCTTCGAAGCCAACCCCCAGAATGAGACATCTGTTGATCCGAAGTTCCGGGTCATCATGCGATCTGAAAACAATGCCGAACAACGGCGGACCAGGTAACCACACTTCCCTGCTATGTCCCCTTTGTAATTATATCCACAGGTAGTCCAAATCAGTGTGCACATGCCACTCCTGCACCTGCCGCCGTTGGGTGCCAACTGCTAGGCAGAGAAAGAACTAAAGCAAAGTTGGAGTGGTGCACTACTCAGGTGAAATTTCTCAATAAGTCATTTAGACTTGTTTTGTTGTGTCAATAAACCCTTTATTCTCAATGTCATCTGACAGTAAAAAGTTCCAGCCAACGCGTTTCGTTCATTTGAAAATGAACTTCCTCAGGGCAATGGATGGTGTTTGATCGGTGATCATACGATCTATAAGTGCATTGGTTAATTGCTGCAAGTTGCGAGGCCCGGTTGCAAAATATTAATCCTCGAAGGATGTGGTCATCATTCGCAAATGAGAAGGGGTCCCAATGGGTCTCCTTCCCCTCTGAGAATGTAAAAAAGATATTTTTAAGAGCAGGTAGTGGTCCGATTGACCACTGCCTACCATTAAAAAAGACACTTCCAAATTTCATTTTTTTCTTTATAAACAGATCCTGTTTTCATGTAATGAAAATGAGCTGCATTAAAAAAATATATATATATAGCTTCATTAAAGAGCAAGAAAAGCAATCACAGACATGGTGGTCTGTTGACCCCAGCAGGCCACCATCCATGTGATGGTTGCAATTTCTAATAGGTTAGAAATTGCATCCCACCTAATTATTATTTTTTAGTTAGATCGATTTGCAACCCATTAGGAATAGCTATCCAAAATGTGTACTTTTTAAAATGGTTTTAGTATTTGCAAACACTTGATCCGGAAAATCAGTGAGTTCGCAAATACTAAAAACTTTAAAAGTGTTTAAAGCCCATTTTAACGATTTGAAAAGGTTTTCTGACTGGTTAAGTGGGTTTAGGAAAGCATTGCAAGTATATTTGGAAGGGGCGTGTTTAGGGTATCCATTCCAAGTGCCGATACCTTGTGGCTTGCGTTAGTGGTTTGCCACCGAAGTCCAGTCGAAAAAGATTAATATTTTACCCACACCTTAAAGGAGGTGGTAACCAACCTAAGTTTAATTACATGGATTACTTTATTGCCAACTAAGCACACACATCTATCATTAATAAAACACTTTACATCGACCAGAAATGCAAAGATTATCCATATGTTTGTTGACTTCCTGATTCTGGAAATCATTAAGCGCTTTAAAATACCTGGTTTATCATTTACACTGCTGAGATACCCGCCAGCTGCAAACAAGGCGCCCGTCCCTGCACATTCAATAGAATGAGAGGCTTCGGTTATGCCAGTTCAAAAGAAAGGGGCAGATTTACAAGCCCCTTGCACCACTTTTGCGTCACTTTTACCATTGGGACAAGTGACGCAAAAGTGGCGCAAGAGGCTTGTAAATCTGCCCCAAAATTTTTTCTGAAAGCTGAAACTCTATTGTGTCACACTGTTATCTTGTCAGTTTAGCACAAGGCCATTAGTGTCTGTGCTTCTTGAAGCATACTCTGAGAGCAAGGTTCCTTCAGTCTGTGTATGTCAATTAAGTTGGGTTGGTTAATTGGTTTATGGGTTTACACAGCTGGATTTGTGTATTTGTGTTCATTATTAATACATGACCTATAATGCATTCACTAGGGAAAGGGTGACATTTTTGTTCGAATTTATGAATAGTGTCACATAAAAAAGACGAAACATTAACTAAGGGCTCCATTTAGATTGTGGCTGAGGAGTTACACCACCCAAAACTACTGTCAGCCATACTGAGAGTCTATGGGCCCGATTCACAGAACTAACTTAAGACAAAATCCTAAACTTACTACTTTTGGTATTTACAGAAGTTAGGATTTTGTCTTAAAACAGACTTAAGACAGACTTAAGACAGACTTAAGTTACGATTCTGTCTTAAGCCTGTCTTAAGTCTGTCTTAAGTCTGTCTTAAGACAAAATCCTAACTTCTGTGAATACCAAAAGTAGTAAGTTTAGGATTTTGTCTTAAGTTAGTTCTGTGAATCAGCCCCTATTTATGTAATGTAATGTGTGTATACTTGTAAAGCGCACTATCACCTGAAAGATATCTTGGCGCTGTATATCGCTGTGGAACCCTTCCTGGCTTTCCTTGTGAGATGCACCCTTACTGGGCACCTCCAAGGTGAGGCCAGGCATCCTAGCGCTTTCAGGACCGTTGTGGAGATTAAGCAAGCTATTGCCCAGAGTTGCAGAGTGGGACCCATGATTCGAGTAGGCACCGAGGCGAGAATTATCGAGTCCGTGGACACTTGGCTCAGACCCTGCCGCGTCGGGAATTGAACCCTGGTCCCAGGCCAGACCTCTGCCTCAGGGTCTGCCGCTCTAATCGGTGAGCCACACTTCTCCACTTTATGCCAAAGACATTCTAAATACACAGGGCAGGAGGACAGCCACCACTGTCCGGCAGTGTCCCACTCTGACAACATCTAAAGAAGGCCCCAAGTCCTAGGCTCACCTCATGCAGATGTAAATGATCAGGTATTCACAGGAACGTCTTGAACTGTAAAGGGCTTTTTAGGTGAAACCAAAAGTTATCAAGGTTAAATATATTTTTCTTTGCTGTAAACAGTTTGCAAGGAAGGAAACTTACCTGGGAATTTAACCCTTAACTATAAGGTCCCTTCATTTGTAATGAGTACTTACCAGAACTCTATATCGGTGCGTGTTGGACTGGACGTTTGAAGATTATATTTTACTTACTGATATCAGGGTACTCAGTAGTGGATTTTGGCATTCAGGGGGAGGATATATCTGCCAGGACTGGATAAAGGGCAGAACCCAGTTACTCTGGTCACCTTTGGGAGCAGTCCCCCCCTCTTCCCCTTGGGATCCTAAAACACCAACTGAATTCCACCTAAAGTCCAAGTGTTGTGAAAAGCAGATGAAAAAGTCTGCTGTTTGTAATATCTCTGGAAAAATTAAGTATTCAAGTCACAGCTTTGAAAAATAAAGGAAATACTCAATAAGAAAGCAAATTAAACAAAATTCTAAAGACCTCTTGGTTAAAGAGCTCAATTGTGAGGGCCAGCTGAAAGAATGACACAAACCCAAAAACCAACACCCAACTCAGAAGATGGCTTGGAGGATTAGAAGAAGCAGACAGCATTAGGAAAATAGAAACATCATCAAAATAGTTGAGAACCGCATATATCACTTTTTAAAGTTTTTAGGCAATAAGCCCTAGAAATTAAAGTATTATAGAAAAAAAAACTCTTCTCTGTGGACTGGGACCTAGGCACAATTTCAGGTCAATCGTGATGCCCCTGTCAAAGGCATTTTTGTCATACTTAATGTTTAAGTGCTTGGAGAACTTCTTCAGAACTGTCCTTCATCCCCTAGTTCACCATGCAGTCTTCTGGGCACCAGCCCTGTCTCCAGCCTTGGATTCTGCAGGGCAGTCCCTGTAAAAGGCAGACAAGGGGGCAAGTAGTTGCACTGGACCCCTTTTGTCTCTTTGTGAACCTCTCCTAACTCTTTGTGCACCTCTCTTGCCATTGTCTGCAGTTCTCTTGCTTCTTTGTGCAGCTCTTTTGCTTCTTTCTGCACTTCTCTCTCCTCTTTCTGTACCCCTCTTGCCTCTTTCTGCCCTTGGGTGCCAGTGGGACTCAGAGATCCTTGAGTACTTGGGTGAGTTTTTTTCTTCCAGCAGGAAGGGCCTTCTTCTTCAGATGGAGTCTTCCCAGGCCCAGTAATGCTCAGGGAAGGTGGTGTTTGAGGTTCCAGATGTATCCTGTATACTAGACAGTGATCAGAGAACATTTACCACTCAATCCTAACAGCTTTCTCGCAGTCCTCCACCTCCTTTGCTGGACTACCTTCTTGTCATACTGGAAAATTACCAAGTATCCACTGTTTCAACATGGCTGGACCCAGCTGCTGCCAGACAGGACTGACTTTGGCCTATTGGACACTCCTCTAGATTTCCCTCCAACAGTGGCTGGATCCTGAGTGATTAGGGTAGCCTGGGGATCTCCGAGTCAAAAGAGGTAGTGCTAAAGATGCTATTTGGCAACTGTTCCTCCTGTCCACTCCCAGATAACTAATCCCTGCTAAGTGGTCAGTGATTAACACCCATTGGTAAATGTAAATGTTGTAGTACTTGTATAGCGCCCGAATCACCCCACATGGGGGTCTCTCCGGCACTTGTACGCATACCGCTGTGGAACCCTTCCTGGCTTTTTCCCTGTGAGGCGCCAACTCCTGGGCACCCCCAAGGTGGAGGCCAGGCATCCAAGCGTTGTGGGTGCCATTATGGAGATTAAGCAAGCTATTGCCCAGAGTTGCAGAGTGGGACCCATGATTAGAATAGGCACTGAGGCGAGAATTATCAGGTAAGAGGAAATTGAGCCCAAGACCCGCCGAGGCGGGAATTGAACCCTGGTCCCGGGCCAGTCCTCTGCATCAGGGCCTGCCGCTCTAACCATTGAGCCACACTTCTCCATTGTCTGCCCTGGGCCAAGAGACAAGATATTGTATCTGAGTTAGTAACTCATCTAGCAAGGATGTGAATTCCAGCTCTGGGGATTTGATGAGAGGCAGCACTAGCTATAAGCCAGTTCTCGCTCAGACAGCATAAGGTTCTTTTATACAAATCTACTTTTCTTTTTGTTACAGTTACCAAACAATCTGATTTCACTGTCAATTCAGATTCTAAAAGAGAAGCTGAAAATAATGTGGAATCATTTTTCTAGCCCTTTCCTAAGTAGAGATAAGTATAAAGTTTTTAATCCCACCTAGGCCTACTAGGGAAAAAGTCTTACCAGGCCTACAAGGTGAAATATCTTTTGGGTTTCCTTTCACAATGATGGCACTTACCCCAATAGATAGTGCACCCTATTTTTACATATTATCACTGTACCCTGTGAGTTATACAGTACACTTTAGGAAGGAGCCATGAATATATTAAAATAGGCTTTTAACCACATAGCAATGTCATTTTTCCTGCCATCTGTAATTGTTATAGATTTAAAGGACAGCTTAATGAGGGCACCGTTGTATTCCAAGCAGATGTATATTTTGGTGTACAGTCTTAATATCGAGTCATTTATTTCGAATGGACATAATATCGACTAGAGAATATCGAGATGGCATTAATATCGAGGTAAGTAATATCGATTTATTTTTTATCGATTGTTATGTATGTAAAAAATATCGATTTGTTTATTAGTTTAAAAATATCGAAAGTTGTGTTATCGACTGTCATGATATCGACTGTCATGATATCGACTCTTAATATGGATATATATAATATGTAATAGTTCAATGTACACTGTTTTAATGTTTAATAAAAACATTTTTTGTTAAAATATATATATTTTTTTATTTATTTATATAGAATTAATGTTAAAAATAATTAATAAATTAAAAAAATATTTAAATTACTGTAATAATTTCTAGGAGCGGGTAGTGGGTTTTTAGGGGAATAGGGTGGGAAGTATTTTAAATATAATTAATTAAATATGTAAATATATTAATTGGTATTAATTAATTAAATATGTAAATATATTAATTGGTATTAATTAATTAAATATGTAAATATATTAATTGGTATTAATATTTAATTAATTGTTAAATTACTATGTAATTAAATATATAATATTTAATTGGTAAATATTTTAATTTAATAGCTTATTTGATAATTATGCTTATTTAAATAATTTATGTCATGTAGCGGGTTGTGGGATTATAGGGGAATAGGGTGGGAAGTAATTTAATTATAAGTAATTAAATATGTTAATTAATTAATTGGTATTAATAATTAAATAATTGTTAATTAAATTAAATATGTTAATTATATATAATTTAATTGGTAATTTATTTTAATAAATGGAATAATTGTTTATAATGTAAAATCTAACTTTTTTATGTTATGTAGTGGGTTGTGGGTTAATAGGGGTATAGGGTGGGAAGTAATTTCATTATAAGTAATGACATATGTTAATTAATTAATTGGTATTAATAATTAAATAATTGTTAATTAAATAAAATATGTTAATTCTATATATATAATTATATATAATTAATATTATTATAATTATATATATAAATATATATATTATATATACTTATATAATTATATATATATAATATATATAATTAGATATATAATGATATATATAATATATATATATAAAATTATATATATACTTATATATATATATATATATATATATATATATATATATATATATATATATATATATATATATATATATATATATATATATATATATTTGGGTAAAGAGGTCGTTTTAGTGTTCAGGGTTAGTTTTCTGTTTCGGTATTAAGGGGTATATGTTGTGTGCAGAGTCAGTTTTCAGTTTTTTGGTAAAGGGGTAATTTTAGGGTTCAGGGTTAGTTTTAAGTTTGTGGGTAAAGGGGTATTTTTAGGTTTCAGGGTCAGTTTTCTGTTTGTGGGTAAAGGGGTATTTTTAGGGGTCAGGGTCAGTTTTCAGTTAGTGGTAAAGGGGTATTTGTAGGTTTCAGGGTCAGTTTTGTGTTTCTGGGTAAAGGGGTATTTTTAGGGGTCAGGGTCAGTTTTTAGTTAGTGGGTAAAGGGGTATTTGTAGGGTTCAGGGTCAGTTTTCAGTATTTGGGTAAAGGGCTATTTTTTGGTTTCAGGGTCAGTTTTCAGTTTGTGGATAAAGGGGTATTTTTAGGGGTTAGGGTCAGTTTTCAGTTTTTTGGTAATGGGGTATTTTTAGGGGTCTGGGTCAGTTTTTAGTTTGTGGGTAAAGGGGTATTTTTAGGGGTCAGGGTCAGTTTTCAGTTTTTGGGTAAAGGAGTATTTTTATGTTTCAGGGTCAGTTTTCTGTTTGTGGGTAAAGGGGTATTTTTAGGGGTCAGGGTCAGTTTTCAGTTAGTGGGTAAAGGGGTATTTTTAGGGTTCAGGGTCAGTTTTCAGTATTTGGGTAAAGGGCTATTTTTTGGTTTCAGGGTCAGTTTTCAGTTTGTGGATAAAGGAGTATTTTTAGGGGTTAGGGTCAGTTTTCAGTTTTTGGGTAAAGGGGTATTTTTAGGGGTGAGGGTCAGTTTTCAGTTTGTGGGTAAAGGGGTATTTTTAGGGGTCAGGGTCAGTTTTCAGTTTGTGGGTAAAGGGGTATTTTTAGGGGTCTGGGTCAGTTTTCAGTTTGTCGTTAAAGGGGTAATTTTAGGGTTCAGGGTCAGTTTTGAGTTTGTGGCTAAAGGGGTATTTTGTGGGTTCTGGGTCAGTTTTCAGTTTGTGGGTAAAGGGGTGTTTTTAGGGTTCTGGGTCAGTTTGGGGTTTTAGGTTAGAGGGGTACAGGGTACAAATAAGGTAAATTTAAATGTCTATTAAATTAGTTAATTTTTAATACATTTTATATAAAATATTTCTATTAATATACATTAAACACAATATTATATAATTATAAATAGTTATGTTGTAATGTTATGCGTTGTAAAGGTATTTTTTTTGTACAAATATTTGTGGAACATTAATGTGGTGTCATGGTATTTGCTTTGTTAAAGTTTCGTTGTAAAGGTACGCGTTGTAAAAGTATGTGTTAAAAGTTAATACATGTTTTATTTAATTTTATTAAATAGAAAATAATTGAAAAAATAGTTTTTAAATTATCTCATAAATTATTGGTAATTAGTTGTAAATTATTATTAATAGGAAAGTAAGATAAATAATGATAGTTATTTAGTATTTTTAAAATATTAAGTATTATGTGAAATTTAATTGGTAATCATTTATTAACAATATTATATATATATATATATATATGATTTTTTCATTAATTTATTAATATATGAAGTATTTACTTTCCCTACTCTTGCACCCACTGGAGTGGGAATAGTAATTAGTATGGGTTCAGTGTCCAGCACCTTCCATGACTTTACAATTGGTGAAATGGGAATAGTAATTTGTATAGTTTTAATGTGTAGTATGGTTTTGTGAGTTTATAATTGGTGCAGTGGAAATAAGAAAACAATTTTTAAATAAATGCTTATTATTGGTAGGATAATATAATCAAGTTTTTACATTACATAGAACTTTTATTTGCTCATTATAATTATTGTTATTGTAGTACTTTAAATATTAATACATTTTTATAAATATTAAAATTTATAAGGCATTTTTAAATAGATTATTTAATATGCAATTAATATTTATATACAATAATAAAGAAGGAAACATACACAGGGTTAAATGCAATAAATGAAAAACTGTTTATTAACATATAAAAAATAATTTGTAAGTAGACATTCATTTTTTATTTATATTGAAATTTTTTTATACACAGTTTTTATTATCCTAAAAAATATATGAAGTACATATATATGTTTTTAACACATAAATGATATTAACATAATTTTATTTTTTTTACATATATTCACATTTAAATAGTTTCAGAAACAAATTGGTAATATGTACTTTTTATTTAATAACAAAAAATTTATTCAGATACACATTGAATATATTGTCATTGAAAAATATGTACATTTATTTTGTAACAGTAACATTTTTGTTTTTTACCAAGTCATGTTATATTTTTTTTAAATTATTATTATGAATATTGAACATATTTATAATATTAATTTTTACATACATAAACACCCAATTTTTTTTATATACATACATAATGTTTAAAATAATATTTCCAATTTTTAATAACACATTTTTTGTAACAAACTTATATATGCAATTTTTTTTACATATACATTATTTACTAAATGTATTTATAAATCATAAAATATTTTTTAAACTATAACATAACAGTTGAATAATTATTTCAAAGTTATGAATATTTATGAAATAATTTTATACAATTTAAATAATTATTTACACTTAATATAATACTCTGTGTATTTTTTTAAGTGTTGGAATATAGAAATTAAAGAGCATTTAGCTGTATACAGGGACTACTTTTTAACCGCGTAATGTTACTTAGGCTTATTTGGTGCTTCAACAGATCGCGGTTGGATGCTGCTTCGCGTTAGAGAGGGTAAGTTTGTTTTAATTGTGTTTTATAAGTTAATGAACTTATTGTTAGTGTATGTGTGCTGTGTTTAGGTTTATGTAGGTAGAGTTACTAAGAGAAGATTGTGTGTTCGGTGTTAGGTAGAGTGTACGATATTAGATTTTTACCACGTTTTTGTTGTAGGTGTGTGAGGTGAGGTAATATGTTTAAATGTTACTAAGATAATATGTTTGATGTATAAATATGTGTTTTTATATATGTATGGGTGTTTTTGTGTGGGTGGGTATGTATTTTATTTTTTCTAGGTTATCGTCGCGTTTCGCTGTTTTGGAGGACTTCCTTCTTTTTTGATCAGAGCTGTGTAACGAGTATTATATACTCTTATTTTTGCACACAATTTTTTGGGATTTCAAGTTTTCCTGGAGCGTTTTTTTTTCTGCATTACTGTTTTTCGGGTTTTCTATCGTATCTCGTGTCTACTGAAGTGGAAAGGAGTCGCTATGGATTTGCTTGTATTTTTGCATTTTTTTTTGGGCTTCCATGGATTGTATGGGTTTTTGGAATGGTGTCCTATGGATTGCTTGGAATTGGATTACGTTTGAAGCTGCAACAGAAATGTAAGTATTTTCTGAACATTTAATGGGTGGGGAAACTGTTTTAAATTTTGCTTTACTTACGTTGTATGTAACATTTTGTAAATACATTATCTAAATACATTTTATATATGTTAATATTATGTATTTGATAATTTAATTGCAAATTGTTACATGTTATAATCAAGGATTTTAAGAAAAAAATGTTTAATTTAACGTGTATAGTTATGTAATGTTTTAAAGAATTGTTTTTGCTATCATTGATAGATATTCTAGTCCTTTGCTAGTTGGATAGAGGGTAACTTGACTTTGGAGTGTGTTATACATTATTTTAGTTTCTTTGGTGAGTTTAGGTCCGATCAAAGTTACTGATTGCTCCATTCGGAGCTCCTGGTAACTTTGTTCTTTTTGTAAGGATTGTATTAATTTGTGAAGGGTAGGCGTTCCTCGGCCTGTAGTTGCTTGGAAGGCATTGTGCCATCCTTCAACTGCATTGTTTGTTTTTGCTTCCTTATTTAGTGTGCTACGGTAGACATTCCACCAAGCTATTTGGTATTTGGGTTGTCTTCTATGGCCTGATCTGTGTAGCCTTCCTACCCATGTGTCTTCGAAGTAGTCAAGCATAGGGCTTAGTTTATCTTCGTTTCTTTTATAGTAGGGGCTGTCTATTAATAAGTTATAGTGCTCAGTTACATCTGTTAGTGGAACATAGGCTAGGGCGATGAGTTTTTTAATTTGATAAGCAAATGTGCTATCAGTGGCGTATTGGATACTCAAGGTTGATTTTTGTAGATGTCGCCAGATACATTGATTAAAGTGGTAATAGCAACCTTGTATTGCTGTGTGTGGGTATGTTTTAAGGATGCTGTTTATCATTGCTTTTTCAAAGTCAATGATCATTTTTTGTGGAAAATAGTTGTTAGTATGTTGCTTGACTTCAGTTAGTATTTCTTGATAGGTAGTTTGCTGTTTGTTTGGTAGAAGGGCATAAAGGAATGGAATATTTGCATTTTGGAAATGACCATGGATGGTGTATAATTGATAAAAAGGTTTGGGGCATACAGAAAAAGTACCGTCCATCATCCAAGTTTGGCATTGGGTACGTTTAGTAATGTTGTTTGCTGTGGCAAACACTATAATTCTTTTATCTTTTGATTTGTTGTCATAGAGTATAACATTTTCTTTATTGTGAGTTACAGAGAGTTCAGGGGGAATTTGGACTTCTTCTAAAGTTTTTGGTGTGGGAGGAGTAGTGCATGTTGCTCTTTTTTGTCTAGCTACTGTTCTTTTAAGGGATTCAATAGATGGAAAATTGGCTAGAAGCATGTTGGGGAAGTACACTTAAATGGTGTTTCAGAATAGCAGTTGTTGGTTCATCAGTTCTAGTACTAGCTTCTTTAAGGGAATCTAGCATTTGTCTAATCTCTATTTCTGTTACATTGGGTGGGTGATTATGTTCTTTAGTATAAGTAACAGTAGTTTCCTGAGTTATAGCTCTACCATAACATTTGTTGGCATAATATTTCGTACACTTTCAAAACACTTTCAAATCTTTTTGTTTCTCTTGAGTGTAGACATATCCCATGTAACAAAGAAGCATTTTCCCTTTTTGTGAATAAATGAATTTAGCTCCTTCAGTCATGATTGTATTGTAGTGCTAGGAGGTAATTAAAAGAGAATGTAATTATATTTTTAGAAAAAATAATGTTCTAACCACATTATACAGTTTCATACATTTTTATTTTACCTGTAAATGTTTTGATGATTTCAAGTCGTTATTTCCAGCTGTTGATGTTCTTCAAACTGTTATTTTCTGTGTATATCTTTTTGTACCTGTGGCAGTTGAGAAAATGTGTAGAAATATTTTATTACTATTTATGATATTTTGATAGACGTTTTTAGCTACTTTCGATTTAGTTACCTATCTATTAAATGTCGAATTTACATTTCTAATATATACTTACTTATTTATATGTAACTTTTGATGTCCAGGTGTTGCGTAGGTCTTCTGTTTTTTCTTTTTGTCTGTAGGATGAGTGCTAAAAAAAAAACATATATTTGAGGTATTTTGCTTTTAAATATAGGTGTGAGCTTTGAGAGTTACATTTTCGCTGACTAATAATGTAGTAGTACTTACTTTAGATATGTGTAGCTCTCTTTCTGTTGAAGTCAATCAGTTTTCTTTCTGAAATCCTGCAGAGTTTCGTCTTCCTTTAGTTAGGAGATGTATACTGCGTTTTTAGTTTGCTATGATCTCGTTTATATAGTATTAGGTTAATTGTTTCAGAAATAGGATTGGTTGTTTAAATTGATAGTCTGTTTTTATTTGTGGATTTGAATTTTTTTCTCTGTTATGCTAATTGCTTTCCTTATATGGGTGACGCCAATTAACGTTTATTGAATGTGTAAGGCCTTATTTTGTATAGGTAATGTTATCTTGATATTTGTAAAGTTGAGGAATATATATAATTAGCTGTAAGAAATGTGTAGCGGGTCGAAACATTGTTTATGTATTATAAAATGTATGTTAGTATTTATTGTGTGTTGTAAATGTTATGAAAATATATAATATATTTTATCTATTTATATTAACAATATCTGAATTTTTATGATTAGTATGACTGAATTATTAAATAATAAAGTCATTTATTCTAGGATGTATTAATGGCGATATTTTTAAAAATCGATAAATTTGCTATCTATATTTTTGTAATCGATATTTTGACTGTTGTTATATAAATATGTAATAATCGATGTTTTAGAAATCGATAATGTTGTGAGTCGATATTGTTGTAGTCGTTGTTTTTAGTAGTCGATATTGTGGAATCGATATTTTTGATGTTTGTTGTTTAAGTATAGTCAATCGATAATTTTGTTGTCGATAATTAGTCATCGATATTTTGTCCAGTCGATATTCGGTCTGTCGAGGTTATGTCAGTGATCCGTATATTTTGTCACATATATGAGTATTGTAAATTACAAACTGCAGCCCACATATGACATTTACGTTTCCATGCCATATACAAAAAAAAAGACATATAAAGAAGTTAAGTGAGTGAAATATTACGTTTGAATACTTTGGATAGGAACCTAATCACTTTACTGCTGTTTAGCAATGGTAGCGTGCATAGAGTTCTAAAGTCACCAAACTCAAACATATAAAACTTGGGGGTCCTCAACAGAAATGGTGTATTTTTCTTATAGAACTTTTCTGAGTTCTTTGGTACATGATTAGTTGCTTGGGAGATAAGATTTCCTGCAAGCTCCAATGCCTTGAGAGTTGGACATGATATCCGACATCATATAATATTCTATGTGCTCTATCTATTCTAGTCTCTGAGTTGTAATTCTTTATGAGTAGGCAGTAGGAATAAAATTAAAAATACACCTTTTTAGGCCTACTGTTCATGCAGAGAAAGTACCACATGTGTCTGGTTCCAGACTCTGACCTATGACAGCCTGTACAAGGAACATTAGTTTCACAGATTCTTTGCATGTAAAACAGTAGGTATCTTTGATTTCATTTGCATTTGGATCTTGTAACATCAGCTGCTGTGTTCACTTGCAAAGCTGCAGACTGCACAGACTTACAGATGCAGAGGCAGTCTCCCCAGGATGACGCAGGTAAAGAGGATTTTATAGCATGACTATGGATAAACTGACACAGATTATTATGCATGGTATTGCCAGCTAATGAGGAAGGTGGTCATCCATTAGTCCAAATAAAGTAACACTTTGAATGTGCCCTCATCACCCACCAGATTCTAGAGCTATGTTTCTGAGCAGAATCCAAGAACATGTTGTGGCCCCGTCAGGGGACTTGTGACATAAGACTAGGGCCACTGGAATCAGGCAAATCTGCAGCGATTTTTTCCTAATTATGTATAAGCCGCATTTGCCATATAATCCATCATCTCCTGCATAATTTGCAGAATTCAACAACAAAAACAAAAATCTGGTTCTAGCTCAAACAGATCAAAAGTTACAAAAAATATAGGGGCCGATTCACAGAACTAATCTGAGACAAAATCCTAAACTTACAACTCTTGGTATTCACAAAAGGCATTTAGTAGTAGTAAAGTTAGGATTCCTAACTTTACTACTACTAAATGCCTTTTGTGAATATAGAAAGTCGTAAAGTTAGGATATTGTCTCAGTTTAGTAGTAGTAAAGTTAGGAATCCTAACTTTACTACTACTAAATGGCTTCTGTGAATACCAAAAGTAGTACGTTTAGGATTTTGTCTTAGATTAGGTCTGTGAATCGGGCCCTTAGTGACTTCGATTTCTGCGCACGGAACGCTTTCGCTAAATTTGACTGTATTAAGTTGCTTATTGCTGTATTTTGGTGTTAAATTGTAACTAATAAGGTGCATTCTATTCCCATCCACTATTACCAGGTGTAAAAATTACAAAATAATGAAGTAATTCTATCATAAAATGTGACTCATTATGGCACATAATTTGCCATACTTGCCTCATCATTTGTTCAAGCCTGCCACATAATTTGGTCCTCCTCTGCCGCATAATTCAAGTGGCCCTGCATAAGACTACTGCACTGGAAAGTGTGCAGTACCCACCAGAATGGTGAAATGAGGAGCAAGGTGCCACGTGGCCACCACACCTGCAGCCTTCATGTGCCTCTGTGTATGACGCCTGGTATGCATAGCATATGCCAGCTGGTGGTGCCACCGATGCTGGGTACAGCCTGGTTCACAGGACAGACAGACTGACAGCAGGACAGTGCTGTGTTGATGAGATTCAGCTCTGGAAGGAAGGGCTGGTGAAAGATGCAAGTAGGGTGATGCGCTGTTGACTCATAATACCTTTCAAAGACTCCAGAAAAATATCAATACAGCCCCTTTCATCTTGTGGATTTATAAATAGTTCCCATAATCACATTTCTGTCCAGTGTCCTCAAGCGTCCTGTCAGCAGGGAAACCTAGAGAGGCAGAGGGGTATTTTGGTTTCAAAGAGGTAAACAACAGAGCTGTATAAAGAAGGGAACGAAGGCCTGAGCTGGCTAGGTGGTGTGTGTGTGTGTGTGTGTGTGTGTGTTGTATTTTTTATAAATGAAGGTATTCTTCCTAAGAGCGGGGTGAGGGGACTGTCTTAAACTAGGCCTGGGCAAAGCACTACACTATGCTCGCATAGTTTGCGAAGTTTGCGTAACTTCGCACTATGCGAACTGCATGTAGCACAGTGCGAACATGCGTAGCGTAGCGTAGTGCAGCGGTCATTTTTTTGCTTGCTTGCGGTCCTCAACGTCAAGTTGGCGACCACGAGCAAGCAAAATGACATCCTGGTGAGACTTTTTCCTCGTTCGCGATCAGCAACATCAAGTTGCCGATCGCGAGCGTGGAAAATAAACCTCCCAGCAAGATTCTCAACGCGGGGAGGTCAGGTTTCTCATTGCGAGTGGTCGCGTATGCTCGCGACTGCTCGTGATGAGAAACTACCAGTCCGCGTTGAGAAAGCTGCCGCTCAAGTCAAAATCTCCTCGAGCGGCAGAAAAGTACAGCTTGCGCTGTGCGAGATGCCGTTTTCAATGCTTGCACAGTGCCGGATGCTTGTTCGCACTGTGCAATCATTGAAAATGGCATCTTGCACAGTGCGAACATGCTACTACGCAGTTCGCGTAGTGCTACGCGTAGCTCACGTAGTGTGAAGTGCACTTCACGTAGCTACGCATAGCGCTACTTTGCCCAGCTTGAATTTCAAACAGATACCTATTTCTGTGGGCTAGATTTTCATCCTCACTTTACCACTAATTATGCAGACACTGCCAAATGTAGAAAGTGACCTTGCTTGCTCAGTGAGCTGCTATGTAGGGTGGCAACGAAGAAGAGGGCTTAGATTTCTGCCATTTTGTTTGGATTTTTCTATTGTTGGTGGGCCTCCTAATAACATTCCAGCTGACCTTATACACGAGGCTGGCAGTAAATAGCTTACCTCTGCTTCTGTGAGTTTCAGAGTGTGTTTCCCTGGAAGAGGAGCCGTGTGTGCTTTCATTTTTACCAATGCCTGTTTTCTCAGAGTGCAATAATTTATGTTTTCACAGTCTTATTGCTGTCACACATTAAAAAGGTTCCTGCATGTTCTCATTAAAAAAATTCCCATAGAAAATTAAACTGTGTAATAGAATCCTACTTTGTATTTTAAGGAAACGTTTTTGTGCATAATATAAAAAACCGTTTGCCTGACCTCTGGGGCCCAATCAGCAGCACAAATTGTATAAAAAATCACAACACACAAACTTCTATTAAAAACAAAAAAATGAAAACGGATCAGATTGTCAACATCACAAACACCAAGGGCCTTTTTATAAAAAGTGTTGCATCACTGAGTGAAAACACCGATGCAACACTTCATAGCGCCATCCTTGCAACACCATGGATGCGCAATATTTACTGTACAGCGCTTCATGTCGCAAGGATTTGCAGATACGTCAGTATTCCTGACGTACCTATAGGCACAATATTTGTGCATTGCTGAAGAGTGCCTGACAAAAGACGCAACTCCAGCAATGTGTCCTTTCACCTCAGGCAAGCCCCATATGAAACGCCCTGCGTCACTCCTTACTACTGCTTCAAGCAGGCGTAGGGATATGATGTAGTGACGCCCTAGAAGTGTCACCGTGAAAGCTCATAGATTTCACTGCATTACTTCTACGTGACCTTCTTGCATCGGAACACCCCCCTGCATACATTATACCTGTCGCAGGTCTAATGTAGCGCAGGGGTTTACAAAGTGACGCATCTGCCTAGATATGGCGCAGTGTGGCACAAAATGTGACACAATGGCGGCTTAAAGACATCATAAATAAGGCCCATATATATGTTATTACATTCTGCAGCCCCTCCACTCCTTGAATGTATTCATGAGTGCATCCATGACGTGCTCAGTGACCCAAGGTGTGGACACGTCACTTGTGCATTGGAAGCTGCTTGTGTTAAAAAGACAACTCTCTGCAAATGTGACCCGCTGAAATGCACAACACCTAGCAAAACAAATATAACACACTCCAGAAGAATGTAGCAAGCTGCACACATGGCTGTACACATGTGCATTTGTGTGAGAGTCTGCCTGAATTGTCTATGCGTGCATATATAGAAAGTATCCTGGGGTGACAGATCTTTCTCAATCACTAAAGCCAAACTTTTGAACACTTTACCGCACCAAATAAAAATCACCACATCCCTAATAACCTTAGGTAAACAGTTAAAAACCGGGCTTTTCAATCAATAAACACCTAGCATACCATCACTCTATCCAAAGCGCCGAGACACCTTAGGGTATTTGCACGCTCAACAAATCTCATAAATAAATAAATAAAATATGTGACTGTGTGTCGTATGTACATGTCCCTGTGTGTACGTGTGTGCTTGTATGTCATCTGACCTGTGTTCAAAGGACCTCTTTCTATGCAACTCTCTTTGAATGGAAGGCTGGTATGTGTGTGTGTGTGTGTGTGTGCTTGTTTGTGTGTGTGTATCTCTCTGCAGAAATGATATCTGTTAGTGTGCACTTTTACACAGCATGTCCTTGTGCGCGTGCAATGTAGGCAAGACAAACCTACCAGCCTTGTTAATGTCTTTCCATGTAAGTTGCTATGAATTTACTGTGCCACTTGGCGATTTAAATGATTCCAGATTTCATTTTTTCACTTCAGTAATTAGTATAACTGTTCCCACTTTAATACTCAGGCCCCCAGGGCTGCTACTTAATAATGTCTTTTAAGCCATAAATCATCTAATTTGCACATTTCAAACTGCATTTCATTTCATTTTATTTAGACAGTGCCTGACACAGAAGAAGGCCTTTCAAATGCAGAGTGTGTCACAGAGGAGAACCAGCAGGCATCTCTGCCACTCAGGAGGGGGAACCAGGGAAGGGACAGAATGTAGCTGTCTTTTTTAAAAGAAGTAAAGGGGTGTCATTTCGAGACAGTGTGAAAGGACGAGGACTAGGGGGTGTCCGGGACTAGATTCTGCTTGGGGCGGAGAAGCCCTACAGAGGACATGGGCTAATCTGCAACCAGCGCCGTTTCAGTGATATACCCAAAGGACACTCGAAACCGAGGTAACCAGGTCGCCAGAAAGTGCCTTAAGGCTGGCAATGTGTATAAGAAGCTCTATGTAACGAGCTATAATAAACAATGGCCTTAAAATCATCCGAAGACCATAAGGTGTGTTATGTTTCATACAGGTACCCCGATATTGGCTCAGGTAGTAACCAGACCTTTCACCTATATTTCCCCTGCCATTCTACTACATGACGGTTCTTGGTACTGACCTTTTACCTAGTTACGGTACTGCTTTAATTACATGTGGTTTTCTCCGAAAACTAACCTCATTCATTATGCATGAGGATTCTTGGAATCTCAGCAGGACTACCTTCTCCTGCATAATAACTATGCATGAGGGTCATTCCTTCCGTCTTCCTAGTCCGACATGACACAGCAAGGTAGATCCCCTGAGGGTACCACTTTGGGTGTATACACACCATATCTTTACTGAGGAAGGGAGAGGAGACAAGGACTTCCATGCCGACACACTGAAGTGAGACGCTGAGGTTCCTGCATGCAGACACTCCAGCTCGCAGTGGTCTGACAAGCCTAGGGGGATTCTTGGCTCTACACCTACATACATGTTAGCTACACTTAGGTACATCACTGTCTATGGGCCAGATGTAGGTAATCCCAATTTACCTATTCTTAAATACCGAATTTTACCGATTCGGTATTTAAGAATAGGTAAATGGGATGTAGATACTTTTTCGGTAAAAATTACGAATCTGTAAGATTCGGTATTTATCAAATCGGTATTTACCGATTCGGTAATTGCCATTCATTCCTATGGGCCTGGAGGCCCATAGGAATGGATGGCAATTACCAAATCGGTAAATACCGATTCAGTAAAATGGGGGAAACATTCAAGGGTGCCAGGGTGTCACTTTGACACCCTGTTGCACCCCTGAATCATGCTTGTGTGCAGATGTGGCACACATACATGCCCTAAGGGCATGTTTGTCTGCCACATGGCACAGTTGAAAATTCACAGATTTGCATTTTCAAAGGTATTCGTTATTTACCACCAACTTATAGTTGGTGGTAAATAACGAATCCTTACAGGTGAAAATCACTCACTTGAGTGCTTCCTACATTTCAGATTCAGTAATTTACCGAATCGGTATTTAAGAATTCGGTAATTTAACGAATTCTTAAATACCGATTCCGTAATTTACCGAATCTGAAATGTAGCCACCTACATCTCAAATGCCTAATACCAGTCGGTAACTGCCGAAATTCGGTAATTTCGGCCGTGACCGACTGGTATTAGGGTTCCTACATCTGGCCATATGTTGTTTAAACGCACAGATCCTATATAGGTTTATAGGAACTACACAACAGGTGGGCAGAAGCAGGTAGGAAGAGGGACCGTGACCAAGCACAGGCGTAAACCTGATGTACAGAGTGTGGGCAGGAGTCGAACGGAAGACACGGAAGAGAGACTGCAGGTTACAAAAAGAAGGGGACAGTTTGAAAGGTAGGCAGGCAGCTCAATTAGAGATTAAAGGCGAGAAAGTGCAGCTAATGCAAGAAACAGAAAAACAGGGGAGATGCAATCTAGTCAAGAGGAAACAAAGAAATTATGAGAGGTTTGAGAAACTCGGAAGTGTGCTAAACTTACAAGTATTGTATAGTCCTTGGCTACAGATTTAAGAAACCACAAGATTGTAAGAGACGGATGAGAAACAACACCCATGCTGCGGAGAACAGTGTAAAATGAGAAGGCTGGCCTGGCAGGTATGTGGAACTGGACAGAGAAAAAACTGAAATCTCAGCTCTAGTACAGCTGGAATCGGATTGGCTGCAGTGATTCCTCCACTGTAGACATTTCTCAGGATGCCATTCACAAAGTGCTTTCCGGGCAAGATGACGTCATACACATTACTGATGACATCATTAATAGATAGAGCATCTCAGATCACCACCGACACCTTCAAAGTGCTCTACAAGGAATAGGTGAAACTTGCCTCATTCTATATTGTGACTGCGGAACGTCTTGAAAGATAATATACATTTTCTTTATTCGGTATTTCATGATAGAAATCCATAAAAACAAGATTACAGAATGAGAAATTGATTGCACAATAAAACTGAATTCCTATAAAAAATGATTAAAAGTGAATCTCTACACATTTCAATAACATCGTTATTCACAGATTTAACCTATGCCTAAAAATACATTTCAGAAAATTGACAACATGATAGCAGGAACATTCGGACTCTAAAAGCTGGAGACGCAACATAGCAGGACGGCATTGTCTAAGGCCCCACAACTTTAACAAAGATAGCAGCCAAAATTTGCGATGGGCATGATAAAACTTGCAAAACAGTACAGTGTGTATGGTAGTCTGTACTGATTTATTTCACAAGGACAAGGTCCAAGAGTTGGCTCCCAGGTGTTCCTCTTTGGAAAGGCTACTAACCGATGAAAGAGATTTAATCTAAATCTTGTTAGTAGGAATCGGTCAAAGATACTGCTGTCAAGTGTTAAGTAGGGCCGAATCGTAACGGTAGATTGAACCATAAGTGCATGGAGGACAGAGGCTTTCCCTGTCTCACTAGCAAGCCTTAGTCCATCTAAATGGCTCAGGGCCATTACTTTCAGATCCTTCTTAGATATCTCAGTGATCTTTGCTGGTGTTGTGAAAGATAAGTTAGGTTACTACTTACTCAAATGAGGGGGTGAGCGGTGACCCCAAGACAGTGGGGAGATCCAGTATGCACCACTACTACAAAAGTGATCTGAATTCACCAGCTCTTTTGGAATAACCATGTACCGTAGAAGCCATATCTGGTAATACTAACGAGTCCCTGCGATAGGCTGACAAATGCAAGGGCTTCTGGGAATGGCCAGGACATTAAATCAAGCCATGAAGTACCTCAACCTCAAAGAGAAATGTTTGGGTTGCATTCTCTTTTTCAGTCTGAGATTTGACAGAAATGGTAGTACTAAACTCACAAACATGATGCGAGGCCCTTGCCAGTGGGGCTGCCCCCATGCTCAAGTGTATCTCTAAGAACATCCTTTAGGTGGAACAACTCATGACAAACCACTTACCTGAGAAACCTGCACTGGCTCCCCGTCAACAAGAGGATCACGTTGAGGCTCCTCACCCACGCACACAAAGCGCCCCACGACAATGGCCCCGAATACCTCAACAACCGCCTCTCGTTCTACACCCCCACCCGCCAGCTACGCTCTGCCAACCTCGCCCTCGCCACCGTCCCACGGATCCGCAGAACCACCACCGGAGGAAGATCGTTCTCCTACCTGGCAGCCAAAACATGGAACTCCCTCCCCGCACACCTACGACTGACCGAGGACCATATTACCTTCAGGAAACACCTCAAGACCTGGCTTTTCGAGCAGTAGCGACACCCCCCCCTCCCTCCAGCACCTTGAGACCCTCACGGGTGAGTAGCGCACTCTATAAATGTACTGATTGATTTACTGATTGATCCCACTATTTTGAGGCATCTCGCTGCACCATCCGCAGGTCATATCCCTTATAAATCAAAAGGTTTAATGGACTCCCGGTTCAAGGGCGTGATTTCCATGGAAGGTTGTGGGCTGAGCATCCTAGGTTCCCCCCTTCGGGCCACTGGCCAACAGAGATGCAGAGTGACTTAAGAGGACAATAAACATGGGAGGATGTGTTGAGGAAGATAAAGACTCCAAGAGTTCTCCCACACCCTTTTACACATGGACTGCACCACACCCCACTGCACAATACGGTGCACCCCTCTGGTCCTTACTTTGAACGCGATGTTCAGATATCACAGCTGTGGCCGTCCAACGAGCTTAAGCTAGCCAACGAGAGATGAAGACGAGCAACTGAAAGACCAGCTGGAAGAGGAGAGTCTAGACTGTGGCATCCAAAGAGGGGGTAATGTACTAGTCAATTCGACACACGGGTGGGAAATTCAGAACCGAGGTTTGAAAATGACCCATGGACCGACATTGGCGTCCAACGGACCATGGTTACAGCAAAGAAGGGATACGAACACTGAAGCTCACGTTGATGACTGAGAACCATGTAAGGAAGACCTCCAGCGGTGAGAGTATCTCTCAACTGTTAGACCTTTCCCCAGTCAACCTCTCAACCAGAAGAACCACACCCAACAAGAAGAGAGTCACCCACCCCAAGAGAGGACACCTTAGGGATTGCGGAAGTCACTACTATCTTCAGCCACACCCACTCCCATATTGGGACGCGTTTGACTCCAATACCCACGTATCAGGAATGAGACCTGAAGAATCTAGAATCCTCCTCAATGTATGCCATCTGTAGGATGGAGGTATTTCAACAACTGACACACTTTTGTCAAAAGTCATTAGATTAGAATTTCTCCACAGCTGACAACTTTACTGAAAAAGCAACAGGCTCTAACAAAATGCAGCCATGTATATCTGAAGTGCAAGGTCGAACTTCATGGGATCAACTTCAGGGATCATAAAAACAATAACACAAGTATCTCAAAAGGAGACAGGTGGTTTAAACGGAAGAAATAGATGTAAGAATCGGAATTGTACCAAAACTGTATTCATTGAGAGTTGATCTTCTCCATAGAGGAGATAACTTCCTGGCTCGGAAATGTGGTGGTTTTGTTTCTGTTGAGGTGTTTGCAGTCCACTGCTGATAGTCAAGGAGAAGCTCTAGAGGTTGTCCAGGGTTGTTTTGTTTCTGTTGAGGTGTTTGCAGTCCACAGCCTATAGTCAAGAAGAGACTCCCCTAGCTCAGGAAGATGGTCTTGGTGTTTTTGTTTCTGTTGAGGTGTTTGCAGTCCCCTGCCTAGAGTCAAGAAGAGACTCCCCTAGCTCAGGAAGATGGTCTTGGTGTTTTTGTTTCTGTTGAGGTGTTTGCAGTCCACTGCTGATAGTCAAGGAGAAACTCTTGAGGTTGTCCAGGGTTGTTTTGTTTCTGTTGAGGTGTTTGTAGTCCACTGCTTATAGTCAAGGAGAAGCTCTTGAGGTTGTCCAGGGTTGTTTGGTTTCTGTTGAGGTGTTTGCAGTCCACTGCTGATAGTCAAGGAGAAACTCTTGAGGTTGTCCAGGGTTGTTTTGTTTCTGTTGAGGTGTTTGTAGTCCATTGCTGATAGTCAAGGATAGACCACCCTAGCTCTCGAAGCAGGTATGGGTGGTTCAGTTACTGTTGAGGTGCTTGCAGTCCACTGTCGATTGTCAAGGAGAAACCTCCCTAGCTCTGGACAGTGCCCTGGGTGGGTTTGTTTCTGTTGAGGTGTTTGCAGCCCAAAAGTCAAGGAGAGTCCTTCCTAGCTCTAGAAGCTGGTCTGGCTGGTTTTGTTTCTGTTGAGGTGTTTGGAGTCCAATGCCAATAGTCAAGAAGAGACCCCCCTAGCTCTAGAAGCTGGCCTGGGTGGTTTTGTATCTGTTGAGGTGTTTGTAGTCCACTGCCGGTAGTGAAGGAGAGACTTCCCTAGCGCTAGAAGCTGGTATGGGTGGTTTTGCTTCTGTTGAGGTGTTTTCAGCCCGCTGTCGAGGAGTAACCTCACTAGCTCTGGAAGCTGCCCTGGGTGGTTTTGTTTCTGTGGATATTATTGCAGCTCACTGCTGAATGTTGAGGAGAGACCTGCCTAGATCTTGAAGCTGTCCAAGGTTGTTTTGTTTCTGTTGAGGTGTTTGAGGTCCACTGGTGAATCCGAGAGTCAATGAGAGACCTCCACAGATCTGGAAGCTGGTCTGGGTGGTTTTGTTGCTGTTGACATGTTTGCAGTCCACTGCTGACTGTCGAGGAAAGAACTCACTAGGTCTTGAAGCTGGCCTGGTTGGTTTTATTTCTGTTGAGGAGTTTGCAGTCCACTGCCGACTGTCGAGAAGAGAACTCACTAGGTCTTGAAGCTGGCCTGGTTGGTTTTATTTCTGTTGAGGTGTTTGCAGTCCATTGTTGATAGTCAAGGAGAGACCTCCCTAGCTCTGGAAAGTGCCCTGGGTGGGTTTGTTTCTGTTCAGGTGTTTGCAGTCCACTGCTGATAGTCAAGGAGAAACTCTTGAGGTTGTCCAGGTTTATTTTTTCTGTTGAGGTGTTTGTAGTCCACTGCTGACAGTCAAGGATAGACCAACCTAGCTCTTGAAGCAGGTATGGGTGGTTTAGTTTCTGTTGAGGTGCTTGCAGTCCACTGCCGATTGTCAAGGAGAAACCTCCCTAGCTCTGGAGAGTGCCCTGGGAGGGTTTGTTTGTGTTGAGGTGTTTGCAGCCCAAAAGTCAAGGAGGGTCCTTCCTAGCTCTCGAAGCTGGCCTGGGTGGTTTGGTTTCTGTTGAGGTTTTTGGAGTCCACTGCCAATAGTCAAGAAGAGACTCCCCTAGCTCTGGAAGATGGTCTGGGTGGTTTTGTATCTGTTGAGGTGTTTGCAGTCCACTGCCGGTAGTCAAGGAGAGATTCCCCTAGCTCTAGATGCTGGTCTGGGTGGTTTTGTTTCTGTTGAGGTGCTTGTAGTCCACTGCCGGTAGTCAAGGAGAAACCGTCCTAGCTCTAGAAGCTGGTATAGGTAGTTTTGTATCCGTTGAGGTGTTTGCAGTCCACTGCCGGTAGTCAAGGAGAGACTCCCTAGCTCTGGAAGATGGTCTGGGTGGTTTTGTATCTGTTGAGGTGTTTGTAGTCCACTGCCGGTAGTCAAGGAGAGACTCCCCTAGAAGCTGGTCTGGGTGGTTTTGTTTCCATTGAAGTGTTTGTAGTCCACTGCCGGTAGTCAAGGAGAGACTGTCCTAGCTCTAGAAGCTGGCCTGGGTGGTTTTGTTTCTGTTGAGGTGTTTGTAGTCCACTGCCGGTAGTCAAGGATAAACCGTCCTAGCTCTAGAAGCTGGTATGGGTGGTTTTGTTTCTGTTGAGGTGTTTGCAGCCCACTGCCGGCTGTCGAGGAGTAACCTCACTAGCTCTGGAAGCTGCCCTGGGTGGTTTTGTTTCTGTGGAGATTATTGCAGTTCACTGCTGAATGTTGAGGAGAGACCTGTCTAGATCTTGAAGCTGTCCAGGGTTGTTTTGTTTCTGTTGAGGTGTTTGCAGTCCACTGGCGAATCCGAGAGTCAATGAGAGACCTCCACAGATCTGGAAGCTGATCTGAGTGGTTTTGTTGCTGTTGACATGTTTGCAGACCACTGCTGACTGTTGAGGAGAGAACTCACTAGGTCTTGAAGCTGGCCTGGGTGGTTTTGTTTCTGTTGAGGAGTTTGCAGTCCACTGCCGACTGTCGAGAAACGAACTCACTAGCTCTTAAAGCTGGCCTGGGTGGTATGGTTTCTGTTGAGGAGTTTGCAGCCCACTACCGACTGTCGAGGTGAGACCTCCTTAGCTCTAGAAGCGGTCCTGGGTGGCTTGGTTTCTGTGGAGGTGTCTGCAGTCCACCAATGACTGCCTAGGCGAAATTTGCAAAGGCAGTAATAATAATAATAATAATAATAATAATAATAATAATACAGCCATTTGTAGAGTGCGAACAGCTACCTCCAAAGAGGTGTCTCGGCGCCTAATAGCACAGGCGATGTCCCTCTTTTGCAGCCAACAAAGTGTCTGGGGCTTGATGAATATCCTGTTCTCTTATTCCAGGGCAGTGGGGCTGGTCTTGGCCGGCTTCACTACCTGGCGGCGCGGGCACGGCTCGCCCAGGTCAGGCGTGACCCTGCACGATGGATATGTATGGCACGATAAAGCTGGCTGTAACATTTGTCATTCCCATTCTCATTTTAGGTCCAATTTGCCCCAGACCAAACATAATTTCAGTTGTTCCCATTAAAGTTTCATGATTACTCGGATAAATAAACTCTAAGCCTGCAATGCGGAGACTGAAGGGAACAAAGCCATTCACTTTGTTTGACAATAATTGTGCCAGAGTCCTGGGGGAGGAAGATTTTTGGAAGTGTCTGCCAACTGCTGCAGGGCAACACTTCCATTTTGTTCCTTTGTGTAACTGGGAATTCACAGTCCTGTCAATCTAAACCTTACAACAACAGGATTTCACTGGGTTGGACTGGCCACTGAGGGAGCAGGGCAAACACCTGGGGGATAGACTCAGTGGAAGCTTGTTTTTCAAAGCACAAGTCATCCTTCCCCCACACCTCTCCCTCACTCACATCCTGCAGATTCATGCATCAGGGTCTATAGTTGTGATGTTTTTGGCACCAGACACTATTAGAACACTCCTCCAACCTGGTCAACCTCCGGTGTGGTGGTCGCGACTTCAGGCCTTTGTGGCCTTGTGATGGTGGCAGGCACACTGGGGCAATGCCACAGGCCCATTCAATGTCTGTTGTGCCTGGCAGCAGAATGTGCCAAGCAGAGAGCCCGCGGCGCCATTTTATAAAAAATACGTTGATGTCATGGAGGCTGTTGGGAACAATTTGGGCCAGATTTAAGGGTGTGTTACAGGTCAAAATAAAGCAAAGTGACACAAAGCAGCACAAAGTCTTGCAAGGGTATGTACTTTGCAGCACAAAATCTATTAAGCAGTGGAAAGGCAGCCTTATCTCATCACAAATAGTGATTTGTACTGTATTGCCGCAAGAGGCCGTTACATGGGCGTGAAACGGGTGGATCATGATGCTTATAATTTTAGATGTAAAGCCTGATCTCACAAAAATAGTCAAACTGGCCTTTAGGTGACAAATTTCTGCTTCCTTGAAGCAGGCTTTAAATTGGAGAAATGTTTTAATTCCTCCAAACCTCCTACACAGCACACTGCACAGCACACATCCAATGTGTGTATTTTATTAGAATTTGAATTGTGATAAGATTTTGCTCTGGAGGTGTATACTTTCTGGACAAATCCTATGCCAAAGGTCACACGCACACCTCCCCACCATGGTGCAAAGATTGCGTGAGGTGCTAGGGGCCAGTGTGTGCACCAACACAGGGGTAGTAAGCAGCAGCAGGCCATGTTTAATAGATAGGGCCTCCGCTCCTTTCTCCCCATTGGCTGTGCAGAGCAGTGCAGCAACTTTGGTTGCACTAAAAATAAAGCATCTGCCCCATTGTTTAAAGATACAATGCTGTGGAAACTCCATGAAAGGCTAAGAAATCATCAGAAGGATGAAACATGCAGGCAGGGCCGGCCTTGGGCATGGGTGAGCTGGGCCAGAGCAGGTACAGAGGTCACCCAAAATGCAAACAGAAGTGTCCGTGAGTTGCCGTGCACTGAGGTTGGGGCACTAGAGCTGAGCGCGCTCATATATACAAATTGTCTAGGATTGTGTCCCTTCGGGATATAACTGATGCAGCGCAGTGGGGTGTGTTACACCTGCATCATCTTTCTCATCGACTTCCCAGATCTCCCACACTGCCTGAGGTGAATTGCGGCTCAACCTCTCCACAGCACAAAAATCAATCAGTAACAGTCCGTGGGTTGCGGTGCACCGAGTCAGTGGCACCTGGAGTGCTGAGCAGGGTATCAGGCAGATGATGTCATCCACAACAGGTGTGACCAACTCTGTTATTCTGCCAGTACCACTGTTTCGCCTCTGGCAGATGGCATTTGGAGGTGGTCCTGGCGATGGTGGCGTGTTCCTCCGGCGGTGATGCGAGGTCCAGGCCGGTCAAGACTCGATTTGATGTGTGAGCCCTGGTGGACCGCAGTTGAGGCCGAAGACAGCGGACAGCACAGGGCCACAGACACAGGGCCTCGACAACCCCAAGGCCATCGTCTCAGGGGCCATCCAATATTCAATCAGACAGGGTCCCTGACTTAAGCTGCGCAGATGCACAACGGCGGGCACAGGCACACCACCACGGGACGGTGACCTCCGGTCCACTGAGGTAGGACCACGCGGACTGAGCGGGTCCTCGACAATGTCAAAGGGGAATGTGGCAGAGGGTTACGGGGGACAGTGGAAGGTGTCCTCCAGGGCATGATGCAGAGAGCAGTAGCCCTCCGGAAGCAGCAAATGGAGGAGTGGAATGCTACAGCCTCGTTTCCTCCACCAATTCAGTATCAGCTGCATGAGGATGAAGACAACCCCCTAGTCCATAGACTCATACGCCACCAAAGTTCAACCAGAGAGTGTCCATGAATGTTGGGGAACAGACTTAGTGGCACCGGGGCTGAGACGGGATGTAGCCTGCGATGAAGCCGGTACAATGATATGAACTCAGCCATTTCTAAATCAAGACTCAGTCCTAAATGTGTGACCTACTCGACCGCAGTGTAGGCTGGAGGCAGCGGAGCGGTCAGCAGTGACCCACAGCCACGTGACGTTGGCTCACGCTGCACAGAGTTAGTGACACCAGGGCAGTTGTCGATAGTGTTCGATCACCTCAGTAACGATGATCCTTTTTTTCTCCTGACTGCAACACGTCATCCTCTTACACCTCTCCTTGTGTACAATGATATGTACTCTGACAATTGTGTGACCTACTCGAGCGCAGCGTAGGCTGAGGGCAGTAGTCCGCATGTGCCCACAGACACGCGTGGTTGTAATGCAATGCACAGACTTGGTAGCACCACATCGAAGGGAGTATAGTGATATAAACTCTGCCATAAATAATGTTCTCTGCCATAGTGTAATCAAGACTCAGTTCCAAATGTGTGACCTACTAGTCAGCTGTGTATGCCGGGGGAGATTGTCAATTAGAAAGGAGTACTGCTGGCCTGTGTCACGGAGGCCGTAATGGTCTGAGGACGCTGCCAGGGTTGCGAACCTCGGGCTTGGAGCTTGCACTGGCATGTGGTGGGCCCTCTTTGACACACGCTGGTGTGGGCAGGTGAGCATTGAGGCCTGTTTGCGCAGGGGCGGGCACAAATGGGTCGGGGACAAGCGGGCCGGAGTGCAACAGGCGTCGGTCTCTTGGTGGGGTGAGAGGCACCAACCTAGCAGAGATGTTGGGAATTCCAGAAGAGGACCACTCCCAGAGTTACGTGCCTTTTATTCGCACCCCTACAGTGGCCTGGCATTCGCTGTGCCAGTCCACTCCGCTCACGCTTACGGGGGGACGTAACAAGCTACATTTCCACGATCATCCCCACTGGCTAGGGTGACATAGTTGCGTCCACTGTCCACTACACTCCAAACACCTGCGGTGTGTATCAACATGGATATGTGTGTGGTCTGCCTCTGCATACTTCAGTCTGGCCAGCACATCCACGCCACACTTGGCATTGCGTACATCCTTATTCATCGATCACTTGCCTCCTTCGCACCTGCCTGGTCCCCACCTCTTCACACATTCTGCTATTGTGTGGTTGAGTTGCCATGCCGTTGATGGCTAATGTACACGGCTGGCCCAGGTTCCCACAGTAAGTTGTGCCGTCGCGTCTGGTGGGTGTGCATGTTGTTTGGCATGTTGTATGTGAGCTTGTGACGAGTGCATTCCCAGTGTAGTGAGTTGCATGATTGTGGAGTTGAGGTGTGTGGTGTGTTCATGTGGTACTCGCCAAAGAGCAGTGCATTTCTGTGGGTGCCATCTTGGTAGCGCTGGTTGATGATGGACAGTCGGAAGATGTAGGGATCATGCACACTACCTGGCTGGTTGGCGACGACGTTGGTGGAGATTCCCCAGTGGTCCGCTATTGCCTGGACATTGATGGAATACGTGCAGTTTCTGTTGCGGTTATTGTGTGCAGTGTTGCCAGGGGGCACAAGTAGGACATTTGTGCAGTCAATTACCCCCTAACACGTGCAGGAAGGCAGCTGTGTCGTAGCCGCCTTGCTTGGTCTATGGCTGTTCCTGCACAGTGTGGGGGAAGTATAGATAGTGGGGTACCAAGATGATGGTGTCATCCATGAGCGTTGTGAGGGACTTGGATTGGCCTGGCAGTGTGACTCCTACGTCTCAGGCGGTTGTTGGTTAGACGGTACCAGAGGCCAACACGTGCAGCATGGCCAGCAGCTTTGTCTGAGGTGGGATGTTGTTTGTCCGCTGTGTTTTTACCATCATCCTGTGGACAATGGTGGTCAGGCTGCGGAGGATGGTTGTCCCTTTGAGCCTGTAGTGGGCAATGACATTCTCTGGTGTTGGGTCTGTGAGGTTGGTGCGTTTTCTGAAGGTCGCTGTCCTTGTCTGTGCTGCCTCCCTGGTGGTCCGGTGGGGGGGCAAGGGGGGGTTCTGTGGGGTGGCGGTGGGTGTTGTGACCCTTTTGGGACTCTGAGCTGCATGATCGTTGGCTCCATGGCATCTGTTGTTCTTCAGGTGTGGCTCTGGACTGGGCTCCCTTTTGTGGTGCAGACTGCAATTGCAGTCTGACTTTACACCAGGTCAGAGCAGGTGTTAATTTCCTGCTGGTAACGTGCCTTATTGGGTTTTTTGGAGTCTTATCTCCTATCTGGCTGGTCATTGAGAATGACGAGTGGTGTTGTCGTGGCTTTTTGCACGGGAACGCCTACTCTGCGTATCTTAGCGATAGTTGCAGGGGTCATCTGTGGCGATGTTTTTTGCAGCTGCTATCGCACGTAAACTGGTGATATGGGCTGTTAACACCAGCTTGTGAATGGGGCAATACATTTATCACCACTTTGGCTGCGATAAAGTGTCGATAAACTCGGCGATAACACCTTGAGAATATGCCCATTATTTTTTTAGATCTCCTTAACCCCCCATCTTCCACCCTCAAACCGTGCAGCACCGCCTGAAAACTCTACAGCATGAAATAAATGAAACCGACTACAAATGCAGAAGTAAGAAACAGCGCCATATCCATGAAATTCGAATCACACATTTTAATGAGAGAGCTAACGGCTGTTTGCGGGCTTATCAACAATTAACAAAAAACAGCACCGCCAACTGGAAAACAAATCAGCGTGAAGAAGAGACGCAGTCACCATTGATGAGGTAAAGTAATTGCTTACTTGGGAACTATTGATTATAATGAAATTGGCAACTCCTGGTGGCTGCTGCAGTCACGTGATCGAACAACTTCCGAAGCCATTTCTCACAATCATTGCTAATTGCAAGACGGTTTACGACACACAGCTGCTGCCTGCTAGGGGACACCTCATTCGACATATAGCAATGAAAAAAACACAATCGAATAGAGAAATGGATTCATCAATGCATAATTTAACACAAAGCTTTCCTCTAAAGCCTAGGGAGCTCGCTCCCCAAACGAATGAGTAATTCTACATTACGAGGTTTACGACCTCGTATGGGTGTGGATTGAGACACGTCTTTACGTTCATCAAGGTTTCCCAGGTTATGCCTCAAAGCCTGCGACACTTGGGGTCTTATTCACAAGACCCTTGCACCAACGTTTAATGCGTACAGTCGGCACAAGGGGCTTGTGAATAAACCCCTTGATGTTTCCTGGAATACTCCTGGATAACGTTTGTGAATTTGTAATCTGCGGGGCTTATTTAGGAGAGCCCAGCGTCACTTTTGCACCAGGTAAAATGGTAATTGTGTGACGCTGGGCTCTCATTTCAATATATATCCTGCACAAAAACAATCCTGCATGGAATGGAGGCACTTTTGCACCATGGTGCAAGGGTGCCTACGTTAGCGCTAGGCTGCCAAAACTGCCCGAGCGCAGAAAGAAAGGACCGGAATGCTTAAATACAGTGCTTTCCTACCCTTTCACTTTCTATTCCAAAACCTCATTAACCCGTTGGCTGCTGCCGTCGGCCATTGGCTGACGACAGCACTACCTCGCTGGTGCAGCCGTCGGCCAATGGCCGACGCGACCGCGCCCCTTTTTTAAAACGGCCGCACTGCCGCAAAAAAGCGGAAGCAGCCAACGGGTTAATAAACCCATGCGTCTTAAAAATGTCATTTTTCCTCCATAGAGAAACCACTTACTCCAGACCTCAGCCAATTCTGGGGGTGTTTCATACCTCATCTGGCCCTGGAAAGGTGCTTAATTGGATCCTTGTTATTTATTTATTTATTTATTTGATTTATATAGCGCATTATAACCCAGGGGTCTCTAAGCGCTTTGTCATGTGTTATGAGCACATTTTACTCCATTTCCAGGGTAGGAGTGGAGCAGGCAGGAGTATGTGAGGCCCCACAAACTTGTAAATCTGCAGATGAGTACAAAGTCTGGGTAATCCAGCTCTGGAACATCCTGTACCTGCCAAGAGAAGTAAATTTACTCAGAGGAAAGCTTTGGCCAAAGTAAATCCTTATAGGAGTATAAAACCGTCTTTTTAGTGTCCCAAAAGTGGTCTAACACCCTATAAAACAGGTTATTTATACCTGTAAATTAAACATTTGCATACCAGTAAATTAGTTTGTCGGCCTCAGAAGCTTTTTTCAGACAGCAACAGATGCAAGAATATCAACAAACGGCAATGGCTACCGAATTCAGCTATTCAGCGTATGCAGGTTAAAAAATATATCTCAGAATGAATGTGATGAACATGTGAAGCATATGTGTTTTATTTTAATCAATTCTATGAGATGGTTGTTGAAGGGAGTGTTTTAAATAAAAAGATTTGGGGCCTCATTTATGAAGTGTTGCATCATTGCAGTAAAACAGTTTGATTTAAAGTTATATTTAGCCTTTAAATTTAATTTAATAAGGCGGGCGGGAGGCGGGCGGGAAGCGGGTGGCGGGCAGGTGGCGGGCGGGCGGCGGGCGGCCTCGCAAAACGGTTCAATCTCCGTGCCTCTCCGCGATAGTCCCTTCCGCGACTTCCGCCCACCCGTACTTGCGACACCATGTATGCGCCGTATTTACTGCACCGCACTCCATGTCGCAATGATTTACAGATACGTCAGTATTCCTGACATATTTGTTGGTGCAAAATTGTTGCATTGCAGGAGTGTGTCTGAAAACAGACGCAACTCCAGCAATGTGTCTTTCCACATGGGGCAAGCAGGCATAAGGATTTGACCCAGTGGCGTCCTAGAAGTGGCGTAGTGAACTCTCATAGATTTCACTGTGCCACTACTGGAAGGCTTTTTTGTGAGGGAACACCCACCCTGCATACACTATACCTAAGGCTTCGTGTTTTCTGTTTTTACTGATTTTTACAGATAAATACAGACAGAAAACATTCATTTTCTTGTCTGTACTTATTTTAAAATGTGGATAAAAACAGAAATTGGGTTGCTTTTTTAGTAATTCTAAATGAGGTCTGCCAATACTGCCAAGCCAATAGCTGTGTGATTTGATATGTAAGGGGGGATAAACAAAAAAGGAATTTTAGTAAAGAGTCTTTAACAGCAGTAGATATGCACAAGGTTGATACTGAAATGTGAATATTTTCATATAAGTGCACTGATTTATCTTCTGCAGGTGTTCACAGCATTTAAACCTGGCAAACATTCAAGAGTGTTTATTTATCAGTTAAATAAATTTAAAAATATACTAATTTTAGCTTAATTTGTCCACAAAACCCAAAATAAATATGGATAAATACAGATGAAATTAGCAAAAAATAAATATGGATAAATACAGACGGAAATGGCAAAAAAACAAATACCATAAAACCAGGAGCCCTAATTATACCTGAGGCACGTATAATGTGGCGCAGGGCTTTACAGGGTGACGCATCTGCCTAGATGCGTTACTTTTTACTTAGGGCGCAATGTGGCCCATATTTTACGCCACCGCAGTGTCACAAAAAAGTAACCCAATGGTGGCATGAAGGGATCATAAATAAGGCCCTTGGATGGTTGCAATGTTTTGAAATGTCGACCTGTCTATGTTCCTAATAGTCAACGCAAGGCAAGGAGTGTGGAAGAAACCCACAGGAAAACATGTATTTTAAAAGTATGTGAGCAGAAAATTTAAAATTAGATGAGGGGCAACATGTAGGTTTTGTGATGCCACGTAGAGTCATTCGTTACCCCAGAATGTAACGAAGGCAGAAATCTGACAGTCAGAGTTGGCAGAGAGAGGACGCAGTCCTGACGTGTTTCCAGCCTCAATGAACCTCAGTGGAAACTGTGACTACCAGCTTAGTAACCCTATCCACCGACTATAAGAATATATATATATATATATATATATATATATATATATATATTCAAAGTGTCCACAAAATAAGTATCTTTGCGCTCTCAGGCAAAAAGGCAAAAGGGATCCCAAATATCAATAAAGCAGTTTATTACACAACGCGTTTCAGCAAGAAGCCTTGTTCACGTGTAAACTCACAAGGTGAACACCAGGATTAAATAAAGTTTTTTCGTGCTACAAACCAATACTCAACATAAAGGTAGGACTAACAGAGAATGATAATGGCAGACATGTTGGAATGGTCAATGAAAGGGATTCTTGGCATCATGCCTCAGGAGAAAGAGTTCCTCTCTTGTACAAATTATGGTTGCCACAGTTAATTCACTGAGAACTGCATACATTTCAATGTGTAAGAAAAACAAATCACTGTAAAATACAGACGCATTACGTATGATTCTAATTTGCGTATAATACAGAAGCAATCGGCATGTAACACGTACACTGCCAAAGTTAATTCAATGAAATACAAAAGAATAATAAATCCCTGTAGAATACAGACGTATTACGCATGATTCTGATTTCCGTACAGTACTGTAGTAATCGGCATGTGACATGTACAATGAGGAAGAATTGTAGTAACACATTCCTAAATGGGGAGATGAGCAGCACTTATTGCAGGCAGAGCGCGGAGGGCCATCCGTTGACACTGATGAGTCAGGAAAAGCACGGAGGGCCATCTATTTACACTAATCAGTCGGGGAATAACCAAAGTACGAACAGATAAAATATGTTGCAGTATGTGCGGTAATCAATTGTTGTGTTGGTCCACCAGTGGATGTCAGGTAAAATACATTAGAAGAATCTGTTCACAAGATTGCCAGTGTCTATGAATGAGACATGCTTGGACTGAAAAAATTAGAAAAGCTGAAACGGGCAGAAATCGGAAAGTGGTGGGAAGCCATTTCCCTCCAAAATTATGTGGATCAATCCATGGTACCCCGGGGCTTGAGAATCTTCATCACTCCTACATATGAGGCACCCAATCCACTAATGCTAAAGGCTTGGTCTGAACATTCGGCAGCAAGTTCTAAGGGGATGTTGGAAATCTTAATCCAGTATGCCTGGATTGACAGAGAGAGTCTCCTTAAAGAAATTGGAGATATAATTTCAGAACTATCCACAGTAATGGATGAGGAAACCCTGAAGAAAACATTAGACGCCATGAAAGAACGCCTCATAAAACACGAAGATGAGATCAAATTGCGAAAACAACGCAAAATGAATCGTGACTATGCTGACTACGATTGCGGAAGAATACTCACTTTCAGTCGCAAGTACGATTATCTATATAAAAAAGATGATGTCTCCAGAAGTGCTGGTAACACCAGCGAGGCCTTAGAAGAACATCCGTCTATCAGTGACACGGAATCTGATGTAACAATGGGAAGTGTGTCCAGCGAAGAAGTGGTACGCAGAAAGAATTTTTTAGACGAATTCCGGGTGATGAAGGAAAATCGCCACAAAGAAAAACACAACCAGAAGGACTACTCATCTCCTGTACCGAGAGGAAGGGGACGTGGAAGGGGCAGAGGCCGAGGAAGAGGAGAAACCGGAAGAAACGACTTAGACAACGGTGGGAATACCGACAAATCAAAGGGCGCAGTGGGAACCAGAAAGACACGCTCCAACAAGAACTACTAATGGATGCACAAACGGTAAATAAAACTGTGGTAAATTTATCGAAAAGAACTATTTCTGACATTGACAAAAAGACACTCTGTCTAGGTCTCTCTTTCTGCCCTACTACTAGCCTTGACTTTACTGACACATGAATAGAGGTCTTCAAATTTGTGCGTAAATTAAAACTAAAAAAATGGCACAAGTTAAAAAGACTGGGTCAAAATAGCACCACCAATATCGTAAGTAATACTGTCTCCTCCAATCTTATTATTGAGGATGCTGAGACTCTATTGGTCATGTCGGATCTACATGAAAACATTGACAACTGCAGTGATGATCTACCCTTGCCTATCACTCAATGCCTTGACGATATGAGCCTGACTCAAGATGCACATGCTAAAACTGACTTTAGAGTCAAATCCACCTTTATGCCCTCTCTTCCCCATGACTGTATAGACACTTTTCATGACTGCATGATTAAGGGGTTGATAGACCTTAGGAAAAAGAATAAAACCCGGAGAAGGACAGGTTTCAGAAACAATCTATCGTTCTCTCAAAGAAAGGCACTCAAGGCCCTACATGATGATACCAATATAGTGATACGTCCTGCGGATAAAGGTGGAAACATCGTTATCCTGGATCGAGAAAGCTATGTAAATGAGGCGCTTAGACAACTTAGCGATACCAAATTCTATATTCCTGTTAACATCGAAACCTATAACATGAGCATCACTAACATTTGGGAGAAATTGGAGACATGGAAAGACAAGGGGCTCCTTGTTTGGGAAGAATACCGTTATTTGAAGAAAGACTTCCCCAAACTTCCAATTTTATACTTACTACCTAAACTCCACAAAAATGCCACTGATCCCCCTGGACGTCCTATAGTGTCCTCCATCGGCAGCATCAGTGAAAACATTTCAAAATATGTGGATCATTTTCTTCGAGACTTTGTCACCCTCTTACCCAGCTATATTAGAGACACTAAAGACTTTCTGTGTCAAATTGAAAATATAGTATGGAAACCTGAGTATATGTTTATTGTTTTGGATGTTCAGTCACTCTATACGATAATCAACCATCAACATGGCCTTCAAGCCTGTGAACATTTTTTGATCAATAGACCATTATGTTATCGTGAACATTCCAAAATGGTAATGGAAATGATGTATTTCTGTTTAACAAATAACATTTTTTCTTTTGATGGCGCCCTCTACAGGCAAATCAGTGGTACTGCCATGGGTTCTTGCTTCGCTCCAAGCTTAGCCAATCTGTTCATGGGATATTGGGAGCGGGAAATCCATGGCAGTAGTACACTAGCAGACGATTTTGGGAAGGTCGTCGTGTGGCTCCGCTACATCGACGACCTTTTCATTATCTGGAGAGGTACCAAAATTGAGGCTCAAGACTTCATCACCAAACTTAACTGTAACAGCTATAATATATGCTTATCTGGTAACATCAGCGAGAGCCAAACTGAATTTTTAGATGTCAAACTGGAGATTAGAGATCAAAAAATCTGTACTTCTTTGTTTCGGAAAGCCACAGCAGGAAATAGTGTGCTACATGCACAAAGTAGCCACCCTGAAGCTCTGAAATGGAGCATCCCCTATGGGGAGTTGTTAAGGGCGAAAAGAAACTGCAACACCAACGATGCCTATCTGAGGGAGCAATCTACTATCATAACTAGATTCAAAATCAGAGGTTACCCCAGTTGGGTTCTCAAAAAGGCTAAAGATAGAGCAGGTGAGATAGGAAGATCTGAAACCCTTGAAAACAACCGGCCATCTGACAAGACTGAGAATGATGAGTCTACTAGACTCATTTTGACTTACAGTTCTGAGTCTAACCAAGTCAAAAAACTTCTCACAAAAAACTGGGAGATTCTTAAAACTGATTCCATTCTAGGTAATAACATCCCAGATCGACCTACCATCACTTATAAAAGAAGCAGAAATATACGTGACTTAGTGGTTAAAAATGATATCACCCAATACACCAAAAGTAATTCTGAACATGGTCTTGTGGGATTCTACCCCTGCGGTCACTGCAAAGCCTGCAAGCACAGCAAATACAGAGGATCTGTTGAATATAATGATATCACCAAGAATCTGACCTCTTTTTTTACCTGTAGCACTACTTTTGTTATATATGTCATCGAATGCTCCTGTAAACTGTGGTACATTGGTAGCACCAGCTGTGCTGCCAAAAAAAGAATCCTTGAGCATCTTAGGGCCATTACCAACAAAGACCCCAAATACCCTGTTGCGCGCCATTTCGAACAGAAACACTATTCCAATATTGCTGACTTAAATTTCTTTATATTGGAACAAGTCCCCAGACATCCCAGAGGGGGTGATAGGGTACTCAATCTGAGAAAACGAGAGTCCAAATTGATAATTGAGTTCCAAACCAGATTCCCGGGAGGTCTCAACATGGATGAGGAACTGGCAATCCATCTAAGAGAATAATGATTACTTATGATTCAGTATCTACTGTATGATATCTATAAGATGCTATGTATCTGACCCTTCGTACCCTCTTCAGACATTCTTTTGAACCTGATGATTTATTTGCTATGATGTTCTTTCAATGTTTATATTTCTCTATGATGTTTTTATTTTTATTCACAGTTTAATTTTTGTTTTTTTATTCCTCAGGAGGAAAGGAGGGGGCCCATCACTGGACTTCACCTACACGGGCGCACCCAACCTTTGCACTCCAGGAATCACTGCTCGAGTTTATATCACATTCTGAGACACCAACTTCTGAGGTTCGACTTTTCCATATTCATGACATATTGACTATTGTGAACCTTCATTCACTGGGTAGACTTGACTTTCTCTCTCGTTAGCTGGGGTGGTAGCAGGGCAGCACGATGAGAATTTTCTCTTGTTAACTCGCCGGGACTTTGTGGCCACTTTATTGCTACCAGGCACTCCGTCATGCCACACTCAGTCGGTACTTAGTCCAAGCATGTCTCATTCATAGACACTGGCAATCTTGTGAACAGATTCTTCTAATGTATTTTACCTGACATCCACTGGTGGACCAACACAACAATTGATTACCGCACATACTGCAACATATTTTATCTGTTCGTACTTTGGTTATTCCCCGACTGATTAGTGTAAATAGATGGCCCTCCGTGCTTTTCCTGACTCATCAGTGTCAACGGATGGCCCTCCGCGCTCTGCCTGCAATAAGTGCTGCTCATCTCCCCATTTAGGAATGTGTTACTACAATTCTTCCTCATTGTACATGTCACATGCCGATTACTACAGTACTGTACGGAAATCAGAATCATGCGTAATACGTCTGTATTCTACAGGGATTTATTATTCTTTTGTATTTCATTGAATTAACTTTGGCAGTGTACGTGTTACATGCCGATTGCTTCTGTATTATACGCAAATTAGAATCATACGTAATGCGTCTGTATTTTACAGTGATTTGTTTTTCTTACACATTGAAATGTATGCAGTTCTCAGTGAATTAACTGTGGCAACCATAATTTGTACAAGAGAGGCACTCTTTCTCCTGAGGCATGATGCCAAGAATCCCTTTCATTGACCATTCCAACATGTCTGCCATTATCATTCTCTGTTAGTCCTACCTTTATGTTGAGTATTGGTTTGTAGCACGAAAAAACTTTATTTAATCCTGGTGTTCACCTTGTGAGTTTACACGTGAACAAGGCTTCTTGCTGAAACGCGTTGTGTAATAAACTGCTTTATTGATATTTGGGATCCCTTTTGCCTTTTTGCCTGAGAGCGCAAAGATACTTATTTTGTGGACACTTTGAATACGTTAATTCAACCGGACTGCTTCGCCGGTAACTGCGCCAACTTCCGCTGGGTTCCAGCACTCCAGAAGAAGCTGTTGGTTGTGCTTTCATATATATCTATATATATATATATATATATATATAACATTTGGGGAAAAAATTCCAAGGACACTTTGCAGCACAGCAATTAATATCTTACTTGAAAACGTACCATACCCACTGCACCAAAGCTCCATCCACTCCGCCCAACCCACATAATTAGCATAATTTAACTCCGCCCACTTATAATACTGCCACGTATTGTCATTTGCATCACAAAATAAGCATGTGGTATTAAAGTTCATACATATATACAGTCAAGACCTATAACAACACCTTCCCAACTGGAGAAATCTCTCAATCTCAAACAGCACAGTGACAGACTTTACTTACTCACTCTCTCTGGACCAGCAGATGGAGCCCAGTTCAGTAATATTTTTCGGTGGCCCATGAGTTCCTGAATAAATATTGATGTAAAAAATATAGTTTACAAAAATAGCATGGTAAAAATATCGAATACAAAAATATCAACTCCCTATACTTAAACAGGTAAATACAATAATATCAATACAAAAATATCGAAGAAAAAATATAAATGTAAAAAATATCGACTTAAAATAAATATATAACGTAAATAAAATATATTAAATACTATTAATATTTTTAACAAAATAAATTGCATTTAATATATATTTTAAATAAATATAACAAATAAACTTTATTAAATAAATATAAACACACAAAAATGTGTACAAATACCTATATTTACTTAAAAACATTTTATTAACTATTATCTTTACTTTATTTATAAACGTTTTAAATTATATACAAATAATAAACATACATATATGAATAATTTAAAATAAAATGAAACTTTTTATAATTGATTAACACATTAAACTATTAACAGAAATATTAAAAATAAATTTTGTAAACGCAATAAATATAACAGTAGAAAAAATGTTGGATAGCGGAGGGGTAAAAATTACTATTCCCACTCCAGTGAGTGAAGCAGTAGGGAATGTGTTGGATAGCGGGGGGGTGGGGTAAAAATGACTATTCCCACTCCAGTGAGTGCAACAGTAGGGAAAGTGCTGGATACCACACCAATAAATAAATAAACTTCAACATTTGTATTAAATTTTATTTCCGTTATTAACATAATTAATATTGAAATTTAAATATGTTATCATAAAAATTAAAAAAACATTCATTAATTACACATTGTTTAAAACTATAATATCCACAACACACATCTAAAATTAATTACACAATTACAATTAATAATGACTAATTAATTAATTCAAATGTATTAACAAATTAATTAATACCAATTAATTTACAAAATAATTAATGCAAATTAGTTAACAAATAATTAATAAATCATCAATAAAAAATAATTTACTTCCCACCAATTACACCTATAAAAACCACAACACACACCTAAACATAATTAAACAATTAACATAATTAATTATTAATTAATTTATTTATAATCATTAACAACTAATTATCAAAAAATAATTAATACATTAATTAACACATTTTTAACATCACTTGATAACATCACAATTATACAAATAAGAATAAATATACATTTTTAAATACATTTCATATAATGAAATTACTTCCCACCCTATTCCCCTATAAACCTACAACCTGCAACAGAACTATAAACACAAAAGTCAACTTAAAAAAAATATTAACTACTAAACTTTTAACACATATAATAAAATAAGAAACAATTCTCATACAAAATACTAAAATACATAACATTAATAATAATTCTATTTTTTTAACAACTATATTTTTGTAAACGATATTTAAGACTTCAATATTTTTGCAATCGATATTACTTACCTGACCGATATTCTTGTCCACAATATTTTTGCTATCGATATTTCTTCCCCACGGTATTTTTACATCGATATTTATGTATATTGATACTTCAACATCGATATTCTAGCTCTGTACCGCCCCTTGACCTCGTTCTCCGCGGCTTCCCTCACAACCACTGGCCAACGGTTCCCCTCATCTCTCCATAGTCCATCTGTCACAAAAATTTAATTTGATTCTGGTATAACAGCACGGCACATGCCGCCCTAGGGCCCAGCCGCTGAACGCGGGCTGGATAAGGCGACCAGTGCCGTCTCCGCAGACTCCGGAGCGTGACGCATATATTGTCTCGTGGCCTATTTTGATATGCCAGGGTTTGGTTTCTCAACTCAGAATGGCGTTTCCTCTGAATGAACACCCTCTCTTTCGAGTGGTGCTTTGCAAGGGTGGATATTTATCAGTTTTGCATAATTACAGCGAAATTGTTTAAACGCGGCCTTCGGAGTGGAGTGCTATCTGGGAGTTAAGGCTTTCGCTGACGGACGATAGACCTATATGAAATAATGCATGCTGAAGTACAATTGGCGGGACTGTCCCAGGATTGTGAATTAAGCGGGACAGTCTCCAAATTGCCAGGATTGTCCTGGCGGTCAGTAGCACCGCGAGTTTGCTCTTATATGTCCACAATTGCATATTTAACTTTCCAGTAAGGCCATAGTATATAGGAAGAGAACATTGAAGAGTGGCAGCGAAGAGAGCTAAGGTGATGGAGCACACATTTACATTCCGTGGCGGCATCGCCGCCACGGAAAGGCATCTGTCTAGGCCCATGGTAATATGGCTGGCGGTGTCTAATAGACACCGCCACCATATTAAACCTTTTCCGCCCCGGCCGCAAGCCGACCGGGCGGAAAAGCGGCGGACGGTCTTTCTGTCCGCTGCGGTACCCCCACCATACGAATTCAGGAGAGGATGGCGGGTGGATTGCCCCCGCCAGGCTGGCAGTGGCTACCGCCAGCCTGGCGGGGCAATCCGCCCGCCATCCTAATGGGCCCCAAACAGTGTAATCTGGCTGGCTTTAGGTTTAGGGTATTTCAGTGTCCCATGGCAAGGAAAAGTGTTTAGCATTTTGGACCGCCTTCTTTTCTATCTTTGGTAAGTCACGTATACAGTGTGTGCTTGTAAGTACATGGGGATGAGTGCGTAATAAGTAAGAGTGGAACATGATAGATAATTTAAGAAAGTATGTCCCCCAGTGAACAGTTACAACATCTGTTTGTCATTGTGTAGTTAAAGATATATTTAAGAGACCCAGTTGAGAATGAAAGTATGTTTCTGTAACTTCACAGGGTAAAATAATAGAACTTTATATCAAAGTTGTATTACTTTATATTAAACACTAAATTTAGCGTTGAAAGTAGATTTGCAATAAGGTTAGTGAAAAAGCCATTTTATAAAATTCAACTGGGAGGGGGAGAGGAACTGGTGTTTTGTACCCCCATTTTAATTTTTATAACATTCAATGCTCCTCTATGGGAGAACCAGAAAATGTGAAGAAATGCAGAGTTCCTTCTTGTAGGTTCCTGAGGCCCACAACTCACCTCCTTAACTGTACGTCACACCTATGCTGCCATGTCAATCTCAATAGTACCATCTCCGCTGACTTCCACTCTGACATCCCCATCACTTCACTCTAGCACCTCCCCCCCTCGCCAATGCTGGCCGCTAAGGGCCCGATTCACAACGGTATATTTAGACAAAAAACCTAAATTTACTTCTTTTTGGTATTCACAAAGGTAAGTTACTACTAGTAGCTTTATCACTAATCATTTTATTAGTTGTAACTGTACTAGTAGTAACTGTACTAGTAGTAAGTTTACAAGTAGTAAAGTTAATAGTAGTAACTTACTTTTGTGAATATGAAAAGTAGTAAAGTTAGGCTTGTAATCTAAGTTAGACTATTGGTCTAACTTTACCTTTGTGATCCGGGCCGCCAATGTTTAATATATAATTAAGTGTTCTTGTAACATCCATTAAATGCACAGAGCTGCAAATATGGGCCCATAGTGAAGGCAAGGGGTAACTAAGGGGCATATTAACAAGGGCATTATCTCTGCTTTTTTGGCTTTAAAAGCCAAAAAAGCGGAGATAATCTTTTCACCCTATTTACAAGTGGGTGCTAACATGCATTAGCGCATGTTAGCACCCTTTTTCCAGACGCCTCCCTTTGCATCTCTATTGAGATGCAAAGTGGGCGTCACTGGGCAGTACAACCTTGCAAACATCGCTGATGTGAACATCGCGATATTTATAATGCTGCCCCAGCATTTAAGCAGACGTTAGGTTTTGGAGAAAACCGCTGTTTTTGCCAAAAACTAACGTCTGCTAAAGTGCAGACTTACCTATTCCCTGACATTGGGGGTGGATTGTGCTGATACGACCACGGGGTCGTATCAGCAAGGTTATTGCCGTTTTGCAGGGAACATCGCTGGTAAACCAGCGATGTTCCCTGGAAAACTGCAATTTCCCCGCTATCGCTGGAATTTTTATTGCCCTGGGGAAACGCGTTGTTAATAACGCTCTACTAGGGCGATAAATTCCAGAGATAGACGGCGATAAATAAAAAAACGCTAATCACGCTTTGCGTTGTTTCTCACCGTCCCTTGTTAATAGCCCCTAATTTTGTTATTTCCCTGCAAGTAAAGATAGCAAAAATGTTCGCACTCCTCAGGACCTGACCAAGAATAGAAGACCCCCAGGCTCGCGGAGATGAGGAAAGGGGTGGACCCTGCACGGAGCGCCATAAGTAGCGCTTCCATGCTGCACAGCACGGCCGGCTTCCTTGGAGCCACCTGTGAATGAAAAGCTGCCCTCCGTCCACCATTAGCGAATGCTGGATACAACCCTTGTTTTAATGGGAGGAAAAGTAAGTCCCATCTAACTCAGAGGTTTATTGATACCAACTTCTGTGGGTAAACAGGCTTGTATTCCACCTCAGCCAAAAAAGGGGTGGCACAAGTTTGAGGTTTCTTCACCTGACAATCAGAACTCACTAAAAGCAGCTAATGAAAAGGAAGGCCTTAAAGGCATTAGTACAGGGCGGGCAGAAAGAGAGAGGAAGCAGGAAATCATCATATCTAAAACAGGACATATCAGATCCCTATTGAAAGACCTGTAGGTGCAAGTTCCTAGACTGTTGTAACAAATCATTAACACTATGGCCCCCATTAGGATGTCGGGCGGATTGCCCCCGCCAGGCTGGCGGGGGCAATCCGCCCGACGTCAACTCCCTGAATTCCCCCCGCCATATTACAATGGCGGGGGGACCGCAGTGGAGAAAAACACCGCCCGCCACTTTTCCGCCCCGGTCGCCTTGCGGCCGGGGCGGATAATGTTTAATATGGTGGCGGTGTCTATTAGACACCGCCAGCCGTATTACAATGGGCTTTGGAAGTTGCCTTTCCGTGGCGGCATTCACTCCAGGGGGCCCCCTGTGGGCCCCCAGAGAGAATGAGGGGTGGGAATTGCACATGGGGGGTATCTGTGGTACCGCCCTCCATTTGCATAAACAAAGCGGCAGGCACCGCACGGTGACTGCCGCTTTGTTCATGCAAATGCTGAAAAGCATTTCTAGCATTGCGGCGGGCGGTGCAGAGAGCACCGCCCGCCACAATGCTAGAAATGCAGGATGTGCCCGCCACAGTGGCGGGCACATCCTAATGCCACCCCCGGGACCCCCGCCCTTATGGCGGGCGGTCCCAAACCCCGCTAGGATGACCCCCATGACTCTACAGGTGCACGCCCTTGCACACATATGCGCTCACTCTCCTCAGATTCTGGTCCCTGTCTCTGGATTCAACCCACTATGGGCCAGATTTATAGTTTGATGGGTGGTACTTGGTCCATTAGGGTGGTGGGGGACATTCGCTCACCATCCTGATGGTCCTCCATACACCGTACCTTGATAACAACCAAAGTCATGGCTCTGTATAGGAAATAATATACAAACGGGGAGTTCTTTGCACTGTCAATCAATCAATCAAAGCATTTGTAAAGCGCACTACTAACCCAGGGAGGGTCTCAAGGCGCTGGGGTGGGGAATGCTGCTACTGCTCGAAGAGCCAGGTCTTGAGGAGTCTTCTGAAGGTCAGCAGGTCTTGGGTCTGCCGTATGAGGGTGGGGAGGGTGTTCTAGGTCTTGGCAGCGAGGTGGGAGAATGATCTGCCGCCAGCGGTCGCTTTTCAGATGTGGGGGACAGTGGGGAGGGCGTGGCCGGCAGAGCGGAGCTGGTGGGCGGGAGTGTGGAAGCTGAGTCAGCTGTTGAGGTACGCTGGTCCGGGGTTGTGAAGTGCTTTGTGCCCGTGGGTGAGGAGCTTGAAGGTTATCAGAAGAGATTAGTCAGCAAAGGCGCAGGTAGGTGGAGCAATCGCCTCAGAGGTGCCCGCTATCGACCTGTGGCTTGAAGCAGCCACGGATGGGCACATGGTACGCCAGCACACGAGGACTACAAGCTGTACAGAAAAGCTGCATCTATCCCCTCTGCCTGCACAGGCACAGCAGGGCTGGCGTTTCACTGACCACATTACTAGCGCCTCGAGGCACACGGCCACCACCCGCAGCACTAGAAGAGCCATAAAATACGGCCCAATAGGAAACGAGCTTCTGTGCCGGAAATTCGCGGGCACCAGCTTGTTTGCAGGTTACACCTGTCCCCCCTGCTCACTCAGCACCCACGCGCACCAGTAAACCCACGCACCTCATTCATATGCAGATGAGTCGTGACGCCAACTCTTGCTGATGCAGCAGGTTTTCCAAGGACTCTTGCATTTTGATTCCTGAACCTTCCAGTGTTCGAGGTCAGGGCATGGGAGGTTAGACAGAGCCCTGCTGGCGGCCAGCAGGGAGCCAGACTTACTCCTGCCTCACGGCAGAGGACAGCCCCCCACAAGGACGGGTCGCACCTGTCAAAGCGGGGGGTGTTTCTGAAGCAAAGACAGAGGCCCGAGGAGCGTTCTCCATCCTCTGTCGGCCATAGATGACTCTTGCGCCTTTGAAGGTGGGCCGGTGCAGCTGCACCCTGCCTCAGGAGGGGGCCCTAGGGGGCAAAGAGCCACTGATGCCCCTATGTGCAGGGTCCCAGGGGCAGGCCTGGTGGGGGCTCCATCGGTGTAAAAACAACACCCCTCCCACCTCTGGATAGGGCAGGAGACAGACCAGTTTGGGTGGGCGGGAACCAAGGGGCAGATTTAAAAGAAAGTGACGCATCTATGGAGATGCGTCACTTTCCTTGCGCCACCCTAAAAAATGCTTGTGCCACCATGGATGCACCGTATTTACAATACCACGTACCATGGCAGAAGGATTGACAGATGCGTCTGAAATTCGGACGCATCTGTTGAGGCAAAAGTCACTCATTACTGGAGTCGTGTCGCAAGCACAACGCAACTCCAGCAATACATTTTGTGTCCTATTCCCACTACACTGCATCACTCCTTACGCCAGCTTTAAGCAGGCATAAGGTTTTGTCGCAGTGGAGTCCTAAAAACTGCGTCACTTCTACAACCCTTTCTTGCGTCGGAACGCCGCCCTGCATACATTATACCTGACGCAGGTATAATGTGACGCAGGGCTTTACAACGTGACGCATCTCCCAAATGCGTCACGTTGTAAATAGGGTGTATTGTTTGCGCCGTCGTTGCGTCAAAAAAAGTGATGCAATGGCAGCACAAAGAGGTGCAAGGGGCTTGTAAAGTTGCCCCCTAGCCTTTAATGATCTTGACCACATATATATAGGTGTGCTTGAAACATATGGGCACATTAAAGATATGGAAGCTGACGACAGCCCATGTGAAACATATTTTATTCATTTTCCCTCCATGCCTTCAGTAATAAGGAATGTGACCATGACAGGCGGCACCAGGCGACAGCCCAGCTCTCTACCTGAGAGTCAACACACCTACCAAGGTGAGAGACATGTTAGAAGACTGAAACTCAAGTTCAGATTCCTTCTTCTCTTTGGGGGTGGGCTGTAATCCGCGTCACACATAGCGGCATATATAGAAAATGTCGGAGCGCGCAGCTGGGCCAAATTTGGCAGCGCCGCACTCTGACATTTTCAAAACGCAGGGATGCACCGTATTTACTACAACACGGCGCATCTATGTGTTTTCCATGTGCTGGCACTAAAATTAGTTGCCTAGTGATTTCGCAGGCACCCTTGCACCATGCAAGTCACCATGCATGTCATTTTTTTTTGTAGTCCTACAAGTCATATTGTGCAACCTTTCTGGAATTACCTCCACAGACCTTGTTCTTGATGTCACAGCCTTTATTTTAGCATCAATGTCCTTCCACAGAGCAGATGCTGTTTAAGGACTCACATGCCCGGAATACAAGTCTGGCGATCCACGGACCTACAGACTAGTGAGGGTACCTCGGTGGCAGTCTCCCGACCACCCTATTCAGGGCCGGAGTGGCCATAGCGGGCACCAGGCAGTCCCCCAGTGGGCTGCATGGGTGGGGCCCGGTTTTGGGCCCCTGGGTGCCGTTTTTGTTACAGGGCCGTTTTAGCAGCAAAGCTGTAAAATCGGCCCTGTACCAAAATCGGCCGAAAACCGGTCCCGGCAAAGAGCTCGGCGGCACTTCCACGCCCCCCCCCCCCCTGCCGAGTGGGGAGGGGGGCTGGCCGAGCACTTGGCCAGGGCCGGTTGTTGTTCCCAGTCCGCCCCTGACCGTGTTACGATATGGCCACAGCCCCTCTGCAGCCGCCAGAAAATCAAATCGCCATGTCCTGGCGGTGTTGCAGCAGTTTGGAGGCAGTAATACGCCACGGTTTTCATGGCGGTTCTACAGCCTGTGGATGCACACCAGTTCCTGCACAGCATAGACTTTTCAGTCCATGTCGTGCAGGAACTGTGGTGATCTAATTGCGGTGCTGTTTTTCAGGGCACCGCCGTGGGAATGTCAAAAACAAAGCCCACCTCACAGGAGGAAACTCCTAGTCTGGCGGCCAGTCTGACCACAACTTTGGAGGTGCAGTGCCGGACAGACGCGATTTTGCACCGTCAATGTCGTAATTGGGACAACAGTGTGTCTATGATTTTATTGACCTTACCAATGATTGTTGCTAGCTTCTTGCTTCCTGCCACGCCTTTGTTATGTTTCCTCACTTCCTGGCTGGGTCTTGTTGCTGATTGGACCCCCTCTCAGCCACTCTCCTGAATGTAGACTTTTCTACAGCCTGTGGGTTCCTATAAAGTTTTGTATTTTGTGTCATTACCCTGTGGAGCACTATGTTTTTGTGTATGAATGGTGCGCATTCTGCTGTGGATAAGATTGTTTACATGCGGACGGACATTGTCATGTGACATCACTCTGCCTGGAGCCAGGCAGACTGATCATACTGACTCAACACTTCATCAAGTTTTTGTTGGGTCACTCTAGGCCAGTATTTGTAAGTCTTGGCTCTCTGTACGAAGGTCCAAGCGTGTTCTGCGGCTCATACGCGGGCAGATCTGACCTTACCTCCAGGGCAATACCAAAGGGGGTGATGGACGGAGCGTTTGAGCAAATCTAACCCTTACCCCCAGTCAACTGAGCTGGGTTTAATCCATCACCGTTCTTTAGCCCACTCTGCCACCCCAGGTCAGACATGGCCATATGCAAATCAGTCTGACCCTGTGCCTCATGGGAACAGTCCATCCCGAACTGCCAATCCCCTTTGGTATTGCTTACCTCCAGGGGTCACCAGGACTGGAAGACACTGTATTGTGGGGGTGTATAAAAAGCATTTATGTGCTGTCCTCTGTGTCAACAAAGGAAAACACACATTATCCTAGCCTGTGATTGGACAGCTTCCATCACCATCCTTCTCAGGCGAGATAAGCAGCCCAGGATCAAACAGCTGATCCTGCATCATTGTTTACATTAATAATGAAGCGGCAGGATCTGCGCCGCGCGGATGTGTCACGGGGGAGGTTTATGAGCACATTCAGGAAATGTGTTTGTGGCAAACAAAGATGCAGATGATTGTGGAAGTCCATTTGTTGTCCGGCTGTTGTTTCCAAGAGAGTCCCCAACAGATGGAGTCGTAATGTAACCGTCCTGCCGTAAAGGGACCGTCAATGGGATTCAAGGGACGCGTTGACGCACACGCGTGGTCATGATGGTTCCGATGCACTAAACCAAGGAGTTGGGGACATATAAGGAGAGGAACAAAAACACATGGAATAAAATGCGACAGAGGGTAAACAATGATTACCACAAAACTTTTTCTCCGCAGGAAATTATAACGCGGCCGTTACAACGACTGCGTTATAATTCTGCATACCATTACTCCACAAGTCGGAACAACGTCTTGCGGAGGGGGAAGAAGGTGTTGGATTTAAAATCCCTAATGTCCGCACAGACTGGAGTTGGAATAGTAAATTAGACTATTCCAACATCCAGCGCCCCCCCTCAGCAAGTTTTTGATACGACTTGCAGGGTAATGGTATGCGGAATTACAACGTGGTTGTTGTAACAACCGCATTGTAATTCCCTGCGGGGGAAAAAGACTGTGGGACAACGAGGCATATGCTTGACAGAGACATAGCTAAGGAGTAACTGGAGTTAGAGTTACAAGTAGTTGATTCAGTTTCCACGAAGAAGTAATCCAACCCCTCCAACCTCCCCCCGAAGCCATTGACACTTCACCGTCTCCAGACGTCTGATGGACAATGCTCTGACCACACCCCATCGTTCAGAAACAAAGATGGCGACATGACCAATGCAAACCTACTTCAAAAGAACACCCATTGGCTGCAGAGCCCTGTCAAGAACTCAGCAGGTGAGGAACAGCAGGAAGTGGAGCAGATTGATCAAATCTGAGCATACAGAGGTCAAAGGAGGGTCGGAAGCCAACATCCAGGTGATATGCACTGTCTTTCTTGTGCTTGTATTGTTAACAACATCAACTAGTGACAGCCAAGGCTTGTTTCGTCCCAGAGACTTCTTCAAGGGTGTTTCGAAATAAAAACATCTCACACATAAGATTCTGTTTCCAGAGGGTGATAGTTAAACATTAATTTAATAAAAAAACAGGAACAAAAGGAGAGAAATGGGTACTGAACATAATAATGATGAAACTGAAATCCAGAGATGGAAAGGTGATTCTAGGCTGTGCATTGAGAGTGTAATCTCAAATTTACAATCAGTATGTAGACATCTTTAGTCGATGGGTTACTCTTCATTGATTTTGACATTATCTGAAGGGGGTGGGGGGAGGGGTCTACTGATCCCTAAAAGTACACAACAGTCCTGATGGCAGGTCTCCCTAAAACTTATAGCAACAAACTCAACCAAGACCCAAGTTAGGTAAGACGGGCCCGATTCACTGAACTAACTTGAGACAAAATCCTAAACCTACTACTTTTGGTATTCACAGAAGTTAGGATTTTGTCTTAAGTTTGTCTTAAGACAGACTTAAGACAGACTTAAGACAGTCTTAAATTAGGATTTTGTCTTAAGTCTGTCTTAAGTCTGTCTTAAGACAAACTTAAGACACAATCCTAACTTCTGTGAATACCAAAAGTAGTAAGTTTAGGATTTTGTCTTAAGTTAGTTCTGTGAATCGGGCCCGACGTCTCTAGAAGTGATTAAAAGTCTGCCTAGGAAATAGGCTCGGTCAACGCAAAGGTCTGATATAAACCAGATGTATTATCTGCGAAAGGGGCTCGCTTCGCACATGGTGGTGCCCCATGGCGCAAACCGCAGCACCAATGAACTTTTACGTACAAAACCGTTTGTGCTGCAAGGTGGACTTGAGCGGTGTGTTGAAATCCCTTTGCCTAAAGGAGGGCCAGGGTGCCTGTCATTTATGTAAAATTGACATTATGAAGGTGGGAGTCAAATTATCAATGAAAGCCAGTTTAGGATCAATTGAGAGCCTGGTTATGCAGTCAATGATTCATTCTTTGCTGTCTGGTTGCATCTTTTGTGTCTAGCGCTGGAATGCCTGTATCGCAGCTGGGCGCTTTATAGATCCGATTCATAGGTTGAATGATTGGGAACAGCAGAATTTCCCCATAGATATTGATCCAATGAGTAATCAACTAGAATATTGCGTCTTGGCTTTGTGTCATCGCCTTACTCCAAAGGAAACAGGGTCAATCTAAACACTGCATGATAGCGCCGGGCCAAAGACGTGTAAGTGCTGAGAAATGTAACAAATGCTGCGTTGCGTGAATGATAGTAGACCTGGATCTCTGGGCCATATTATCAAGAAAGGGCGATACATTATCGCCGCTTTTATCGGCAGGAAACTGCCGCTAAAGCCGCGATAATGGGCTTGATAGTATGTCCTTGTGAATTCCAATAGAAGCCCGGGTTCTGGTGTTAACCTGGGCTTCTATGGGAATTCACAAGGGCATATTATCAAGCCCATTATCGCCGCTTTAGCGGCAGTTTCCTCCCGATAAAAGCGGCGATAATGTATTGCTAAGTTTTTATTAGGGGTGACGTAGCTCGCGTAATTGCATGTAGCATAATCCAGAGGAATTAAGAAGGATTCAGCGAGATTACACTTAATTTACACAAGATGCGTAATTCTGTATTTTACGCTATTTAACTTGGCAAAAACGCGCCCTTTAAAATGGAGTTAAGGATGCATTTTGTGCTAAGAAATAGTGCTAACTGCAGCAAAACATGAAAAGCGAGCGTGAGCAGCTGTTTGCCCTCGCTAAATGTGCTCTCACTATAGGATTCTTTCCCCCACATTGGTCTTAGTTAGATGAAGAGGAGTAATTACATAATTATTGATAATTTTGTGACAAAGAGTAACACTAAATTACCAAAACTACTTTACTTACTCCAGCATAATGGAAATGTTGACCAAGCAGAATTGTTACGCAAACAGGGATCAAAATTAAAGGTCGGCGGATCAGGTGCTACCTAACCTAGGACTTAAAAAAACTGCAGAAGTGACCAACTGTGACATTATTGTTTCTAAAATCTTCAGAACTATTTAGAAAAAACTTACTGAACTTTTAAAAACCTCCACATGAAAATGCATGCATCCCTAGTGCGTCCAAAAATGCAATCGTCCTTCCAAGTCCTTGGGTAGCTAAACAGTTGTAGTGGCTTTCTCTAAAGTACAGAGGGGGGGGAGTTAAAAAGACCGCCTACACCTACAAATGGCTAGCAGGTTCCACACTTAATATCCCATGGATTCTAGGGATCTCATTTTGGCAGAAGGATGCCTCAGTGAGCTGAACGCTTGTGAAATTTCTTGTTCTGGATAACCCTGGGTTGGGAACTCCACTCCGACAGCGAGTCCTGCAGGAAGGGGTTTCCATTTTACAGACGGCCAGGACTGGAACAAGAACCCTGCACTGAGGAGGCAGCCCGGAGCAGGGTCGGATTGGGATCACAATTCGGCCCGGGCACTGATGAAAAAAGTGGCCCACATTCAAGAGGCGTGGCCCATATTTAAGGGGCGTGGCCCACATTCAATGGGCGTGCCCCTTCATGAAACACCATTTGCACAGACACGGAATGAAAGTGGGAGGATACTGTTCTAGCACAGGACACAGGGCCAAGGTGACAATGGCCTACATGCTGAGCAACTAAAAAAAATAGCAAGGCCCCTTTCTGTCACAAAATTATTCCAGCCTTCCAGCACAGGAGCACCTGAAAAGCAGCAAAGCCCCTGCTATTACTAACCTACTTAGCCCTGCCCAGACCTTCAGCTCAGGAGCACATGAACAGAGGTAAGGCCCCTGCAATTAGTAAATTAATCAGCCCTCCAGGCCTCAGGAAAATGTCCTGGCAGGGGAGCACAAAACACAGCTTTCTGGGTCATCCAAGGTAGCCAGGTAGCCAGGGGGAGGCTGAGGTGAAGCTGGTGCATGGGAAGTGCCTTCCCAGTGTGTTCTGGCAGTTTGAGTGTTTACCATTTATTGCAGTATTACCCTTGTACCTGTGTATGGTACCCTTTTGTAACTTGCACATGTCACTTTTCTCTGGTATCACACTGTATGCTACCTCTCACTTTTGTTTGCTTTCGATACTTGCACAAGTGCCACCATTGCCTACGTAACGTTTGTTCTTGTGCTGGAGTGTCTGCCATTTATTGCAGTATTATACCTCTACTTGTACTTTGTACGCTTTTGTAACCTGCACACATATCACTTTTTCCTCCTGTAATGTACCGATTGCTACCTCATGTATTTTGGTTGCTCACTATTGTCACTTTTGATTCGTGTAACTTAACGTTTGCTTTTGTAATTTGTTGTAATTTTTCTCCTCATGTATTATTGCTGTTCCTAGTTTGAAGCGCTCTGACACCTTCGGGTAAAGTCCGCGCTATATAAAATCGCATAAATAAATAAATAAAATAAAAAAATTCCAAACATCACCTGGCCCCCACAGCAAGACCCATTCTTCCTCGCCCACTATGCCCTGAATGTGAAGGGCTGTGGGCGAGGTGTTAATACTAACACCGTTTCTGGGCTGCATGGGCCCCAGGGGGGCGAGGTGAAAATGGCTCAAAGGCCTGAGAAACACCTGGCCCCCAGGGAGGCCGATTCTTGCAAACAATCACCCCTCCCCAGCCCAGCCCCAGCTTGATTGCTTGGCAGGGAGGGGTGAAGGAGAGGCCACAGCTGATAATCGCTGTCCGGCCGCAGCGAGGCTGCTTTCATTTTCTCTGTCTGCCTCCGTGCACTCTGTGGGCCGTTTTTTTTCTCCCCTTTCCTAGTCCACTCTGTGGACTGGGACAGGGGAGAAAAAAACGTCCCACAGAGGGCATTGAGGCACCGACCCTTCGGCCCATGCCCGAATGCCCGCCTAGCGAATCCGCCCCTGGCCCGGAGTCAGGAAGGACTGTCGGCAGAGGTAAGTTGAGGTCTGGCCTAGGGCGGAGCGGAATTCCTCTGAGTTTTTAGGCAACTCCGCCGAATTCTGTGTAGTACCACTCCTCCCACCCTTAGTTCTGGAGGTCATGCGTCTTAGTCAGAACAAAGAGGCTCCGCCTTCCATCTTTCTAATGTCGGTAAATTGAGTATCATGAGTTGGGTAATTATAACATCTGGTTTTACATGGCTTATTAGGAATCGAATTGAAATATTTAGGGGATTTTTTTTTAATAATTATTATTAATACTTGCAGTTCCACTGAAAGAAGGTCTTTTTGTACCCGAGTAAGTAAGGAGGATTTAATCTGAGCATGGGCCAAAAATCCATTCCACTCGCGAAATTTGCGGATTTTCGGCAATTTCGCGATCCGTAAATCTTGCGAAATTGCCGCAAATTTGCTCGTGGGTGGATTTTTTTTTTTTTATGGCCAGCACACTCAAGTGACCAAAGTTACAGGCACACAAGGTCACTGGAGGCAAATCTTCTGGCCCTTTACGCAGCTGCAGTGTAGGAAAAGCACTATACATTTACCCAACGAGGTAGCACTTACTGATTAGCCAGTAGAAAGTACTTCAGTTGAGTAGAGGTATTGCACAAAACGGTGGCATCTTCGTGGATAACTATGCAGGGCAGGATTAATTCTGGCACAAGGCTCCTGTCACAAAAATTAAACCTCAATAGGAAGCACTTACAGATATAGCTGGTGCCCGAGTTGAAGTTCAAATTCAGTAACGTTTTTAATCAACCCAAAACATTATTGAGCACGGTCGAGGCTGGGCAAGTGTGCTTTAACCCCGTCTCTGCCATCGAAAATTAGCTGTAATACCCGAGGGAGGTCTTTGCATCCCTGAGTTTCTCGAGCGCAATCCCCGTGTAGTTCCTGTGACCAGGAGGCTGCTTTCTCCTCACCTGCTGCCCTGCTCGCTCTCTGACCCTTTATACACAAGAGGCATGTTGACACGCATAGAAGCCCCGCACCACACACTAGGGGCATCAAACGTCTTCCCGCCCTTTCCTCACTATGGTGGACAGCTCATTCAAGGGACTTCGGCATGTTTTGGCGCGGTGGCACACATGGTCACTGGAGGCAAATCATCTGGCCCTTTATGCAGCTGCAGTGTAGGAAAAGCACTATACATTCATTTACCCAACGAGGTAGCACTTACTGGATTAGCCAGTAGAAAGTACTCCAGTGCAAATCGCAAAAAAATCCGCAATTTGTGAGAAAATCCGTGAATTTGTGGATTTTTTTGTGATTTCGCATGAATTCGCAGACCCGCAGATCTGCAAAATTCGCCCATACTTAATTTAATCCTGAGGAACTTTGAAATATTACATACATTTTATATCCATTTAGGGAGCTTATTTACTGTAGGCCGCAAGGACAACTGAGTGCTGTGTAAAACAATGAAAAAATATCATAAAACAATATACTAACTTATACACATACAGGAGAATACATTGCTAAAGGTAAAAAAAAAAGAAGAGAGAAGAAATCAATTTAAGATTAATAGAAAACAGAGGCAAAAAGGCAAGAGGTAATGGAAAGAACAAATGTGAACTTCAATGTGACCTTTATAAAACGTGGTGTGAAAGCTCAAGGAAGGATTAAAGACGACAAAGCCGCTCCTGTCCGGTGGGTGAGTATTCCCCGCGCGTGCGGAGCTGCTCAGAAGCTCGTCCAGAAAATGCTGCGCAGCAGAATTTATAATTTTTTTTAACTCAAGTAACATCACCGTGCATCGCCCCAAACCCTCTGGGGATGTCGAGCTTGTTAGCGAGGTAAGCCTGCTGGACACAAGCAAATCCTGAATTTATCCGGCAATGAAGGGATGGCCAGGACAAATTAAATTAGATCAAACGCGGGAAGCCCAGAAATAAAATGGCTGGCTTGGCGAAGAGGAGGGGGTGGGAGGGAGGGAGGTGGCACCCGGCCATCATGAAATTTCCATTACCGGGCTGCCCACGGAGGTAATTGTTTGAATCACAGTCTGGGGGAAAAACTTAGGGGGATATGTACAAAACCCTATCGCCACAGGAAGCTCACTTTTTGTGATGTTCCCGTGCCGATATGGGCCGTGCCTCATGTACAATGCAGTGTTAAGCCAGTTAATGTGTCTTAACGCTGCCTTGTAAATAACGCCCCCTTTCACGCTATGCTTAGCGTGAATGACGTGGGCAGAGGGTGTTGTGGGGGGCATTCTGCCGAGCCACCCATTGTATTTGACACAGCCCCCCTTTGTACAAGGGTAAAATTGATACTTGTATAGCGCACTACTCACCCGCAAGGGTCTCAAGTCGCTTGTACGAATACCGCTGTGGAACCCATCCTGGCTTTCCCTGTGAGGTGTCCACTCCTGGGTACCCCCAAGATGGAGGCTAGGAATCCTTAGCATTGTGGGGGCCATTGTGGAGATTAAGCAAGCTATTGCCCAGAGTTGCAGAGTGGGACTCCATGATTGGAATAGGCACCGAGGCGAGAATTATCAGGTCTGCGGAATTTTGAGCCCAAGACCCGCCGAGGCGGGGAATTGAACCCTGGTCCCGGGCTAGACCTTTGCATCAGGGTCTGCTGCTCTAACTATTGAGCCACACTGAGGGTAGCGTACATAGGAGGCAGCGCAAAAAATTAAGGCCAGGAAACCCTGGTCTTAAGTTGGCAAAACAAGGAGAAATGCATTATTTCTCCTCGTTTTTGCTTGGCAGCACACATGGAAAAAGCAAAAGGCCATGGTTTGTTTGTATCTTGATCACTCTTGGCACTGATCCAGCAGAGACAAAGTTGCGATTCAAAGATTGTATGTCTCAAGTTGACAGGTGGATGAGCACAAATCACCTCCAATTAAACGGAGGCAGTCGAGATTGTGCTTTTTGGCAAGGCCCATGAGCACTGGTCACCTGACTGGTGGCCCCTGAACCTCGGACCCTGCCCAGTCCCAAAACAAACGGTACGGAATTTAGGATTCCATGTGGACAATTATCAATAAAAAATCAAACCAACTATATAATCGTCTCCTGTTCTGGCGTGATGCGTAGTCTATGCAAGGTTTTTAAATGGATTCAGATGAAGGCCAGAAAACCCCTAGTTCAGGCTTCGATCATCAACCGCATGGACTATGGCAATGCCCGGTTGTCCTCAATCACTGAAGACCTTCTTACAAGGCGTCAGATTCTGCAGAACACCCCGGCTAGGCTGGTTCTTAACCTCCCACCCAGATCCCCTTCAGCTCCTAACCTCATAATTCTACACTGGCTCCCTGCCAGGAACCCAGGAAGCCAGGAAGCCAATTTGCTTCAAGATTCTCTGTCTAACACACAAAGGGGCAGATGTAGGAGCCCTAATACCGGTTGTTAACGGCCGAATTCGGCCGTTACCGACCGGTATTTGGGTTTTCAGAAGTAGGGGCCATTATTTTACAGAATCGGTAAATTTACCGATTCAGTAAATTTACCGATTCTGTAAAATACCGAATCAGTAATTTTATCGATTCGGTAAATCCAAATGTAGGTGACACTCCTGAGAGTGCCACAGGCCCTTAAGAGTCGGTATTTTACCACACAATCCTATTGTGTGGTAAAATACCGAATCCAGGTGTGCATGCACATCTGTGCAGGCACACTGTGCAATGTGACACACAGACATGCCCTTAGGGCATGTATGTGTGCCAGATATCACACATGCCTTTACTTGGGGTGCTAGAGGGTGTCAAAGTGACACCCCCTGCACCCTTGCAACATTCGGTATTTACCGATTCGGTAAATACCGAATCTGTATTTCCCATTGATTCCTATGGGCTTCACAGCCCATAGGAATCAATGGGAAATACCGATTCGGTATTTACCGAATCGGTAAATACCGAATGTTACCGAATCGGTAATTCAACTTTAAAAATTACCTACATCTCCCTCCTTCATATTTACCGATTTATAAATACCGAATCGGTAAAATTCGGTATTTATGAGTCGGTAAATTGAAGTTACCTATATCTGGCCCAAAAATATGAACAGAAAAGGCCAGGGTTATTGGGCCAAAAAGCAAAATTCGTACCAGCCTCACAGGAACCTGAGATCTAGTAATGAATCACTTCTTACACCACTCAGAATCCGCACCACGAGAAATGGAGAAAGATCCTTTTCTTTTCTGGCACCTGCTTTTTGGAGCAAACTGCTCTCAAACTTACGCACGATCACAGACCACAATTGCTTTCGCAGGAAGCTAAAGACATGGCTGTTTGACAACTAATCAAGCCGGCTTTTAGAGCTGTCCGCAAGCGCCATGAGACTTTCGAGTGATTTGTGCGCTGAATAAATGTCCCTGATTTGATTTGATTTGATATGTACAGGAAGGTGTCCCTTCCTGTACATAAACAAACCTTTTATTTAAAAATGCCATTTTGTAACTTTCATGTGTGCTGCACGAAGCAGCATACATAAAAGTTACAAAATGGTATTTTGGGACTGTTTATGTGCAGGAAGGGACACTTCCTACACATAACCAACCCTCCCCTGCACAGGGACACCTGCGTTGGCATAAGGGCCTAGATGTAGGTAAATGTGAATTACCGATTCATAAATACCGAATTTTACCGATTCGGTATTCATGAATCGGTAAATCAAATGTAGGTAGAAATTCGGTAACAAAATTCCGAATCGGTAGGATTTGGTATTTACCGATTCGGTAATTTCAGAATCGGTATATGTCATTGATTCCTATGGGCCTTGAAGCCCATAGGATTCAATGGCAGATACCGATTCGGTAATTACCGAATCGGTAAAAATACCGAATTAACAAGGGGGACAGGGTGTCACTTTGACACCCTGTTGCACCCCTATTTCTGGCTTGTGTGCCATGTGACACACAGACATGCCCTTAGGGCATGTATGTGTGCCACATGGCACAGGTGTACATGCACAGATGTGCATGTACACTGGAATTTGTTATTTATCATGTAATAGTACTACATGGTAAATAACGAATCGGTAATGGCCAGTGCCACCTACATCTGTAATTACCGATTCGGTATATTTACCGATTCGGTATTTTACAGAATCGGTAAATTTACCGAATCAGTAAATATACCGATTCTGTCAATAAAATGCAACCTACATGTCAATTCCCAAATACCGGTCGGTAACAGCCGAAATCGGCCGTTACCGACCGGTAATTGGCGACCTACATTGGGCCCTAAGTGTTAAACTTAGCACCATCGCAAAAGGAAACGCAGGGCTACACCACATTCTTGTAAATATGGTGCAGCCTTGTGTTTCAGATTTGGCGGAGCGTGGTGTTAAATCAAGGAGGCTAACGACACGCTCCTCCACTTTCTAGTACATATCCCCCTTAATCTGATCATCTTGTTAATATGGGTCTGAAGGGTCTGATTCCACCAGGGAGACAGACAGACCCTGAGGGAGGGAGCTAGGATAATTCCGCCCTCAGACGATCGCAGAGGTAGCCCTCAGTATCATCCTCTGTGCTGGTGGGCCCAGAGGCCAAGGACCACCGCCGCTTCTGCCATGTACACCTAAGAGCTAGGATTGGTCTCTGACGGGCACTTCAACCCCAGGAGGGGGAGCGCCTGGTGGACCACTTTTGGGTGACATGTGGCAGGCTCTATAATCCCATCCTTTTGGAGGTGGGGCAGGTGCTGCATCATGTAATAGGCAATATTTATGAGAAATGTAGCAAAAATTATGCAAAATTTCGCTGAGTTACATAGAAAGTCAGCGAGGTTGTGTGGATTTTCACAAACAGGTGGAATTGACACGTTGCTATGGTTTTTAGCGCTGGGAGTTTGTTTGGCGATGCAAAATCGGTGCCGGGGACGCTACTTCTTTGCTGGTGCTTGAGAAGCTTTATCACTGCGAACGGTAGTGACTCCCCACGACTGCCCATGTTGAGTAAATCTCAGCGGGTGCTGTCCTAGCACCCAAAAATCGCGCTACGGAACTCCAATTCTCACTCACCAACTTAACATTGGAGAGTTGCGCACAAGCTTCCATGAGGCGGTTGAAGAAGTTTTGCAGGAATTCCATGTTACAAGAGTAACGCGGAGTGGGCAAACCTCCGCGAACTCAACAGATGGAGCAGAATTTATCGCCCACCCCTAATTGGGACGGCCCCACAGAAGTTGAGTTCAAGATCAATGTTCACTACAAGCAGACAGAACTCATCTAAGTCATGGTGCTACTACTTCTGGGACATGACTGAGCAGTAATCTTACCACATGTGAGAACATTGAACTTTTATCTCCAGTCATCAGTGGACAGAGCAGACCCAGAGACACCCAGATGGAAAAAGATGTCCCCATCCCCAGGAAGGTGCGACAAGCCCTGCTTCGAATAAATCAATCTCTGCAATAGATGTTCAGGGGGAGCTTTTGAATCTGCAGCTCAACCTGGACAATCCTTGCCCGATACAGCCCATCTGGTTGACTGACGGGGTTAAAAAAAAACCTGCGAAACCACAAAAGAAGGACCACCCCATAATAGTCCTGAAAGAATCACATACCCCCACACCGTACATTGGAAAATCTTGTTCTACATCATATCTGCCCTCAACGTACTACCACTGGTAACTCCACCCGCAAAAATATTGTCGTAAGTGACCATTTGGGACAGAAATTCCTCTTTCCAGAACTTTCTTTCAATCACTCACCACCACAAATTCTTTAGCTTCAATAACCAAATACCAAGGCTTTTTCAGACCATTTTGTTAGCATTGTAAATCCACCCCTTTACGTTGAAACTGCCACTGACAACGTTTTTGTGTTCCTCTCTGAAACACTATCCCAAAATGGTCTTTCATGCAACTCTCAGTCCAAACTGCAGCTTCGTCGTCATACCCTATGTTGACAACTTTGGGGCATATTTGCAACAAGTAGCGATAATTATCGCTGACCTTGTACACCGCATTATTTTCTATCTCTGGAATATTTCGCCAGGATAGCATTGTATTAACAACGTTTAGTGCCATGGCGATGAATATTCCAGCGATAGCGCCCATTTCATTTTCAGCGATGTTCCATGTAAAACGGCGGTATGCTTGATAATACAACCCTGTGGTCGTATCACACAAATCCACCTCCCATGTTAGGTATGCCTTAGTCAGGAATTTAACAGACGTTAAATTCCTGCGTTAAGGCATACGTAGCCCAATTAAAATAATCGCTTCCCCACGTTGTAAATATCGCAACATTTACCCATGTTGTTCCCACAAACGCGCCTACTTTGCATCTCATTAGCGATGTGAAGTTAGGCGTGCTGGAAACGGGAGCAAAATCAGCAAAACACACGATAGCATGTCTTTGCTGATAAGGCAATGAAATTATCGGCGCTTTTCCGGCCGAAAAGGGCCGCAAAAGCAGCGATCATTTTACATCACCGCCTTGTTAATATGCCCCTTTATTCTTCACAACCCTGGTAATGTTAGTAGGACAACATTCTCCAATTCTCAAAGAAAATACTTCCTCACCAGAAGAGGGGAATATTCCCTCGTCACTAAATAAGCCTCAAGAAAATGCACCTTGATTATGACAACCCACCAAACAAGCATTGGCATAGCCAATAGATCTCGCCTTTGGGACCTTATAAGCCTTATAGCCGTGCAGACATGCGATCAAAATGATATCAGAGATGAGAGAACTGGATGCCTTCATTCCACTGAGGTCTGGGCAATCAGGGAGAATACGGGCAGTACAATGTGTGAAAACAAAAGGATTATGAATATGTTGATATGGCACTTCAAGTGGAACCGGTGGTCCGTCAAGAAAGTGTCTCTACTCCCACTGAGGCATGTCAAGGTAATAAAAGTGAGAGTCAAAGGAAGACCGTTAGGTCATATGATAGGAAGTCATTAAAGGCAAAATGCTTCAGAGACAGGAAGCCCCTTGAATGTTTCATTCCTTCCTGGATATAAATGTGTAGCACCATCTGGGCTCCGGCAAGGAGGGGGCCACAGGTTGGCTTCCGTAACTGGTGGGACACTGTGAGGGCTGCACCAACCCTGGCAGGGTGGGTGTTCAGGGGAGAGATGTAAATGTCATGGTACTTATAGAGCGCACTGTCACCAGACGGTCACCTTGCGGTGTCGCCTATTCGGCTTCCTGGCGCTGATACTCATACAGCTGTGGAACCCCTCCTGGCATTCCCTGTGAGGTGTCCACTCCTGGGCACCCCCAGGTTGAAGCCAGGCATCCTTAGCGCTGCTGGGGTCGGTGTGGAGGCTAAGCAAGCTATTGCCCAGAGTTGCAGCGTGGGACCCGTGATTAGAATAGGCACCGAGGTGAGAATTAACAGGTCCGAGGAAATTGAGCCCGAGACCCCGGCGAGGCGGGAATCGAACCCTGGTCCCTGGCCAGAACTCTGCATCAGGGTCTGCCGCTCTAACCATTGAGCCACACTCCTCCGAGATGCCAGTGGCATGAGGACACAAGTGCTGGTGCGAGAGAGAGTGTGAACGTAGAGAAACAGCAGAAGGGTCTGTATGCCAAGTGTAGACACCAAGAAAGCGGATTTTAGGAAAGGGAGATAATGTAGGTGGTGTGGGAGGAATTTTGTATGTGTGCACGAGCGTATGTGTATGCAGGAAGCGCAGAGGGGGTCAAATCATATGTAGGAGGGTTGTGGGAAAGAAGGGAAGTAGCGTGGATACTTGCTGGGGTAGCGGGGGTTTCAGTACTGAAGGGAACAATGAAATAAAAAAGTAGAAAGAGAAGAATGAAAAGAGGATGGCATAAAAGAAAAAAATAAGAACCCGAAGGTAATGAATGAAGAATTGGTTCGTCCGCAGCATGGAAAGAAAAATGGCGGGTGTCTGTAAATTCGACAACACAAAATGTGATACATCATGCCTACCTTGAAATATGACCTTGTGTTAAACTTACCCTTGAACCTAACATTACCCTGAAGTATTTAAAATCCATGACAGGCAACAGTGCCCCACACACCATCCGACTAACTCCTCCTCTGCAGGCTGGGATGGTAGACAGCAGTCAGGCGCACTTAAGGAGGAGCAGTTACAAGGCAGTGGAGGGCGAGGGAAAATTGCTAAAAGCAGGGCTGATTTACGAGCAGGTTGTCTTGAGGTTCCGGTCATCGTCCAGGTCCTGTGGGTAGTTGGCCACTTTGTCGCCCAGTATCATCAGGCATTCTGAGCAGCCCCTAAAGACCGTATTGCATAGCATTTGCCTGCTGCCCTCATTGCTAGCACAGGGTACGCAGGTGGAAAAGTGTCAATCTTATGGACAAAAAGCAATTAGAGAGACAGACGAGAGTGAAAGAGGAGATGAGGAGAGAGAGATAAATAGAGAGAACGATGGATGGAAAAAGTGAATTTACGCAAGGAGATGAAGGAAGTGGTTTGAGCATTTTTGCCATTGCTGCTTTTGATTTTCCAGCTTGCAAAGATTTCAGTAAAAATGTCACATGGGCTGCTTCGTCACGGTCTTAGTGTTTACATCTCTGTGTATCGATTCAAAATAAATTGTATCAGTTAAACACTTTTGGTAGGCTTTATGCATGTCCGGTGGCACTAATTATATTTCTAACTAACAACAGGAAACCCTTAGGATATGGCGTGACAAACAGAGCTGCCAACTTTGTGCCCGGGAACCAGATTCACATCTCAGCTTTGGCTTTATAAAAAATATGCAGATGGTAACAAATAAAGTTAAACTTATTATTATTATAGTTGAACATGCACAGTTACCCAATTATGTGAACAAACGGTGCTGGAGCAAAAGAAAACAAGGCGGGGGAGTGAATTCAAGGAACAGGCGCCCTCTGAACTCGAAATATAAATGTATGTGTGTTTGTTGCCTCTAGAGCCATCACAGGAGGGGGGAAGTGCATGGAATAGGCACCCTCAGAATGCGTCTGATGAGCAGGAAACGCATGTTAGCTCAAAAGCGAAAGTCAACAAAAACAAGTTGTCCGGTTCAAGCTGCGCATGACCGCGCTGTGTTTAATGATCCATGGCGAGGAATGCAGCTGGCATCCTGCGCGCCGCTGCTCGCTCGTGACAGCTGGAGGCTGTGGAAGTGAACATTTACAGAAAAGGTGGGACATGCACCCGTCTTTGGCCAATTACGTGCTTTCATTTTTGAAAGACACTCGCAAAGACCAATAGAATGTGTGGAAGTTGAAAAACCACACAGACACGTTTTGAGACAGTCTGGAGTGATTCCAAGAGGCCTCCCCATAGTGCAGCGCATGTGCGCTGCGCTAGGCTCGACCTAAAAATCAGGACAACATATTCAGTTGTCTCAACTACTCCTTTCTCACAACTCCAAGAACAGTTTGCTCAAGACCTTCAGAAATGTAGCTGGAAATATGCAACACTCAAGATTCAAAATGACACCTTAAGAATTCTGGATCAAGGCAAAGCCTGTCTTTTTTTCTGTTTTTATTTTTGCTGTGTTATGTTCCTGTTCCAATACCCGTCTAAACCTTCTGGCCTTCAGGAGGGTGGATGGTACATTGGTCAAATTCAAAACAAAAGAAGGAAAGAGGAAATGTTATTGTAAAACCTTAACATCTCCCTTTAATTACAATATATTACCAAGTGGTGTAAGGTGTTCCTAATGCAGAGGAATAGTTAATAGGTTTTTGATTCTTTGGCCCTGCGTATATACCTATATAGGGTTATTAAGGGGTCCTTGAACATTTCACAGCATGCTGCATCTTTGGACTCTCACCCAGAAGGATGCTAACACAGCCTCCAGACCTTAGAGCTTTCCTCCAAGCAGGTAGAGGATTTAATGCCTTCAGTACAGCCTCTGATGCAGCATCTGCTCCGGGGGGACTAAGTGAGGGTCATGGTTTGCTCCCACTCCACATAGTTTTTTGTTTTGTTATTGAAAAACAAAAAAGAAATGTCCATATCATGCTGGTAGTCCTTTCAAGTGCATGGGGCGGGGGGTCATTTTTTGGGATTCCTGTTTGGAAACCAGAGGCTTTCTCTGGTGGTCTGGAACTGGAAAATACTTTGTGATGCCTGCCCTAAAAAGGGTGGAAGGCTCGGGGGACTTTGACTCCTGACCTGATGTCCATGAAAGGTTTATGTAGGTGGAGCCGGCATAGGATCCTTCCCCTAATCTTAATAGGGCACCGGAATGCTTAGTTTGGCATAGGGACATCCAGCACGCTTGGACCGGGTACTCCATCTACAAAAATCTAAATACGGCCTCTATCCGCTAAGATGGAGTACACCAAACTTTTCTGATCGGGTTTCCTCATATCTGGATTCCAATTGTTAAAAATAGACTTCTTCGGATAGATCCTCAATACGTGCCCTAAATCCGGTATCCCATAAGGTTCAATTCTCTCGCCCTCTCTTTTTAATCTACATTGTGAACCTCCAGGCAGAATGATAACAGAGAAAAACTTATTTGTATGTTAGGAGGCTGATTAGACTCATCTTTACCAGTGTCCAAACCCATAGCAAACCCTTGTTTGATGTTCCTTCCTATCTCCCCCTTGGCATTTCTCCTTCACTCCCCCCCGTGCCAAATGTTTAGGCTTTATCAACCAAAACATGACAGAGTGCATCACAAGATTTACAAACACCTTCTCTCCTTAGGAAGCTCAAACCCTCCATTCCACTCTATAAAACACATCTCAGCAGAGGCAACACTGCATCCGGGCCTTCCAAAATGCACAAGTGCATCCCTCAAAGTCGTCCTTAATGCAGCAGCTAGACTGGTCACAGGCGCTAGGAAATCGGTCCAGTAACATATCAGGATCAGTTCTGGTCTCAAAGTTTGCAGGAAAGACTTACAGGCACATGCATCAACGTAGGATTTTGCGAGTCCTTAATTGCGATAATTAAGGAATGGAAATTAAGGAATTGCAAAAGCCTATGCATGTAGGAATCGCTATAAAAATAGCGATTCCTGCACATTCCTTATCTGCGACTTGTAAAATGTGAGTCGCAAATAAGGAATGCCTTCCCATTCATTCTTATAGGCCAATAGAAATGAATGGGAAATTGCATGCGCAATTTGCGAGTACCACTTGGTCCGCGCCAATTACGCATGCAATTTCAGGGAGCAAGGGTGAAACAAAACCTAAGTAGGATTTATCAAGCCACACACGGCTACCTTGCATGCCCTGAGTGGCTCGATAAACCCAGAGTGACACAGCGCAGCACATATTTCTGCGTTGCTTTACTCAGTCCTGGGAAGGCGTTACGTGGGTAGAGCATGAGTGTTCCTACACAAAACCCATGGATTTTGAAGCATTCAAAGATTTACCAATACCGGCAGACCTGAGAATGCATAAGAATGTTATGCCTTCACAGAGGTGGTGGAACAAGGAAAACATCTTTATTTCTTCTAGTTTCTTCCTCTTTCAATTTGTGCTGCGTTCCGCAGCACACATAGAAAGAGGAAATGTCCTCTGAGGATTGTTTTTGTGCAGGAAGGTGCCCCTTCTGGCACGAAAACAATCCTGCTTACAACGCAGGCACCCTTGCACCATGGCACAGGGGTGCCGGCAACGGTGTTAGGGAGCCAAGACTATACCAGCTCATGGTAAGGACCGGAATGTGCCGTATATTAAGTACAGCACATTCCTGCAAAGTAACTTGTTGCACTGCACTGCCTGATGTCTTAGTAAATATGGCACTGTGAGCTTATAATAATTAGGATCTTTGGTGCTTGACCACATTGGGATTGCTTGTCTAAAAACAATTATGATTCTTATTAAAATGTATTAAATATATATAATTTTTAACGAGGAGTTCATGTGCAAACAGTTCTTAAAACACGGTATACTTTCTTTTGAGTATAATGATTAGTTAAACTTTAACAAAAAGTTCTTGGAGTGCTAGCACGTTCTACAACGTTTATAGAACTATTTAAAAAGTTGGAAATAACAAATCGCAGATGTATTAGGGTAGATCGTACACGAAACATATCTAAACGCACAGCAAGATGCGTTTACAGTTAGAATGAAAAATAGAAAGTTAGTTATCAGTTTGCAAAAGGTTTTATTTATCAGTGAACAACCTTATATGTGTGTGTTTTCATGTTTTTTCAAATATTTTTTCTAGTACTTTTTAAAGAAATTATCATGAGTTGCTCACATTACAATTTATTGTTAATTGTTTGTAAACATTTTTTTAGGTTTCTTATGAAAATGTAGAATTGATTTAATTGATTTTTACGATTTATTTTCTAATTTAAAATTATAGCTCAGACAATTCTAAAAACTCTATAGGAATTTTTAATAATTTTAAATTACATAACAGTTTTATTTTCTTTAATTGAGCATATAAAAATGATCGAAGGCATTGTACAATTTTAATGAAGTAGTATATCTAGCTAAATTGGAATTAATTAGTTGGACACCAAGTAAAAAATGTTGATCTTTTTTGAGAGATAACTTAAATTTGACTTAAAGCACGCATACATTTTGACATTTATTTAGGTGACAACACCAACCTCTCTTTTAAACAAAATAGAGGTATTAGGACCTTCCCATTCTTTGAAAGCAAGACAAGGTTAGGACGTAGTTTAAATTTGTATGACTGCTGGTCATACAAATGTTCTCATTACTGAAACCAGGCTATTTGATTAAAAAAAACAGGACAATTGAACTAGTGACTAACTATCAAAACAAAGCAGGTAAAAATTTGATATTGTGACAACGATGTCTAGTTAATAAGCTGACCAGAGTCAAGAAGTTTTTTAAAGAAACCTTTTCAACGCTAGATGTTATGGGTGTAATATACGAGTATTATCTAGGAATATTACGTGTGATCACAAGTTTGTGAGACAAGGCAAAATGCCTTAGAGATATTGGGCCCGATTCACAGAACTAACTTAAGACAAAATCCTAAACTTACTAATTCACAGAAGTTAGGATTTTGTCTTAAGTTTGTCTTAAAACAGACTTAAAACAGTCTTAAGACAGACTTAAGACAAAATCTTACCTTAAGTCTGTCTTAAGTCTGTCTTAAGACAAACTTAAGACAAAATCCTAACTTCTGTGAATACCAAAAGTAATAAGTTTAGGATTTTGTCTTAAATTAGTTCTGTGAATGGGGCCCATTGAATGGCTACATTAATAACAAGAGTGAAATGGGCCATCTCAGCGATGGCCACAAGCAAAACAAAAGACGCTCTGGGGCTAAAAGGCTGATGAAACCAGAGGGATAGAAATATACTGAAAACACAATTTTTGGGTGTTAGACAACAAAACAGTTTCAGGCATATACCTTTTAAGTAAGTAAAATAAATATTTATAATTAAATATGAGTTACAGTTCAGCAGTTGGAATCCTGTGACAAATCCATTGCTCTTCTCTGCAAATCAGCTACATTCTGTGAGTTTTCATATTCCTTGTCATTGGGATCGAAGAAAGAATTTGGGATTAAAGAAAAAAATTGGGATGAACAAAATTGGGAACTTTGGATGAAAGTAGCCAAAGTAGCCCACACATTTCCAACTACAATAAATTATTTTTGTGAAAAGGCTGTATAGGTCAATTGAAAAGATGTGCCTAAGACACATAAAAAAAAGAGGTACAATATCAAATTTGAATCCTAGCTCCTGTGCATGTTCGATGTCTGGTAATTTAGATTCTTTTATTGCTGGAGTCATTTTAACCCGCCTTGTGCCGCACACTGGCTCTATGTAAAAACACAGTATCATGTAAATTCAAGTAGCACATGTGTTGTGAGTTGACTCCCTGTCAATATTTCAGGCAGAAGCTGCCCGGGCCAGATGGAAATGCTGCTAGGGTTGGGGCGCTTTCAGTTGCACCCGAAGCAAGGAACTGTCACTGTCCCTCTACCCCTGAGACTTGTTGGACATTGTATTCTGTAGACTCCAGCAAACTCTTAGTTGATAAGAGGTATGTTTTTCATTAGCGGTGTACCAGGAACCCTGGGTTTTAATCCCTTTACTCTGCTTCAGCAGAATGTGGGCTATTCTGGACAAATAGCTTCCCTTACATAGTGGGGTAATAAAGGATCACAATGTCAAAAGTGATTCTAAACCAAGACCTTAGGGGATCTGCCCTTCTGTCCAGTGCCGGCTGAAACAAATCTGTACCCACCCCCATGTCACACGTTGGAGCTGGACTGCGTCATCCCCGGAGGTCCCCTTTGTGGCACCGCGATGTAGGGACACAGCTGACGCTCCTGTTTTTCATTGGTACCCCTTGTCTAAAAATACTAATTCATTTCAGATGAACAAGTCACTCGCCATCGATAACATCAGCAAGTAGCCAAGGGACGTCTTATTTTTAAATTTACCCGGACAAGTGTTTTCCGCCCTATGGAAAAGGGTATTGTGGCTACATAAACTGTTAAATAAATATCTTGTTCCCTGATGATTTTGGTTATTCTATTTATGGATTTTCCATTCACAGAATTCTATTTTCCCTTCACTATCAGCCCGCTTATTTACAAAGGCCACGCCTCTTTCGGGGTACAGACACCTCTCTTTAGCTTTGATCGTCAGATGTTCCCCGGCTCTCCTTGCATATGGAATCATTATGGTTAAGGTGAAAAACAGACCCTCCCAAAAGAATACAGGGAGAGTTCTGCCCTACAGAGAATCAACATCTTGTCGAAGGTCCATTTGATACCTTCACCCCAGCAGAAGTAAAACTAGGCCCTTCATGGCCAACAATTCTACCGGCCGCTTTAAAGACAAAATAAACCTTTCTACTCTTCTGACGTTGCTGAAATACTCTGACAAATGTCATATATTGTTGCATTGTAATTTGGGCATCTGCACGTTTTGCATATTTTTAAAAACAAAAGTTTTTTATTTATTCAAAAAGTCACTAGGGCTTTCAGCCAAAGATTTCCTACTTTCTCCACCATGGAGATGAAAACTGTTAATTCAACTTATTACACATAGGAATATTACATTTAATTAAACAATTGTGTTCTATCTTGCAGAGGAGTGTGTCGAGTAATTATTGTTCTTATGCCTACATTAAGCAATAAGTCACATTCATTTAGGGCTATTTGTCTATGATGATCTTAGCTTGGCGCTTCAACCTCCTGGCGCCACGAGAGTTACACTCTGCATAAACCCAAGACTTTACTGTCTGCCGTTGCAAGAAAAATATTAAAAACAAACAATTTATGTATGATAAATGCTATATATTTATCCTATGATAAATGCAGGCACATTTCCATTTCAAATATTCAATTTAAACAAGGGATATCTGTTTCTTTAATATTAAATTTCCTCTCACAATAGATATATGAGAACACAGTGAGGCGAGCAGACTGCATTCCTATGAATATTAACAGAATTTATACATAAGAATATTTGAATGCGCACGTTCACCCCCAAAGGGGCATCTTTGTATGAATAACATGTTTATTGTTACCCAACTCAATGGTACTCATTTTATTGACCTCAGAAAGATGAGTGGACCCTTTGAGATTTTAACCTGTGACCATGAGGTCACACACAAGCCCCTGCAGTGGGCATCTTAGTCCACTAAGCCACCAGACACAAGTGTTCAATCGTTTAAAATGTACCAAATGTCTAGGGACTAATATTAGATTTTGGCCGCTGCGTGAATTTTCTTGTGGTACTTATATCATTAAGTGATGTAATGTTCGATACCATGAGTTGGGGGGTATTTTGCACAAATTTAGTGCTGAGTTTTGCATCTGTAGCGGGAGGGGGGGGTCACTTCCTTTGTTACATTGTAATTTCTTTATTCATATTCACTTTTTTAGTGTAATGGGATCAGCTTGTGAGAAAGGGGTTTCAACTTGTTCCAGAAATCCACGAAAGAATGACTTTACATGTGCCTACACTTAGATAGTATGACCAAGCCTGACAAAAAACATATGAATGTTGGTACTCATAAAGCAACTAAGTGGCATTTAAATCTATCAGGACTTCTATGGCTGTCCTAGCCAAAGAACCACTCCATCATCAAAGGACCAGAAGACCTCACACTGCATCCCACCAGATAATGCTGCCAGCGTGTGTGAAACCACTATGGATTAGACTTCCACAACTTTGATGACTTTCTTACCCTGAAAATTGAATCCAGAAGGTGCTGAATGCATCCAATGGCATTTACAGGGCCTCTTCCATCCTTCGATGCATCCTTTTTCACCGTTGGTACCACGCGACTCCGACTCCAGTGGTGAGGATAGTTACTTCGATATGTGTTTATTGCAGATAGTGTGAGTACCTTCATCCCTGATTCTGTAAATTCTTTCAACAAAATATTTATAGTAACTTCTGGAATAGTCCTGGATAATCCTGAAAGAATATGTGCATTGTTTTTGAGATAGTTCAGCTAAAGCACAGCATCATTTATACAATCTTGATAACTTCTAAGGAAGTGGGGGGCTGTGCCGCTGGACTGGCCTATCATGGAAACAACTAACTCTTTTCTTCTGAAGCCTTCAGGATGGAAGGAATTAGTTTTTTGATTTCCATGAGCAGTTGGACAGGAGAGAATCCATCAAAATGTAAACATGTGACTTTGTCAATCTTCCAAGAGAGATGTTCTAATTTAATGCGACTCAAACCATCAATTCAACACACTTGGTCATTGAAGCACATTGCAGCGCATTAAGACTTTTTAAACAATGTATTTTGTCGCCTACAGCTACCCCTGAAACGCAATAGCTGCTGCCTGCCCATGACTTAATGTAAATACATTAATCGCATATGAGAGCTTGCAAACTATATTTTCATCTGAAAATAAATAAAAATTCAGTTAGATAAGATAAAAAATAAATAAAGGGAAAACTACCAATAAGTATGGATTGTATTTAGACTTCAGTCGCCCACAGTTGTTTTTTAATGTAACATCTTTATTATTTTGATGCAGATATGAGGATTGTTTTGATCACAAGAGCAAACAGCTTGCATAAAATGTTAATGGTGTCCATATCTAGAATATTCCTCTTCAATCATTTTTAAGTTTTTTTTTTTTTTTAAACATCTCAGCAGGCAAGGTTTGGGTTCAGTCTCCATGTCCTATTAGAAAGAGGGTCGAGTTCGGGATCTTAAGATCCCGCCGTGGCAGTTTTTCTTCTTCGGGCCGCTCCGCGGAGGTGGTTGTCGCGCGAGGCCGCGTTCGGTTATGTGCACTCCTGGTTGACTTTGGCCCCGTTCATGGTGGGTGTCCCTGAACTTTTCCTCGAGCGCTGTTGCTTTTCCCCCAGTTCATGCAGCGACGGTTCTCTGTACATGCACACTGCAAGAGAAATGAGACAACTTAGCGTTTGTTCTCTGTGAAACAAACAAATTTGCACAGATAGAAGAAACCAGTTTCAACAGTTCGATAGGTGATTTCATTTTACCTACATTACCATCATTAAGTAATTACAACAAAAAAAGTTTGCGACAGACCTTTCAGAAGAATTGTTTTAATTTATTAGATTTCACTCTGGAGATATGTAAATCACATCTCACATTATCGAGTATCACCCTACTGTCTAGGGTTCAAATAGCTACAGAAGACATGAGGTTAATGGTCAGTAGATACTACGAGGGCCAATCGAACTGCCCTCACCCATCGAGTTGTACCACACAATCGCACTTAGGGGCATATTTTTTTAGCTCCTTCCACCGCCTTTGGTTCACTTTTTTGCGATGCTCCGGTGGCGCAAATCAAAAAATCATATTTATGAGGTCACGCAAATTCACTTTGCGTGGCTTTGAATGGCCTGATAGATACGGAGTAAGGCAAGGCAGTGCAAACTGCTGCGTTTCCATACTCTGTGTTAGGGAGGCTTTCCATGGGTGTTCCCAAACAAAACACATGGATTTTGTTGCTTCCCCAGATTTATAAAAACATGTAAACCTGGGGATGTACCAAACCCTGACCCTCCCCGCGGAGTCGAAAGGAGGAGAAATAACTTTATTTCTCCTAGTTTCTTCCTATTTCTATATGTGCTGTAGAATGCAGCACACATACAAATGGGAAAGATCCTCTCAGGATTGCTTTTGAGCAGGAAGGTGCCCCTTCTTGCACAAAAGCAAGCCTGCTGACAACACCTGCACAAAAATAATCCTGCTCACAACTCAGGCACCCTTGCTCCATGGGGCAAGGGTGCCTGCATTGGCAATAGGCTGCCGAAAAGGCGCTGGGGGAAAGGACAACAATGAACTTTATAAGATAAAAATGGTGCATTCTTGTCCTTTCCCTTTGACTTGGGGCAGCGCACCAAGGTGACTTTTTGCACTGCCCTGCACCAAACCTCTATAACCCCTTTAGCGCGGCACAAAATCCGCCCCGCTGCGGGCGTTCTATTGTGCGGGCGGGCCGCGTCGTCCAACGGACGTGCGCAGCACTACTGAGGTAGTGCTCGCGACGGCTGTTGGCCGACGACAGCAACGAAGGGGATAAATCTGCTCGGTAGGGTGACAAGCATTGCAAACCCACAGCAATAGACCAAAGGTTACATTCTGTACCCTGGACACTCAGATGGACTTCACCAAGGCTGGAACCAAGACTACACATTACTTTGAGGAAGCACAACTTATATCTTCAGACAAACTCTTTCATGTGGTGGAGACCCAAGATGAAAATTTTTATGGCCTCATTTACGAGGAATTGATGCAGCGCCGTGCCACAAGCCATTTCGCTGCACTGAGCTGCATCATGTTAAAAACACAGGGATACACAGTATATATATTTTTTTATAACCAACACTATTGAAAAAATGCACAGTATTAACAGCAATATAGGGTATCCCACTGCTCTACCCTGGGCTGGCGCTAAAACAGCAGCCATGCTCCAACGCAGGCACTCTTGCACCAGGGTGGAAGGATGCCTGTGTTGCAGGGATGATTGGTGTTGTGCAGGAAAGGACACCTTCCTGCACAAAACAATCTGATGACATTTTCCTCTTTCTATGTGTGCTGCAGAATGCAGCGCACATAGAAAGGGAAAAAACGATTAGAAATAAAAGTATTTCTCCTTGTTGCACCACTCTCTTGCCTCCCCTTCGGTTCCCAGGTTAACGAAATATTGTAAATCTAGGAATGCGGCAGAAACCATGAGTGTTGCATGGAATACTTACAGCAACGAATGTAGCACGTTACAACATGTGCTTTTACGACGCAGTAGGTAAAAACGCGGTTGTTACAACAACCGTGTTGTTACCACGCGTGGCATTACATCGCAAGTCGTTTCTACGACTTGCTGTAGGGGGTGCACTGGACTTAGGAATAGTATTAATTACTATTCCTACTGCAGTTACCGCAACAGCAGGGAAGGTGTTGGATTTAAAATCCAACACATTTCCTGGTGTTGCTCGCCACCTAGCGCAAATCTTGTTATGTAAAGGCACGCGTGGTAACAACGCGGACGTTGTAACAACCGGGTTGTTATGTACCTGCATGGTATTGACAGCATTGAAAACGCTGTTTCCCACAGCAACACCCATAGCACGCCTCACGCAAAGTAATGCGTGAAAAGGGGCCATATTGTACAAGGCCATGAAAAGTCACGCAGGGTGGCTTAGTGTGGCCTTGTAAATATGGGCCAGCACACTGCACCGCCGGTGCATCAAAAAAGTGAGGGACCAGTGGCGCAAGGTCCCTCACTTGTTAGTAAGTCCCTTAGTTCCTCAGTTTTCGTTTTAAGTGAAAAAATCTAATTGTTGTATACATTTGGTTTCAAAGTTTCTGTTGTTTTACTTCTGCGAAGGACGCACTTGTGCGGTATTAGAATGTTGTGGTCTAGGACAGGACATAATCCAAGAGACTATTTGTGATGATGGAGCCTAATCCATCGAAGGTTCGCCTGGATGTCCACAGCAGTCGCTTAGGTTTTTTTTACTTCCATCCATTCTACACCCAGAGAATAAATACTGGGTCTGACCATCTCCAGTTGTTTTTACTATATGGCCTGCTAGTGTATTATAATTTATAATACTCATTTAAAAAAATTATTATTGTATATTGTAATATTAGCAAAAGTCATAGATTATGAACGCCCCTCTAAAGGTGAACTCATTAAATATTCAAACTGTGTTTGTGTGATAGTGAGGTCCCCAACAAAAGCACATCACACCAATAACACCGGAGACAGAAGCCTGGCCGCGGCAACCCACCTTTCTCACCATACACCACTGGGGAAGATCACCGCACATATAGAAGATAGACAACAAATTATAATCTTGGATGCTGTTCATGTTTATGATGGTTTCACCAGGCTTCACTCGATTCCCTTTCAGAGTTACCAGTTTCATCGGTATGTAAGGATGAACGGCGTGGGTGCCAGGCTGGACTGATGATTTACCAGCATACGGCCTAACTCGGTAGTTAGTATATATCTGTGGGTGCTAGTTCACTAACCTAACATTCCTTGAGGTACCCGTATTTAGAGATGGACCATAGCTAAGGCTCCCTGTTTTACATTTTTATGGATTTTTACAGATAAATACTGACAGAAAACAATCTCTTTTCTGTCTGCATTTGTTTTTAAAAGTGGATAAATACAGAAAAGTGTGCTGCTCTTAAGTGACTCTCCGTGCTGTCTTTTATGAATTGTAACCCAACAGCTGAGCAGATAGTCAGCATGGGAAATTAAAAAAACAGGGTGACATTTCTTTAAATAATGGCATTTGTTAATATACATTTGTGGTATAATGGTAGTATTTACCAGTGTATGTATTCCTATGTAATATGTTCCTGCTTAAGTAGCTAAAACACGACAGACATTAAAGTATGAGTGCGCATCTATCAGTTAAATAAATATGGATATGAACAGTTTTACAACGTCATTTATATGCAAAACACAAAATATATATGGATAAATACAGACTGAAATCTTAAAAAAATAAATACCATTAAACCGGGAGCCCTAACCATAACCCAGTCTTCTGTTCTGATACAGAGGCATTCTCCTTGTCATGGATCTGGGATGTTAATCAGTTCACCCTCGAGGCATCCACGCTTTGCTGCTCAATGGTTCAATGGGGAGAGGAGTTGGCCTAACGGCTAGAGCGGTCGACCTCGAATCTGGGGAACCGGGTTCAAGTCTCGGCAATGACGCTGAACATCCTGTGATTCTGGGCAAATCACTTAATCTCGCCGTGCCTAACAAAAATGATGAATGTGTCCTCATGTAATGCAACTGGTGCTATGTAAAGCGCTCTGATACCCGATTTTGGTCAAGTTTGCGCTATATAAAACTCTGTAAAAAAAATGGCCGGAGTACGGTCTGTGCCCTACTTACCTGCTCAACTACCTTCACAATAGTAGAGCACAAAATGAGACTGTCGCGAATATCTCTGTCACATGAAATCTGGTGGAGGGGTCACCTCTTTTCTGCCCATCCAAATGTCTCAGTTGAAACTAACATCTTTCCGCTCTACAATCACCGGCATCTCCCTAAGATGAAGCCCCTTGCAAGCCTTCTTCACCACTGCAAACTGAACTACTAACTATGAAGTGAAGTGAAGTGAAGTGGAGTCAAAGAAAGTTTGTATAGCGCAATGAGGAATCAAGGCCCCTCCTGGCACTTTAATAGATTGGCTTGACCAGAGAAACAAGTTAAATCCGCTAGATTTTAGAGTCTGACCATAAAGGCTGAATTATAGGTTTCAGGGCGTAGGTCCAAAGAAGAGTGTTCCATAATTGAGCTCCTGGAAGATGCAATCTGTTTGGGCTGAGATTGGTCAGAGAGGCCACATGTTTGTCAACAATATCATGATGGTTGGTCAATTATGGACAGCTTCAAGCATGTGTTCAATTAATGCATTGACCCTGGCTGCAATCCAGTGATTCAAAGAGGAATGTTGCTCCTAGGCTTGGTGGCGTCTTTCTCTTGCCTCCTTCCTGGTGATAGGTCTCAGTTCACCCTGAGAAGGAGGACCTTGGAATGTTTCTTGATGCAGCTGCTTCCTGAATGCACAGGTTGGAAGAGGAGGCGGTTCTTTCAGAAATGAGAAACCTCGAAAAATTCCTATATTTGCGACCCACCACTTGATCAAAGTTGAACAAACACTGAAGACCACCAAAGACCACCAACATGATATCCGTCTAATATTCACCCACCTTGCCCTTGATACAGATGAGTGTGCTGATAGACTGAGAGATGCCCCACTCATGAGCGGTGGCCTCTATGTGCCGGTCCGTCACACACTCCTTGTTGAATTAGGACATAACACTACGCTACGGGCGTTTGTCAACTGTATATTCAATTTACAAAGGTGAAAGATGAAAATTCTCTCTTCATTTATCAATTTTTTAGTTTAAGCTGGGATGTTTTGGCAATAAATATTTTGAAAGTTGCTCAAGGAGTTGTAGTAGACGGAAGAAGGAAATTGTTTATGCTCCTGGTGTGCTCGCGTCAAGACCAGGGAGGACAAGCTATCTCGCACATCTTTTAATATCCAAAGTTGCTGCTCTGAGACAGCCGGCTATGAATCATGAATTGTTTCGAAGATATGGGAATAAATTCAGACTTATCTTCTGAAAGGAGTCAGACATTTCTCATTCCCAGCTGCGGCCACTATCTAGGTGGGTAATGGATTTCAGTCGTGCAGGCTGACCATGGTGGTGGGAACACGAAACAAGAGACGGTCAGGCCTTTCCCTCCTTTAAGGATATTTATCAACACTACTGTCCAGCAGAACAATCTAGTATATATTTATTATTATTAGCCAATCAGAATGCTTTTTTAGCAGGCAATATATACCATTATTGGAATAATCACAGAACCTTCTAAAGGTACAGGTTCCTTGCAATTGAGATGTGTTGGCATCCCTTTTCATCAACCTCCTATCTCAGCTTGTGAATCACTCATTATTTTGTTTTCTCTTTTTTTCACTCATTATTGTGCTATGTTGTTCCACAGTAAGGGGAGGAGATGAAGTTCCAGGGCTCCGTGGCACTCCGAGCAACGTGCGGACACTGGTAATCTGTGCTGTACACACAGATGCAGGGACAGGCCACTGTGCAGGGAACTGTGCATGAGATCTTCGTGGTGGTCCTGCTACATGGGCTGATTCTCTTTTGTTCAGCACTCTATCTCCGCCTCTGTGTTCTCCTGTGGAGCCCTAAGGGAAGAGGCCTGGGTCATCTGGATGAAGGGTTCAGAAGAAGGCTCAATGCCCTCTTATTCAGCCATCACTGTACTCGGCCTCCGTAAGCATGCATGGTTATCCCCATGGCACAGACTCCTCCTCAATCCCGCACATGGCTCTCAAAGGTTTATCCCCCTGGCATAGACTCCTCCTCGTTCCCGCGTATTGCTCTCAAAGGTTTATCCCCATGGCACAGACTCCTCATCAATCCCACACATGGCTCTCAAAGGTTTATCCCCCTGGCATAGACTCCTCCTCTTTCCCGCGTATGGCTCTCAAAGGTTTATCCCCCTGGCATAGACTCCTCCTCTTTCCCGCGTATTGCTCTCAAAGGTTTATCCCCATGGCACAGACTCCTCATCAATCCCACACATGGCTCTCAAAGGTTTATCCCCCTGGCATAGACTCCTCTTCGATCCCGCGTGTGGCTCTCAAAGGTTTGTCTTCATGACATGACTCCTCCTTGATCCCGCATATGGCTCTCATAGATTTGTCCCCATGGCATAGATTCCTCCTTGATTCCTCGTATGGCTCTTAGAGATTTATCCCCCTTGCAGTGACTCCTCCTCAATCCCATTCATTGCTCTCAAAGGTTTATCCCAATGGCATAGACTCCTCCTCGATCCCATGTATGGCTCTCAAAGGTTTATCCCTCTGGCATAAACTCCTCCTCGATCCCTCGAATGGCTCTTAAAGGTTTATCCAATGACATAGACCTCTACTCGATCCAGAGCATGGCTCTAAAAGGTTTATCCCCATTGCACAGACTCCTCCTTGATCCCACGCATGGCTCTCAAAGGCTTATCACCATGGCACATGCTCCTCCTCGATCCCACGTATGGCTCTCAAAGGTTTATCACCATGGCATGGACTCATCTTCGATCGCTAGCATGGCTCTCAAAGGTTTATCCCCCTGGCATAGACTCCTCCTCTGTCCCGCACATGACTCTCAAAGGATTATTCCATGGCATAGACTCCTCCTTGATCCCGCGTATGGCTCTCAAAGTTTTATTCCCCTGGCATAGACTCCTCCCCAACTGCACTTATGGCTCTCAAAGCTTTATCCCGATGGCATTGTCTCCTCCTCAATCCCGGAATAGGCTCTCAAAGTTTTATCCCCATGGCAGACACTCCTCTTGGATCCCGTACATGGCTCTCAAAGGATTATCCCATGGCATAGACTCATCCTCAATCCTGCGCACGGTTGTCAAAGTATCATATTTATCAGGCTACAAGTGTTTTGTTCCCCAACCTACGCCTAAGTAGCAAAGCAACCTTTTACCTACATATGTCCACCTTGCTCTGCATAACGGTTCTAGCACTGCCCTTTTACCCAGTTATGTGCTGAATAAATGTCGGTTGGTTTCCTTGACACTAGCCTCATTTTTTATGCATGAGGATTCCTAATAATATTCCCTGCACATGACGTATATAACAGGATTAACATACTCTTTACAAAAGTCACTACTATCTATCCCAGGGTGCATAATTGAAAAATTTTGGTTTAGGCTCATTTACATCATCGTACTCACAACACATCTATTGTGGTAGGAACCCCGAGGCTATCTTTGTGGTATAAAAGAACCGCACCTTCACTAGGTAACGAGAGGAGACACTTCCACGCTGACACTGACGCAGAGGGCCCAGCAAGCTGTAGCTTCAACACGCAGTGGTCCGACATCCCTTGCGGGGTGTCTAACTCGTGACCAAGACTGGGTCCTTCTTTCTCTCCCATCAGGTAATAGAGTTGATTCTTTCATAGGGGATTCTTGGCTTTACACCCACATACATGCTAGGTACACTTAGGTGCTCTTAGGTAGGGTCCACATAGTAGGAGTACGCTTGAATACTGTCACCTTTATATGCCTGAATACATTCACTGTTTTAGCACCATGGTAGAATTCTACTTTCTTTTTACTTTGTCGGTGCTTGTAATCTCTTACATTTGCTTCTGTCTATTCATGGTCCCAGCAAACAAGTATTATACTAAAATGTCGCTGGCTCAGTAAATGCTCATTGAAAACCTCCCCAACCTTTATTCTGTGAATCTCTCTGAGACTAAGTGAGCACGATTGACTAGGTGAAAAGTACTGTAGTGTTTCCACGATCAATGAAGGATCAATGGTTGTCATGTTCAATGGTTGCCAGAAACTATTCACTCCTTGGTAAAGTTCGGGGGCTTATGGTGGCACTGTGAGCTAGCTGGTGTACAGGCTGACATATCCTGTGGGGGTGTCTGGACTCAGCGTAGACACCAATCCCTCAGTTTATGTTGTCCAACAAAAACGCAGATCCTATGTATTTTTAGGAACTACACGACACAAGAGCAACCCTTAAACCCATCGGAACCTGGTTGTAAGCACGTCTCAAGCAACAGCGGTTCACATTGCAATTATATATGGAAAGAATAAATTACACAATCAATAGACTGAATAGTCTTATCTTGGTAGCAGCAGAAAAAATTAACTAGAAAATTAGGACACAACAGACTACCATTTGTAGAAGTAAATAGATTGATTTATATTTGTTCACAAATGAAACCAATCTCAAAGAACAACGAAAAACACAAGAGCAAAACAATCAGAATAATTAACTAAGTGCAATGTGTACCCAGTGTCAAATCCACAGTATTTTGTGTTACTACAATCAGGAGATGTGCAAGGCATTTGTCTTAGTAACAGACAACTACAAAGGCCATTACAAATACATTTCTTCTATAATTGAGAATAGACACATATCCTGTTTGTCTGTTACTATGACAAGTCGAAGGCGTTTCGACCCCTGCTTAGGTTAATGGGCCCTCATCAGGCCCTTTAACGTTTAGGGATGCAGGGACCTCCTGGCAAGAAGAAGGGAAACACTGGTGTTGTAAGCAAGCCAGTGTGCATGCTCACATATATATATGGATACCTTACTCATGGGTGTTTCATGGGTCAGGTAAGGCGCTGTTGCAATGATGCACCCGATCACAACGGGGGGTGCAATTTATATTTCCTAGTGCCTCGAAGGGCAGGGAAAAGACAAGGAGCTGGTGTCATCAGAATTGTCCTCAATGTCTCGGGAATGCGTGGCTTAGGCAGCAGTCAACGGAGCCTCAAATGAGGGAGGAACGTGTCGGGGAGAGAACCCTCCCTGGACGCGTGTGCGCGGGAACTGGCGCTGGATGGAGTGCAATAAATCCTAAGGCATTATACGGCGTCTGCACAAGGGTGAATAATGAATAACAGTGAGTCTACATGACAGGCAATGGCACCCAACGGCACCCAACAGTGAATGTTTCCAAAGTAAAAGGCCATAAAACAGCTATTAAATTGTCACTGAGACATCAAAGCAAATACATCAAAGGAAACACACTTGACCTTGTGTCCCTTCTGCAGACCATCAAAAGGATGAATGGATGCCCCATCACAAAACCCTAATGGGAACAAAAATGAGACAATGTAAACATCCACAAAATGCAATGACCTTAATGTACAGCTCATCCAAGTAATCATGAAAAAATATGAATGTCAAGGGCTGAAGGGAGCTCTCTCTCTCTGTACTTCATTTAGGGAACTTTTTTTGAAGAATTGGTGGCATGATGTCCTCCAGAGAAGTTGGTTGCTGCGAGGTCTTAAAAATGTTGCGTGTTGACCCATCCTTACCATCAGGACCGTGCCATCATATGTTTACCTATTACTCATCTGTGCAGAAATTGTGTTCGATGTGGTGGTCTTCACTCCCTTTTCTGTCTGAGAAACACATTTACAGCCGCTTTTCATAGACGTTGTACATGTGTTTCTAGGGCAGGAACATACCTTCCAGAGTTTGTGAACATTCATCGTGAATTCCCCACCTCCCAACCATTAGCATCAAACGGTGGCTAGTCCAGTTTAGTAGTGGGCTTCCAGCAGCCCTAAATTACAACTTCTAATGTCAACTTATTAGGTTCGATCCACCCGAATTGGTATACAACATTTACAACGCAACTTTTACAACGCACTACCATTACAATGAAACTTTTACAACGTAACATCCATTACAACGCATGTTTTTACAACGCAACCATTACAACGCATGACACTACAACGCACACCACTACAACGCATGTCATTACAACGCAGTCATTACAACGCATATCATTACAACGCATAGCATTACAACACATAATACCCCTACACTATCCAACACTTACCCTACTGTTGCACCCCCTGGAGTTAGAATAGTAATTTTTACCCCTACACTATCCAACACTTACCCTACTGTTGCACCCCCCCCCGGAGTTAGAATAGTAAATATTACCCTTACACTATCCAATACTTACCTTACATGCAAAGTAATGTTATACGTTGTAATGGTATGCGTTGTAAAGGTAGTATGGGATGTAATGGAATGCGCTGTAAAGGTAGTTTTTAAAAATTCGTTGTAAATGCATGCGTTGTAATGGAATGCGTTGTAATGGATGTTACGTTGTAATAAATACGTTGTAAAGGTAGGCGTTGTAAAAGTATGCGTTGTAACGTCATACATCCACCAGAATTGCATTATGTGTATCCGCAAATGATGTTTTATCAGCCTACATGCTGTATGTGGGTCCACCATCAAGGAGGCAGTCAACAGAAGTAGAGTCCTTTTCAAAGCCTCTGGTCATTGACCCAATGATAGATGCACTCTTCTGATAACAACAGCACTATTGACCAATTATTCATTGGAAAACATTAACACAATCATAAAAAGTACTCACAACTCTTAGCAATTAGCCAGGGTACCGCCTATCTCCCATGCAATTCACCAATATGGATAATGCTAACCCAGTCACATTAGCAGAACTCTCAGATGGCTCAACCCTCTCAAAGAGACACCTAGGAACAAGATAGACTTCACTCCTCAGTCAAGAAGTCCACCTTCCTTAGTGCTCAGTTGACGTGGACGTCTGTGCCTCACCAATTAAGTTCCATCTCTCTTTACCATTTCTCAGCAAGATAAAGAAAGCAGGACACCCTTCCCACCACTTCCCATTGCCTAAACAATTCACCACCATCACCCTCCTCCAAAAGCACCAATCAGGAATCAGGACACCAGAAATATTTACAAGTGAAGTGTGTCCCTTCTATGTATGTTATGCAAACATTACTTGGCACCCTACATAGTACAGACGGTGCCCTTGCAACCTGCATGAAGTGCTCAGTGCCACTTAAAACCTGTCGAGAAGAGCTTCTGGCTGAGAACCTGCCTTGACGTTCTGTGGGCAAGACCCTGAAAGAATGGACCCAACTCCCAGGTTCATGCAGAGGATCCCAGGTCTGCCATATGGACCGGTTCTTGTAGCACTCTCTGGCCACAGCGTAGCCATGGATACAACGGCATTCGCTGGAAGGAGTGCAAGGAAGTGTGGTAAGAATCTGCCTACTTAGCATTTTGTCCTGAGAATGTGTCCCTATTGCCTTAATAACATGTATGTGAAACATTTAAATGTCAAGAATTTACTTTGGGTAACCCAACGCAATCCTTCCTGGAGAGTTGGGGTACCCCACGTTACATACTAAGGAATATGGTACAGTCTGCCACTAGAGTGCAGCAGTCGTACCTGGTGTCAGACACTGATCATCTAGCAGAACCAACATGGATGCACTCTACTTCCTCTAATGAAGTAAAACTCAGCTGTGGTGCAGAAAGTTTATGAAGTCACTAAGATTACTGTGGGCGGTCCGCCTTTGTTCCAGGCCAGGAATCACAGGTATAAGGCTAGCTGAAGGAATCCCTTCCCTGTGTCTTCCCTGTGTGGCTGGCCCTGATGATCATACCCCTTGTAGAACATCTCTGTATCCCCTACAGCATGCTCACCATGCATGGTTGTCCCCGATGATCAAAACCCCATAGATAATGCCTCCCTATCACTTACGTCATGGTCACCATGCGCCACCTGGCTGCACGTAGAGGTATTTTGGAACCGGATGTTGAATCTAGACCGCTTTGGACAGAACTGAGCACCCCAATTGCGGAAGATCATCCACATCTCCTTCGACACAGCAACATTCCCGGAAAGCTGGATGCACGCCGAAATCAACGCCCTCCTCAAGAAGCCCATGGTGGACCCCAAAGACCTCAAGAACTTCCAGCCCATCTCCATGCTCCCCTTCCCGGCGAAGGTCATCGAGAAAATCGCCAACATGCAGCTGACCCGCCACCTCGAGGACAACACCATCGAGACCCATCCCAGTCCGGATTCAGACCCAACCACAGCACTGAGACAGCCCTCATCGCCGCCACAGGCGACATCAGGCACCAGCTAGACAACGGCGAATCTTCAGCCCTCATCCTCCTGGACCTGTCAGCCGCCTTCGTCACGGTCTGCCATCGCACACCAAGAACACGCCTCCAAGAAGCCGGTATCCAGAAGAAGGCCCTGGACTGGACCACGTTCTTCCTCTCCGGGAGAACCCAGAGAGTCCGCCTCCCGCCCTTCCGCTGCAAAGCCACCAACATTATCTGCGGTGTCCCCCAGGGCTCATCCCTTGACCCTGTTCAATGTCTACATGGCCCCCCTCGCACAAGTGGCCTGCCAACACGACCTGAACATCATCTTCTACGCCGACAACACCCAGCTCATCCTCTCCCTCACCAAGGACCCGCACACCGCCAAAACCAACCTCCATGAGGGAATGAAGGCCGTCACCGAGTGGATGAGGAGCAGCCGTCTGAAACTGAACTCTGACAAGATGGAGGTCCTCATCCTAGGTCCCACCCCCTCTGCGTGGGACAACTCCTGGCGGCCGACCACACTGGGAGCAGCTCCACACCCACGGACCATGCATGCAACCTAGGGTTCATCCTCGACTCCTCCCTCTCCATGTCGAAGAAGGTCAATGCCGTCTCCTCCTCCTGCTACAACACCCTCCGCATGCTTCGCAGGATCTACAAATGGATGCACTCTATGCAGGAATCCCAGCCAAGCAACTGCGTCGACTACAACGCATCCAGAACGCCTCAGCCCGACTGATCCTCAACGTCCCCCGCCGCAGCCACATCACCTCCCACCTCAGAGACCTGCACTGGCTCCCGGTCGACAAGAGGATAACCTTCAAACTCCTCACCCACACACACAAAGCACTCCACAACACCGGACCAGCCTACCTGAACGACAAACTCAGCTTCTCCTTCCTCGCCGCCAAGACCTGGAACACCCTCCCTACCCACCTACGGCAGACCCAAGACCTGCTCACCTTTAGAAGGCTCCTCAAGACCTGGCTCTTTGAGCAGTAGCAGCAACCCCCCCCCCCCCCCCCCCCCCCAGCGCCTTGAGACCCTCACGGGTAAGTAGCGTGTTTTATAAGTTCACTGATTGATTGATTGATTGGCTAACAGTGCATGTGCCGCGGAGAAATGACCGGATAGAGTTTCTGGGCTTGAAGATAATGACGCGCTGCTGTTTCAGCAAGAATGGGAAATGCTGATCTCTTCAAGACACTGGGTGGCCTTACATTCATCTGATAAAAATAATATATTTAACAAAATTCTTGTTGCTCTACTTATTCCTTCTGAATTTCACAATTTTTTGGGGCCATAAATTGATGGCTGACTGTGCACAGAAATAAAAATGGAAATAGATGCAAGCGTTCCAGTTTCCTAAATGAAACAAATTCGCCTCTTGGCAAGATGGGCGTCTGTGCTGAATTGCATTTGATGGTTTTGGGCACCTCAGAGGCATTTGAATAATGTCATTGGCTGCAGTTACAGCCTGCGCGGCGGGTGCGTGCCAAGCGGACGGATAGGAGAAGAATCATTTCATATATGGCATATTGCTTGTCTTTGCAAGAAAACTGGTGTACAAATGACACAGCGCCATGAAAAGATACTAGATGGAGGAGGAACCTGTGGCGAGTAGGAAGGCAGGGAGCCATCACACAGCGACTTGGTGCAGTATGTAAATGTAAATGTAAATGTATACTTGTAAAGCGCACTATTACTCCATCTCGGAGTGTCCTGGCGCTGTATACCGCTGGGGAACCTGTCCTGGCTTTTCCCTGTGAGATGGTCCCTCCTGGGCACCCCGAAGGTGAAGCCAGGCATCCCCGGTGCTGATAGGGCCGTTGTGGAGATTAAGCAAGCTATTGCCCAGAGTTGCAGAGTGGGAGCCATGGTTAGCTTAGGCACCTAGGCGAGAATTATCGAGTCTGCGGGCATTGACCCAAGACCTTGCCGCAACCGGAATTGAACCCTGGTCCCGGGCTGAACTCTGCTACAGGGTCTGCCGCTTCTAACCAGTGAACCACACTTCTCCACGCGTGTAAGTGCGGTCAGAGAAATGAACGGGTGGGAATTGTGTATTTAGCCAAGGAAAGTTTGACGTCCGCCTATGCCTGTGGTGTTTCAATAGCACCAACCTAGCCAAAAGGCAGTGGAGCGTTATACATGGTCAAAGACCAGCATAAAGTCAACAAGTGACAGGAGAGGGGTCTGGGTTGTGGACTGGTAATTTTAATGGAGTGTCCTTTAACCCCTTCCATGCTGATGACGGCCCCCGGCCATCATGCACCACGGTGGGCGTGTGCTGATGACGGCTGAGGAACGTTATGAACCCGCCCACTCAATAAAAGTGCCGCACAGGCTCAGAATCGCGGCCGTGCCCAGGGGTTAAAGAGGCGAGGCTTCAACTCTCTAATAAACTGAAGAGTTGGGGTGGTCGTGATGGATACAGGGGTATCGTTTCAGACCCTGCATTTATAGGTGGAAAAGGACGACTCCTGTGTTTTATTTTCTCGTTTATACACTTCTTAGACTTCAATCTGACCGTGCCCTGGCTGTGGATGTGCCGACATTCACCAAAGCTGGTGAGCGTGTCAGCAAGATATTGGGGGGGTGGGGGATGCCGGTTGTAATGGCTTTGTATTTAATGCAGCTGGCTTTGAAGGTTGTATGGAGCAGCAGGGGGGCCGCCGGCGTTCCATTAGGATGAGGATGCTGTGATCATATTTCTTCAGGCCCTGTATGAGACATGTTTCAGCATTTATGATGCCCTTAACCCCTTCCATGCTCATGACGAGCTCAGCTCGTCATGGCATGCACCTCTCAGGTGCTTATGACGAGCTGAGCTCGTCATGACCACACCCGTTTTCGTTGCTGTCCAGCACCGCAGGGGAAACTCTTAAGCAGCGATGTGGTTAAGATGTGTCCGTGTGGAGGTTTGTAGGCTATGGAGCCAGGGGGACAGCTTGGTCACTTAGAATGGGTGTGTGAACTTCAGATTTCCCAACACTCACCCTGGGATATCTTGTTAAAATACATTATATGAGATGCAGGAAAAGAGGGGAACTTGGGAAGCAATGGAAAAAGAGAGGAGGGCAGAGTTTTAGGGGAACTTAAAACACATACTTTTTCTAACTATCCACATTTTAAAGGCCTTCAAAACACAGAAGAGGGGGTGTGTGTGTATTTTTGTCAGTGCCGCCACGTAAAAATTCCAGGTGAAATCCGACAGACACTTCACCATAACGCATTGAAAGCCCTTGTACTTAAATATTTACTACAGAATATATTTTTAGGGGGGTGTAACACTCCCCCTGAACCTATGTCCCTGTATGGAACAGAGAGTGTGCACTATCCAGATGCAAGGGTACAAGAGCTCGAACAGCAGTTCTGAAGTTGCGTTCTGGAAGAAACTATTTTTATTTCTATAGAAGAGAGAATTGTTGCCCGGGGAGTGTCCAAGATGAATCAAGAGACCTGATATTTTGGGAAGGTTGTGATTCAAAGCCAACACAGCCCTTTCATTGAGCCTGGCTTGTAATGTTTTGTGTTTGTTGGTCTTGGCGCATTAACAGAATTATGCCTTCCTTGGGTTGAGTTCCAGGATAACCCTTCCACTCTCTCACTCCTAACCTACCACAGGAACTCACAGCAGGACTGACCGCCATGAGGTGTCAGATCAATAGATGGTGATCTGGCCTTCTTTAGCCACACGGCATCAGCTCACACAGCCGGCTGATTTCTTATCCTTCAGTCCCTTCTCGTATATTGACAGCGGGCCGGTCTGTGGGTCATGGATCCCTCTTCCAACATCACCCGCAAACTTATTCTCGAGACAGACAATTTGCATATCGTTCCCCCACTGCTTGGATCCTGCGATCAATGGGCCTCATTTATGAAAAGTGACGCATCGTTGCGTGAAAACAGCGATGCGTCACTTTTCACTGCACCCTCCTTGGAACACCAATGATGCGTCATATTTACAGTATGACGCATCATTGCGCAAGGAGTTACAGATACGTCAGTATTTCTGACGTATCTGTATGGCGCAAAAGTGACGCATTGCTGGAGTGAGTCACAAAAGTGACCCATCTCCAGCAATGTGTCCTTTCACATGGGGCAAGCCCCATGTGAAAGGGCCTGCGTCAGTCTTACGCCTGCTGTGAGGCAGGCGTAAGAAATTGACGCATTTGCGTCCTAGAAGTGGCGCAGTGAAATCACATAGTTTTCACTGCGTCACTTCTACGACCCTTTCTTGCGTCAATACACCCCCCCCTCTGCATACATTATACCTGGCGCACGTATAATGTGGCCCAGGGGTTTACAAAGTGACGCATCTAACTAGATGCGTCACTTTGTAAATATGGTGCAACAAGGTGCATTTTTTACACCACTAATGCATCCCAAAAAGTGACGCACCGGCGGCGTAAAAGTGACGCACGGCCTCATAAATGAGGCCATCTATGTTATGTTATGTTATATGTTATGTTATAGAGGATTTGTATCGTGCACTAATACTCTGGAGTGTCCTGGCGTGGAAGTGGGCTGGGGTAGAGGTAGTAGTCAGCTAGACGGTCAGACTAAACAGATGGAAATATCTTCCCAGCCTCCACTGGAGCCCCCCACTGACAGATTAGAGAAACTCACCCAAGTTCAGCTCAACAACATGAGAAATCAACTGCTTCACACCAGTTTCTGCCAAACCCACAAGATTTCCACATATATCCCAAACCTCAATCAGAGCCCACAAAGAAATGAAAAAAATAAACAACTTAATATCAACTAGCGGTGCTCAAGAGAATCAAGTTCCACCTACCTATATCTAAGTTCAGGCCATAGTTCAAGTCCTTATCCACGCTCGTAGAGTGGTGATACAGTGCTAAGCTGAGATGAATCAATGTTTGTTAGCCACTAATGAATCCTAATGCCATCCTAGGCCGAGGTAAGGGTTTTTGCAGTAAATCCATCCAGAGATAAGAAACCCTTAAGTACCAATAGTTTGGGACAGACCATTGCATTAAATGTTCAATGCAATAGGCACACTACAGGAATTTGCCAGAGAAAAGATAACCATCAAGACGGACCCGGGTGGACCGTGGTCTAAGACAGGGGAGAACGTTCAGTCACACTAGGTGAAGGACCACGAAGACCACCACCAACCAGAGTTCCCACACCACCGTCTGTTATTAGGCTAAATACATCAATATGAAGTTCTTTGTCACTGAAGGAAGTAGGGGCACTCTACTGAGCTGCTTCTCTACAGAAGTCCTGCGTTTCATATACTTTGCAGAGAGTGTCCGCACTTCTTAGCTTGAAGGTACATTACAGGGGTTTCGACAGCTCTTTCAAGGTTTTAGCTGTCTCAAGACCATGCAGCTCTCCAACACTAAATCAACCTGAACTTCTGCACATCCTCAGAGCCGACGTGTCCTAAAATGTGACTTGAGGTGCCCTAGCCAAGCAAGAAGACATAAATGCCAGTGACAAAATTCACATATGTTCAACAACAATCCAAGCACTAAGAGATCTCCACAAGCGAATCGGCGAGCTTGTAAGAACATCAGACACTTAGGTCCTGATTACGATGTTGGCAGAAGGAATACTCTGTCACAAACGTGACGTATATCCTGTCTGCAGGATTACAAGACCCATAGAATATAGTGGACTTGTAACATGGCGGATAACCATTACCTTTGTGACAGAGTAACCCTATTCGACAAGATCGTAATCAGACCCCAAGTCTCATCAACAGTCTAGACATGGTGTCGGATCTCACAGTCAGTTGGGCCGCGGGAGCTCTGATGTCTGACCACCTCCACGGCCTTTCAAAGATGTGATTGCCATGGATTACACAACAAAAGGGGGGCAGAGACAACACAACAGGCTGTGCAGCTGCAAACTCTCCATCAAGGATCGTCCTCACCTCTTCCCTCTGTAACCCAGGCCTTCAACCCTCTGGGGCCTGCTGTTCTCAGAATTCTACACAGAATTCTTCATGATGCCACAGGACTATAAAGTGCATTTTGGGACCTGTAGTCCTGGAGCCCTGAACAGCATTCAAAGGCTTTCAAAAAGCTTTGTGACGTAGATAGGTCAATATTGAGCCTGGCGCGGAACTACTGCATGTCCTGTGTGATCCTCAGACGGCCTGGCACGACTGTGACAGTGACGGGAGAGCTGGACCCCGGGCCCAGTTCTCCTGTGCTGCTGTAATGTTTTGCTTCCTCCCTGTTTTTCTGAGTGCCCTTCTCCTGCTTTTGCCTCGTTTTTTTACTGCTTTCTCTGCCTTTCTCCCATTTTTCTGAGTGCTTTTGATGAAGCAAAGCTTCGCATATTTTGCGGCTTGCCGAAGTCAAGAACCTCGTTTATGTGTAATAAGGTAACAAAAGCGTATGTTTTACTAACATTTGTTTTGTTTAGGCAAAGTTCCCGAAGCTTGCCTATGTGTATTTCTAATGAATTTAATCCGTGTCCTTTAATATGGCCGCCGCTTGTATTTTAGTTACTGCGCATGCGTCAGCCACACTCACGTGTCCTGACGCGTCTGCAGAAGTGGAGGGAAAGTTATGCGCATGCGTAATTCATAGCTGTGCTTATCATGTGGTACTGCTCGTGCCACTGCTCTTGTGATTGTGTCAATGTAGCTAACATTTAATGCAATAATTTTATTTCTTGATGATGAGTTAAAAGTACAAACCCTATGATGTATTTTCATAATGACATTATTATGTATTAACTTGTTTTCGCTTACTTTTCATGTACCGCGGGGAATGGGGGTCCAAACTGATTGGGAGCCATATTGACGGTCTCTTCTGCGCATGACCAGGGAGCATTGAAAGGTGGCCACTTTGGACAGTGGAACTCAGCCAGCTGGCAGCCACAGTCAAGATGCGCCTGGGAAAGCCACCTCTGCGCTCCGAGAACGGCGAATGTTGCTCCTCATGTGTTACAATGTTAATTTCCTGCACAGTTCTCATGAGAACCCCAAACCTGCTAGGCGGTACCCAAATATGTTAATGAAGGCTTCAAATCGTGTATTGTGATTGGTGTGTTACCCAAATCCTACCTTAGGACCAATCGAAATTGAGGGATTCTGACACTTTGCAACATTGGGAGGTGGTACACTGTCCCCAAACTGTATATCTACCCTGGGTTCACCTAGTGAACCGTCCGACTTGTCTGGTTTAGCTGACCTGTCACTGACCCAACGCACTCAATAGGTGACTGAAGATACAGAGCGCTGCGGAGCATTCTGTCCGAATTTGACCATAGGCTAAGGTTCTACTGAACCTTAAAGTGCTGGCAAAGCACTTAGCTGGGAGTTCGCTGACCCAATCGGGGTCTTGATCGATAGCTGCAGAGCGGGTGGAGCGCAGGCGTTGCTTCCGAACTGTGGGTTCCGGTCCTGTCCTGAAGAGGGTCCTGTCCTGAGGGTTTGCTGTCCTGTCCTGAGGGTTTGCTGTCCTGTCCTGAGGGTCCTGTCCTGATTCCTATTCCGAGGGTATCCTGTCCTATCCTGGGTGTCCATTCTGCACCTGCTGTCCTTTGAGGGGTATCCTTCCTTGAGGGTTTCCTGTCCTTAACTGACCCGTGGCCAGGGTTTGGTTTCCACACCTTTCTAGGTAAATATTGCTCTGAAAACTCTTAAATTCTTGCACCTTCTGAATTTCTAACTTTTGCTTTAATAAAGTTCAACATTGCACATGTGATATTTTCCATGCCTTTCTGCATCTATTGAAAGTCATTTATATTTTTCCATAAGTTTATTCCTATGTCTTCTCATTTGTTAGAAATTATATTTTGCATAGCAGTGTGTCATTTCCTGATATGGTCTAGAACTTCATTGCCTAGATTGTTCAAAGGCCCATTCACCTTAAGTGAAGCGTGTTATTCATTATAAACTCTCCTATAGTCACCCACACTTAGGCTATCCCTGTTTAGATAATACTGACTTGCATAGTATCTTTTCTCGTTACATTTTATTAGTACTTTGATGATTACTCTGTCATTATTTCTTTATGCCTATGTGATTTACGTTATCTTGATTATTGATTGCCTTGTTTTATTGTACCTCATGCAAGAAAATAATGAACTTTAGATAAACATTTTAAAACTTCCAGTTGTCCGTGGTCATTTAAACAGTATTTGAATGTTATTGGTTGGGTTTGTATTTTGCTGCCTTTCTTTTACAGCTAGCTCCCTGATTCATTGTGGTCATTAGGCACCCGCATCGGTGGATGGTAAGTCGGGTGCACCGAAAATTGGTAGCAGGGAACACACACACACCAACTTGGTAGAGCTCGTGAAGTCACCTGATCGATGTATATGGTGATTTGAAAAGTATATGGGCCCTGAAGCCGGAAACGGCGAAACTATTGGTCAGGTGGCCTCGCGCGCTCTATCAGTTTTCTGGTAGCTAGAGGATGGTTAGGGACTAGTTGAGAGTAAGGCAGGGATTAGTTGGACTAGTTAAGTCGGAAGCTGCTATTATATTAATGCTGCTATAAGAGCGGCTGTTCTGAGGGAACTGATCACTCTCTTGTGAATACGCTGCTGAAATTCATGAATTACTGTATTGCCATTATTCTTGTTCTTATATTGTTATATGTACTAATCCATGCAATTGTCAATCGTTTAGTTGTATGTTGTCCGAACTCCCCGGGGAATTGAAAGGGCAAGTGGTGAATAGAATCCATTGTCCTGAGGTCACAGGTTCGAGGAAAGTTAGGTGCAGGTTAGGATAACCGGGAAGCACTAACTAGGGTTTTCTGAATACATGTGTGAATAAATGACAGTAACGGGGTTCATTGGCAAAATTCCCATAGTGGCGTAACCTAGTAAGGGTCACATCGGAAGAGTAGCAGGTTCCTCGGAGCTAGCGTGAAAGCAGAGGGGTCCGCTGAGAAACCTTAAACTCGGAATATATCCCGGAAAGAAGTGGATGAGTTTAGGGGAATAACAGGTTCACCGATGCTAGAGTGAAGGGTAGGCGGAAGAGATCTGCCCGCAGCGAGTGAAAAGTAAATGGAAGTAGTTTACTTGCAGTAAAACAATTCTTTCTCTGTCTAGACACTTGAGCACTGTGGCGAATGTGTATTTGTTGTAAAATAACCAAGCACTGAGCACTTTAAAAGAAAGAAAGTTTCCGTTACCTTGTGAAGGGAGGGAGTCAGTCGCGAAGCGCCTCTGACGTCATTCTGTGCCGCGCTGGGATTGGTAAAAGCAGCGGGCGGGTAGCGGAGCTGGAATTGTAAAGGAGGGGTGAGCGCCGGAGCGTGGGAACTGTCTCACGAAGGGGCCGCGCACCCATTGGCGGAGCTTATTTAGTGTCGCGCACCCATTGGTTGCACGAATTTCTGAAGCGCGTTCTGATTGGAGGTAGTTTGTAAACAAAGTTTAGCGCAGAAGTCGTATGTGGCACTCGCAGACTACAGGAACTCGACCTGATCCAAGGCACCTAGGGTTTGAAAGGGATCAGTGGAAAACTAATAGATACGATATTATGTACGGAACCAAGAGAAAATTGTCCCTTGTAAGTAAGGTGAAAAATTATTTTAAAACGGACAAACCGATTAAATCTAGGGAAGGTGTTCTTGTCCCACCACCTAATACTCCTGCCTCATTCATGATGTTTGACCGAGGGTACAATACCTGTGTGTGGTTGGAGAATTGGGTGAAGTACACAAAAGATGACGGAGTATTGGCTTTTCCGTTAGATGGTACTTTCAATGGTAGGATCTTATTTAATTTAAGAACCCGAATGAATGAACTGCATCCCAGACCGAGACTAACGCAGTATGAGGCATTAGAGGAATGGGAGATTGAGGCTTTTGAAAGAGAAAGACCCCGAATGGACAAGGGTTTGACCAAGTGGTACCCCAGGCAGAAACAGGAATCCAGGGATAAAAGGATGAAACAGTGGAGGCAGAGCATGATTGTTGAGGGTCTGTTTCCCATGATGCCGGCATGTCATAACATTGGAGCGGGTGAGAAAAGTACTGAAAAATGTAAGCATTGGGGGGCCCTGGGGGATTCAGATGATGAACTAATAGATGACATCTGTACCAGAAGTCCGCCACCCTACAATGAGGGAACCCGACCTTCCAGTGTAGGAGATGTTCCCCGACGCCACTTCCTAAAGGAAGAAGACAGGTCCCTGGGACTGGGAGGGGGTGGTCAAGTATTGCCCTATCCTGAAAAACCTGAACCGACGGAAACAAGGGATATATATCCCAAAGTGCCCGCGAGCCAGGAAGAAAAATATTCACGTACGAAAATCTTTTTTCCCAGACCCTTGTATGAAAGCGAAGAGAAACCATCGAATTCAGGACTGCCTTTTGTTCAACCTCCATATGGGGAAGAGCGCAGGTCCTTTAATACTGGAACTTTATTCCCGAAACCTAATTATGGGGGAGGACCAAGTGAAACGCATCCTACTGCCCCGAGTTTTACTCCTCCGTTGACCCCACAGATATTACATGACACAACTTTAAGAAGGGTACTAGTGGAAAAGGAGCAAGAGGCTCTAGCTAGACAAAGGACAGAAATAATTCAGAAAATTTCCCAGTTAAATACCAGTCCTGAGGCATTGACTATTCCAGTAACTATTGGACCGGTGGTCCCGTTATACGGAAATGGTCAGGGAAATCCGATTACTCCAGTTATGACCCCAGTCATGGCAACCCCGAGACAGGAACCGATCATCATAGATGATCAGTCCAGTGAGTGCGAGTCTGAAGTTGCGTTCTTGGAATTACCAAACAAACAGACTGGAAAGGGAATACAGCAGAGGCATAACCCTTTTAATACAAAAGAAATTAAATTAGAGACAGCAACAGGTACTAGGAATGTCTCTCTGGTAACTCCGGATGAAATTGAGAGTTGGAGTCGTGAATTAGAGAAACAGACTCCGCAAACAAAACCTTTAGACCTCTACAAGCTGAGGGTCGAAATAGAAGAATTAATGGCAGGAAATGTGGGGTTGGATCGATTGAATACCTACTCTGAAGAAGAATTGTCGTTCATATGTAAAAGCTTTACAAGGAACACCAGAGTGCTCCACGAAAAACTGACCGAAACAGCAGTTAGTATGGGGGTAGATATCTCAAAATCCAAGCCCTTACAGAAACCGTACAGAGCAGACTTCTCAGACAAAGATATAGAACACCTGAATGTGGCAGGGAAGAAGTTGCAGATTAAAGAATTAATGGGGGTACTGCAGAAATGGGGAGATGTGGAAAGATGGAGAAGCAGGTGGGCGAAAAAGAGGGAAGAGGTTCGCTCCCGACAAGTGACTCCTGAGTTTGCTTTAAGAGAGGTAGAAAAACCTGAGCAGTTATGCCCCATGCGCGAAGTTCCAGGAGGGAAATATGTGCATGTGCCCTGGTCTAGGCAGGATATTGTGTCCTTCACGAACGATTTTCCAAAATTACGAGAGAAACCAGTTGACTGGTACAGGCAGGTGGAAAGGTTCGTGAAGGTACAGAAATGTCTGTGGAAAGACCTGGATGGGTTTTTCGACATTGTGGTTCCAGTAGATTTATGGACCCAGTGTAAAATAAACATAGACTGGCCGAGTGAGGAGTACCCAAGAAATAAAGAAACAGGGGAGCCATCAAAGGATGTCATGCGAAAATATGAGCAGGTAATTCAGCACTTGAAAGAAAAGGTGCCCGCAAAGGAAACTGATTGGACAAAAATAGATAGAACAACACAGGAAAGGGACGAGACAGTGCACTCCTTCTATGAGAGGTTATTGCAGGTATTTAAAACATACAGTGGTATTGATAACATCGACCTGAAGGATATGACGCACTTTATTTACAGGTTTGTAAATGGTTTAAGACCTGAAATTTGTCAGTGGATAAAAGATAATAAAATCTGTTGGCATACTAAGAAAATGGATGAGGTCCTGCGGTACGCTAAGTACTGCGAGGATGAGATGGCAGAAAAGAAAAAGGCCCTCAAGGAAAAGGTGATGTGGGCTCAGGTGAAGCTCGCAGAACAGCAGGAAAAACAATTGAGTAACATGGTTAAAAATGCTGAGAACAAAGGTCCTGGGGGAGGGGGTGGAGGAAAGCCCCGGCCCAAATTTAGCAGGGAAGAGGCTATGAAAAAATTTCCCTGCCATCAGTGCGGCGAAATTGGACACTGGCGAAACGAGTGTCCCCAATTAGTAGATATTAATGAGAAAACTCCTGATTTAACTCCACAGACGCAGAAAGAAAGACCAAGAAAGACTCAACCCCAGGTAAAAACAGTTCAGGTGCCTCGAGCACCCAAGCAGGTATACAGGGGAAGACAGGCAGAAGATGAAGAGATAGAGGTTTGGGAAAGCGGGGAGAACAGAAATACAGCAACTTCGCAGTATCTGCTGAATGATACCTTCCTTTGTAATGATCAGGACTGACGGGGCCTGAGAGGGGAGGACGAGGAGTGTGTACTTGGCGCTTCCTTGCCGGTAGACCAGTCTGGACCATATATTGAAGGAAAGGTTGACGGAAATGATGTCACCTTTCTGTTGGACACTGGCGCTACCCGTTCTACTGTAAGAACAGTGGACGTTCCAAACCTACCCCTCTCGGGAGAAAATATCCAAGTAGTGGGTGTATCTAATCAATTGATTAGTACTCCTGTTACCGAACCAATGGAGATTTCAATTGGAAATTTTAAACAGATGCATAGATTTGTCGTCTGTGACACCAGTCCAGTGAATCTACTGGGTCGTGATTTGCTGTGCAAAATGAACTGTACCATCTTTTGCACACCAAAAGGTGTTGAAATACAGACCCCAGATGAAGATGGCATTTATAAATTATTGTTGCTTAGACCTGACTCAGAAATTAAAAGATTGACCCTGCAGGACTTGCCCCAAGAACTCCAGGAAGCCGTAAAGCCAGAGGTGTGGGATTTCACTGGAAAAGATGTGGGGTTGATGAAGGATGTGGACCCCATACAGATAGCCATCAAGGACAATGCAGTATATCCTAACACTAGGCCCTACCGAATGAATGCTGAAGTGAAAGCAGGTGTCACTCTGGAAATACAAAAATTATTAGAAGGAGACATCATACAGGAAGTGATGAGCAGCCCATGTAACTCACCGATTATGGGCATCAAAAAGCCTAGTGGCAAGTATAGGGTAGTGCAGGACCTGAGAAAGGTTAACAAAATTGTAGTTCCTTGCTGCCCTATTGTCCCGAACCCTGCAGTGATATTGTACCAGATTCCTTGGGATGCTGAATGGTTCACTGTGATTGATTTATGTCATGCATTTTTTTCGATACCCCTGCACCCCGACAGCAAATTTCTTTTCTCATTTGCCTTCGAAGGTCACGTGTATTGTTGGAACCGGGTCCCTCAAGGGTATACAGAGAGCCCCTCTATCTTTAATCAGATCTTGAAAAAATGTCTAGAGACTTTGATCTTACCTGGGAACTCTGTGTTAGTGCAGTACATAGACGACCTTCTACTGGCGTCTAAAAGTCACAGGGACTGTGTAGTTGACACCATTGCCCTCCTAAATCATCTGTGTGAGAAAGGGCATAAAGTGGCCCCTGACAAACTACAGTTCTGTGCGAAATCAGTAAAATATCTAGGACACCAGATAGAAAAGGGTGTCAGAAAAGTCACATCAGAAAGAGTGAGAATAATTCAAAAGATGCAGTTGCCCCGTACTCAAAAAGATGTCAGAATGTTCCTGGGGGTATTAGGGTACTGCAGACAGTGGATTCTGGGATTTGCAGCCTTAGCCAGGCCCTTGATAAAAATGACCACAAGAGGAATGCCAGATGTTGTAGAGTGGGACGATGAAAGTCTAATGGCTTTCACAAGACTGAAAAACTGTCTGTGTACGGCCCCTGCGTTGGGAATGCCAGATTATTCCAAAGAGTTTGCCCTATTCTGTGACACTCGCGATAATTGCGCATTGTCAGTCCTGACTCAAGAACATGGCACGACCAGAAGGCCTGTGGCCTATTTCTCTGCCACTTTGGACCCAGTAGCTGCTGGGTTACCAGGCTGTCTGAAAGCAGTAGCTGCTACCTGTGCAAGTTTGGAACAGAGTGAGTCCATTGTCATGGGACATCCTGTGACCGTGTATGTTTCACATGGAGTGGTAATTCTATTGACCAGAACTAAAACACAGTATCTCACCCCTAGTCGGCTGACTAAATACGAGAGGATTCTTGTGGGTGCAGCAAATGTAAGCATTGTTAGGTGCGGTATTCTGAACCCTGCCACCTTACTCCCCGACCCCTTGGAAATAGAAGGTGGGGATGATGATGAACATGATTGTATTGACCTGACAGAGTTCAGTACTAAACCACGCCCAGACATAAAAGAAACGCCATTGCCTGAACATGATAAAGAACTATTTGTGGATGGTTCCTGTCTAAGACATGAACTAGGAGGCTTGAGTGCTGCTTATGCAGTAGTGTCTTTCACAAAAATTGAAGAAGCAGGTTACCTATATAACATCAAGTCTGCACAAGTAGCCGAATTGATAGCCATGATAAAGGCTTGCAAAATTGGGAAGGACTTACGCATAACAGTGTATACTGACAGTCAGTACTGTTATGGAGTTGTGCATGACTTTGGCCAATTATGGCTACAGAGGGAATTCATGACTTCCTCAGGTACTCCCATTCGGAATGCGAAGGTTGTTCATGACCTTTTAGAGGCCATCCAGTTGCCCAAAGAACTGGCAGTGGTAAAATGTGCTGCTCATCAAAGGAGCATGGACAAAGTATCACTGGGAAACGATTATGCTGATCGAGTGGCCCAATGGTGTGCCAAAGATCGGTATATTGTAAATCCAAAACGAGGGGGGCCAGGAACCAGCTGCCAGCTTCAGGTGTTTGAAGAAGTGCCTACGTGGGATGAAGTGAGAGAGTGGCAGGAATCGGCTCCCTAGCAAGAAAGAGAGAAATGGAAGGAGGATGGGTGTAGACCGAGACGTGTGGATGGTGTGATTTTGGGCCCAACTGGTATGCCTGTGTTACCCCGACACTTGCTTGGCACAATGGCAAGATTAATACATGAAGGATCACACATTGGTAGGGATGCCATGATTCTGGTATTTCAACAGACTTGGTACAGTAAAAAGTTCAGGAAGGTAGCAGAGTCCCTCTGCCAGAGGTGCCTGTCATGTCAACAGATGAACCCAGGCAAGAGGACGATGGTTGAACTGAGCAGGATTGGGAGATCAGGGGTTCCCTTTGTAAGGATACAGATTGATTTCATCACCATGCCCCGTTGTGAAGGGAAACGATATGTCCTTGTCATTGTTTGCGTATTTTCAAAATGGGTAGAAGCTTACCCTACTCCTCAAAGTGACGCACTGACAGTAGCGAAGTGTTTACTAAAAGAACTGATACCTAGATTCGGAATACCATACATTATTGAATCAGATAAGGGTGGACATTTCCAGAATGACATACTGGCTGAACTCTGTAAGGCCTTTGGAATAAGGCAGAAACTGCACTGTGCATACCACCCAGAGGCTTCTGGAATAGTGGAACAAGTAAATGGAACTATCAAAAACAGACTAGCAAAGCTGACAGATGCTACTGGCATGACCTGGGTGAAGGCCCTGCCCCTGGTCCTGATGGGACTGAGAAGTGTTCCTGACCGCAAGACAGGCCTAAGTCCCCATGAAATCATTATGGGAAGAGTGATGAGACAAGCATGGGTGCCAGGAAGCAAACTGTTGAGTATTACTGATGATTTGGTGCTTGAATACTGCAGAAGATTGGGTGACCAAGTGCGTTCTATCTCTCGCCAGATTGGAGACGACGGCATCCTCAATCCAACGACTCCTCTCCACAGCTTGGTTCCAGGAGATTGGGTCAAAATAAAGAAGCACACTCGATCGAGCTGTCTGGCACCAAGGTGGGGAAAGAAACGCCAAGTAATCCTGGTGACAACCACTGCAGTGAAGGTCGCAGGTGTTCCCCAGTGGATCCACGCTGGACACACCCAGAAGGTATTGCCAGACAAAGGATTTGAAGAAGAAGGGCAACCAGCAGAGGACCCTGAAGGAGCCAGACCAGAAGCAACTGACAACGAGCAGCCCAGCACCAGTCAGGTTGCAGGAACAGCAGACGTTGGCCCAGGAGTAGTTGACTACGAACTGCCAAGAAACCAGCCTGTGGAAGAGGTCCCGGAAACTGAGCCAGGAGTAGCTGAAGACGAGCTGCCAAGCATATGGCCAGAAGAATGGATACCGATGATTGATCTGACCGAAGATCCTATCAGAACAAGAGAACGACTTAGTGAAGGGAGAGAGTGGACTAGTCAGGAAAAGCAAGGCACAGGCGAAGAACCTCAGCCGCTTGAGATTCACATTAAAACTGAGGAAGGAGAAGGTCAGACAGGGACAGAGCAGGTATTCGATACACCACCGCTAACACCTGATGCAGATAAGGGAGAGACTAGAAATAGAGTGATAGTTCGAGCAGAAGAAAATCAAGAGATCGAAGTGCTTGAACAGGATCAGAGAGGGTTAAAAGAACGGGTTCAGGAAACAGAAACAGAAACAGAGACAATCGAAAGCCAAAAACAAAATATTCCTGAACAAGGCCAGATTAGCAACCAGGCAGAAGAATTTGATGCTAGCCCTGGAACTAGTCAGATAAGGGAAGTAGGAGAAGAAAGTGGAGAAGAATTACCACAAGATAAAGAGAACAAGAGAATAAGAAAAGAAAGTGAAGTCCAAGTACCGACTAAGAGACTAAAGAAAAGAAACAACCTTGAGCCTAGGTTTGTAAAAAGATTGAGACTAAGGATAAAGACAGTGGAAGAAAAACGTGCAGAAGCAAGAAGAAGTGCTCGGATAGCAGAGCAAGAAGAAGACTCTTCCAAAAGAAGGAGTGAGCGAATAAAAAGACAAAACAAAAAGTACAAGTCTCCTGAATGGACACTGGTTTTGGAGGAGCTTGAAGATCTTGATATAACTGACGTGAGCGACGGAGAGCCCGTCCCTGAGTACTCAGCTGAAGAAGAAGACGAACCACCGTGAATTTGCACAAAGTAAGCTAGTTGTGTAAAAAGCCAAAAAGAGGGGTGAGAACACTCCTTCTGAGCCAAAATGTCTGATTCAACGGTGAATGGTAGACCTAGTTGCAGCCGTTTTAAGACGTGTTGCAAGGTGTGTATATGTAGTGTAGTAGTACTGATAGTTATCTGGATAGGATTAACAATTTTCATTCCCTTTGCTGTAAGTAAAGATACTAACATTGTCCCTACTGAAGTTGTAAATACTGACAATGAGGAGCTAACAACACAGAGTGTAGCACGACATGAAAGAGCTTTGAGACAAACAAAACAGAACTTAGAAGCATCAGATGAGGGAGGACTACATTATCATGGAGTTAAGAACAAGACACACTTAAACGTTTTCGCAAACTTATTAATACACTATGTAGAGACTATGGAAATTGAAGATTGCTATGTCTGCATGAAGCTACCTACTTCTGTGGCTGAAGGCGTGACATACCATCACCTGCCATTGACATATGGAATCTCCTGTAGCATTTTAGCCAGTTTATTTTACAAAAGGGGACCGTTACAGTATTATTATTCTAACAATGACGTGATCTTTTCTGAACTTCCTATACGTGGGAATTTGAATCCTGTACATACCAAAACTGACACCATAAGATATATGGGAGACTACTTTCTGACTATAGGTAACATTGACATAGCAGACGCACACAGAGATAACTTGACTTGTTCTTTGCGTGAGCAGGAAAAAATGTTCCTGAACATGGCAGAGAAAAGGAGAATTAAAATTCAAAAGAAGGCTAATGACGAAAGTCAGAAAAAGCCAAAGTGGGCAGAGAACATGGAAGGCACCTCATCTGGTGGAGCGGGTCCTGCTCTGTTGCTGGATTTTGAAAAGAAAGGCAAGCTATGTCTTCACCGCGAGAAGACTAGCTATTATAATAATGTTTTCATTGGTTCCAGTGAATGCGAACATAATTACAAGGTAATTGGAGGTTGGGGTTTCAAAAATGGGTCAGAGCCTGTGTTTCCTGGAATTTATTATATTTGTGGGGACAAGGCTTATTTCAAATTGCCGGATCACTGGTATGGAAGCTGCTACTTTGGCATTGTCTTCCCGAAAATATACCATGTGAATGGAAAGGCTGGAAGCAATGAAGATACTAATGGCTTAGTGCGTAGTAAAAGAGAAAGTATAGGTGAAATTATGGGTAGTATTTTCAGTGCACTGATACCTGGAGTGGGAGTGGTTCTGAACACTCACAGAATTTGCAAATTGTCTACTATAGTAGATGTGCTGTCTACTGAAACAGCTCATGGATTTCTGCTGGTCAATACCGAAATGGTTGCGATCAGATCAATGGTTTTACAGAATCGACTTGCTCTTGACACCTTATTAGCGAAAGAGGGCGGAGTCTGCCGGATGTTGAAGGCGCAACATTGTTGCACTTATATTCCGGATAAAAGTGTACAGATCAAAAGATATGTGAAAAACATTACTAATTTGGCAAAGGAACTCAAACCACTCGAGGTTGATAGTGCCTGGAAGAGACTGGTAGATGGTCTCTCAAATGTAGGTCATTGGCTTGCTAGCATAGGTAAAAGCTTATTATTCAAAATTCTGATGCCAATTGGTATTATAGGTCTTATTATACTTTCCATTTTCTTATGCTGTAAATGCCGCAAGCGCACCAAAAAGCACGAGGTAAATGCAAGAGGAGTGAAACGAAGTGTGGATGAGATTGAATTAGAAGAAGTGAATGATCAGATATACAAAAAGGTGAAGACTTCTCACCCTGCTAAAACTGAGAGAGAAAAGTTAGAACGGTTGCTGGAAGAAATAGAACTTTATAAGGTATGAAAGAAAGTTGGCATCTGGTTCCATTATAATTTGTGATGATAGTAAATATCATCAAAGAGGGGATTGATGAAGCAAAGCTTCGCATATTTTGCGGCTTGCCGAAGTCAAGAACCTCGTTTATGTGTAATAAGGTAACAAAAGCGTATGTTTTACTAACATTTGTTTTGTTTAGGCAAAGTTCCCGAAGCTTGCCTATGTGTATTTCTAATGAATTTAATCCGTGTCCTTTAATATGGCCGCCGCTTGTATTTTAGTTACTGCGCATGCGTCAGCCACACTCACGTGTCCTGACGCGTCTGCAGAAGTGGAGGGAAAGTTATGCGCATGCGTAATTCATAGCTGTGCTTATCATGTGGTACTGCTCGTGCCACTGCTCTTGTGATTGTGTCAATGTAGCTAACATTTAATGCAATAATTTTATTTCTTGATGATGAGTTAAAAGTACAAACCCTATGATGTATTTTCATAATGACATTATTATGTATTAACTTGTTTTCGCTTACTTTTCATGTACCGCGGGGAATGGGGGTCCAAACTGATTGGGAGCCATATTGACGGTCTCTTCTGCGCATGACCAGGGAGCATTGAAAGGTGGCCACTTTGGACAGTGGAACTCAGCCAGCTGGCAGCCACAGTCAAGATGCGCCTGGGAAAGCCACCTCTGCGCTCCGAGAACGGCGAATGTTGCTCCTCATGTGTTACAATGTTAATTTCCTGCACAGTTCTCATGAGAACCCCAAACCTGCTAGGCGGTACCCAAATATGTTAATGAAGGCTTCAAATCGTGTATTGTGATTGGTGTGTTACCCAAATCCTACCTTAGGACCAATCGAAATTGAGGGATTCTGACACTTTGCAACATTGGGAGGTGGTACACTGTCCCCAAACTGTATATCTACCCTGGGTTCACCTAGTGAACCGTCCGACTTGTCTGGTTTAGCTGACCTGTCACTGACCCAACGCACTCAATAGGTGACTGAAGATACAGAGCGCTGCGGAGCATTCTGTCCGAATTTGACCATAGGCTAAGGTTCTACTGAACCTTAAAGTGCTGGCAAAGCACTTAGCTGGGAGTTCGCTGACCCAATCGGGGTCTTGATCGATAGCTGCAGAGCGGGTGGAGCGCAGGCGTTGCTTCCGAACTGTGGGTTCCGGTCCTGTCCTGAAGAGGGTCCTGTCCTGAGGGTTTGCTGTCCTGTCCTGAGGGTTTGCTGTCCTGTCCTGAGGGTCCTGTCCTGATTCCTATTCCGAGGGTATCCTGTCCTATCCTGGGTGTCCATTCTGCACCTGCTGTCCTTTGAGGGGTATCCTTCCTTGAGGGTTTCCTGTCCTTAACTGACCCGTGGCCAGGGTTTGGTTTCCACACCTTTCTAGGTAAATATTGCTCTGAAAACTCTTAAATTCTTGCACCTTCTGAATTTCTAACTTTTGCTTTAATAAAGTTCAACATTGCACATGTGATATTTTCCATGCCTTTCTGCATCTATTGAAAGTCATTTATATTTTTCCATAAGTTTATTCCTATGTCTTCTCATTTGTTAGAAATTATATTTTGCATAGCAGTGTGTCATTTCCTGATATGGTCTAGAACTTCATTGCCTAGATTGTTCAAAGGCCCATTCACCTTAAGTGAAGCGTGTTATTCATTATAAACTCTCCTATAGTCACCCACACTTAGGCTATCCCTGTTTAGATAATACTGACTTGCATAGTATCTTTTCTCGTTACATTTTATTAGTACTTTGATGATTACTCTGTCATTATTTCTTTATGCCTATGTGATTTACGTTATCTTGATTATTGATTGCCTTGTTTTATTGTACCTCATGCAAGAAAATAATGAACTTTAGATAAACATTTTAAAACTTCCAGTTGTCCGTGGTCATTTAAACAGTATTTGAATGTTATTGGTTGGGTTTGTATTTTGCTGCCTTTCTTTTACAGCTAGCTCCCTGATTCATTGTGGTCATTAGGCACCCGCATCGGTGGATGGTAAGTCGGGTGCACCGAAAATTGGTAGCAGGGAACACACACACACCAACTTGGTAGAGCTCGTGAAGTCACCTGATCGATGTATATGGTGATTTGAAAAGTATATGGGCCCTGAAGCCGGAAACGGCGAAACTATTGGTCAGGTGGCCTCGCGCGCTCTATCAGTTTTCTGGTAGCTAGAGGATGGTTAGGGACTAGTTGAGAGTAAGGCAGGGATTAGTTGGACTAGTTAAGTCGGAAGCTGCTATTATATTAATGCTGCTATAAGAGCGGCTGTTCTGAGGGAACTGATCACTCTCTTGTGAATACGCTGCTGAAATTCATGAATTACTGTATTGCCATTATTCTTGTTCTTATATTGTTATATGTACTAATCCATGCAATTGTCAATCGTTTAGTTGTATGTTGTCCGAACTCCCCGGGGAATTGAAAGGGCAAGTGGTGAATAGAATCCATTGTCCTGAGGTCACAGGTTCGAGGAAAGTTAGGTGCAGGTTAGGATAACCGGGAAGCACTAACTAGGGTTTTCTGAATACATGTGTGAATAAATGACAGTAACGGGGTTCATTGGCAAAATTCCCATAGTGGCGTAACCTAGTAAGGGTCACATCGGAAGAGTAGCAGGTTCCTCGGAGCTAGCGTGAAAGCAGAGGGGTCCGCTGAGAAACCTTAAACTCGGAATATATCCCGGAAAGAAGTGGATGAGTTTAGGGGAATAACAGGTTCACCGATGCTAGAGTGAAGGGTAGGCGGAAGAGATCTGCCCGCAGCGAGTGAAAAGTAAATGGAAGTAGTTTACTTGCAGTAAAACAATTCTTTCTCTGTCTAGACACTTGAGCACTGTGGCGAATGTGTATTTGTTGTAAAATAACCAAGCACTGAGCACTTTAAAAGAAAGAAAGTTTCCGTTACCTTGTGAAGGGAGGGAGTCAGTCGCGAAGCGCCTCTGACGTCATTCTGTGCCGCGCTGGGATTGGTAAAAGCAGCGGGCGGGTAGCGGAGCTGGAATTGTAAAGGAGGGGTGAGCGCCGGAGCGTGGGAACTGTCTCACGAAGGGGCCGCGCACCCATTGGCGGAGCTTATTTAGTGTCGCGCACCCATTGGTTGCACGAATTTCTGAAGCGCGTTCTGATTGGAGGTAGTTTGTAAACAAAGTTTAGCGCAGAAGTCGTATGTGGCACTCGCAGACTACAGGAACTCGACCTGATCCAAGGCACCTAGGGTTTGAAAGGGATCAGTGGAAAACTAATAGATACGATATTATGTACGGAACCAAGAGAAAATTGTCCCTTGTAAGTAAGGTGAAAAATTATTTTAAAACGGACAAACCGATTAAATCTAGGGAAGGTGTTCTTGTCCCACCACCTAATACTCCTGCCTCATTCATGATGTTTGACCGAGGGTACAATACCTGTGTGTGGTTGGAGAATTGGGTGAAGTACACAAAAGATGACGGAGTATTGGCTTTTCCGTTAGATGGTACTTTCAATGGTAGGATCTTATTTAATTTAAGAACCCGAATGAATGAACTGCATCCCAGACCGAGACTAACGCAGTATGAGGCATTAGAGGAATGGGAGATTGAGGCTTTTGAAAGAGAAAGACCCCGAATGGACAAGGGTTTGACCAAGTGGTACCCCAGGCAGAAACAGGAATCCAGGGATAAAAGGATGAAACAGTGGAGGCAGAGCATGATTGTTGAGGGTCTGTTTCCCATGATGCCGGCATGTCATAACATTGGAGCGGGTGAGAAAAGTACTGAAAATTGTAAGCATTGGGGGGCCCTGGGGGATTCAGATGATGAACTAATAGATGACATCTGTACCAGAAGTCCGCCACCCTACAATGAGGGAACCCGACCTTCCAGTGTAGGAGATGTTCCCCGACGCCACTTCCTAAAGGAAGAAGACAGGTCCCTGGGACTGGGAGGGGGTGGTCAAGTATTGCCCTATCCTGAAAAACCTGAACCGACGGAAACAAGGGATATATATCCCAAAGTGCCCGCGAGCCAGGAAGAAAAATATTCACGTACGAAAATCTTTTTTCCCAGACCCTTGTATGAAAGCGAAGAGAAACCATCGAATTCAGGACTGCCTTTTGTTTAACCTCCATATGGGGAAGAGCGCAGGTCCTTTAATACTGGAACTTTATTCCCGAAACCTAATTATGGGGGAGGACCAAGTGAAACGCATCCTACTGCCCCGAGTTTTACTCCTCCGTTGACCCCACAGATATTACATGACACAACTTTAAGAAGGGTACTAGTGGAAAAGGAGCAAGAGGCTCTAGCTAGACAAAGGACAGAAATAATTCAGAAAATTTCCCAGTTAAATACCAGTCCTGAGGCATTGACTATTCCAGTAACTATTGGACCGGTGGTCCCGTTATACGGAAATGGTCAGGGAAATCCGATTACTCCAGTTATGACCCCAGTCATGGCAACCCCGAGACAGGAACCGATCATCATAGATGATCAGTCCAGTGAGTGCGAGTCTGAAGTTGCGTTCTTGGAATTACCAAACAAACAGACTGGAAAGGGAATACAGCAGAGGCATAACCCTTTTAATACAAAAGAAATTAAATTAGAGACAGCAACAGGTACTAGGAATGTCTCTCTGGTAACTCCGGATGAAATTGAGAGTTGGAGTCGTGAATTAGAGAAACAGACTCCGCAAACAAAACCTTTAGACCTCTACAAGCTGAGGGTCGAAATAGAAGAATTAATGGCAGGAAATGTGGGGTTGGATCGATTGAATACCTACTCTGAAGAAGAATTGTCGTTCATATGTAAAAGCTTTACAAGGAACACCAGAGTGCTCCACGAAAAACTGACCGAAACAGCAGTTAGTATGGGGGTAGATATCTCAAAATCCAAGCCCTTACAGAAACCGTACAGAGCAGACTTCTCAGACAAAGATATAGAACACCTGAATGTGGCAGGGAAGAAGTTGCAGATTAAAGAATTAATGGGGGTACTGCAGAAATGGGGAGATGTGGAAAGATGGAGAAGCAGGTGGGCGAAAAAGAGGGAAGAGGTTCGCTCCCGACAAGTGACTCCTGAGTTTGCTTTAAGAGAGGTAGAAAAACCTGAGCAGTTATGCCCCATGCGCGAAGTTCCAGGAGGGAAATATGTGCATGTGCCCTGGTCTAGGCAGGATATTGTGTCCTTCACGAACGATTTTCCAAAATTACGAGAGAAACCAGTTGACTGGTACAGGCAGGTGGAAAGGTTCGTGAAGGTACAGAAATGTCTGTGGAAAGACCTGGATGGGTTTTTCGACATTGTGGTTCCAGTAGATTTATGGACCCAGTGTAAAATAAACATAGACTGGCCGAGTGAGGAGTACCCAAGAAATAAAGAAACAGGGGAGCCATCAAAGGATGTCATGCGAAAATATGAGCAGGTAATTCAGCACTTGAAAGAAAAGGTGCCCGCAAAGGAAACTGATTGGACAAAAATAGATAGAACAACACAGGAAAGGGACGAGACAGTGCACTCCTTCTATGAGAGGTTATTGCAGGTATTTAAAACATACAGTGGTATTGATAACATCGACCTGAAGGATATGACGCACTTTATTTACAGGTTTGTAAATGGTTTAAGACCTGAAATTTGTCAGTGGATAAAAGATAATAAAATCTGTTGGCATACTAAGAAAATGGATGAGGTCCTGCGGTACGCTAAGTACTGCGAGGACGAGATGGCAGAAAAGAAAAAGGCCCTCAAGGAAAAGGTGATGTGGGCTCAGGTGAAGCTCGCAGAACAGCAGGAAAAACAATTGAGTAACATGGTTAAAAATGCTGAGAACAAAGGTCCTGGGGGAGGGGGTGGAGGAAAGCCCCGGCCCAAATTTAGCAGGGAAGAGGCTATGAAAAAATTTCCCTGCCATCAGTGCGGCGAAATTGGACACTGGCGAAACGAGTGTCCCCAATTAGTAGATATTAATGAAAAAACTCCTGATTTAACTCCACAGACGTAGAAAGAAAAACCAAGAAAGGCTCAACCCCAGGTAAAAACAGTTCAGGTGCCTCGAGCACCCAAGCAGGTATACAGGGGAAGACAGGCAGAAGATGAAGAGATAGAGGTTTGGGAAAGCGGGGAGAACAGAAATACAGCAACTTCGCAGTATCTGCTGAATGATACCTTCCTTTGTAATGATCAGGACTGACGGGGCCTGAGAGGGGAGGACGAGGAGTGCGTACTTGGCGCTTCCTTGCCGGTAGACCAGTCTGGACCATATATTGAAGGAAAGGTTGACGGAAATGATGTCACCTTTCTGTTGGACACTGGCGCTACCCGTTCTACTGTAAGAACAGTGGACGTTCCAAACCTACCCCTCTCGGGAGAAAATATCCAAGTAGTGGGTGTATCTAATCAATTGATTAGTACTCCTGTTACCGAACCAATGGAGATTTCAATTGGAAATTTTAAACAGATGCATAGATTTGTCGTCTGTGACACCAGTCCAGTGAATCTACTGGGTCGTGATTTGCTGTGCAAAATGAACTGTACCATCTTTTGCACACCAAAAGGTGTTGAAATACAGACCCCAGATGAAGATGGCATTTATAAATTATTGTTGCTTAGACCTGACTCAGAAATTAAAAGATTGACCCTGCAGGACTTGCCCCAAGAACTCCAGGAAGCCGTAAAGCCAGAGGTGTGGGATTTCACTGGAAAAGATGTGGGGTTGATGAAGGATGTGGACCCCATACAGATAGCCATCAAGGACAATGCAGTATATCCTAACACTAGGCCCTACCGAATGAATGCTGAAGTGAAAGCAGGTGTCACTCTGGAAATACAAAAATTATTAGAAGGAGACATCATACAGGAAGTGATGAGCAGCCCATGTAACTCACCGATTATGGGCATCAAAAAGCCTAGTGGCAAGTATAGGGTAGTGCAGGACCTGAGAAAGGTTAACAAAATTGTAGTTCCTTGCTGCCCTATTGTCCCGAACCCTGCAGTGATATTGTACCAGATTCCTTGGGATGCTGAATGGTTCACTGTGATTGATTTATGTCATGCATTTTTTTCGATACCCCTGCACCCCGACAGCAAATTTCTTTTCTCATTTGCCTTCGAAGGTCACGTGTATTGTTGGAACCGGGTCCCTCAAGGGTATACAGAGAGCCCCTCTATCTTTAATCAGATCTTGAAAAAATGTCTAGAGACTTTGATCTTACCTGGGAACTCTGTGTTAGTGCAGTACATAGACGACCTTCTACTGGCGTCTAAAAGTCACAGGGACTGTGTAGTTGACACCATTGCCCTCCTAAATCATCTGTGTGAGAAAGGGCATAAAGTGGCCCCTGACAAACTACAGTTCTGTGCGAAATCAGTAAAATATCTAGGACACCAGATAGAAAAGGGTGTCAGAAAAGTCACATCAGAAAGAGTGAGAATAATTCAAAAGATGCAGTTGCCCCGTACTCAAAAAGATGTCAGAATGTTCCTGGGGGTATTAGGGTACTGCAGACAGTGGATTCTGGGATTTGCAGCCTTAGCCAGGCCCTTGATAAAAATGACCACAAGAGGAATGCCAGATGTTGTAGAGTGGGACGATGAAAGTCTAATGGCTTTCACAAGACTGAAAAACTGTCTGTGTACAGCCCCTGCGTTGGGAATGCCAGATTATTCCAAAGAGTTTGCCCTATTCTGTGACACTCGCGATAATTGCGCATTGTCAGTCCTGACTCAAGAACATGGCACGACCAGAAGGCCTGTGGCCTATTTCTCTGCCACTTTGGACCCAGTAGCTGCTGGGTTACCAGGCTGTCTGAAAGCAGTAGCTGCTACCTGTGCAAGTTTGGAACAGAGTGAGTCCATTGTCATGGGACATCCTGTGACCGTGTATGTTTCACATGGAGTGGTAATTCTATTGACCAGAACTAAAACACAGTATCTCACCCCTAGTCGGCTGACTAAATACGAGAGGATTCTTGTGGGTGCAGCAAATGTAAGCATTGTTAGGTGCGGTATTCTGAACCCTGCCACCTTACTCCCTGACCCCTTGGAAATAGAAGGTGGGGATGATGATGAACATGATTGTATTGACCTGACAGAGTTCAGTACTAAACCACGCCCAGACATAAAAGAAACGCCATTGCCTGAACATGATAAAGAACTATTTGTGGATGGTTCCTGTCTAAGACATGAACTAGGAGGCTTGAGTGCTGCTTATGCAGTAGTGTCTTTCACAAAAATTGAAGAAGCAGGTTACCTATATAACATCAAGTCTGCACAAGTAGCCGAATTGATAGCCATGATAAAGGCTTGCAAAATTGGGAAGGACTTACGCATAACAGTGTATACTGACAGTCAGTACTGTTATGGAGTTGTGCATGACTTTGGCCAATTATGGCTACAGAGGGAATTCATGACTTCCTCAGGTACTCCCATTCGGAATGCGAAGGTTGTTCATGACCTTTTAGAGGCCATCCAGTTGCCCAAAGAACTGGCAGTGGTAAAATGTGCTGCTCATAAAAAGAGCATGGACAAAGTATCACTGGGAAACGATTATGCTGATCGAGTGGCCCAATGGTGTGCCAAAGATCGGTATATTGTAAATCCAAAACGAGGGGGGCCAGGAACCAGCTGCCAGCTTCAGGTGTTTGAAGAAGTGCCTACGTGGGATGAAGTGAGAGAGTGGCAGGAATCGGCTCCCTAGCAAGAAAGAGAGAAATGGAAGGAGGATGGGTGTAGACCGAGACGTGTGGATGGTGTGATTTTGGGCCCAACTGGTATGCCTGTGTTACCCCGACACTTGCTTGGCACAATGGCAAGATTAATACATGAAGGATCACACATTGGTAGGGATGCCATGATTCTGGTATTTCAACAGACTTGGTACAGTAAAAAGTTCAGGAAGGTAGCAGAGTCCCTCTGCCAGAGGTGCCTGTCATGTCAACAGATGAACCCAGGCAAGAGGACGATGGTTGAACTGAGCAGGATTGGGAGATCAGGGGGTCCCTTTGTAAGGATACAGATTGATTTCATCACCATGCCCCGTTGTGAAGGGAAACGATATGTCCTTGTCATTGTTTGCGTATTTTCAAAATGGGTAGAAGCTTACCCTACTCCTCAAAGTGACGCACTGACAGTAGCGAAGTGTTTACTAAAAGAACTGATACCTAGATTCGGAATACCATACATTATTGAATCAGATAAGGGTGGACATTTCCAGAATGACATACTGGCTGAACTCTGTAAGGCCTTTGGAATAAGGCAGAAACTGCACTGTGCATACCACCCAGAGGCTTCTGGAATAGTGGAACAAGTAAATGGAACTATCAAAAACAGACTAGCAAAGCTGACAGATGCTACTGGCATGACCTGGGTGAAGGCCCTGCCCCTGGTCCTGATGGGACTGAGAAGTGTTCCTGACCGCAAGACAGGCCTAAGTCCCCATGAAATCATTATGGGAAGAGTGATGAGACAAGCATGGGTGCCAGGAAGCAAACTGTTGAGTATTACTGATGATTTGGTGCTTGAATACTGCAGAAGATTGGGTGACCAAGTGCGTTCTATCTCTCGCCAGATTGGAGACGACGGCATCCTCAATCCAACGACTCCTCTCCACAGCTTGGTTCCAGGAGATTGGGTCAAAATAAAGAAGCACACTCGATCGAGCTGTCTGGCACCAAGGTGGGGAAAGAAACGCCAAGTAATCCTGGTGACAACCACTGCAGTGAAGGTCGCAGGTGTTCCCCAGTGGATCCACGCTGGACACACCCAGAAGGTATTGCCAGACAAAGGATTTGAAGAAGAAGGGCAACCAGCAGAGGACCCTGAAGGAGCCAGACCAGAAGCAACTGACAACGAGCAGCCCAGCACCAGTCAGGTTGCAGGAACAGCAGACGTTGGCCCAGGAGTAGTTGACTACGAACTGCCAAGAAACCAGCCTGTGGAAGAGGTCCCGGAAACTGAGCCAGGAGTAGCTGAAGACGAGCTGCCAAGCATATGGCCAGAAGAATGGATACCGATGATTGATCTGACCGAAGATCCTATCAGAACAAGAGAACGACTTAGTGAAGGGAGAGAGTGGACTAGTCAGGAAAAGCAAGGCACAGGCGAAGAACCTCAGCCGCTTGAGATTCACATTAAAACTGAGGAAGGAGAAGGTCAGACAGGGACAGAGCAGGTATTCGATACACCACCGCTAACACCTGATGCAGATAAGGGAGAGACTAGAAATAGAGTGATAGTTCGAGCAGAAGAAAATCAAGAGATCGAAGTGCTTGAACAGGATCAGAGAGGGTTAAAAGAACGGGTTCAGGAAACAGAAACAGAAACAGAGACAATCGAAAGCCAAAAACAAAATATTCCTGAACAAGGCCAGATTAGCAACCAGGCAGAAGAATTTGATGCTAGCCCTGGAACTAGTCAGATAAGGGAAGTAGGAGAAGAAAGTGGAGAAGAATTACCACAAGATAAAGAGAACAAGAGAATAAGAAAAGAAAGTGAAGTCCAAGTACCGACTAAGAGACTAAAGAAAAGAAACAACCTTGAGCCTAGGTTTGTAAAAAGATTGAGACTAAGGATAAAGACAGTGGAAGAAAAACATGCAGAAGCAAGAAGAAGTGCTCGGATAGCAGAGCAAGAAGAAGACTCTTCCAAAAGAAGGAGTGAGCGAATAAAAAGACAAAACAAAAAGTACAAGTCTCCTGAATGGACACTGGTTTTGGAGGAGCTTGAAGATCTTGATATAACTGACGTGAGCGACGGAGAGCCCGTCCCTGAGTACTCAGCTGAAGAAGAAGACGAACCACCGTGAATTTGCACAAAGTAAGCTAGTTGTGTAAAAAGCCAAAAAGAGGGGTGAGAACACTCCTTCTGAGCCAAAATGTCTGATTCAACGGTGAATGGTAGACCTAGTTGCAGCCGTTTTAAGACGTGTTGCAAGGTGTGTATATGTAGTGTAGTAGTACTGATAGTTATCTGGATAGGATTAACAATTTTCATTCCCTTTGCTGTAAGTAAAGATACTAACATTGTCCCTACTGAAGTTGTAAATACTGACAATGAGGAGCTAACAACACAGAGTGTAGCACGACATGAAAGAGCTTTGAGACAAACAAAACAGAACTTAGAAGCATCAGATGAGGGAGGACTACATTATCATGGAGTTAAGAACAAGACACACTTAAACGTTTTCGCAAACTTATTAATACACTATGTAGAGACTATGGAAATTGAAGATTGCTATGTCTGCATGAAGCTACCTACTTCTGTGGCTGAAGGCGTGACATACCATCACCTGCCATTGACATATGGAATCTCCTGTAGCATTTTAGCCAGTTTATTTTACAAAAGGGGACCGTTACAGTATTATTATTCTAACAATGACGTGATCTTTTCTGAACTTCCTATACGTGGGAATTTGAATCCTGTACATACCAAAACTGACACCATAAGATATATGGGAGACTACTTTCTGACTATAGGTAACATTGACATAGCAGACGCACACAGAGATAACTTGACTTGTTCTTTGCGTGAGCAGGAAAAAATGTTCCTGAACATGGCAGAGAAAAGGAGAATTAAAATTCAAAAGAAGGCTAATGACGAAAGTCAGAAAAAGCCAAAGTGGGCAGAGAACATGGAAGGCACCTCATCTGGTGGAGCGGGTCCTGCTCTGTTGCTGGATTTTGAAAAGAAAGGCAAGCTATGTCTTCACCGCGAGAAGACTAGCTATTATAATAATGTTTTCATTGGTTCCAGTGAATGCGAACATAATTACAAGGTAATTGGAGGTTGGGGTTTCAAAAATGGGTCAGAGCCTGTGTTTCCTGGAATTTATTATATTTGTGGGGACAAGGCTTATTTCAAATTGCCGGATCACTGGTATGGAAGCTGCTACTTTGGCATTGTCTTCCCGAAAATATACCATGTGAATGGAAAGGCTGGAAGCAATGAAGATACTAATGGCTTAGTGCGTAGTAAAAGAGAAAGTATAGGTGAAATTATGGGTAGTATTTTCAGTGCACTGATACCTGGAGTGGGAGTGGTTCTGAACACTCACAGAATTTGCAAATTGTCTACTATAGTAGATGTGCTGTCTACTGAAACAGCTCATGGATTTCTGCTGGTCAATACCGAAATGGTTGCGATCAGATCAATGGTTTTACAGAATCGACTTGCTCTTGACACCTTATTAGCGAAAGAGGGCGGAGTCTGCCGGATGTTGAAGGCGCAACATTGTTGCACTTATATTCCGGATAAAAGTGTACAGATCAAAAGATATGTGAAAAACATTACTAATTTGGCAAAGGAACTCAAACCACTCGAGGTTGATAGTGCCTGGAAGAGACTGGTAGATGGTCTCTCAAATGTAGGTCATTGGCTTGCTAGCATAGGTAAAAGCTTATTATTCAAAATTCTGATGCCAATTGGTATTATAGGTCTTATTATACTTTCCATTTTCTTATGCTGTAAATGCCGCAAGCGCACCAAAAAGCACGAGGTAAATGCAAGAGGAGTGAAACGAAGTGTGGATGAGATTGAATTAGAAGAAGTGAATGATCAGATATACAAAAAGGTGAAGACTTCTCACCCTGCTAAAACTGAGAGAGAAAAGTTAGAACGGTTGCTGGAAGAAATAGAACTTTATAAGGTATGAAAGAAAGTTGGCATCTGGTTCCATTATAATTTGTGATGATAGTAAATATCATCAAAGAGGGGATTGATGAAGCAAAGCTTCGCATATTTTGCGGCTTGCCGAAGTCAAGAACCTCGTTTATGTGTAATAAGGTAACAAAAGCGTATGTTTTACTAACATTTGTTTTGTTTAGGCAAAGTTCCCGAAGCTTGCCTATGTGTATTTCTAATGAATTTAATCCGTGTCCTTTAATATGGCCGCCGCTTGTATTTTAGTTACTGCGCATGCGTCAGCCACACTCACGTGTCCTGACGCGTCTGCAGAAGTGGAGGGAAAGTTATGCGCATGCGTAATTCATAGCTGTGCTTATCATGTGGTACTGCTCGTGCCACTGCTCTTGTGATTGTGTCAATGTAGCTAACAGTTAATGCAATAATTTTATTTCTTGATGATGAGTTAAAAGTACAAACCCTATGATGTATTTTCATAATGACATTATTATGTATTAACTTGTTTTCGCTTACTTTTCATGTACCGCGGGGAATGGGGGTCCAAACTGATTGGGAGCCATATTGACGGTCTCTTCTGCGCATGACCAGGGAGCATTGAAAGGTGGCCACTTTGGACAGTGGAACTCAGTCAGCTGGCAGCCACAGTCAAGATGCGCCTGGGAAAGCCACCTCTGCGCTCCGAGAACGGCGAATGTTGCTCCTCATGTGTTACAATGTTAATTTCCTGCACAGTTCTCATGAGAACCCCAAACCTGCTAGGCGGTACCCAAATATGTTAATGAAGGCTTCAAATCGTGTATTGTGATTGGTGTGTTACCCAAATCCTACCTTAGGACCAATCGAAATTGAGGGATTCTGACACTTTGCAACATTGGGAGGTGGTACACTGTCCCCAAACTGTATATCTACCCTGGGTTCACCTAGTGAACCGTCCGACTTGTCTGGTTTAGCTGACCTGTCACTGACCCAACGCACTCAATAGGTGACTGAAGATACAGAGCGCTGCGGAGCATTCTGTCCGAATTTGACCATAGGCTAAGGTTCTACTGAACCTTAAAGTGCTGGCAAAGCACTTAGCTGGGAGTTCGCTGACCCAATCGGGGTCTTGATCGATAGCTGCAGAGCGGGTGGAGCGCAGGCGTTGCTTCCGAACTGTGGGTTCCGGTCCTGTCCTGAAGAGGGTCCTGTCCTGAGGGTTTGCTGTCCTGTCCTGAGGGTTTGCTGTCCTGTCCTGAGGGTCCTGTCCTGATTCCTATTCCGAGGGTATCCTGTCCTATCCTGGGTGTCCATTCTGCACCTGCTGTCCTTTGAGGGGTATCCTTCCTTGAGGGTTTCCTGTCCTTAACTGACCCGTGGCCAGGGTTTGGTTTCCACACCTTTCTAGGTAAATATTGCTCTGAAAACTCTTAAATTCTTGCACCTTCTGAATTTCTAACTTTTGCTTTAATAAAGTTCAACATTGCACATGTGATATTTTCCATGCCTTTCTGCATCTATTGAAAGTCATTTATATTTTTCCATAAGTTTATTCCTATGTCTTCTCATTTGTTAGAAATTATATTTTGCATAGCAGTGTGTCATTTCCTGATATGGTCTAGAACTTCGTTGCCTAGATTGTTCAAAGGCCCATTCACCTTAAGTGAAGCGTGTTATTCATTATAAACTCTCCTATAGTCACCCACACTTAGGCTATCCCTGTTTAGATAATACTGACTTGCATAGTATCTTTTCTCGTTACATTTTATTAGTACTTTGATGATTACTCTGTCATTATTTCTTTATGCCTATGTGATTTACGTTATCTTGATTATTGATTGCCTTGTTTTATTGTACCTCATGCAAGAAAATAATGAACTTTAGATAAGCAGTGCTTTCTCCTGCTTTTGCCTCGTTTTTAACTGCTTTCTCTGCCTTTCTCCCATTTTTCTGAGTGCTTTCTCCTGCTTTTGCCTCGTTTTTTTACTGCTTTCTCTGCCTTTCTCCCATTTTTCTGAGTGCTTTCTCCTGCTTTTGCCTCGTTTTTTTACTGCTTTCTCTGCCTTTCTCCCATTTTTCTGAGTGCTTTCTCCTGCTTTTGCCTCGTTTTTTTACTGCTTTCTCTGTCCTTTCTCCCATTTTTCTGAGTGCTTTCTCCTGCTTTTGCCTCGTTTTTAACTGCTTTCTCTGTCCTTTCTCCCATTTTTCTGAGTGCTTTCTCCTGCTTTTGCCTCGTTTTTAACTGCTTTCTCTGTCCTTTCTGCCATTTTTCTGAGTGCTTTCTCCTGCTTTTGCCTCGTTTTTAACTGCTTTCTCTGCCTTTCTCCCATTTTTCTGAGTGCTTTCTCCTGCTTTTGTCTCGTTTTTTACTGCTTTCTCTGCCTTTCTCCCATTTTTCTGAGTGCTTTCTCCTGCTTTTGCCTCGTTTTTAACTGCTTTCTCTGTCCTTTCTCCCATTTTTCTGAGTGCTTTCTCCTGCTTTTGCCTCGTTTTTAACTGCTTTCTCTGCCTTTCTCCCATTTTTCTGAGTGCTTTCTCCTGCTTTTGCCTAGTTTTTTACTGCTTTCTCTGCCTTTCTCCCATTTTTCTGAGTGCTTTCTCCTGCTTTTGCCTCGTTTTTAACTGCTTTCTCTGTCCTTTCTCCCATTTTTCTGAGTGCTTTCTCCTGCTTTTGCCTCGTTTTTAACTGCTTTCTCTGCCTTTCTCCCATTTTTCTGAGTGCTTTCTCCTGCTTTTGCCTCGTTTTTTTACTGCTTTCTCTGCCTTTCTCCCATTTTTCTGAGTGCTTTCTCCTGCTTTTGCCTCGTTTTTTTACTGCTTTCTCTGTCCTTTCTCCCATTTTTCTGAGTGCTTTCTCCTGCTTTTGCCTCGTTTTTAACTGCTTTCTCTGTCCTTTCTCCCATTTTTCTGAGTGCTTTCTCCTGCTTTTGCCTCGTTTTTTTACTGCTTTCTCTGCCTTTCTCCCATTTTTCTGAGTGCTTTCTCTTGCTTTTGCCTCGTTTTTAACTGCTTTCTCCGTCCTTTCTCCCATTTTTCTGAGTGCTTTCTCCTGCTTTTGCCTCGTTTTTAACTGCTTTCTCTGTCCTTTCTCCCATTTTTCTGAGTGCTTTCTCCTGCTTTTGCCTCGTTTTTAACTGCTTTCTCTGTCCTTTCTCCCATTTTTCTGAGTGCTTTCTCCTGCTTTTGCCTCGTTTTTTTACTGCTTTCTCTGCCTTTCTCCCATTTTTCTGAGTGCTTTCTCCTGCTTTTGCCTCGTTTTTTTACTGCTTTCTCTGCCTTTCTCCCATTTTTCTGAGTGCTTTCTCCTGCTTTTGCCTCGTTTTTAACTGCTTTCTCCGTCCTTTCTCCCATTTTTCTGAGTGCTTTCTCCTGCTTTTGCCTCGTTTTTAACTGCTTTCTCCGTCCTTTCTCCCATTTTTCTGAGCGCTTTCTCCTGCTTTTGCCTCGTTTTTAACTGCTTTCTCCCTGAAGCAGCTAGCACCTCCAGCACCTTGAGACCCTCATGAGAGCTTTGCAGCACTTTATAAATCCTGATTGATTGACTGAAAACGACCCTGCTTCCTCCACTCTCAGGGAAACATTCCCAGGTATATCCCACTGACCCTCTTCCCCCTCACGCCTCTGAAATGGCCAGCTCTACTTTCAAGTGCGTTTCCCACTCTTGCCCCAGAAATACGTGCCGCGCCCCCTCCCCGGCCTCTCAGCGTAAAGTCTGGGCTCTTACGGTTCTGCAGATGGAAAGTACAAAATCCAATAGTTCCAGTTTATTTTTATTCATGTTCGATTTATTAAAATAATTACATGTAAACAGCCATACATAGCAATTCTACATAGGTACAGTAACCAATAATTGCTATTACAGGATTTATCGGAGAATATAAAATATGATTGGTGATATTTCTAAGAAAAGCACTTAGCACCGCGCCCTGTAACCGAAGCTTAACATTATTCCAAAAAAATAAAGGTTAAAAGTAAGTCCATGGCCCCTCATTTATGAAAAGTGACGCATCGCTGCGTGAAAACAGCGATGCGTCACTTTTCACTGCGCTCTCCCTGCGACATGATTGATGCGTCATATTTATAAAATATTTATAATATGACGCATCATGTCGCAAGGAGTTACAGATACGTCAGTATTTCTGACGTATCTGTAGGCGCAAAAGTGACGCATTTCTGGAGTGTGTCACAAAAGTGACGCAACTCCAGCAATGTGTCCTTTCACATGGGGAAAGCCCCATGTGAAAGGGCTTGCGTCAGTCTTACGCCTGCTGTAAGGCAGGCGCAAGATTTTGACGCAACAGCGTCCTAAAAGTGACGCAGTGAAATCTCATAGATTTCACTGCGTCACTATTACGAGGCTTTTTGCGGGTGAACGCCCCCTCTGCATACATTATACCTGACGCAGGTATAATGTAGCGCAGGGGTTTACAAAGTGACGCATCTGCTTAGATGCGTCACTTTGTAAATAGTGCGCAACAGGAGGCATGTTTTACGCCGCCGATGCGTCACAAAAAGTGACGCATCGGAAGCGCAAAACTCACGCAAGGCCTCATAAATGAGGCCCCCTGAATTTTGTCAGTTTTGATCTATGAATATTACACCCTGGGTTATGGAAAGGGGGAGATCACACCCGGGGTTATGGAAAGGGGGAATTGAATAAACGGGGGCGCTTCCTGAGAAGGATCCCCAGATAGTTATGGTTATCAATAACAATAATTTCTAGGGGTGAAAACAGCCCGTACAGTCTCCTCCCCGCTCAGGTGCAGGCCTCTCCTGCCGGCGAGCACAACACGCGTCTGCCTGGGACGCTGTGATTTCTCAGCGCGAGAATTTGGCACCCACTTAAAAGTCTTTCACAGGAAATAATTGGGGAAATGAAAGTTCTTTCCCAGCGCCCGCTCGAGAGTCAGACTTCATTAATCGGAGCCTGATTAGATCCGCAGCCCCCCCCCCCCCCCTCCAGATGTGATTAAGGACACTTCTTTCAAAGCCCGCCCGCTCCGAGCTTTTAATCTCTAATCCTCGCTCCAGCTGCAGCGCTGCGGTTCCTTTCAGCGCCTCGAACAAAGAGGAGGCGCTGGAGCGGGCTGCGCCGCAGAGATACTGCAGGAGGCGCTTTATCGCCGCAGATTCATCACCGGAAATGAAGAGGAGGCGGAAGGAGCCATCTGTACCGAGGCCGGCGCCATGATGAACGACCCTCGCAGGATCCAATCACCTGGGGGTCCTTCCACCTGGGCCTGAATCAAAACACAATCTCCTTAGAGCCAATTATACCGGAATAGAAGGTGGCCTACCTGTCCTCCCCCTCTAAGGAGAGTAGGCTTTGAGGGGCCACCGCGTGCACGGTTGGATGCTGCGGGGGCTGGTACCCGGCCAGCATCCTGACAGGAGGCGGGCCCAAGAGCGCACTGCTCAGTGCTTGAAATGGAAAAATAGAAGTGCAGGTACTCTGCGGCCGGAGTACCTTCTTGTTTCTGAGAAGTGCCGTTACCCTCCAATCGAAAGTATTACGTCACTCTTGAGAAGTGCTGGTACTCTCCAATCAAAAGGATTACGTCACTCTTGAGAAGTGCCGGTACTCTCCAATCAAAAGGATTCTGTCACTCTTGAGAAGTGCCGGCACTCTCCAATCAAAAGGATTCTGTCACTCTTGAGAAGTGCCGGCACTCTCCAATCAAATGTATTACGTCACTCATGAGAAGTGCCGGTACTCTCCAATCAAAAGTATTACGTCACTCTTGAGAAATGCCGGTACTCTCCAATCGAAAGTATTACGTCACTCTTGAGAAGTGCCGGTACTCTCCCTCTCAAAATAAAAAAGTTCCAGTACTCCGTACCGGACAGTACTGGCCCATTTGAAGCACGTACTGCTCATATATCGTGATGAGAAGGTATTTGTAGCTGTGGTTCTGCTTTGAACCCTAGTTGTACGGTTCCATTGCTGGTCTAGAGATAGACCACCACAGATCGAGTCTAGTTGTGATGACACGTGTCGAAGTGTTGTGACCTGGGGCCTCCACCGGGCCAAGTCTCCCAACCCATCCGAAAGAAGAGCTATACGCCACAGCATTCTAAATGGATACTCTAAGGGCTAATCCAAGGGACAAATGGATCAACATTAAAACACACAAAGATTGTTTTATTATCAAGACAAGCCAAAAATTTAAGAATTAAGATATTGGCTCTGTTTTCCGTTGTGCCCCACCCAGGACACGGTCCTAGCTCACCACTGAGATAACCTTACATCTCAGATACTGAGAAACTGTCCTGAAGAAGGTTTTAAATCATTTTACCGAAACGCTGCGTCCACACCTGTTCCTCACGAACATTTTATGTATTGTCATATATTGTGTTTTTATATAATTATGTACTGTGTATGATTACTATATGCACCTGTTTGATTGTTTTTATTTAAACTGGATTGTGAAATTATTGAATAAAGACATATACCTTATAAACTTACAGATATATTGTTTTTCCACTGTTCTTTTCTCTGCTGAATTTATGATAATGCTGTTTGTACCAAGTTGATATTGTGACTTGGGATGTACTGGTGGTTATCCCTAGCTTGCACTCAGTGGCACTGTGTATTCGCGGTTCTTTTCTGTGAGATTGGTATCATTGGTAAAAATCAGGTAATATATGGGTATTTGTGACTATTGGAGACCATCCGGTGTGGCTCCCTGTGGGACTTCCTGTTTCCATCTTCAACATTAAGTTGGCCATTGGAAGGTTTGCGGGCACCCCTCTGTTGCATCGAAAGACCTCTCCTCTCCTCAAATGAGAAGGGCCGCCCACAGGTGCGAGTGTTCTGTGCCCGCTCCATGGTAGCCATATGGGTAAAGTTCTTCTTTCAACATGGGACAAGCACTTTCGTCAAAGCGTGAAGTGCCAACCAGCTGCCATGTCTCAGTAGTCGATTAGCATTATTGTTTTGTTTTTTAGAAACAGATCTCCAAAGTTGTGATACTTTCTATAATGCCTAAAGTCAATTGCCCGAGCCTCAAAGACTTTTCTCCCTTCCTGACGCGACCATTAAGTATTTTCCTGTTCAGGTCTACCATGATGTGGTTGGCATTCTGGGAGAGAAAACCAAACATGTCAAAAGCAGGAAGGCAAAAGTTTGTTCATTCTGAGACATTCCTCAAAATAGTGCTGTTGAGCGTTGGGTTCGGTGAAGTCAGCTGAGGCCCCCGTGTTGGAGACGTCGAGGTACCCCAACTCTACTTGAAGTAGGAGAACCATGCATTTGGTGAGGCGGGTGTACCACCTGTGTATCCTGGGCTTCCTGTCTGCCAAACCTCAAATGTAGACTTACCTTTCTGGATTAATAGATTTGACATTTAGAAATGTTGAGGCTATGAGATACTAACTATGTACTGGTATTAAACAACCATCACTGAGATGAAAATGGTCCAATCACAAGAAGATGGAATTATTTTATATAAAGAGGTGTTGGATTCCTCCCATGAAGCATGAGAGAGGAACTTTAGGAACCTTAAATACAAATTGACATGTGAAGTCTTTCCCCCTAAAGAGTTATTAGTTGACCAGATATCCTTGGCAGCCTTCACTGGTCCCCTCGTGATCCAGCGTCCTAAGCCTCAACCTGAGGGCGACGAGGAAGCGATGCTCTTCAGACGTCCATCGGCACTACCAGGAGGTGAGCTGGCATCACAAGCTCTCATAGCAGCAGCATGTCCTTATACCGTACATTACGCGCCTTCAGGGATGGAGGTTCTGATTCACAGCATGCTGTATTTGCCCAAAAAGCTCTGCAAGCAGCCTCTCCGAGAAGATGTGCTCATGGAGAGGCCAGGTTGTGGAATGGTCAATGCGAGGCGTGCAATGTCAGAACACAGACATCACTCATTGATGTTCTACGGCTGCATGCAATACTTTAGAATGGGGAAACAAGTAGGGGGCACCCCTGACCAATGGGGTACAGGCTGCCTCCCAAAAGCATGACAGCTTCCTCCAAAGTGTGGCATAATCTTGTCCCACAAAACACTCCCTTAAAATTCAAGATGGAGAATTTATATCCTTGGGAGTAGGATCCGGCTAAGCCAACCCACTAGTGTGGCTCACTTCCCTTAGCACTCCCCTTCCAGACCTCAGGCAAATTCCATTCCTGGGGCTCCCATCTGGCTGGGGGGTACAGGAAGAGGGGGTAAGTCAGGCTGGTATTCCTTGCTGTCCTGCTCTCTTTGAAGGCCAGTTTGTTTACCCAGCCCCCTTTCTAGCCTGTTCTCTGCAGGTGCAGAGCTCCCCCAACCAGATGACCTCTGTCTCTTTGCCGGCCACTTATCACCTCATCAAAGCAGTCAGCCTCTTAGGGCTGGCCAATCAGGAGAGGCTGCTAGAAGGCTGCAGTTTGGCTCACAGAAAAGAAAGGCCTATAACGTATTTTCTGTATTAGTTGTGATAAATTAAACAATATCATTGAGTGTTTATCATTACTAATCTTTTAAGTCCCTGAAATATTATTTTAGCTCACTCCTGTCACAGTTACACTGTATTACAGTATTCCCATGGTTGCCTATGGAGCTAAAATGCTACAATAGGGAAAAGCAGAATTGGTAGTTTTTCCCTCACCAGGGCATATAAAACATATTTCAAATGTCCCTGCCTAATTTTACATGGCACCCAGAGGCATAACTACATCTTTTGCTGCCTGTGGGGGTCCCTGCGTTTGCTGCCCTGTGACGGCCGCAGGTAAGGGGGGGAGACTGCCCCTCCTTCCCCTTGGCTATGCCACTGATGGCACCCTACCCTGTGGGCACCTAGGGTAAACCTTGTGAGTGACTTTTAGGTAAAAATAATGTAGTTTAAGACTTTGGAGGTACCTTCCAAAGTCAAATTTGCATATAGTGTCAACTCAAAAGCAGCTTGCAAAGCAGGGCTGACTTTTAATATGACAAAAAGAACAATTAATGGACAGAATGCAGAACAATGTCATAAATTCATGCCCAGACGTGGGTCTCTTGCTCACTTTGCCACTGGATTCAAGCTAGCCTGGCTGATGAAGGGTAATATCCAGAAACCGGTCCAAGGATGCTTGTTTCTGGTCCAGGGAGGACCTGGCTTGACAGTTCGGGCTGGACTGTTCCCATGAGGTACAGGGTTAAGAAGACTGATTTGCATATAGCCGGGTCCAAACTGGGGTGGCGTAGTGAGCAGAAGAACAATGGATTTAACCCAGATCTTTTGACTGGGGGTGAATGTATGATTGATACAGCATTATGTGCATCATTTGTTTGCGTAGCACTTTTCACCCTAAGTGGAATGGGTATGCCCAGACGTGGGTCCCTTGCTTACTTTGCCACTGGATTCAAGCTAGCCTGGCTGATGCAGGGTAATGCCCAGAAACCGGTCCCAGGATGCTTGTTTCCGGCCCAGGGAGAACCTGGCTTGGCAGTTCGGTCTGGACTGCTCCCATGAGGCACAGGGTTTAGACTAATTTGCATATGGCTGGGTCCAAACTGGGGTGGCGTAGTGAGCAGAAGAATGATGGATTTAACCCAGATCTTTTGAGTGGGGTGAATGTGTGATTTATTCAGCATTCTGTCCATCATTTGTTTGCGTACGACTATTAAAATGACAGCAGGCAACACAGAGCCTGAAAGCTGCTGGGGTGCTCAGCCTACAAGCCATACTATATACTAGGGACTTACAGGTAAGTTGTCAGTACCGATTTTAATTACAACGATTGATCATATACCTTTTTTAATCAGAGCAGTATCTCTGGGTCAGTTTAGCAGGGCCGAGGGAACAGTCAGAGCCAGTTACAACCAGTATCAGTCAAAAAATGTGGGGTGATGAGGATAAAAAGGATGACGTTCTCACATGCCGTCTGACCCAAGGAACTCAGGACCATATTATCAAGAAAGGGCAATACATTATTGCCGCTTTTATTGGCAGGAAACTGCTGGTAAAAACCAGAACCTGGGCTTCTATGGGAATTCACAAGGGCATATCTTCAAGCCCATTATCGCCGCTTTAGCAGCAGTTTCCTGCCGATAAAAGCGGCGATAACGTATCGTCCTTTCTTGATAATATGGCCCTTAGTGCCTCTACAAATATATCGCAGGAGGTAAGAATCCTGGAGATAACCCCGGCTTCAAGTCTGTCCTCGAGACCACATGTCAACAAGGTCACAAGGGGCATCGTGATGAAATGAAAACACTGCAACGCACCTTCCCTCACTGCGGATCTCTACAAACTCTACAGCCTTTACACACTCTTGTAATGAAGCCTTTACCTTGACTCATCTTGCATTGTCGTGAGAAATTCAATGAATCCAAAACACTGCAACATGGCGCGAACTTCAGCTTCACCAGGAAGAGCTCAAGCTGCCAGCGCAGCAAAAACTTCACTGGCTACCTCTTGTCGGAAGTTCAATGTTCCGAGAACTTTGTGTCACCCCAAGGGAAACAACTATTGTATCTACAAACGTCATTCAAACAACACAAACAAACTAAAAGACTGTGCTCCAGGCTCGCTATCTTGGTACAAGCCGCCAAGCTCTGAAACTCATTGCCTGCCAAGATAGGAGATGTCCACAGTTCGAAGGAGGGGTGATAGGATAGTTGCCGCCAAGATAATTAAATTAACCCTGTGATGGAACCCTGACCGATAATCCTTCTACCGGTGTAAGCACGGTCAAGTGCGATGGATGAGGGTGGACCACCACTGCATGCCAAGAGGACAGACAGGGGCAGTCCATCAACCGAGGCGCCCCACCCAACGTAATCTCAGAATGACCTCTAAATATGGATGCAGTGTAATAACTCTAGGGCTGGACTCTCTGGTGTTGGCATTCAACCAACATCTCTGAAGACCTGGAAGCCTGCCAGGTATTGACGTCACTGACTTCCCCTTCACCACAGGAGGGGTGGGGACTGCCTTTCTACATGGGGTGCTTGTGGTTTCACACCCTGGCATGACCGCCTTGCGGCATTCACACGTCGTATTCCTCCTCACACCCAAAGCCCCCAGGCAGAGAGAGCAGTGCCCACCCTTCCATTGAAGGCACACCGCCCACACCAGACCTACCTCTGTCTTCAGGCTCCGGTGCCTTGCTGGCGGCCAGGCGCTGGAAGACACCTCTAAGTACCGGGGTCTTTGGGTAAGCAATGCTCAGCCTCCTCAAACTACCAAAGATAGTGCCCTTACCTGGCACAAGTGTACTCGTTTTCAGTCCATCCTTTGCTGATGTCACTTGCTCTTTACTGAGATCAGCGAGTGGAGGTAAAGAGGCCCAGTGAAGTGACCCCTGGAAACTGAGCGCATGACAGGAACCCAGCCAGGCCTGTAGTGGGTACACTCCTGTTAGTGGGGCATTTAGTGATAAGCAGAGTGGTCATGAGGTGCTACTTGAAACAAACTTGGAGGGGTTGTGTGTCGGGGGTAACAGGCGGTACACTGTGAGACAGCCCCTTCCAGGAAGCAGCGGAGGTTGGCAAGCAGTACACCCCACCTCATGTTGGGTGGGTTGAAGAATGTGGCAAGTGGTTCACTATTAGAGAGTTCACCTGATGTCTGCAGGGGAACGTGATGATAAGATGTGGAACAAGGGCAGAGTATGTGCCCCACAATACAAGGGAACGTGTTGATAAGTTGTTGTATAAGAACACAGTATGGGTCCCCATAATGAGTATTTTCTTCTTTTGGTGTGAAGGAGTGATTGCAGGCTGGAGGAGCTTGAAGCAACTATTCCATATCTCAAAGAATCTACCAGGAGGGGTGGAAATAAAGAGGAGGGGCAGTTTTGCAGAAATTGAGACGGTGGTAGTGGCAAGAAGTGGTGAGCGAGGTTACAATACAGTCTTATTTTACCTCGTCAACATCCTTTAATGTGTACCTTTAATGCCTCCCAAAATTGATCAAAGTAGAAAATCTCATGGCAGGGACTTTTGGTGCTAAATGATGCAAACACAAAAGAGGAGGTGAGATGACAACATGAAATATGTGTCGCAGAGACCCAATCAACATGGCGGGTCGACCATTTTGTTTTTTAGAGAAGAATTATCTCACACCCAGGCATGAACGTGGCAGAACGTATGTCAAAGTTCATCAGTCTGAGGCTAGAAGAGGTGTGAAGTTGGAGGTTAACTTTAGAGTATCTACATCTACAACAAAAATATGTATCTGTTGATCAGCTTGTGTTAGAAGTTAATGAACTGGATGGATTCCAAACTGTACAACATCCTCTCCTGAACACACGTTGAGCACCGTGGGAGCCCCCGGGACACAGTGGGTAGAGGAGGCCTGATTACTCACCACCCTTGGGGCAGAGTGTTTATGTTTTGATGCAGGTCTGATCTGACCTTCACTTTTCCTCCTGCTGTAGTTCATTCATTGGATTATTAGCCAGTACAGTTTCCAGTCCTTCTGAGAGCATTATATCTAGGTCACTAAAATAAAAAGCTTATTCTCAGCTTCCCCCCACAACTGCTTCCCTCTCTGGCCACCTTTTGCTTATTTATGATATTGATCCACATTTTATTCAATATCTATAAATAACTTGTATTTGGTAATTCATCTCAGCATCAGAATGGAGTGAAAGTATTGTGAGTCAAAAGAATCTGAATTTTCCATCACAGTGAAATGAGAATTTCACACAGTGAAATGGTTCCAGCAGGTTCTCTGTGGTTTGTGGACAGGTGACTTTGCTGCCCACTCTGGAACCTGAAGCCCTCAGTTCTAATACTGGCTCTGGTGCTAGTGAAACAATCCTTCCCAAATCATGTTATCGTCAGGTGATACGATAAGAGTTTTTCATAGCGTTCAGCATCCAGTACCAAGGTGGACTATTCTCTCAGTTTTTGATAGAAAAGATCCATGGAGACGGATCTACCCAGGGGGACAGAACCACCCTGAGGCATGAACTAGCTTTAAGAGGAAAGTTTTCAGATTTTATCTAGAAGTTAAGTCGTCCTCCACCGTTATATCCACTGAGGGAGTTTCAGGGGTGTACAGCAAAAATGGAGATGGTAGTCCGCCCTGTTTATTTTCTCAAATTAGGGACAGCCGCAGTAGATTTCCCTCCAGAGAGGAAACAGCACCATGGCACATATCAGACTCGTCAGTTACGTAGTGAAGAGGGTCATGAGCAAAAGATGGGGTCAGGGAGGAACGGTTTAAAAGACCCTTCACCCTGATCTAAAACACAAGATCCTTCCGCCACAAAAAGATCTCTGTACAGTACATTGATACTCTATATAGTTAGGTTCTCCTATGTTAAAACTTTAAGTAAAAAATAAATTACCAGGTAAAGAAGATGTGATAATCTAACATTCCCATACTACAACGCTCACAAGCTTGGAGAAAAAACAAATAATCCTTATAACACAAAATCAACTCAGCGTCTCTGTTAGACCTGGCCCATGAGCCTCCAACTATTTGAATTATCCTTGAACTCTTGAAGTATATTCCTTGATATCTTCAAATTATCAGTTATGGATTATATAACATCCATATTAATTTATGGACCTGTGAGTTGAACATACCATTAACAGGCACACATATCCACTACCGGAACAAGATACCTCGGAGAATATTGGGAAAAATCTGAACAATTGTATCCAATGAACAGTCAATCCATTGATACAATCTACCAGGTGAGCTCATGAGTGGAGAAGCGTGGCTCAGTGGTTAGAGGCGGCAGACCCGGAAGCAGAGATCGGCCATGGACCAGGGTTCGATTCCCCGCCTCGGCGGGTCTCGGGCTCAAAAATTCCACGGACTCGACAATTCTCGCTCCGGTGTCTACTCGACTCACGGGGTCACACTCTGCGACTCTGGGCAATAGCTTGCTTAATCTCCACTACGGCCCCTCGCGGCGGGATGCCTGGCTTTCACCTTATGGATACTCTGCCGGGGTATCTCACAGGGGAATACCAGGACGGGTTCCCTAAGCAAGCGCCTTGATACCTTCGGGTGATACGTGCGCTATATAAGTCGCAATACATTTACATTTACATGTTTAAGGCACCTTTTCTACCTCTTTTATAAACGCACACACAGAAGTCTAAAAGTAGTCATTCTTTTTCTTTCTAAAGAGGGCATACACAACAGTTTATTATCCTGAAGAAGACCCCATTGTGATGTTTTTAAAACACACACATTAGTAGGGGTTGAAACGTCGAAGTTACAGAACTAGCATGTTTTCAGCCCAGCAAGATCTATATAATTGAAGCGGTCTTGTTAGGGTTTTCTGTGATTGCTAGTAACATAATGAAGAAATAGATGTTTCATGTTGATCTTTTTTTCTTTGTAAATATTTCTGGAGTATCGTGGTGTGTATTGTCACAATCTGTCACCAATTCTTGTCACTATTGTAAATAATCACGTGTATTTTGTTGTGTATTTTGCATATTGCCATTTGGTTACTTTATCTAACCTACAAATATTTCAAATAAAAAAAGATTTGTTGAATTTAAATTGTCATTTTTTCATTTGTCTGCTACTTACACATATGTTGTGAATCCCATCAGGAAAGGGGGACATAAAAGTTTAAATTTTTTCAGGTGGCATTCCCCAATGAAAGTATGAGGGCCCAGTTTGTCACAAGTGTTTTTTAAGATCATTCCAGATGTGCTGCTGCAGAGAAATAATGCTCCTTGGTACGACGCTAGGGCCAAAGGTTCTACGACTTTTCACCGTGGGACAGTCACTGACACAGTCTAAGTGCCTTTGACGATGTTGCATTGAAAACTGCAGACTTATTGTTCCTCCTCCTTTGAGAACCTTTGTTTAGGACTGGTGTTAGCCAAGACCATTTGATTTGACTAAAATAAAATGTATAATAAATTAACTTTAAGGGTTTTCAGCCAGCCCTCTTCATTCATTGGTCTGTTATTATGTCATTCAAATTTTTCCTCTGCCCATTACACCATACAGCATGTGGGAGGGGGTCAGCCCACTTCAGCCATTGGCTAATTTCACTGTCAGTGACAGCATCCTGCCCTCTCACTAGGAGCAAATCCACAAAGTTGTTATTTTAAGTGCCAGGGGTTACTATAGCAATGTGTGCTTCTTCAGACAAAAATACATGTTTCCCTTTACCCGATATAATTTTTAGATTGATGAGGACCTAGCAGCTTCTTTAATAAAAGATTTTTTAAAAAAAATAACAAAACAAGCACTGACAAAGCCAAAAGGCTACAAGCCAACACCAGACTTGATGGCTTTGCCAATGCTTATTTGTTAAATGTTTTGCTTTTCGCAGTAGTCTTTCATGTTTTGGGGGCAACATCAGCAATCAGGGAGTACTAGACAGGGAAAGACAGCAGGCACACCGCATACTGGTACTAAAGTTTTGTTAAATAAAATTATTTTTTCTTCCAAACTGCCCTCAATTTCCATAGTTTTTAGACCAAATGTTTGGAAAAGCTACTAATTAGCTCAAATAACTAACTATATTTGCAGGGCACTAAATGCCCCAGGGTCTCTGGCGTGAGTCACCATAACTCTAGCCTTTACTTGAATTAAAAACAGTCCAACACTTAGTAGACATGAAGTTTGAGTTTTGTTTCAAATTTTACGACTTAGCTGTCTTGGTAACACTATTCCAATTTTTATTAGGCAGCGCATAGAAGCATTACCGTCCTTTTGAAAGGAGCTTTAAAGGTGTGGCGGTAATGCAGTAGCTCATTCGTGCTCCTTTGAAAGCGAGCAGATCTACAGGGAGGGAGGGCTGCAGTTAGGTAAGCCGGGGCCAAGCTCTGCATGAAATGAAATGCCAAGCGGCAAAATTTGAAAAGAATGCTTCGTTTTACGGCAACAAATGTTTGATTTTTCTCAGGACAAAAACCAGTCTGATAACTATGTTTTGCGCTGCTGCAGCCTGTTGATTGCATTGGATGGTAAGCCTACCAATAATGCATTGCAATATTCTAACTCAGTGAAGCTGGAACAATTTTTAGAGTGGTGTGGGTGCTGCTATCAATTAAGTCCTAGGGACTGTGAAGAATTCAAATGTCACACAAAGAACAAGTGTAGCAAATGAGCCCCGCCCCCTAGTAAAATCTTAGTTTCCATCACACTTCAGAATTACCAAAAAATGAGCTTCATTTGTGCTTTCCTAGCTGCTGGTATATTTTGAAATATCGGTACAGTTCGTTCACAGGAATTTGTATTTGATCAGGGTTAAAAAATGACATCCTTACACGGAAGCCACAAAAGCTCTCTACTCTCATAATTAAGCAATCATGTAAACTATTATCTACTGCACCTCACTTAGCTACACACAACTCAGAAACTTTTCTCAAATCCACAATTTGGCATAACAAATTGATCCTTTTTAAAGGGAAACCTATATACTGGAAGGTATGGAGGAATAAAGCTCTACTTTAGGTTCACCAATGTTTTGACCAAGGCTCACCCATTTAATTCACACAAATACAAACTCTCTATCATTTACCTCCTTCCTTTAAACATAAATGCATGGCTTTGCAGAACATAATAATTGAGGCATTTGCAAAACTTACCACTTCACCCCCCTCACAATCCCACCCCATATTTCCATGGCACAATTTCTTGCTCATAAACCCCAAGGCCTCCAATATTTATTCTCGTCTAATGGCACCTCCCGATAACAGACACAAAACCAAAGTAGAACTCTCATGGGAATCCGATCTGGAAACGAATTGGCCCATTACTCTATGGAATAGAATTTGGATGAAGCTCAGGAAATCCTCTAGAGCGGCGAGCACAACACAAACTCTTTTCGTCATTTACAATCGGTTATTGTTCACCCCAGTCTACATAAACAAGATACATAACACAATACCTAACACATGTTGGACATGCTCCCAAGATGACGCTGACTTCAAACACATGTTATTTACATGCACACATGTTTTTAAATTTTGGGAACAAGTTTGGCACCAAATCAACATTATCTTTCACACGACAACACCCCTTCCCCTTACCAATATTTTTCTCTGTAGTTTAGCACCGGAATGGGGAGAAAATCAATAACAACTAAGACTCATTGACCTGCTACTGGTTGTAGCGTTTCAACAGATTTAAAAAAAATTGGAAAGACTCTTCTAAATTGTCCTATGTAGCATGGTGATATGCTGTATGTCACAATCATCGTTTAGATACAGCCCTTGTCCACCCCATCTCTTTAGCTACGAAAAGATTATACCTCTGGTCTCCTCTGACACACTTTCTAAATACAACAGCAAAGAACACTTCTTCAATAGCTCTTTCAACGCAAGAAGTTACCAAGCCTCCCTGACTTCCTATCGTTTGTTTTTACATAATTATGTTCAATCTGTTACTCCCTATTATATGTGTTGACATGTATTATTATTTGTAATATCTACGAACCTCTGAATGTATTCATATTTTTTCCTAGCTATACTTTTATTACCTTGAAGATTTTTGTATATCAATAGTATTCTTAAGTATCTTTTTCTGTTTACAATGTATCGGTAAATGATTGTCTGTACGAAATATTGGGGCATATTATCAAGGGGGTTTATCTCCGCTTTTTTGGCTTTAAAAGCCAAGAAAGCGGAGATAAAATGATCTCCCTATTACCTAGCTGTCGCAAACACCAGTTAGCGACAGCTAGTAGGAGATAGCAACCATCTTGGGCCCCGCTTTGCATATCAGAGAAATGTATCACTAATGACATGCAAAGTGGGCGTGCCAAGATGTTAGCGACTGGAAACAGTCGCTAACATCGCTATCTCCTACTACCAACTTTTGGAGAAATTCGCGCTAAGCACGAATATCTCCAAAAGCTAACATCTGCCCTGAGCAGTTCTTAGCCATGTTATCCAATGGTAGGTGGATAACATGGCTAAGAGCATTAGCTCGGTAATGCGTGAATATCGCTGACTTTTCAGCGATATTCATGCATCTCGGCTGATTTTTATCGCTTAGGAGATAAACCTTGATAATAGCAAGGTTCCTAAGCGATAAAAATAGCCGCAGCTCGGCGATAAAAATATTGCCGCTAAGCCAACATAGCGATAATTATCGCTAGTTGTTGGTAATATGCCCCATTGTTTTTTGTAAACACTTTAATTTTTTCAATAAACCTTTACTTGAACTTTTTAAAACAAATGACATCCTACAGCCTTTCCTTTCACACTCCCTGGACCCCAGCAAGATTATCACAAAGTTGGCTTTAGAAAATCCTCTCCATTTGTAGTTGGAACAAGGAACGGGACCTCCAATCTCCGTGTTAAATGAATAAGCAGCAATTTATCAGAAGACATAGACTGATATTTGATCTGTATCTGTGATCAACAGTAGATGTGAAAAGATAAAAATCAAATTTAGAGGCACCTTTATTGCTCTTTCACCGTCTGAACTACAGGTGATTATTTTGGGGGGCTGCACCCCAACTTCTAGGGCCTGTGATCTAACTATACCTCCACAGCAGACACCACCACTCACCCTCTGTGTAGTAAACTCAGAAGAGGGCAAATTATCAGGTTTTTTATTCATAAAAAAATTGTTTTTGCTATGTTGCATATTTGAAGAATTAAGGCTATGAGTGTGTTATGAGATATCTAAAGGGTTTTAACCAGGGTCGGACAGGGAACCAAAACCGGCACTGGCAAAGTGCTCGGCGTCCCTAAGTGGGGGTTGGAGGTGCCACCGAGCTCTTTGCCTGGGCCGGTTTCGTCCGATTTTGTTACAGGGCTGATTTTGCAGCTATGCAGCAAAAATGGCCATTTAACAAAATAGGCCCCCACGGGCCCAAATCCGGTCCCCACCCGTGTGGTGCACCCGGGGATTGCACGGTGCCCGCTACAGCCCGTCCGGGCCTGGTTTTAACTCTAGAAGTGACTTTGACTGGTTGTCCTAGGAGGTGACACTCAGGTTGGTTTATATTCAGGGAGGTTGTCTCAGTTTTAGCCAAATCCGGTGCAACCAGAGAGAGGCTCCACCGCCCTGGACGCCAGTAGCCAATCTTGTGGTTCCATCCACACGTACATATGCGTATCACCCTCATCGGATTCTACCCCAAGGTTGAAGCTTCTCAAGTTGCTAACTAAGGGGACAGGGACTCATCGGTTAGTAGGGGGGGACTAGTGAAACCGAAAGGACCCCACACCGGATCATACTTAGTGCAGAAATGAAACTTACAGAATTGGACAGGAAGAGGCCACACATTATACCAGTGGCCGAGGTGGCTATCCATTGCGCCATCACCCGTTCAACTAGAACCGGCTGGTTCAACATACAGAAAGCCACTTATAGTCCGCTGAGAGGCCCAACAAGCGCATGATAATGACAAGTAACAACCCCAGGCAAACCAAAATTCCAAAGTGCAATGAAAACCAGCAAATTAAAAATGACACTTTACTAAAAAACGATTTTTATAAAAAATCATCAGAGTATTTAATAATGTTCTTAATACAAGCGCATGAACCAGTGGCGCAAAGCAAAATGAAGTGGCCCCTGTGCACATTGAGGTGAGGGCCCCCCGATTCTTCCATATCTCACAGGCCTGGGACTCTATGGAACCCCCAGAATAGTGGGGGGTCCCTGCACCATAAGGGCTGCTGGGACCTCATTGACGCCCCGCCCAGGAATGCAATATGTCCTCTACCCAGCCAATCTAAGGCCTCTTTCCGGAGACCGGTGCGGTCTCCGTTCTGTGCATTGGTTGAAAACTAGAGGTGGCGGCTGGGAAATGAAGTTTTTGATGGGTCCATTAAAGTTTCTTCGGTGCTGCAGTCGCAGCTCCTTTTTAATACCAAAAGGAACTTCTCAAAATAATGTTTTTATCAGGCCCGAACAATAGACACAACAACCTTGGCGTGCTTCTTGAGTGGTCATATCAAAACAAGATCAAGGGGGGAATTTGTGGGTTTAAGTTTGGCCAATAGGGTTGAGACCCTCCTGAGAGCTATCGCTAATGAAAAAGAGTAGGTTTAAATTGGGGTGAAGCCTTAGAGAGAATTTTCCTTTAGCTGTGAGAATAAATCTCCTTTATAGCGGTGATTCGAGGAAATCTGTTTATTTCGAGGAAACACTCATAAAACGGAACAATGTGAAAGCAGTTAATTATGTTCGAAACAACCAGCGATAAAATGCAATTATATGACATAAAAAATAATGGCTTTGACAATGCACTAATCACAAAACACTGCTGTATGTTTAAATAATTATTGCCATAATGTTTAATAATGATTGTTGCAAGTTTCAGTAACTGCTCTCGATTTCGCCATGAAAAAAATATAATATCTACGAGCAGCCGAGTTCATGTACAACTCAGTAGGTTGATTACTAGCAGCAGAGTTCATGTACAACTCAGTAGGTTGATTACTAGCAGCCGAGCTCATGTAGGACTCAGGAGGTTGATTACTAGCAGCCGAGCTCATGTAGGACTCAGGAGGTTGTTTTCTAGCAGCAGAGTTCATGTACAACTCAGTAGGTTGATTACTAGCAGCAGAGTTCACATAGGACTCAGGAGGTTCTTTACTAGTAGCAGAGTTCATGTAGGACTTAGGAGTTTGTTTACTAGCAGCAGAGTTCATGTAGGGCTCAGGAGTTTGTTTACTAGCAGCAGAGTCGATGTAGGACTCAGAAGGTTGTTTACCAGCAGCAGAGTTCATGTAGAACTCAGTAGGTTGTTTACCAGCAGCAGAGTTCATGTAGAACTCAGTAGGTTGATTACTAGCAGCAGAGTTCATGTACAACTCAGTAGGTTGATTACTAGCAGCCGAGCTCATGTAGGACTCAGGAGGTTGATTACTAGCAGCCGAGCTCATGTAGGACTCAGGAGGTTGTTTTCTAGCAGCAGAGTTCATGTACAACTCAGTAGGTTGATTACTAGCAGCAGAGTTCACATAGGACTCAGGAGGTTCTTTACTAGTAGCAGAGTTCATGTAGGACTTAGGAGTTTGTTTACTAGCAGCAGAGTTCATGTAGGGCTCAGGAGTTTGTTTACTAGCAGCAGAGTCGATGTAGGACTCAGAAGGTTGTTTACCAGCAGCAGAGTTCATGTAGAACTCAGTAGGTTGTTTACTAGCAGCAGAGTTTATGTAGAACTCAGTAGGTTGTTTACCAGCAGCAGAGCTCATGTAGAACTCAGGAGGTTGTTTACCAGCAGCAGAGCTCATGTAGAACTCAGGAGGTTGTTTACTAGCAGCAGAGTCTATGTAGGACTCAGGAGTTTGTTTACTAGCAGCAGAGGTCATGTAGAGCTCGGGAGGTTGTTTACTAGCAGCAGAGTTGATGTAGGACACAGGAGTTTGTTTACTAGCAGCAGAGTTCATGTAGAGCTCAGGAGGTTGTTTACTAGCAGCAGAGTCGATGTAAGACTCAGGAGTTTGGTCACTAGCAGCAGAGTTCATGTTGGGCTCAGGAGGTTGTTTACTAGCAGCAGAGTCGATGTAAGACTCAGGAGTTTTGTCACTAGCAGCAAAGTTCATGTTGGGCTCAGGAGGTTGTTTACTAGCAGCAGAGTCGATGTAAGACTCAGGAGTTTGTTCACTAGCAGCAAAGTTCATGTTGGGCTCAGGAGGTTGTTTATTAGCAGTAGAGTCGATGTAGGACTCAGGAGTTTGTTTACTAGCAGCAGAGTTCATGTAGAGCTCGGGAGGTTGTTTACTAGCAGAAGAGTTGATGTAGGACACAGGAGTTTGTTTACTAGCAGCAGAGTTCATGTAGAGCTCGGGAGGTTGTTTACTAGCAGCAGAGTTGATGTAGAGCTCAGGAAGTTGTTTACTAGCAGCAGAGTCCATGTAAGACGCAGGAGTTTGTTTTCTAGCAGCAGAGTTCATGTAGAGCTCAGGAGGTTGTTTATTAGCAGCAGAGTCGATGTAGGACTCAGGAGTTTGTTTACTAGCAGCAGAGTTCATGTAGAGCTCGGGAGGTTGTTTACTAGCAGAAGAGTTGATGTAGGACACAGGAGTTTGTTTACTAGCAGCAGAGTTCATGTAGAGCTCAGGAGGTTGTTTACTAGCAGCAGAGTCCATGTAGGACTCAGGAGTTTGTTTACTAGCAGCAGAGGTCATGTAGAGCTCGATAGGTTGTTTACTTGCAGCAGAGTCGATGTAAGACTCAGGAGTTTGTTTACTAGCAGCAGAGTTCATGTAGAGCTCAGGAGGTTGTTTATTAGCAGCAGAGACGATGTAGGACTCATGAGTTTGTTTACTAGCAGCAGAGTTCATGTAGAGCTCGGGAGGTTGTTTACTAGCAGCAGAGTTGATGTGGGACACAGGAGTTTGTTTACTAGCAGCAGAGTTGATGTAGAGCTCAGGAGGTTGTTTACTAGCAGCAGAGTTGATGTAGGACTCAGGAGTTTGTTTACTAGCAGCAGAGCTCATGTAGGACTCAGGAGGTTGTTTACTAGCAGCAGAGTTCATGTAGGACTCAGGAGGTTGTTTACTAGCAGCAGATTTCATGTACAACTCAGTAGGTTGATTACCAGCAGCAGAGCTCATGTGGGACTCAGGAGGTTGTTTACTAGCAGCAGAGTTCATGTAGGACTCAGGAGGTTGTTTACCAGCAGCAGAGCTCATGTAGGACTTAGGAGGTTGTTTTCTAGCAGCAAAGCTCATGTAGGACTCAGGAGGTTTTTTACTTGCAGCAGAGCTCATGTAGGACTCAGGAGGTTGTTTACTAGCAGCAGAGCTCATGTAGGACTCAGGAGGTTTTTTACCAGCAGCAGAGCTCATGTAGAACTCAGGAGGATGTTTACTAGCAGCAGAGTCAATGTAGGACTCAGGAGTTTGTTTACTAGCAGCAGAGCTCATGTAGGACTCAGGAGGTTGTTTACTAGCAGCAGAGCTCATGTAGGACTCAGGAGGTTGTTTACTAGCAGCAGAGCTCATGTAGGACTCAGGGGTTTGTCTACAAGCAGCAGAGTTGATGTAGAGCTCGGGAGGTTGTTTACTAGCAGCAGAGTTGATGTAGGACTCAGGAGGTTGTTTACTAGCAGCAGAGTTCATGTACAACTCAGTAGGTTGATTACCAGCAGCAGAGCTCATGTGGGACTCAGGAGGTTGTTTACTAGCAGCAGAGTTCATGTAGGATTCAGGAGGTTGTTTACCAGCAGCAAAGTTCATGTAGGACTCAGGAGGTTGTTTACTAGCAGCAAAGTTCACGTAGGACTCAGGAGGTTGTTTACTAGCAGCAGAGCTCATGTAGGACTCAGGAGGTTGTTTACTAGCAGCAGAGCTCATGTAGGACTCAGGAGGTTTTTTTACCAGCAGCAGAGCTCATGTAGAACTCAGGAGGATGTTTACTATCAGCAGAGTCGATGTAGGACTCAGGAGTTTGTTTACTAGCAGCAGAGCTCATGTAGGACTCAGGAGGTTGTTTACTAGCAGCAGAGTCGATGTAAGACTCAGGAGTTTGGTCACTAGCAGCAGAGTTCATGTTGGGCTCAGGAGGTTGTTTACTAGCAGCAGAGTCGATGTAAGACTCAGGAGTTTTGTCACTAGCAGCAAAGTTCATGTTGGGCTCAGGAGGTTGTTTACTAGCAGCAGAGTCGATGTAAGACTCAGGAGTTTGTTCACTAGCAGCAAAGTTCATGTTGGGCTCAGGAGGTTGTTTATTAGCAGTAGAGTCGATGTAGGACTCAGGAGTTTGTTTACTAGCAGCAGAGTTCATGTAGAGCTCGGGAGGTTGTTTACTAGCAGAAGAGTTGATGTAAGACACAGGAGTTTGTTTACTAGCAGCAGAGTTCATGTAGAGCTCAGGAGGTTGTTTACTAGCAGCTGAGTCCATGTAGGACTCAGGAGTTTGTTTACTAGCAGCAGAGGTCATGTAGAGCTCGGGAGGTTGTTTACTAGCAGCAGAGTTCATGTAGAGGTCAGGAGGTTGTTTATTAGCAGCAGAGTCGATGTAGGACTCATGAGTTTGTTTACTAGCAGCAGAGTTCATGTAGAGCTCGGGAGGTTGTTTACTAGCAGCAGAGTTGATGTAGGACACAGGAGTTTGTTTACTAGCAGCAGAGATCATGTAGAGCTCAGGAGGTTGTTTACTAGCAGCAGAGTTGATGTAGGACTCAGGAGTTTGTTTACTAGCAGCAGAGCTCATGTAGGACTCAGGAGGTTGTTTACTAGCAGCAGAGTTCATGTAGGACTCAGGAGGTTGTTTACTAGCAGCAGAGTTCATGTACAACTCAGTAGGTTGATTACCAGCAGCAGAGCTCATGTAGGACTCAGGCGGTTGTTTACTAGCAGCAGAGTCGATGTAGGACTCAGGAGTTTGTTTACTAGCAGCAGAGGTCATGTAGAGCTTGGGAGGTTGTTTACTAGCAGCAGAGTTGATGTAGGACTCAGGAGTTCGTTTACTAGCAGCAGAGTTCATGTAGAGCTCTGGAGGTTGTTTACTATCAGCAGAGTTGATGTAGGACACAGGAGTTTATTTACTAGCAGCAGAGTTCATGTAGAGCTGAGGAAGTTGTTTACTAGCAGCAAAGTCGATGTAGGGCTCAGGAGTTTGTTCACTAGCAGCAGAGTTCATGTTGGGCTCAGGAGGTTGTTTATTAGCAGCAGAGTCGATGTAGGACTCAGGAGTTTGTTTACTAGCCGCAGAGTTCATGTAGAACTCAGGAGGTTGTTTACTAGCAGCAGAGTCGATGTAGGACTCAGGATTTTGTTTACTAGCAGCAGAGGTCATGTAGAGCTCGGGAGGTTGTTTACTAGCAGCAGAGTTGATGTAGGACTCAGGAGTTCGTTTACTAGCAGCAGAGTTGATGTAGAGCTCGGGAGGTTGTTTACTAGCAGCAGAGTTGATGTAGAGCTCAGGAAGTTGTTTACTAGCAGCAGAGTCCATGTAAGACGCAGGAGTTTGTTTTCTAGCAGCAGAGTTCATGTAGAGCTCAGGAGGTTGTTTATTAGCAGCAGAGTCGATGTAGGACTCAGGAGTTTGTTTACTAGCAGCAGAGTTCATGTAGAGCTCGGGAGGTTGTTTACTAGCAGAAGAGTTGATGTAGGACACAGGAGTTTGTTTACTAGCAGCAGAGTTCATGTAGAGCTCAGGAGGTTGTTTACTAGCAGCAGAGTCCATGTAGGACTCAGGAGTTTGTTTACTAGCAGCAGAGGTCATGTAGAGCTCGATAGGTTGTTTACTTGCAGCAGAGTCGATGTAAGACTCAGGAGTTTGTTTACTAGCAGCAGAGTTCATGTAGAGCTCAGGAGGTTGTTTATTAGCAGCAGAGTCGATGTAGGACTCATGAGTTTGTTTACTAGCAGCAGAGTTCATGTAGAGCTCGGGAGGTTGTTTACTAGCAGCAGAGTTGATGTAGGACACAGGAGTTTGTTTACTAGCAGCAGAGTTGATGTAGAGCTCAGGAGGTTGTTTACTAGCAGCAGAGTTGATGTAGGACTCAGGAGTTTGTTTACTAGCAGCAGAGCTCATGTAGGACTCAGGAGGTTGTTTACTAGCAGCAGAGTTCATGTAGGACTCAGGAGGTTGTTTACTAGCAGCAGATTTCATGTACAACTCAGTAGGTTGATTACCAGCAGCAGAGCTCATGTGGGACTCAGGAGGTTGTTTACTAGCAGCAGAGTTCATGTAGGACTCAGGAGGTTGTTTACCAGCAGCAGAGCTCATGTAGGACTTAGGAGGTTGTTTTCTAGCAGCAAAGCTCATGTAGGACTCAGGAGGTTTTTTTACTTGCAGCAGAGCTCATGTAGGACTCAGGAGGTTGTTTACTAGCAGCAGAGCTCATGTAGGACTCAGGAGGTTTTTTACCAGCAGCAGAGCTCATGTAGAACTCAGGAGGATGTTTACTAGCAGCAGAGTCAATGTAGGACTCAGGAGTTTGTTTACTAGCAGCAGAGCTCATGTAGGACTCAGGAGGTTGTTTACTAGCAGCAGAGCTCATGTAGGACTCAGGAGGTTGTTTACTAGCAGCAGAGCTCATGTAGGACTCAGGAGTTTGTCTACAAGCAGCAGAGTTCATGTAGAGCTCGGGAGGTTGTTTACTAGCAGCAGAGTTGATGTAGGACTCAGGAGGTTGTTTACTAGCAGCAGAGTTCATGTACAACTCAGTAGGTTGATTACCAGCAGCAGAGCTCATGTGGGACTCAGGAGGTTGTTTACTAGCAGCAGAGTTCATGTAGGATTCAGGAGGTTGTTTACCAGCAGCAAAGTTCATGTAGGACTCAGGAGGTTGTTTACTAGCAGCAAAGTTCACGTAGGACTCAGGAGGTTGTTTACTAGCAGCAGAGCTCATGTAGGACTCAGGAGGTTGTTTACTAGCAGCAGAGCTCATGTAGGACTCAGGAGGTTTTTTTACCAGCAGCAGAGCTCATGTAGAACTCAGGAGGATGTTTACTATCAGCAGAGTCGATGTAGGACTCAGGAGTTTGTTTACTAGCAGCAGAGCTCATGTAGGACTCAGGAGGTTGTTTACTAGCAGCACAGCTCATGTAGGACTCAGGAGTTTGTCTACAAGCAGCAGAGTTCATGTAGAGCTCGGGAGGTTGTTTACTAGCAGCAGAGTTGATGTAGGACTCAGGAGTTTGTTTACTAGCAGCAGAGTTCTTGTTGGGCTCAGGAGGTTGTTTATTAGCAGCAGAGTCGATGTAGGACTCAGGAGTTTGTTTACTAGCAGCAGAGTTCATGTAGAGCTCAGGAGGTTGTTTACTAGCAACAGAGTCCATGTAGGACTCAGGAGTTTGTTTACTAGCAGCAGAGGCCATCTAGAGCTCGGCAGGTTGTTTACTAGCAGCAGAGTCGATGTAAGACTCAGGAGTTTGTTTAGTAGCAGCAGAGTTCATGTAGAGCTCGGGAGGTTGATTACCAGCAGTAGAGCTCATGTGGGACTCAGGAGGTTGTTTACTAGCAGCAGAGTTCATGTACTACTCAGTAGGTTGATTACCAGCAGTAGAGCTCATGTGGGACTCAGGAGGTTGTTTACTAGCAGCAGAGTTCATGTAGGACTCAGGAGGTTGTTTACCAGAAGCAGAGCTCATGTAGGACTCAGGAGGTTGTTTTCTAGCAGCAGAGTTCATGTAGGACTCAGGAGGTTGTTTTCTAGCAGCAGAGTTCATGTGGGACTCAGGAGGTTGTTTTCTAGCAGCAGAGTTCATGTGGGACTCAGGAGGTTGTTTACTAGCAGCAGAGTTCATGTAGGACTCAGGAGGTTGTTTACCAGAAGCAGAGCTCATGTAGGACCAGGAGGTTGTTTACTAGCAGCAGAGCTCATGTAGGACTCAGGAGGTTGTTTACTAGCAGCAGAGCTCATGTAGGACTCAGGAGGTTGTTTTCTAGCAGCAGAGTTCATGTGGGACTCAGGAGGTTGTTTACTAGCAGCAGAGTTCATGTAGGACTCAGGAGGTTGTTTACCAGAAGCAGAGCTCATGTAGGACCAGGAGGTTGTTTACTAGCAGCAGAGCTCATGTAGGACTCAGGAGGTTGTTTACTAGCAGCAGAGCTCATGTAGGACTCAGGAGGTTGTTTACAAGCAGCAGAGCTCATGTAGAACTCAGGAGGATGTTTACTAGCAGCAGAGTCGATGTAGGACTCAGGAGTTTGTTTACTAGCAGCAGAGCTCATGTAGGACTCAGGAGGTTGTTTACTAGCAGCAGAGCTCATGTAGGACTCAGGAGGTTGTTTACTAGCAGCAGAGCTCATGTGGGACTCAGGAGGTTGTTTACTAGCAGCAGAGCTCATGTAGGACTCAGGAGGTTGTTTACCAGCAGTAGAGCTCATGTAGAACTCAGGAGGTTGTTTACTAGCAGCAGAGTCGATGTAGGACTCAGGAGTTTGTTTACAAGCAGCAGAGGTCATGTAGAGCTCGGGAGGTTGTTTACTAGCAGCAGAGTTGATGTAGGACACAGGAGTTTGTTTACTAGCAGCAGAGTTCATGTAGAGCTCAGGAGGTTGTTTACTAGCAGCAGAGTCCATGTAAGACTCAGGAGTTTGTTTTCTAGCAGCAGAGTTCATGTAGACCTCAGGAGGTTGTTTACTAGCAGCAAAGTCGATGTAGGGCTCAGGAGTTTGTTCACTAGCAGCAGAGTTCATGTTGGGCTCAGGAGGTTGTTTATTAGCAGCAGAGTCGATGTAGGACTCAGGAGTTTGTTTACTAGCAGCAGAGTTCATGTAGAGCTCGGGAGGTTGTTTACTAGCAGCAGAGTTGTTGTAGGACACAGGAGTTTGTTTACTAGCAGCAAAGTTCATGTAGAGCTCAGGAGGTTGTTTACTAGCAGCAGAGTCCATGTAAGACTCAGGAGTTTGTTTACTAGCAGCAGAGTTCATGTAGAGCTCAGGAGGTTGTTTACTAGCAGCAGAGTTGATGTAGGACTCAGGAGTTTGTTTACTAGCAGCAGAGGCCATGTAGAGCTCGGGAGGTTGTTTACTAGCAGCAGAGTCGATGTAAGACTCAGGAGTTTGTTTACTAGCAGCAGAGTACATGTAGAGCTCAGGAGGTTGTCTATTAGCAGCAGAGTCGATGTAGGACTCATGAGTTTGTTTACTAGCAGCAGAGTTCATGTAGAGCTCGGGAGAATGTTTACTAGCAGCAGAGTTGATGTAGGACACAGGAGTTTGTTTACTAGCAGCAGAGTTCATGTAGAGCTCAGGAGGTTGTTTACTAGCAGCAGAGTTGATGTAGGACTCAGGAGTTTGTTTACTAGCAGCAGAGCTCATGTAGGACTCAGGAGGTTGTTTACTAGTAGCAGAGTTCATGTAGGACTCAGGAGGTTGTTTACTAGCAGCAGAGTTCATGTAGGGCTCAGGGGGTTCTTTACTAGCAGCAGAGTTCATGTAGGGCTCAGGAGATTGTTTACTAGCAGCATAGTTCACTTGGGACTCAGTAGGTTGATTACTAGTAGCAGAGTTCATGTAGGGCTCAGGAGTTTGTTTACTAGCAGCAGAGTTTAAGTAGGGCTCAGGAGGTTGTTTATTAGCAGCAGAGTTGATGTAGGACACAGGAGTTTATTTACTAGCAGCAGAGTTCATGTAGAGCTCAGGAGGATGTTTAAAAGCAGCAGAGTCGACGTAGGACTCAGGAGTTTGTTTACTAGCAGCAGAGCTCATGTAGGACTCGGGAGGTTATTTACTAGCAGCAGAGTTCATGTAGGACTCAGGAGGTTGTTTACTAGCAGCAGAGTTCATGTAGGGCTCAGGAGGTTGTTTACTAGCAGCAGAGTTCATGTAGGGCTCAGGAGATTGTTTACTAGCACCAGAGTTCACTTGGGACTCAGTAGGTTGATTACTAGTAGCAGAGTTCATGTAGGGCTCAGGAGTTTGTTTACTAGCAGCAGAGTTTAAGTAGGGCTCAGGAGGTTGTTTATTAGCAGCAGAGTTGATGTAGGACACAGGAGTTTATTTACTAGCAGCAGAGTTCATGTAGAGCTCAGGAGGATGTTTAATAGCAGCAGAGTCGATGTAGGACTCAGGAGTTTGTTTACTAGCAGCAGAGCTCATGTAGGACTCAGGAGGTTATTTACTAGCAGCAGAGTTCATGTAGGACTCAGGAGGTTGTTTACTAGCAGCAGAGTTCATGTAGGGCTCAGGAGGTTGTTTACTAGCAGCAGAGTTCATGTAGGGCTCAGGAGATTGTTTACTAGCAGCAGAGTTCAATTGGGACTCAGTAGGTGGATTACTAGTAGCAGAGTTCATGTAGGGCTCAGGAGTTTGTTTACTAGCAGCAGAGTTTAAGTAGGGCTCAGGAGGTTGTTTATTAGTAGCAGAGTTCATGTAGGGCTCAGGAGTTTGTTTACTAGCAGCAGAGTTCATGTAGAGCTCAGGGGGTTGTTTACTAGCAGCAGAGTCCATGTAGGACTCAGGAGGTTGTTTGCTAGCAGCAGAGCTCATGTAGGACTCAGGAGGTTGTTTACTAGCAGCAGAGCTCATGTGGGACTCAGGAGGTTGTTTACTAGCAGCAGAGTTCATGTAGGGCTCAAGAGGTTGTTTACTAGCAGCAGAGTTCATGTAGAGCTCAGGAGGTTGTTTACTAGCAGCAGAGTCGTTGTAGGACTCAGGAGCTTGTTTACTAGCAGCAGAGGTCATGTAGAGCTCGGGAGGTTGTTTACTAGCAGCAGAGTTAATTTAGGACTCAGGAGTGTGTTTACTAGCAGCAGAGTTCATTTAGGGCTCGGGAGGTTGTTTACTAGCAGCAGAGTCGATGTAAGACTCAGGAGTTTGTTTACTAGCAGCAGAGTTCATGTAGAGCTCAGGAGGTTGTTTATTAGCAGCAGAGTTGATGTAGGACACAGGAGTTTTTTTACTAGCAGCAGAGTTCATGTAGAGCTCAGGAGGTTGTTTACTAGCAGCAGAGTCGATGTAGGACTCAGGAGCTTGTTTACTAGCAGCAGAGGTCATGTAGAGCTCGGGAGGTTGTTTACTAGCAGCAGAGTCGATGTAGGACTCAGGAGCTTGTTTACTAGCAGCAGAGTTCATGTAGAGCTCAGGAGGTTGTTTACCAGCAGTAGAGCTCATGTGGAACTCAGTAGGTTGTTTACTAGCAGCAGAGTTCATGTAGAACTCAGTAGGTTGTTTACCAGCAGCAGAGTCCATGTAAGACGCAGGAGTTTGTTTTCTAGCAGCAGAGTTCATGTAGAGCTCAGGAGGTTGTTTATTAGCAGCAGAGTCGATGTAGGACTCAGGAGTTTGTTTACTAGCAGCAGAGTTCATGTAGAGCTCGGGAGGTTGTTTACTAGCAGAAGAGTTGATGTAGGACACAGGAGTTTGTTTACTAGCAGCAGAGTTCATGTAGAGCTCAGGAGGTTGTTTACTAGCAGCAGAGTCCATGTAGGACTCAGGAGTTTGTTTACTAGCAGCAGAGGTCATGTAGAGCTCGATAGGTTGTTTACTTGCAGCAGAGTCGATGTAAGACTCAGGAGTTTGTTTACTAGCAGCAGAGTTCATGTAGAGCTCAGGAGGTTGTTTATTAGCAGCAGAGTCGATGTAGGACTCATGAGTTTGTTTACTAGCAGCAGAGTTCATGTAGAGCTCGGGAGGTTGTTTACTAGCAGCAGAGTTGATGTAGGACACAGGAGTTTGTTTACTAGCAGCAGAGTTGATGTAGAGCTCAGGAGGTTGTTTACTAGCAGCAGAGTTGATGTAGGACTCAGGAGTTTGTTTACTAGCAGCAGAGCTCATGTAGGACTCAGGAGGTTGTTTACTAGCAGCAGAGTTCATGTAGGACTCAGGAGGTTGTTTACTAGCAGCAGATTTCATGTACAACTCAGTAGGTTGATTACCAGCAGCAGAGCTCATGTGGGACTCAGGAGGTTGTTTACTAGCAGCAGAGTTCATGTAGGACTCAGGAGGTTGTTTACCAGCAGCAGAGCTCATGTAGGACTTAGGAGGTTGTTTTCTAGCAGCAAAGCTCATGTAGGACTCAGGAGGTTTTTTTACTTGCAGCAGAGCTCATGTAGGACTCAGGAGGTTGTTTACTAGCAGCAGAGCTCATGTAGGACTCAGGAGGTTTTTTACCAGCAGCAGAGCTCATGTAGAACTCAGGAGGATGTTTACTAGCAGCAGAGTCAATGTAGGACTCAGGAGTTTGTTTACTAGCAGCAGAGCTCATGTAGGACTCAGGAGGTTGTTTACTAGCAGCAGAGCTCATGTAGGACTCAGGAGGTTGTTTACTAGCAGCAGAGCTCATGTAGGACTCAGGAGTTTGTCTACAAGCAGCAGAGTTCATGTAGAGCTCGGGAGGTTGTTTACTAGCAGCAGAGTTGATGTAGGACTCAGGAGGTTGTTTACTAGCAGCAGAGTTCATGTACAACTCAGTAGGTTGATTACCAGCAGCAGAGCTCATGTGGGACTCAGGAGGTTGTTTACTAGCAGCAGAGTTCATGTAGGATTCAGGAGGTTGTTTACCAGCAGCAAAGTTCATGTAGGACTCAGGAGGTTGTTTACTAGCAGCAAAGTTCACGTAGGACTCAGGAGGTTGTTTACTAGCAGCAGAGCTCATGTAGGACTCAGGAGGTTGTTTACTAGCAGCAGAGCTCATGTAGGACTCAGGAGGTTTTTTTACCAGCAGCAGAGCTCATGTAGAACTCAGGAGGATGTTTACTATCAGCAGAGTCGATGTAGGACTCAGGAGTTTGTTTACTAGCAGCAGAGCTCATGTAGGACTCAGGAGGTTGTTTACTAGCAGCACAGCTCATGTAGGACTCAGGAGTTTGTCTACAAGCAGCAGAGTTCATGTAGAGCTCGGGAGGTTGTTTACTAGCAGCAGAGTTGATGTAGGACTCAGGAGTTTGTTTACTAGCAGCAGAGTTCTTGTTGGGCTCAGGAGGTTGTTTATTAGCAGCAGAGTCGATGTAGGACTCAGGAGTTTGTTTACTAGCAGCAGAGTTCATGTAGAGCTCAGGAGGTTGTTTACTAGCAACAGAGTCCATGTAGGACTCAGGAGTTTGTTTACTAGCAGCAGAGGCCATCTAGAGCTCGGCAGGTTGTTTACTAGCAGCAGAGTCGATGTAAGACTCAGGAGTTTGTTTAGTAGCAGCAGAGTTCATGTAGAGCTCGGGAGGTTGATTACCAGTAGTAGAGCTCATGTGGGACTCAGGAGGTTGTTTACTAGCAGCAGAGTTCATGTACTACTCAGTAGGTTGATTACCAGCAGTAGAGCTCATGTGGGACTCAGGAGGTTGTTTACTAGCAGCAGAGTTCATGTAGGACTCAGGAGGTTGTTTACCAGAAGCAGAGCTCATGTAGGACTCAGGAGGTTGTTTTCTAGCAGCAGAGTTCATGTAGGACTCAGGAGGTTGTTTTCTAGCAGCAGAGTTCATGTGGGACTCAGGAGGTTGTTTTCTAGCAGCAGAGTTCATGTGGGACTCAGGAGGTTGTTTACTAGCAGCAGAGTTCATGTAGGACTCAGGAGGTTGTTTACCAGAAGCAGAGCTCATGTAGGACCAGGAGGTTGTTTACTAGCAGCAGAGCTCATGTAGGACTCAGGAGGTTGTTTACTAGCAGCAGAGCTCATGTAGGACTCAGGAGGTTGTTTTCTAGCAGCAGAGTTCATGTGGGACTCAGGAGGTTGTTTACTAGCAGCAGAGTTCATGTAGGACTCAGGAGGTTGTTTACCAGAAGCAGAGCTCATGTAGGACCAGGAGGTTGTTTACTAGCAGCAGAGCTCATGTAGGACTCAGGAGGTTGTTTACTAGCAGCAGAGCTCATGTAGGACTCAGGAGGTTGTTTACAAGCAGCAGAGCTCATGTAGAACTCAGGAGGATGTTTACTAGCAGCAGAGTCGATGTAGGACTCAGGAGTTTGTTTACTAGCAGCAGAGCTCATGTAGGACTCAGGAGGTTGTTTACTAGCAGCAGAGCTCATGTAGGACTCAGGAGGTTGTTTACTAGCAGCAGAGCTCATGTGGGACTCAGGAGGTTGTTTACTAGCAGCAGAGCTCATGTAGGACTCAGGAGGTTGTTTACCAGCAGTAGAGCTCATGTAGAACTCAGGAGGTTGTTTACTAGCAGCAGAGTCGATGTAGGACTCAGGAGTTTGTTTACAAGCAGCAGAGGTCATGTAGAGCTCGGGAGGTTGTTTACTAGCAGCAGAGTTGATGTAGGACACAGGAGTTTGTTTACTAGCAGCAGAGTTCATGTAGAGCTCAGGAGGTTGTTTACTAGCAGCAGAGTCCATGTAAGACTCAGGAGTTTGTTTTCTAGCAGCAGAGTTCATGTAGACCTCAGGAGGTTGTTTACTAGCAGCAAAGTCGATGTAGGGCTCAGGAGTTTGTTCACTAGCAGCAGAGTTCATGTTGGGCTCAGGAGGTTGTTTATTAGCAGCAGAGTCGATGTAGGACTCAGGAGTTTGTTTACTAGCAGCAGAGTTCATGTAGAGCTCGGGAGGTTGTTTACTAGCAGCAGAGTTGTTGTAGGACACAGGAGTTTGTTTACTAGCAGCAAAGTTCATGTAGAGCTCAGGAGGTTGTTTACTAGCAGCAGAGTCCATGTAAGACTCAGGAGTTTGTTTACTAGCAGCAGAGTTCATGTAGAGCTCAGGAGGTTGTTTACTAGCAGCAGAGTTGATGTAGGACTCAGGAGTTTGTTTACTAGCAGCAGAGGCCATGTAGAGCTCGGGAGGTTGTTTACTAGCAGCAGAGTCGATGTAAGACTCAGGAGTTTGTTTACTAGCAGCAGAGTACATGTAGAGCTCAGGAGGTTGTCTATTAGCAGCAGAGTCGATGTAGGACTCATGAGTTTGTTTACTAGCAGCAGAGTTCATGTAGAGCTCGGGAGAATGTTTACTAGCAGCAGAGTTGATGTAGGACACAGGAGTTTGTTTACTAGCAGCAGAGTTCATGTAGAGCTCAGGAGGTTGTTTACTAGCAGCAGAGTTGATGTAGGACTCAGGAGTTTGTTTACTAGCAGCAGAGCTCATGTAGGACTCAGGAGGTTGTTTACTAGTAGCAGAGTTCATGTAGGACTCAGGAGGTTGTTTACTAGCAGCAGAGTTCATGTAGGGCTCAGGGGGTTCTTTACTAGCAGCAGAGTTCATGTAGGGCTCAGGAGATTGTTTACTAGCAGCATAGTTCACTTGGGACTCAGTAGGTTGATTACTAGTAGCAGAGTTCATGTAGGGCTCAGGAGTTTGTTTACTAGCAGCAGAGTTTAAGTAGGGCTCAGGAGGTTGTTTATTAGCAGCAGAGTTGATGTAGGACACAGGAGTTTATTTACTAGCAGCAGAGTTCATGTAGAGCTCAGGAGGATGTTTAAAAGCAGCAGAGTCGACGTAGGACTCAGGAGTTTGTTTACTAGCAGCAGAGCTCATGTAGGACTCGGGAGGTTATTTACTAGCAGCAGAGTTCATGTAGGACTCAGGAGGTTGTTTACTAGCAGCAGAGTTCATGTAGGGCTCAGGAGGTTGTTTACTAGCAGCAGAGTTCATGTAGGGCTCAGGAGATTGTTTACTAGCAGCAGAGTTCACTTGGGACTCAGTAGGTTGATTACTAGTAGCAGAGTTCATGTAGGGCTCAGGAGTTTGTTTACTAGCAGCAGAGTTTAAGTAGGGCTCAGGAGGTTGTTTATTAGCAGCAGAGTTGATGTAGGACACAGGAGTTTATTTACTAGCAGCAGAGTTCATGTAGAGCTCAGGAGGATGTTTAATAGCAGCAGAGTCGATGTAGGACTCAGGAGTTTGTTTACTAGCAGCAGAGCTCATGTAGGACTCAGGAGGTTATTTACTAGCAGCAGAGTTCATGTAGGACTCAGGAGGTTGTTTACTAGCAGCAGAGTTCATGTAGGGCTCAGGAGGTTGTTTACTAGCAGCAGAGTTCATGTAGGGCTCAGGAGATTGTTTACTAGCAGCAGAGTTCAATTGGGACTCAGTAGGTGGATTACTAGTAGCAGAGTTCATGTAGGGCTCAGGAGTTTGTTTACTAGCAGCAGAGTTTAAGTAGGGCTCAGGAGGTTGTTTATTAGTAGCAGAGTTCATGTAGGGCTCAGGAGTTTGTTTACTAGCAGCAGAGTTCATGTAGAGCTCAGGGGGTTGTTTACTAGCAGCAGAGTCCATGTAGGACTCAGGAGGTTGTTTGCTAGCAGCAGAGCTCATGTAGGACTCAGGAGGTTGTTTACTAGCAGCAGAGCTCATGTGGGACTCAGGAGGTTGTTTACTAGCAGCAGAGTTCATGTAGGGCTCAAGAGGTTGTTTACTAGCAGCAGAGTTCATGTAGAGCTCAGGAGGTTGTTTACTAGCAGCAGAGTCGTTGTAGGACTCAGGAGCTTGTTTACTAGCAGCAGAGGTCATGTAGAGCTCGGGAGGTTGTTTACTAGCAGCAGAGTTAATTTAGGACTCAGGAGTGTGTTTACTAGCAGCAGAGTTCATTTAGGGCTCGGGAGGTTGTTTACTAGCAGCAGAGTCGATGTAAGACTCAGGAGTTTGTTTACTAGCAGCAGAGTTCATGTAGAGCTCAGGAGGTTGTTTATTAGCAGCAGAGTTGATGTAGGACACAGGAGTTTTTTTACTAGCAGCAGAGTTCATGTAGAGCTCAGGAGGTTGTTTACTAGCAGCAGAGTCGATGTAGGACTCAGGAGCTTGTTTACTAGCAGCAGAGGTCATGTAGAGCTCGGGAGGTTGTTTACTAGCAGCAGAGTCGATGTAGGACTCAGGAGCTTGTTTACTAGCAGCAGAGTTCATGTAGAGCTCAGGAGGTTGTTTACCAGCAGTAGAGCTCATGTGGAACTCAGTAGGTTGTTTACTAGCAGCAGAGTTCATGTAGAACTCAGTAGGTTGTTTACCAGCAGCAGAGCTCATGTAGAACTCAGGAGGTTGTTTACCAGCAGCAGAGCTCATGTAGAACTCAGGAGGTTGTTTACTAGCAGCAGAGTTCATGTAGGACTCAGGAGATTGTTCACGAGGTAAATTGCTTGATTAGTGAATCTGACGTGAGTCTTCCTGAACAGCAGCCATCATGGTTGGCTTTAGGGCAGTGTGACCCATGCGGCTGCACTGGGCGCTGACCTGGAAGGACGGCACTGACATCAGGGGGCTGGCAGTGGCGGCTTCTTCGCTAAGACATAGGATTGTCCCCCCACTGCTCAAAAAAAAATACAAAATTATAATAACGTCTCGTTATTATCATTTTATATTTCCTATTGAAGTCGGTGGCTCTCGGGGTGGGGCGGGGCTGACCACAGCAGGGAAAGGAGTGGTTTGCACTACTCAAGTGTGCATGATTGCTTGGTCATACCCCAAAATTGTGGGGGGGGGTCCCTGCACCATAAGAGCTGCTGGGTCCTCCTTCATGCCCCTGGTCTGGAAAGAAGGCCTGGATGCCCGTGTAGAAGATGCCAACACATGACTCATGACGATCCAACTGCAGGCAGCTCCAGACGGGCCTGACCTCACCTGGGGCAGGGGCTGGACTCTGGAGCCTCTCCTACGCTCCACTCTCTGGGACACTGTCCGTGGGGGCCTTCAGCGACTTGTGCATGCACCTTTCTTAACTGGAACGCATTGTGCGGTCCCAGCCTCGTTTTTGGTCCTCAAGAGAAAATACAGGTCAGCTTCTTGCTCCTTGACGATCGGACTGAAAACGAGGCTTGAACTGTACAATGCATTCCAGCTAAGAGACACGAATGTCTGACAAAATATCGACATTCACAATATCGACGTACAAAAATATCGGAGCAAAAATATCGAAATCAAATATATCGGCTTCCTATACTTAACTAGATATGTACACAAATATCGATTTTTTAATATCGATATACAAAAACATCGTTTACTTTTATATCGACTACATTAACATCGGAAAACAAAAATATCGCTATCTACAAAAAATAATGACATTAACTATAATATCGACATCAAAAATATCGTGCACTTCAATATCGGATTATCAGCTATATCGACTTTTTATATGCATCTGTTTGCATAATTAATTAACGTTTTATATGTTTTCACATCTAAATAAACACACAATACTTAAATTAATACTATAGACACACTATTAATTTGTCAAAAATATCCTATTGGTATAATTATATCACCTACACAAATAAAAATATTCTATACTACTTTGTATAATTTTTTTGTTTTTTTTGGTTTTTCACTTCTATTACAAAGTAATCACAACTGAAATTCAAATATACTAACTAACCAATCACAAACCTAATTTTTTAAATGAACCAATAGCAAAGTAATTACTACTGACTACATGTTGAACAATTTGTATCATTATCTTACTATAATGTAACAATTTTATTAGAAATTTTGCACTGTATATTAAATGTGAGTATATGTTGGACTCTAATAATTTAATTATTACTATACCAAATCCAACGTACATTAAATTAAAACTGACCCTGAACCCAAACAATACCCCTTTACCCAAAAACTGAAAACTGACCCTGAACCCTAAAAATACCCCTTTACCCAAAAACCCAAAACTGACCCTGAACCCTAAAAATACCCCTTTACCCAAAAACAGAAAACTGACCCTGAACCCAAAAAATACCCCTTTACCCAAAAACCCAAAACTGACCCTGAACCCTAAAAATACCCCTTTACCCAAAAACTGAAAACTGACCCTAAACCCCAAAAATACCCCTTTACCCAAAAACTGAAAACTGACCCTGAACCCTAAAAATACCCCTTTACCCAAAAACCCAAAACTGACCCTGAACCCTAAAAATACCCCTTTACCCAAAAACTGAAAACTGACCCTGAACCCAAAAAATACCCCTTTACCCAAAAACTGAAAACTGACCCTGAACCCTAAAAATACCCCTTTACCCAAAAACCCCAAACTGACCCTGAACCCAAAGAATACCCCTTTGCTCAAAAACTCAAAACTGACCCTGAACCCTATATATACCCCTTTACCCAAATACTGAAAACTGACCCTGAACCCAAAAAATACCCCTTTACCCAAAAACTGAAAACTGACCCTGAACCCTAAAAATACCCCTTTACCCAAAAACCCAAAACTGACCCAGAACCCTAAAAATACCCCTTTACCCAAAAACTGAAAACTGACCCTGAACCCAAAAAATACCCCTTTACCCAAAAACTGAAAACTGACCCTGAACTCTAACAATACTCCTTTACCCAAAAATAATTATTATTATGTAATTACAAATTAATTATTAATTAACAATAACAATAAAGTAAATATATTAGCACATTAGCTGTAAATAAATAAATTTAATTATTAATATTATTTTTTCCAAATTAATTTACAATAAGTAAAAAAATATATATTTAACTAAATGAAGCTAATTAATATAATTAACTAATTAATATTAATTAATTACAAATTAATTATTATTTAAAATTATGTACAAAATTATATTAATTAATTAACTAATTAATATTAATTAATTACCAATTAATTATTATTATTTAATTACCAATTATTTATTATTTAAAAGTATGTCCAAAATTATAATTAGTAATTAAATAATTAATATTCATTAATTACCAATTAATTATTATATAAAATAATGTACAAAATGATATTAATTAATTAACTAATTAATATTAATTATTTACCAATTAATTATTAATAAAAGAAAATTGCAAACATATATTAATTATTTTTAAATTACTTCCCACCCTTATCCCCTATAAACCCAATAACCCGCTCCTAAAACTTGATATCTATTATTATTTATTAATATTAATAATTTAAATATTATTTTAAATTTGATCTTTTCTTCATATTTTTTATTATTTTATGTATTTTTACATACATTTTAATACACTCCCCACCCTTATCCCCTATAAACCCAATTACCCGCTCCTAAAACTAGATATGTTTTTTTTTTTTAAATGTATTAAATATATTTTATTTTTTTAATATAGACCTTTTTATCAATTTTTTATGTACAATTATTATATTTTTTCCTATACTATTTATTTTTTCCATTACTACACGATATTTTGTATTGCCGATATTTTGTCATACGATATTATTATTATCGATATTTATACTTACTTACCTATTACGATATTTTTGTATCCGATATTTTTGCTTCCCAATATTTTTTACCTTCGATATTTTAACTTCGATATTTTGTCTTTACGATATTTTATTTTCTATATTTTGTCTGAGTACCAAGAGACACACATTGCAGGAACATTGTGGGAACATTGTTTCTCTGCCCATGCTGTGCTGGATAGTAGCCCAGAGGTGGGTGCTGCCTGTGTTCCGAAGGGTTGGGCCGATGCTGCTGACTGCCGGCCAACTCGTTTGCGCTGCAAGAGAGCAGACCCTCAGACTGTTCCAGGGAACCGCCATAAACCAACAATTGTGAAGTGATTCAGTTACAGTGAGGCAAACACCTGTCATCAGGGTCATAGATTAAATTACATGCCCAATAGAGTGGGCTGCTGTCCACTAGAATCTCAGGGGCTAGCATGGAATCTTTGCTTTGACTGTCCAGATTTTAAAATGTACAAGTTGCTCACTTCAGTTTCACAGATTTTAAAATGTCTCATGAGAGTCAGACTCAGGATGCCAGAACACAGAATCAGGCGGGACGCAGAAGGATCGGAAGGTTAGCACACATTTTTTGGCGCAGCATTGCTGCACGCGTGGCCAGCGTCAATGGTGGACGCAAACTACGCAGCAGAATTAGAGTTTTTTGCTGAACTCCGTGCTCCGAGCGGAGTGCAGAGTGGCAAAATTCCACAAACTCCATCCGCGAAGCAGAGTTAATAGCCCACCCTTACTCTTCTATACTACTGTGGTGTGCTTTTGTTACCACTGTTCAACCTAGGGCTTTGACCTCTCGTCACCCTCTTCTAATATGGATTGTGGACCTGTCGTCTCCCGCTTCTACTTGAGGTTTGGATCTCTCATCACCTTCTTCTGCCTTTGGCTTTGATGTATCATCACTCTCATCTAAACCAGGGCTGGGATCTCTCGTCACCGTCTTCTGCCTTTGGCTTTGATGTATCATCACTCTCTTCTAAACTAGGGCTGGGATCTCTCGTCGCCGTATTCTGCCTTTGGCTTTGATGTATCATCACTCTCTTCTAAACTAGGGCTGGGATCTCTCGTCGCCGTCTTCTGCCTTTGGCTTTGATGTATCATCACTCTCTTCTAAACTAGGGCTGGGATCTCTCGTCGCCGTCTTCTGCCTTTGGCTTTGATGTATCATCACTCTCTTCTAAACTAGGGCTGGGATCTCTCGTCACCGTCTTCTGCCTTTTGCTTTGATGTATCATCACTCTCTTCTAAACTAGTGCTGGGATCTCTCGTCACCGTCTTCTGCCTTTGGCTTTGATGTATCATCACTCTCTTCTAAACTAGGGCTGGGATCTCTCGTCGCCGTATTCTGCCTTTGGCTTTGATGTATCATCACTCTCTTCTAAACTAGGGCTGGGATCTCTCGTCGCCGTCTTCTGCCTTTGGCTTTGATGTATCATCACTCTCTTCTAAACTAGGGCTGGGATCTCTCGTCGCCGTCTTCTGCCTTTGGCTTTGATGTATCATCACTCTCTTCTAAACTAGGGCTGGGATCTCTCGTCACCGTCTCCTGCCTTTTGCTTTGATGTATCATCACTCTCTTCTAAACTAGGGCTGGGATCTCTCGTCACCGTCTTCTGCCTTTGGCTTTGATGTATCATCACTCTCTTCTAAACTAGGGCTGGGATCTCTCGTCACCGTCTTCTGCCTTTGGCTTTGATGTATCATCACTCTCTTCTTAACTAGGGCTGGGATCTCTCGTCACCGTCTTCTGTCTTTGGCTTTGATGTATCATCACTCTCTTCTAAACTAGGGCTGGGATCTCTCGTCGCCGTCTTCTGCCTTTGGCTTTGATGTATCATCACTCTCATCTAAACTAGGGCTGGGATCTCTCGTCACCGTCTTCTGCCTTTGGCTTTGATGTATCATCACTCTCATCTAAACTAGGGCTGGGATCTCTCGTCACCGTCTTCTGCCTTTGGCTTTGATGTATCATCACTCTCATCTAAACTAGGGCTGGGATCTCTCGTCACCGTCTTCTGCCTCTGGCTTTGATGTATCATCACTCTCATCTAAACTAGTGCTGGGATCACTCGTCACCGTCTTCTGCCTTTGGCTTTGATGTATCATCACTCTCATCTAAACTAGGATTGGGATCTCTCGTCACCGTATTCTGCCTTTGGCTTTGATATATCATCACTCTCATCTAAACTAGGGCTGGGATCTCTCGTCACCGTCTTCTGCCTTTGGCTTTGATATATCATCACTCTCTTCTAAACTAGGGCTGGGATCTCTCGTCACCATCTTCTGCCTTTGGCTTTGATATATCATCACTCTCTTCTAAACTAGGGCTGGGATCTCTCGTCACCCTCTCATACTTGAGGTTTGAGCTCTTGTTACCATTCTTCTACACTCGGGCTGGAAGATGTAATCATCACTTTTCTACACAACAGGTTGGAGCTCGCAACACCACTCTTCTACACTGGGAGCTGGAGAGCTCGCCATCTTTAAATCCTAAAAGACTCTGCAGTCACTCACTCCTGAAGTTTACGAAAGGCTTACTTTTCAAATGTTGGCTTTGAAAGTTGCCTCGATGCTGCTACTTAGTAACAATTAATGGAATTGATTTTTAGCACTTTCTTTGTAATAAATATTAATGCACCCTTCGGGGCACACAAGGCTGGGACAAAACTAAGAATGATGACGAGGAATAAGAGGGATCGAACATGAGCAGTCTGCATTTTACTCAGATCCGAAGACTGATGCCGACAGATTCGTAGTGCGATGTATAGAATTTACATCTTAACCCGTTTGCCGCGGCCGCGATTTCCCGGCAGTGCGGCACTTCTGCAAAAAGAGCGGGGCCGCTTCGGCCATTGGACATGCGCAGCACTACGAAGGTAGTGCTCGCGACGTCCATCGGCCAACGGCAGCATTTAAGGGGTTAATAGGAAAGAGAGAGAGACCATCAGAGAGAGAGAGAGGCACAGAGCCACAGAGAGAGAGACAAAAAGAGAAAGACAGTGACCCGATGAGACAGAAAGAGGGGGAGTGAAGCAAGTGAGCGAAAGAAAGAGATAGGGAGAGAGAAAAAGAGCGCCAGGGAGTGGGTGAACGCAGTAAGAGGGGGAGAAAATAATTGAGAAAACAATAGAGGGTGCCAGGGAGAGTGAGAAACACAGCGGGCATGTCCAAGCTTTGGTGGGGCCAGGGGACAAAACGTTTGCAGACCTCACTTAGCTTTGTGACCCAAGAAACAGTTCATAATTAACCCCTTGCATTCTCATGACGGCTCCCGGCCGTCATGCGTCACGGTTGGCGTGTGCGTACGACGGCCGGGAGCCGTCTGAATCCCGCCCGCCATTTATTTCTCCCGCTCAGGGCAGGAAATAAACATGCATTCAAGGGGTTAAGGGGACATGTGCTCTATGGAAAGAGAAAACAAAAATATTGTGCCAACTAGTGGTGTTGCCGTGAAGGTGGAACAAGAAAAAAACAGCCAGGCCTTCTGCTTTCTTATTTAAAAACATAATATAAAGGATAGTGAGACCCCTAAATACATTGGATCTGGCTTAGAAAGCCATGGCTGCCCGACCCTTGTAATGGCACTGAGGCAAGGAGACAGAGAGAGAGAGAGACATATAGAGCAAGAGAAGGTGGCAAGAGACATACATAGAATGAATTAGAGAGGGAACTTGAAAGAGAGAGAGTAGTTCAAAGAGAAGGGAAGCATGGAGATGTATATATATATAGAGAGAGAGAGAGATGGAGAGAGGTAATATGAGAGAGGGTTGCACTAGACAGAAAAAGTAAAAACAAAGGGGCATATTATCAAGGGATTTATTTCCGCTTTTTTGGCTTTAAAAGCCAAGAAAGCGGACATAAAATGATCTTCCTATCAGCAACAGGGTGCTAACACGCAAATTCGCATGTTAGCACCCTTTTTCTCTACGCTTCCCTTTGCATCTCTAATGAGATGCAAAGGGGGCGTTCCATAGAAAAATAATAGGAGAAATGTTGCTAAGCAACATTTCTCCTATTATCAAGGATTTCGCTAACCCTGTTAGTGATAAAAAAAAGCAGCGCTAACCGCGGTTAGCGCTGCTTTTTTACACCTGGTATTTTCCTGACCTAGCCATGATATCCTATGGAGGGTGGATATCACGGCTGAGTTTGTGAGCCCCGATCATCAAGCTAACGCCAAACTTCAAGAGATTATCGTTGGTTTTCCAGCGATAATCTCTCATTTGGCAGTTAGCGCGAGGATTTTTATCACTTCTGAGATAAACCTTGCTAATAGCAAGTTATCTCTGCGACAATTTTCGGCGATGCTTAGCAATAAAAAATGTGTTGCTAAGCCTAGTTAGCGATAAATATTGCTAATCGTTGGTAATATGCCCAAAAGATATTTCTCCTCATTAGGCCTCACTAGGGAAGGCGAAGACAAAGACGCAGTAGTCATCAATCCACCTCAGACCTCTTTATTACACTACCAGAGGTGGGTGGAATATTTTGTTCTGGCCATGAAACTGGCAGAATTTTGCCAAATCTGCATTGGTCTTGTAACCCAGGGTTTCAACTACATTCCGCCAATCGCTGCGCGGCAGAATGTTTTTTCTCAAGCGTGGCTCAAGAAAGGTACGTTGGCAAGCGCGAGGAAGATTTGGCATCCCTAGTGCCATTTCTGGCGGTAGGAGGATATCCTGCGTGAATTTTCTAACACGGAGTTCGCGACCTTTAGCGGTCAGAAGGCTGCCGCTTGAGTAGAAGGTATTCTTGAGCGGCAGCAGAATCAACGCGAGGAGCTGCGCCCTCTGGCGCACTGCGTGGTGCCGTTTGTGCTGATTTTTCAGCACTTAGCACTCAACCGACGCTGAATCACAGCACAAGCAGGGCGACGTGCCTATTTTTGCCTGTTGGCGGACCTCCTGAGATTGTCACTGAGTTTTTCTGTAAATCTGCGGAATCCTCTGAGTCAAGTTCCGCAAGTTTCGCCCACCCCTCTACCAGACTCGTCCTACCCCTTTCTTTCAATCGTTGCTCGTCCCTGCTGTCTCCCTTTGTGATGGTTTTGACGTATTTGTCTTCATTCTCTCTGATCTGTGTGTTTTTCTCTCTCTTGCTCTCGGTGAATGTGTGATGAGGAAAAGTAAGCGCTGTTCCCCTAAAATGAGTGCCGGTGGCAAACACCGGCTCAAATTAGGCACTCGTGAGATTGAGGCGAGGCTTGGGCTCGTCTGGCGGGTTTTCCTGAATTTGGGATGTTCTGCCTCAACTCAATCTGGATGTAAGAATAATCCTATTAAAGAATGTAGGCACTTCATAAACTGAAAGGGGAGAGGAGTTGGCTTCACGGCTAGGGAGGTCGACCTCGAATCTGGGTAACCGGGTTTGAGTCTCGGCAATGACGCTGAACATCCAGTGATTCTGGGCAAATCACTTAATCTCCCCGTGCCTAACAAAAATGAATGTGTCCTCATCTAATGCAAATGGTGCTATGTAAAGCGCTCTGATACCCGATACCTTCGAGTCAAGTTCACACTATATAAAACTCTGTAAAACTAAATAAAAGAACAAAAACAAAAGATAGGTTTATCACCACAACCCTGACTCACATCACAATGGGGTTTCTACCCAAATAATGGCGTTTCCACTCAAGAACTTCACGTGGAATTAAATTTAATCCTAAAATTAATTTCTATCTTATTTTTAGAAGGAAACATTTTTTTTTCTAGCGCAGCCTCCATGCAATGGGCCCGATTCACAGAACTAACTTAAGACAAAATCCTAAACTTACTACTTTTTGTATTCACAGAAGTTAGGATTTTGTCTTAAATTTGTTTTAAGACAGACTTAAGACAAAATCCTAACTTAAGTCCGTCTTAAGTCTGTCTTAAGACAAACTTAAGACAAAATCCTAACTTCTGTGAATACCAAAAGTAGTAAGTTTAGGATTTTGTCTTGTTAGTTCTGTGAATCGGCCCCTCTAACTAGAAGGAACTTTGGTGAATAAATCGCTTGAGGAGAAAATTGAATTTCCCACAGGCCCCTGCGCACCCCTGTGGTTATCCCAAGAAGGGAAGGTCTGATGACACGAGTCTCCGGGGTACTTCAGTGGTGGCATGTTATGAAAAGAGGGCAGGCACCAAGAGACAGGGCAGATGTAGTGACTGCATTTCATGCCTCTTTCCCCATAGTCTCCTGCCCAGCCCTGTAGAATGTTGACATCATGATGATGTATTGGGGAACATCCTTTACGACGCAGATGTTACCCCGCAGTACTGTTACGACGCGTCTTTTACAACGCAAGTCGTAACCACGACTTGCGCCGGGGGGCGCTCTAAAATAAGGAATAGTAGATTTACTATTTCAACACCTTCCCTACTGTACGTAGGCTGGTGTTTGAATAGTAAATTAAACTATTCCTAAGTCCGCACCCCTACAGCGCAAGTCGTGGTAACGACTTGCGTTGTAAAAGACGCATTGTAACGGTACGCGTGGTAATACCACGCGTTGTACCGTCGTACATCCTGATGTATTAGAAAGCTACAGAGCTCTAGCATTTCAGTTGAGAGTTAGGGCTGAGCTGGTACCTTCCTGCTCCTGGTGGGGTTAATATTTCGTTTACTTTTACTTATTGTATGTACAACTATCCTGTACCACCTTACGGAAATAAATCTCTTCATCATCTACGTGGATTCCTGATCATCCTTCACTACAGCAGAGTTAAAAAACAAACGACAACACATATAGGGGCTTATTTACAAGCCCCTTGCGCCACTTTTGCATCACTTTTCTATTTTAAAAGTGACGCAAAAGTGGCGCAAGGGGCTTGTAAATCTGCCCCAAAGACTTCAAGGCGCTGCCTTACCTTCGATGGGCTTTGGTACAAAATGCGAGGAGGCCTTGGTTTTCTTCACCCGGTTCCCCTTCATGATCTCGCCCTCCTTGTTGAGCCCCAGAAACCAGGCGCGCCCCGACTCCTGCTGCCGGTACAGCGTGGAGGAGTAAATGACGTAGTAGTTCTCAAACACGGACTCCTTGAACTTGCACTCCGGTGTGAAAATCTCCTAAAAGAGGGGAAAAAACAAGGCGATGAGCAAAACACTAATAAAAAAACAATCCCTGTTAAGGTTACGCATTAAATTAAATCAGCTGTGGGAGGAAAGGCGGTGTGAGGTAGGAGTAAACCGGACACATGCCTTGCACTAGTGTCTGCACCAGGGGTTAGTGCGCCCTCCTGTGACGTCATCAGGCCAACCCAACGAGTATACCATTGTTGAAAGCTGGCACTCTGCCCCACCTGCCCCCTTGCCCCTAACCACCCAGAGGTGGTTTGAGCACCAGTGTGAGAGAGCATTGCGCCTGTGCAAACTTGTCATCACAATAGCAACATTTGGGGGAAATTGTAACTGATTGGTTTTACATATTTGACGTCATTTCCGTTTTCTTTATGCTCACTCTGTTGGCCTAATGAACCGTGTTAAGTGAAGGTGTGCAACATTTGCCCAATATGCTTTAGCATAATTAAGTTAAATTTATGGAAAATTAGGCAACATTATTCATATCTGTGCTATAATTAATTTATTTATTATGGGGTTTTCAAATGTAGCACTACATTTTTGCCTGAAATGCACCGTATGAGGATACATTTAGCACTAAGGGGCTTATTTACAAGCCTCTTGCGCCACTTTTGCGTCACTTTTCCCATGTTAAAAGTGACGCAATAGTGGCGCAATGGGCTTGTAAATAAACCTATAGTGTAAGCCCACCCCCGGAAAGGCACATGTGCTCACGTTGTGGCCGTTCGCGTTGCTTTCGAGCACTTGGAGTAACACTTTGCAGCAGACGGCGCACACCAGTATCGTTTCGGTAATATGACGTAACAAGAGTAATGTGAAATTGCTCAAATAATAACCGAATAATCATTCCCCTCTTTTCGCATTTGACTGCTGCAGCAAAGTTAACCACACATTTTACATTGGTATATAGTTCAAATCCTTCACGATGCCAACTTTCTGGGTCAGCCTTGCGCTGTCTAGCGCAAGAATCTGCATTGTTTTCTAAGGTTAGTTTAAAACAAGCATTTGCAATGCAATCAGTCTCGCCTTTGGGACCTTATATGTATTTACCTACGCAGCACATTAGCCCGGGTGCTGAAACATCTATTGTTCTTTAAATGGTGAAAAGTAAGCACCAAACTGCGAGACACGCCAGGTATGGGAACACATGGAGAGAAATATTGCCTTTCAGAAGGGAATGGTATAGTCTATTCAAAATCAGGGCCTTCGGTGGTCATTTCACTGAAAATACAAGATTTGAAAAAAATATTATTGTCAATGGGAAGACAATTTCTATGGACTGGAATCTAGAGAAGGCTAAGGTGATTCTGGTATTTTACTGACCTCTGCTGGTCGTTTTCTATCAAGACAGTTAAATAGAGGAAGTTGCCAGGAAAATGTAAAAAAGAAAGTCCCTCAGCAGAAATCATTTCAAGTATTTTACTGACCTCTACTGGTCCTTTTTTATTAAGACAGTTAAATAGAGGCAGTTGAACTGAAAAAAAGTCCCTAAGCGGAAGCAGACAAGTCCTAGGGCTGATCTCCAGAGTCCACAAAGTACATTCACATATAAGTATATACTAATATATAAGTATATACTAAAGTATATACCACAGATCTCAAATGTTCGACCTAAAAAGTCAATTTTTAGTCACATAAAATGCAAAGAAAAGCCATTTCAAAATGAGCAATTGATGATAAATCTAGTGTGGGGCGGTGTCACACAAAACAGCTCCCTAGAGCCTGCTTAAAGGGATGATCCCCGAAAGAGGCTCCACAACGGGCCAGATTAAGACCTTTAGAGGCCCGACACACTTAAAATACTGTGGTGTCCCCATGCACATCTAATTGAAAATATAAACGATAATAAACCGTAAAATAAAATTGTATTTTTCAAAATGAAACAAAACTTACAATAAGATGGAAAATAATGTGTATTTTTGTATACTTTCACTTTATTTCTGGGTTCAGGTGCACCACTTGCAGTTTTGCACCATCGGCAAAAAAGCGCTTTATCTATCTATTTCTCTTATGTCGATATCCTAAATATACGGTAGGTGTGGAGGTTTAAAGGTCAGCGGTCTGTGTACGCGGCCTCCATTGCTCGCTCAGCGGCTTGGCTCTTGGGTGCAGCTTTAAGGGTTTCTAGATTTGCCCCTGTGCGTGGTCTGTGGTAATAAGCACTGGAGTCTGGGCCTTTTGAATCATTAATTCAGCCGACTCAGCGCAAGCGGCTGCACTGGAAGCGCCTACACGCCGCCCGCTAATGAGTAGCGACCTTGTTCGACTGATACGTGGAGGTCGCCATGGAGACGGTGCAGTATTACTGCAGCACAATTTATGCCAGTTTCAAACTTCATAACCTTGTAAACCTGATCAAATTAACTTGAGAACGCTTTTAATTGGGTGTCCTTGTGCCCAATCAACAAATTAACATTGCGCCTTGGGATGCCCGCCTAATACTACAGACGAAGAACAAATGTGAACGTTGTACCTGGGAGAAAGATAGGGCCATATTATGAAGAACGGCAATAAAATGATCGCCGCTTTAGCGGCAGGAAACTGCTGATAAAGCGGCGATAATGGGCTTGATAATAGGCCCTTGTGAATTCCCATAGAAGCCGATAAAAGCGGCGATAATGTATCGCCCTTTCTTGATAAAATGGCCCATAGTTCTTCGGCATTGAACTTACATCAGTACGTCGCCTTACTACTGTACAGCTACAGGGCCCGCACACATGTTGAAAAAGGAGACATGCAGTTCAACAGCCAGGATTTAAAACATTACACTACACCATGGTTGTCCATCATTGGTCCCTTAGAACTCCACAGCTACCATATTTTTGGGATATCGACATAAGATACATTTACATTAAAGTGTCCTATGTAGACCAACTTTACACAGTCATAGATTGTCTTGAATTTCTGGTCTGGACCCTGTGTACCTGTACTTACGCTAGAATCCCATTCCACATAGTTCCAGGGGGCGGGGGGCAGCCCCCATCGCCTACACAATTTTTAGCCCCAAGATTGTTTAACGTAAGATAGTGCTCTTTGTGTATTAGCTATAAAACATCACACCCCCAGATCCATGGCAGGTCTTAGAGTAGCCACACGTGACAGGTTGATACTAGGCCTGGGCGGTAAATTACGTTCCACTTGAGACCACTAGCCGATGTCGTCCGCCCATTTGGAGGTAAGATCATCTCCTATGCGGATGACACGCAGCTAGTGGTCTCACTGGCGCAGGAGGCAAACCGTACTGCGCCAGGCGGGCTTAGAGAATGCCTGGAGGAAGTGAGGACCTGGATGTCGTCATCATCCCTGAAGTTGAACAGGGACAAAACAGAGCTGATGCTCTTAGGCCCTTCAGATCTGGCCCTCCCTCCCTCTCTGTGGCCTACCTGTCTAGGCCCCCCCCCCACACCCCAAAGATAACATCAAGAGCCTTGGAGTGTGGCTGGATAGATCGCTATCCTTCAATGTGCAAGCCACAAAACTTTCAGCTACCTGTTTTGGTATCATGAGTGTGCTAAATAAAATATTTCCCCTCCTTCCCATGGAAGCCAAACAGGTAGCCATTCAAGGTTTCATACAATCACGCCTTGATTTTAATAATGTACTCTACCTCGGCGCCCCAGAATACACCCTACGCAGGCTGCAGATTGTACAGAACTGCGCAGCGCGTCTACTGCTCAAAATCACCCGTAGACACTCAGTGAGGGCCGGACTGACTAGCCTGCATTGGCTACCAATTCGGCAGAGAGTTTTGTTCAAGGCATTATGTATAGCCCATCAAGCCTTCTGGAACATGGGCCCCAGTATCACCCGTGATCTGGTCACCCATTACACCCCAAACCGAAGTCTTCGTTCCAGCCAGACCTTCTCGGCAGTGGTGCCAAGAATAAAAAGATCCAGATCTGGTGGAAGGACGTTCGCATATAACGCATCCAAGACTTGGAACACTCTTCCACTCCATCTCAGAGCTAACCCTAACCTCACGGTGTTTCGCAAGCAATTAAAGACTTTTCTGTTCACATCCCCTCACTAATTGCTTGTCCCCCTCCTTTGCTTTAGTGGGTTCGTGGCTATCTTAGCGCTTGGACGCCTCCGGGCAACAATTTGCGCTCTATAAATCTGCAAGTTTACAAGTTTACTTGCGGAATTTGGGTAATTTTGCGACCCATGGAGAACGCGGAATTGCCAGAAATTCCACGATCCGCGGCTTTGCAGAATTTTTTGCTTGTTCGCACTTTCAAAATGCATGTTAGCAAGATATTTCTCCCCGAGCATGCAAACAGAATTTGCGAACAGGAAAAAAGCATCGCGAACGGGCGGAACAAGTAATTCCAAGTTAGCTGAACTTTCTCGTGCTCGCTGAGATTTTTAACTGTTTCACAGAGCTTTGCGTATCGCGACTACACAAATTTCACCCACCCCTCGTTGATACCAATAATTAGTGCTTAATTACCCCTCAAAGCACTTCCTTAGGAATAACATCCTCAGCCTTTTCTTGCACTCCTTGCACTCACTGCTCCTCACCAGGATGGTTTGGGAAGAGCGGTCCTAATAAAGGGGCTTATAATGCGCATATTCACAAATAAGCATTGGTAAAAACCAAACCGTCTGGCTTTTTTGATATGTGAATTTTTCTCGGATCTGTAAGTTTATGTGTGCCTTGCTGAAGGGTGAGTGAGTACACGCACGGATGAATGGATGATTGACTGAGTGCATGGACTGATGAATCATTTTTGGATCATGAATTGACCTTCAGGTAAATCAACTCCAACGTACCGCCCTACCAATATATCATCATGCCGAGCATGCACAGAGTAGTACAGATTTGCTGGTCTTAACTCCAGTCCTATTGACCCTGACAATATGTAGGTGTTCAATTCAAACACTCAGCAGCTCATGAGAGTGTTGTCTCAAGCCCCTGACAGCCCTCTGTAGATGGAGGGCCCACCGCCCTCAGGACTGCGATGGACCATTCATTCCCAGCCGTCAGCCCGCGGCCCCCGCGGAGGGATAAATTTTTGTCATTGATGCTAATTATCAAATGATGAATATGTCTCAAGGCGCATCACTCTCGTTCTGCTGAAACGTGTCCCTCCGCCTGTGACACGAGCCTCTCCTAGAGACAGGCCACGCAGCGCTTCTGCCTCTTTCCTTTTCCGGGGGGTGGGGGGGGAGCGAGATTTTTGGGGCTCCGGGCCAGACATATTATGAAGTCTCTTGTTTGGAGCAACTTTGAATGTTATTGCCTATGTTCTACTAATTAAAGTGCGCATGCCCATTGCGGCGGTCAGTTACAGTACCAGCATAACCAATAAGTCTCACTCCTACAAATGTGACAATTCTCACAATTCCAGGAACCCAAAGTTAAAAGCAAGGCTGTGACAGCAAGTATTAATCATTCTTAACCGCATTGCTGCGGCGGCTATTCCGCCACAGCGCTAAGGGGGCGGGGCGGCCGCATGCTGATGACGGAACCGCTCCGTCATCAGCCGCGGTTGGGCTGTGCTGATGACGGAGTGGTTCCGTCATGGCCCCGCCCGCTCAATAGAACGCGCCGCGCAGGCGCGAAATCAGCGCCGCGCAGGCACGGCGGCCGGGCAATGACGGAACCACAGCCCAACCGCAGCTGATGACGGGGCGGTTCCGTAATCAGCATGGAAAGGGTTAATCTATATTGAATTAATAAACAACTGTTGTTGTGCTTGCCTCAAATTTAAACAAACAGCGCCCCCATGTGGCACAGTATCATAGGTACAGGTGCTGACAATTAAGTTCAAGTGCCAAGCACCTGTAACCACTGGCTCAAATTAAGCACTGGGGAAAAGTAATTTTACGGTGGGAGGCGGAGGGCGCTGAGAAGGTGGTGGTCCCGGCTACCTGCCCACTGTACCCCTGTCTTATATCATCTCTGGGTGAGGGTGTAAGGTGCAGACTTTTGCCTCGAGGACCTGATGCCCTCACGCAGTACCTCTTCCACCCAGTACCAGTCTTTCACTCCAGCATCATTGAGGCTTCGAGGCCTGATCCTTGGCGGGAAGGTTTGCGTTAACACAGTGTTAACACAATAGCACCTCTCTAGAACCCTCAGAACGGGGCCCACTCCAACAGCACAGACAAGATGGCGGACGGGCTGGGGTGCCCCACATCAGCTTATGTTGTACGCTGCTATGCACTGACCTGCACGTGCCTCTAGCCTCTGACCTGACACGTTCTCCGGCACATGCCTCTAGCCACTGTCCTAATAGTACCCCCCGCACATGCCTCTAGCCTCTGACCTGACACATTCTCCGGCACATGCCTCTTGCCACTGTCCTGACAGTCCCCCACCACATACCTCCAGCCTCTTAACTTACAGTTCCCCAGCACGTGCCTCTAGCCAATGTCCTGATAGTACCCCCCACGTGTGCCTCCAGTCTCTCACCTGTCACGTTCTCCAGGTCATGCCTCTAGCCACTGTCCTGATGGTTCCCCGGCATGATGTGCCTCTAGCCACTGTCCTGATAGTTCCCCCGCACATGCCTCTAGCCTCTTACCTGACACACACGACTATTCATGTTCAGTATTCATGTTCAAGCTCATGGTCTGTTGCATCTATGTCTTAGAGCAAAATGATGGGAGGGGAATTTATGCACTAAGAAAGAGCGCTAAATGCATAAGTACTCTGTTCGTGCAATTGTTATTCTATTACTCTATGTGCGTAATCTCGTGGAATTCTTAGGTAATTTTGTGTAATTACGTTACACTTAATTACGCAAGTTACACCCACCCCTAATAACATAGCAATTCACAAAACCAGTAACTGTCCGGAATATGTAACAAGTACCGATAAAGCCAATAAGTCTCAATTGTGCTTTCAGCTGAAAATCAGATCTGTTGGCTTCGCCAATGCAGCATGGAGACGGTCAGTCTTTTTGCTTTATCGTCACATGAAGAAGAGATACTTACAGCCCCCTGTGCGGAGCCCCATGTTCTGAGAGCGCCCAGTGCAGCGTGTCTCTGTGCACTGGGAGTCCCTCAAGGCAGCTCTGCACTTCCCTGGGCCCTCTGTCCAGCGCATAGTCCATACCAATCACCTCAACAAATGTATACCAGACAGCGCCACCTGTCCACCCTGACATATTCAAGGACAAGGAGTGCACATGTCATTCTTCAGAAGAGGGGTGGCAATCTATGATGACATCCCCCTTGTACTAGTGTGGGCTGGCCCAGAGTGTATGGTGCCCCCTCCCCCCCTTAGAGACGGTGTGCCCCAGCCCACCTGGCAGATTGTCAATATCTTGCCATACCACAGAATTAACACGGATGGGAGAGGGAATTGGAAGACACTCTACGTAGCATGACGTGGAGGCGTGCTTTGATGGACACACATTGAATTGCACTGTGTGGGAAGATCTTCGTTGTCCGGTATGGGTGACCAGAATGGTGCTCGTCTTTGGTCACTTTGCCTTGGTAGGTAATAACAGGAAGTGGGAGAATGTATTCACTTTACATTAACTTATTGTTTCTCTATAGGTAGAGCGGGTCACTATAGAACGGACTCAGAAGTGGTGAACGAGCAGCCCTCTCTATGGACAGGATACGTACAGCCATGAGATTCACCCTGTACCCACCTGAAGCGAGAGGGAAGCGCAGGCATGGCTGTACACAGCCTGCCGCGGTGAATGAGCTGAAGAGTAATGAGGAATAACCCAAGAACATCCCATGGATACAAGTGTGGAGGCGGTATTTGTGGCAAAGATGGTCAGAAGGAAACACAATGCCCTATAGGATCAAAGGCAATGATACAGCCAACGTCTGCTGCTTGCTGATTAAGGCTCTCGGTTTTATGGTATTTACTTTGTAAACATTTCGGCCTGCATGTATCCATATTTATTGTTTGCCCATCTTATTGGCATTTGTCCATATTTATTTTGTTTACTTAAGTGATAAAATGGCATATTTCCATATTTATTTAACTGATAAACCTGCACTCATACTTCGATGCCTGTCGCGTTTTAGCAAATTAAGCAGCCAATATAGCAAAACATTCCACCCACAGGCAAATATTAGCATTATATACAAATATACGTTAACATATGCCTGTATTTAAGGAAATCTCATCCTGTTTTTTAACTCCCTCATGCTGTCTGTCTGTCCAGCTGTTGGCCTGGAGTTCATACAGGGCAGCATGAAAAGTCACTCACAAGAAGCGCACTTTTCTGTAGTTCTCCATTCTTAGAAATAAAAATAGTAAACACATTGTTTTCTGTCTGTATTTATCTGTACAAATGGAAAACTGGGTGCCCTTATCATGATGTAAAGTTCTTTTGAGAGATGCTTTTTCAGTTAAATCCCAGACTAGAGCCAAATAGATTCAGACCTAAAGGGAATGGAGATTTGTCTTTTTCTTTTTTGTGGAGTTTGATATAGCACGAACTAGACCCGGAGGTATAACAGCTCTTTACATGAGCACCAGTTAAGTTACAGAGGGACACATTTTTTTTGTTAGCCACGGGGAGATTACGTGATTTGCCCAGAATCATAGAATGTTGAGCGTTCCTGCCGAGACTTGAACCCGGTTCCCCAGCTCCGAGGTTGACCGCCCTGGCCGTTAGGCCCCATACTCTCGGCAATCCAGAATCTGGGTACAAAGACAGAGAAGGCCTGCTGCCTTGTGTTTATCTTCTGTACTTCTTCGTCTCCAGTCCAATGGTGTCCTTGCTCTGGGAGTGTCGAGAGCCACTGGAGATGGTAAGCTTGTAGGCTAGATCGGGGTTGGTACTGTTCGGCATTGGTGCACAGGTACTGCTCTGTAGGGACTGCCCAGTAGCAACCGAGGAGTGACCCAATGACGTTGAGCTCTTCACAGACAACCAGGGTAAATCCATGTAGGGTCCGCAGAGGAGCGAGAGGAGAGTGACTTTTGGGCAAGCGCTTGATACCAACAGCCAGTGTCAATCTCCCATCGGCTCTAGGCTATTCCACGGAGTAACACAGGAGGTGCCCATGGCATCCACTGTAAATCAGCGGGGTCCGATTGGGGAGATCCTTCTGTCCTTCGGCCTTTTTTAGAGCTGAGGAATCAATGGATGCCATCAGCGGCTCATCAGCACGGTCAGAAATTACCAGCTGGTGGCCCATTGCCACAGGACTACCGGTTTTAGAACCTTTCGAAAGCCCACCTAGTTTAGGGAAGGTCGTTAGATGCTGGTTGTCCCTGGGTGGTTCAACCATTCAAGGCATGGTGGCCCCTGGAGGGAAAAATCAGACTTGACCCCCAGACTCCATGAGAAAACCTCCAGCTCGTCAGGGCCATCGCTGCTTGGTTTCAAGAAAGAAAGTCTTGTTTTAGTGCAGTAAGGGACGTCAAGACCTGGCTCTTCGACGGAACTCAGTGACTCGCTAGGATCCGTGGACCCACCAATTCCCCCTACGGCCCTTTCCATCAGCAACATGTTCCGTGTGAGTAGCTTGTGCTTTACAAACTTATTGATTGAAGCAAAATCAATGTAGACAAGGACACCATGGCATGGCAGCCCACTCGAAAATGCCTCTGTCGGGTAGGTGGGAGCACTTTCAGCAAACATTGCCAGCCAGAGCGGTGGAGTACTCGCAATGAGGCTCGTGCGACCCAACAAAGAGATATTATATCATAAGTGTAGGGTGTGTTATTGGACAAATGTGTTACGGACTCGATCCAGATACACACTGACTCAGAACATTGGGCCCTATTCACAGAACTAACTTAAGACAAAATCCTAAACTTACTACTTTTGGTATTCACAGAAGTTAGGATTTTGTCTTAAGTTTGACTTAAGAAAGACTTAAGACAGTCTTAAGACAGACTTAAGACAAAATCCTACCTTCTGTGAATACCAAAAGTAGTAAGTTTAGGATTTTGTCTTAAGTTAGTTCTGTGAATCGGGCCCAAACTTGGGATGTGGTCGTACTGTTAGCTACTCCTGCCTCTATGTCCCCTCTGGGTATGAAAACAAGGTGTACTTGGAAACATGCCAAGTTATCAAGTTGGCCCAATGATGAGCTACATTAGGTGCCAAACAACTGAGCCGATTCACAGAACTAATCTGAGACAAAATCCCAAACGTACTACTTTTAGTATTCACAGAAGGCATTTAGTAGTCTTAAGTTAGGATTTTGTCTTAAGTTAGGATTTTGTCTTAAGACAAACTTAAATTTAACTTAAGTTTAACTTAAGACAAAATCCTAACTTAAGACAAAATCCTAATTTGAGACAAAATCCTAATTTAAGACTACTAAATGCCTTCTGTGAATACCAAAAGTAGTACGTTTAGGATTTTGGCTCAGATTAGTTCTGTGAATCCACCTCAACAAGTATTACATGTCAGGGGCAAACTTAGCTATTTCAATAAATACAAAGGAACATTTGCAAGAGCCCTTTAAGAGAGTGGACTTACACGCAAGGACCCCCAGTGACCACAACTTTGCCACAGTGCTCCCCAGCCCTTGAGTGCAAAGGAGAATGAAACTAATGTATACTGTTTACAGGAACAAAAGGACTCCTGACAGGTCCCATCTCTCTGCCCAGATAAGATTTACGGCTCCTTTATACCAATTCCAGACCTGTCAGAATGAGCAATGCGCTCCTGTCCAGCTCAACTTTCAATTCTGGGACGCGGCTTTCCATCACAAAAGCTCTGATACCACCCTGACATCTGGGCCACCTCTGGACGATCGTCTGGAGACCTCTCTGTCCGAGGCATCAGGAAAGCAAGAACGTTCTTGACCGTTCAGACACCCACGACTGCGTCGCGCGACACCTACCGCTGAACGCATCCGCCACACTTGTCGCATTTCAGCGCCACAAAGCGACGGCTGGGACTGGCGATCCCAACACGAGGCGCTATATTTCATCAATACTACTGGGGCACCAACAGTTATAGCTTATTTTCAGGACATGGCTCTGCTCATGACCAGACTGAATACACAATATGAAGAGAAGGGCTCAAGGTGACATTGACAGGTCAGGCATTTTTACACCCCAACTTCAGGTTTATTCAAACCAATGTAAAACTTTAAAAAACCGAGGGCCTCATTTATGAAAAGTGACGCATCGCTGCGTGAAAACAGCGATGCGTCACTTTTCACTGCGCCCTCCTTGGAACACAAATGATGCGTCATATTTACAGTATGACGCATCATTGCGCAAGGAGTTACAGATACGTCAGTATTTCTGACGTATCTGTATGGCGCAAAAGTGACGTATTGCTGGAGTGTGTCACAAAAGTGACGCAACTCCAGCAATGTATCCTTTCACATGGGGCAAGCCCCATGTGAAAGGGCCTGCGTCAGTCTTACGCCTGCTGTGAGACAGGCGTAAGAAATTGACACATTTGTGTCCTAGAAGTGGCGCAGTGAAATCTCATAGATTTCACTGCGTCACTTCTACGACCCTTTCTTGCGTCAAAACGCCCCCCCTGCACACATTATACCTGGCGCAGGTATAATGTGGCGCAGGGGTTTATAAAGTGACGCATCTACCTAGATGCGTCACTTTGTAAATATGGCATAACAAGGCGCATTTTTTACACCACTGGTGCATCACAAAAAGCGACGCACCAGCAGCGTAAAATTGACGCATAGCCTCATAAATGAGGCCCGAGTATTTGGGGGCATATTAAAAAAGATTGATATTAATTTCAACAATTTACTCCAAGTTGAGACAGGAGCAAACGACTCTCAGTGTACAGAAACACGTATGTGCCTCTGTAGGACGAATCACCCAATCTACTGTGGAATTTGTTACTTGTAAGTATCATGTTATATTTTTTGTATTGACTAGTAAAGCAGAACTTTTTTGGATATAAAAGTTTAATTGTTTTTGCTAGTTACAAGCTTTTTAAAATACGTGTCTGTTCTTTTACTGAGCAAAAACAGGGGTCACTATGGGCAGATCTTAAACGTCTATGTGAATTAGTAACTACTTGTCAGACAGACACCCCAAACACCCCTGCAAAATAAATCACATTTTCGCTCTTCGTTTTCCACCTAAATATCAATGAAAAGAAATATCTTCTAACCAGGGAAAGGTTGTGGCGTAACAGCTCAAGCTGCCCACTTCATTTTGAGCCAGTAGGAACCAGTTTCGAGTCTCGGCGTTGACGTCAACATCCTGTGATTCTGGGCAAATCACTTAAGTTCCCTATGCCTACAATTCAGCGCCTTGAGACCCTCATAGGTGATTTGCTGCGCTTAACTAATTCTGGATTTATTTATTTATATTTCATACTCAAAATATTGTGAGGACAGAAGTGCCATGGACAAAAAGGTCGAAGGTAAGTATATTGTTTTTTACTGTTTTAACGCAAGAGCAAATTTTTTAAATATAGTTTACTTTAATATTGTTTTTAGGATGATGTTTTATGGAATTGTACTATATTTCTATTTAGTTATATTTGAGGATTGTGGATTTATTACAGTATTGTTTTAACAATTATACATTAATTAATGTTAATTGATTAATTGGTAAATACTTCATAACTTTTGTTTAAGTTTGTAACATTCATAGGGGGATTGGATGGGTAGTATGTTTTCAATTCTATATTAATCAATGTTAATCTAATTATATTTTCATTATTTTAAATTTTAAATTGATATTCATATGTTCAAAAATGTAATGCATTTTATTATGTATTACATTTTAACGTTGGATTGTGGTATTTATTGGGGGATTGGGTGGGTCGTTTTTTTTATTGATTAAATAGTTAGATTTCCACCCCAGAACCCATTAACAACAAACACATATAAGCATAATATATACACGATTATTAAAACATGTTAACACGTATTCAGCATACAATAAATTAAACAATACTATATATTTCCCATAAAAAACAAACACTTGCATAATTATTATGTTAAACTCTAAACTGTTTTTATGATTTAAAAAGTGCAGGAATTGCTCAAAAAGTGCTTCTGGGTGCTAAAACAACAAAACAGTGGAACCAGAGGCACTTGAGGAAGTAGAAAAAGCTTACGTGAAAAGTAAAAAGTAGAGCGATTCAGCAATAATCGAACTCTGACTAAACAACCAAGTTTTAAGGTCCCTCATTAACCTGCATGCATTTTCTCCAATGTATGTTAGATTGAAGTCTGCTTTTATGGTGTTTGCCTTGTTGTCACCGAATAAAGCTGTTTTTATTTGATTTGAGTTTGAATAGTGATTCTGACCTCCATCAACACACATGATTCATGTATTTGCCCCAATGTTTATAGGATTGTAGTAAGACTTATATTTCAACTGTTTTGTATGTATTTATAATCTTTTTAGATAGGAGTTAGGTCACTAGATCTTACTTCATTCTACATTTTTAGGATGTTTCATTTAAATGTATACCGATCTAAACTTATTTCATTACTTTTACTGATTGTGTTTTGTTTTTTACATTTTTTCCTATTTTTCCATATGCGATTTTGAGACAGATACACTAAAATAGTGGTCACAAAAAGCAATTGAAAGTTGTGACTGGAGATTTTGTGACATGTGTTTATTTTTTGGAACTGACCTTTTTACTAATAAGTTGGTTCACAAGGAAGAAGACAATAAAGTGCCTAATGGATATATAAGTTAGGTAGGTCTTAAATTGTGATCCGCTCTGATTCGCTGCAATCTCAAGGATGGTGGCCTGCAAGGTACAGCAGACTACGATCCCTGTGAGTGCATTTCAAAAACTGAAGGCATTTATTGAAGCAGCCTGAGTTCCTTAATGGAAACAGAGCTGCTGAAAAAAAGCCTAGATTTGAAAAAAGCAGATAAAGGTGACAGCAGTCTCCTAGAAGTCTACAACCCAAAAAGAGACCCCTTCCTTTTTGCAAACCAGTTACCACACTAGTTTTGGTGTAATGAACTGATCGGTGATTTGTAAAAAATATTAGTCACAACAATTGATACAGAGGAACCTGATTTAAATCAGGCAGTTTCCAAATTGCGAATTGGGATCCATTTCTTTACTAACTTATAAACTGTGTTCAGTAAATAAGAAAATTGGATTCGGCTGTCACAGTCGGTGTGATTTTGTGAATCACAATGTTTGAAAACACAAAATCTCTTCCTACATTTGACTCATCATATTTACAAATGATTTCGTTTTTGTTACATATTCATAATTTCTTTTGATAATTTAAAAAATATAACATTTTTAATTGTTTTTAAAGAGACTAATGCTTATATCAGTTTAAAATAATAATATGATTTTTTTGTTTAACATAAATTGATAATATATTGTTTATTTACAAATTCTATTCATTTGTTAAAACTTACTTAATTCTAAAACAAATGATACTAATTGTTAAATTTAGTTTAAAGCTACATGTTTTTTTAAAAAAATCTTTTGTTGAAATTTAAAATATCTTTAAGTTATGTTTTGTGTTGTGCATTTTTTTTAATATATAAAAAAGTCTAACCTTTATTTATTTTTTATTGCAATAATTTGTTATAATATACAATATGTGAACTCTATATTTTGGTTTTTAATATTTTGACAACAATATTTTTATACAACAAAATGTTGTGGTCAATATTTCGCAATGCAACTATGGCTTCTAATAGACATTCCTAGGGCATCCTTAAGGCATACAGAAAATGTGCCTTTTTGTTTTGGTATTCAAAGCTCCTGTTAATTTCACCGGCAGCTTGCCCTCTGGATCAAGCACTTCTTAAAAGAATTTGAGGATTTTACTTTAAGACCTCACTGTAAAGCAGGCCCTCGGTCAGTTATTTTTTTTTTGAGACTTATGTGGTTTTTTGTGTCTTTTATCACTTATTGTTTATAACCCTGAAGCTGCCTTGAGTTTTCAAAAAAGAAAATGTCAAAAAGGATACTTAGGGGCCTATTACGATGTGTCAGGCAGTGCTGTAAGCAGCACCCGCCACAATGCAATTTATGCATGTCGTGCATTTGCATGCACAATGTGGCAGGCACCGCGCAGTGCCTGCCACATTGTGCATGCAAACGGAGGGGGGTACCATGGGTACCCCCAAGTGAACCCTCAACCCTCAAACCCCTCGGGGCCCGCAACTGGCCCCCGAAAGTGAACTCCACCTGGCTTTCCATGGCGGGGTCTCCGCCATGAAAAGTCTACACCACTGCCCATCCTAATATGGATGGCGGTGTCTTGCAGAAACTGCCACCATATTAAAAGCCCTTTTCCACCTGGTTGCCTAGCTGGCTGACGGAAAACCGGAAGACGGTCTTTCCATCCACCGGGGTCCCCTCCCCCATCGTTATTTGGTGGGGGGAAATGGTAGGTGGTGGGCGAAAATGGCGGGCAAATCGCCATCGCCAGCTGGGCGGTGGCGATCCGCCCGCCTTCCTAAGTGTGTTGCTTGGGTCTTGTGCAGAAGGTGATAGCGCTTTGATGCCTCCCCTTCTGTACAGGAGGTGATAGTGCCTTTATGCCTCCCCTTCTGTGCAGAAGGTGATAGCGCCTCTGTTCCGCAGTGTAACTCTCCAGTGCAGTAACGTGTTGTGAGTAGCTCCTTGGGGACTCTCAGCGCTGCAGGTAAATTGCCGCTTTCAAGATCATCTTACAAAATACAAATGGATCTCACCTTGCCAGGGCATCCGATCGGTCTGGGGGTACTCATGGCACATGCCAAAGGCACCCTAGAAATAGAGAGCGGGGAAGTGTTGGGGGTCCTGGCAATCTGTTGAGGCAGAGCTCACATTCTCAGTGAGTTTGTGTGAGTCTTAGAACATGACAGACCCTCTGAGGTCCCCTGACTGCACCGAGCAGAGCTGAGAGAACAGTGAAGTGGAAAAAGTCCCACTTCTGAGAAATTCATTTTAATTGACTTAAGATCAGGGCACTCACTCCTGATGAAAGGGGTGTCATGTCTGTGCTCCTGCTCTCGACAGCATAAATAACCAATGGGGAGACTTCAAAGCATCATCAAAGAGCTTCTGTCTGCTGTTGTTTATCCAAGTCTCAGATGTTCTACTTATTTCTGTGCTTCTCTCTCGTCGGACGCAGAAGCTCAAACCAATATTTTATACGTGTCTTACTTTGCAAAGCTGTCATTTCCTTCTTCTTTGTTCACCACCCTCTGTGCTTAGATGTGTGCTGTTAATTAAAGCATCTCATCAGTAGGCACCGCGGGACACCGCCACATCATGGAGGCGGTGAATCGCGAATAAAGTTTTTGTCGTGCCCTTGGGCGAGACATTATAGATTACAAGAGGGTCTGTCTATTTCCCTGTATGGAGGGATTCAATGAGGTACTTGTAAGATCTCTTTAAAACTACAAGGATCCGTTGGGTGGCGCAGTGTCCTGCTGAGCGCTCTGTGAATGTCGGCTGGGAGCTGTGTGAAGGGACGTTGGTATCTATGTGAGGGTCTACTAAGATCCATAGAAAGTAGGCTTGGCAATGTGAGGGTCTGTGAGGATCCACTCGGATAGTCTCTGGTAGACACACAACCACAGTGCTGTCTGAGAGGTTGATGCGATGTGTGCAAAGGCCTCCTGTGACCACGAGGAGTGGGCGGAACTTGTGGAGTTATTCTCTGTGGAATTTGCGGAGTTACCTAAAAGCTCTGCAAGATTCAGAGGAGTTTCCCAAGTGTTGGAATTCCAGTCCGGCGTGCTGCTTCTGCTGTTTTTTAGCACTGGAAGCTTGCCCCGCACTGCAAAATCAGCATGACTGGCACCTCGCAGCGTGCCAGAGGGCGCTGCTTCTTTCTGCCACTCGAGTAGATTTTCTGCTCAACCGGCATCTTTCACAACGCGAGCAGCAACTTTCTCAATGCGAGCAGTAACGATCTGCGGGAAACATCATTTACGACACAACTTTTACCACGCAGTGCCTTTACAACGCAGGTTTTTCAACGCAAGTCATTACAACGAATTGCGCTGGGGGGTGCTCTAGGATAGGTAATAGTTTAATTTACTATCCAACACCTTCCCTACTGTCCACGGGGACTGGGGTTGGAATAGTAAATTAAACTATTCACTATCCTGCACCCCCCAACGCAAGTCGTTGTAACGACTTGTGTTGAAAAACCTGCGTTGTAACAGCATGCGTTGTAAAAGCATGCGTTGTAACAACGTACATCCACGATCTGTTGTGACCGCCCGTGTTGAGACAGCTCGTGTTTTCTTGCTTGTGCTCACCAAGTTAGTGTTGGCAAGCCACGCATGAAAGAAACTCCAGGAAACAGTGAGCAGTTGGAGTTTTGCCGAACTCCGTGCTCCAAGTGGAGTACGGAGTGGGCCCAACTCCGCGAACTCAGCCAACGAAACAAAGTTTACTGCCCACCCCTAGTGACTACGTGGTTCTGCTGCGTCATATCGGGGTGTTTTGGGCAGTGAAAAGAGGCCTAATGAAAACTATCTAAAGGTATATTAAGAAATACATTAGCGTCTTTGGGAGCTATATGAGGGTCTGTTAGGAGCCCTTTAGGCTCTATAAGGGCAAGGGGTACGTGAGGGTCTATAAGGGCAAAGTGAACATCTAGTGGAGCTATCTGGGGGTGTTTACATTTTCCGAATATGTACAGCTATGGAAGGGTCTTTTGAGGGTACACAAGGAGCAAAATATGTTAGGAGATCTGAAGGTCGGATCAAGCCATGTGAGGTATACGGGGGTGTCTTGACTGGTCCCATATAAAATGTCAGCCACAATACACATTTCCTAGGCCCCCTTTTTCCCTAAATCCATGCTAGAAACACCCAAGATTCAGTCCTGATCAGGGCGGGGGTGGAGGCGAGCTGTGCCGCCCCTCCACCCCCGGGGCTGTGCCCGCAGCACCCCACCCCCAGAGCCCCCTCACAGTGCTTGCTATAAAACATTTCTCATTATACAAACCAGAGCATGGGATGATTGAGAGAGCAGCGTCCAGCGCCGAGAACATCAATCTAGCCGCCGGCCTTGCATGAAGCAGGTACATCCGACGACAAAGACGCGGGAAACGCGCGCCAATGACGGGCGAGTAATCCCACCTTTCTACAGAATATTACCTTTAGCATTTTGTAGCGTACGTGCATCTGTGCCTTATAGTCCACTTGACAAACTAATGCTGCCATCACTGAAACCAAAGAGGCATTAAAAATGGGTCTTCGAGCCTCTCAGCGCTGTGACTGCCAAAGATCAAACAGCGATGACGCGCTAACCGGACAATTTTTAACTTCAAACCACCTGCGCCTTTTTGAAATTGATACTTCAGTTCAAATGAGCTTTGTTTTGGTTAAAAGATAAACCATGAAAGCATACATACTTATAAAAGCAGTTAAAGGGGGATTACTCCCGTCAGGAGACTGTGCAAACAAGCAGAAAATGCAAGGTTTTTTTAAAGTCAATAATAAAATAATTTTAAAACTCTTCTCCTCCATTTTATAAAAATAAACATGCATAAAATCAGCTTCATAACCCCCTGACAATCCAACATTAGCATGAATATTGAGAGATGGCTCAGCATCACTTTACCAGCTGGTTGAATCGAAAAGACATAAAAGTCCCTTTACACCAACCCCTCGGTCAGGCAGCGCGTACAACTGGTAGTCCATACTCACAGAGATAGGTAGGACTTGTATTGCAGGGGAATTTGATACTTAATTCGGTGTTGAAGAAAGAGAAAAGGGCAACTCAACACAGTCCAATGATACAACACCTCCAAGCCTCCAGGGCTGATGGGGCAGCTCTGTAAAGCTGGGGGTGGTGTCCACTAGGTGACTCCCTCCCCTCCACCACTCTTGTCTCTTGGGCCCTTGTCCGTCTTCACTCTCCCTCTGAGGCCTCTGTCCCTTCTCACCAGGGGGCAGATTTATAAGCCCCTTGCACCACTTTTGCGCCGCAGTTGCATCACTTCTGTGACGCAGCGACGGCGTAAAGCTAGCGCCATGCTGCGACGGAATTAAAACGTGACGCATCAGGTTTCATGTGGGTGTTCCGGCGCAGTAAAGCCTCGGAAAAGTGACTGCGTCATTTTTCCGACGCCGCTGCGGCAAAACCTTACGCCTGCTTGAGGCAGGCGTAAGGCTTGACGCACCATGTTGCCGATTGGCTGGGTTGGAACAGTGCTGGCGTTACGTCGCGCCCGTGACATGACTCCAGCACTGCGCCAACCTTACGCCAGCAGATGCGACACGCATCTGCCTTTTCCTGCACCATGGCACGCCGCATTGTAAATACGGCGCATCTGTACTGGCGCAAAGATTGTAATGTGTGTCTCAAGTTTCCTGGTGCATCCCTGCTGATTTGCAGGGATGCACCAGGAATTGTAAATCTGCCTCCTGGTGTCCATCGTCCCTATGTCAGCAGGTTATTCTCTCCCATCGCTAAGAGGTGACCGTCTTCCACCACGACCACAGGTCACACTGTGCTGGTCACCCTCACCCATGGTTGTATGACGTTACCCTGCATGCATTTACCCCCTATGCTTTTACCCCGTGGTCTTTACTCCGGAATTTCTTTTACAACACAAGGCTTTACAACGCTATCCGTTACAACGCATTCCCCATTACAACACAATTACTATTCTAACTCCAAGGGGGCGTTACTTTGAAGAATGCTTTTAACAGTGTGCAGTGAAAAGCCCTGCGTTGTAAAAGTTTTTTCAGAGTAAAAACTGTGGGGTAAAAGCATTTGGGGTAAAAAATACAGGGTAAATGCTGTTTCCCTCACCCATGCACCTGGAAGTGACCCCCACAGGTGACCTCTGCAGATTACTCTCACAAGGATCCCATTTCCTTCAGGTGGCCACATCTCTCTGCACCTTCAGGCCTTCACCCTGTGAGTTACCCTCACAGCTCTCCACTTCTCTTCCACCTGTGATCCACTTCTGTGGTCACCATCACGCACTTCCCCCAGGGATCACTTTCACACCCCTCACACAACCTCCTTCCCCGATCTTCACACCCCTAGCTAGTGAGTTACCTTCCCCATAGTGTGACCGGATAGTGAGACCCAAGACCCGGGCTATTTCGCAAAAATAGAGGAAGGGCTACATTTTTTACATCAATAAAGTGTCAAAGAATGACGGCGCTTATCGACATAGAAACACAGAAGAGGCACTAAGAAAATAAATAAAATGTAATTTTTAAAACCAGCATCATACCTGTTAATTAAATTGCTTCCTCGTAACGGCTGCTTACTAGCCCTGTTTTGGAACACATAAAAAGTCTCTCACTGTTTTCAGTTTACCCTCAAAAAACAGGGAAATTAGCCAATTTTACCAAAATCTGCCAGGAAAACAGTTGGAAGACCAGGACGGTCCCGGAAAATCCAGGATACCTGGTCGCCTTACTTCACCACCAGCCACCCTCACATCCCACACCCTTTCTCCTCAGACGACCTTCCTCCTGGTCACCCACACACTCTGTACCTGACAATCTCCACCACTCACGCGTCACCCTCACACTCGCCCTCTGTAGATCCTCCGCTAACCTTGTCAAGGCACTAGGCTGAGGTAGGTGAGGAACAGCAGGCACTGTGGCCGTAAAGTGCCGGGCAGCACCGTCATCCACAGACCCACAGGGGTCTTTACAGATCCCACAAAAAGGATAGGTGCAGCACCCAAGACCCCTCACACAATCCAGATGGAAGAGTCTACTTGGCTGTAGTATCATGTTGATATTGATAGTCAGTTTTCACACGCGTTCCTTATGAGTATTATTTCAGAAAATGGGTCCATCCAAGGAAGTCTACCCCAGGTCTGTTTCGCAGAGAAGATTCCAGAAATTATCAGCTTGTGGGCAAATTTGTTTCAAATCTTGGCCATGATGGGTTCAGCACCGGGATACACTCGCGGGTGATTGGTCTGTGAATCCATTTCCGATCCGCTCTGTGAGTAGGATCAGTTTGCAGCAAACATGATTTCCTCCCTTAGATACTTGGGTGCATATTACCAAGGGTGGCGATAGGCAATTATCGCCGGCTAAGCGGCGATAATCCTATCGCCCTATCAGCAAGCTGTCGCTAACAGCAGTTAGCGACAGCTTTTAGGCGATAGCGAGCGGTTTGGGGCCCGCTTTGCATGTCAGCGATATTTATCGCTAATGACATGCAAAGTGGGCGTACCCAACCTGTTAGCGACTGAAAGCAGTCGCTAACGTTGCTATCGCCTATTAGCAAGGCAGGCGTAGCGATGGAAATATTCCCGCCATCGCCAAAAACCAACGCCTGCTCTGACGAGTACTTAGCCATGTTATCCAATGGGAGGTGGATAACATAGTTAAGAGCATTTTGTCGCTAATGCGTGAATATCGCTGTATTCTCAGCGATATTCACGCATTTCGCCTGATTTTTATCGCTTTTGAGATAAACCTTGCTAATAGCAAGTTATCTCAGCGATAAAAAACGGTGATGCGCGGCGATAAAAATATTGCTGCTAACCATACTTAGCGAAACATATCGCTGTTTGTTGGTAATATGCCCCCAATTTCCCACCAGTATCGAGCTTTAGATTCACATAAAGTACTCTTTATTGGACAAGGAATGATGAGGTCACAGCAGTTGGGTGATACTTTAGAGGAAAGTTAGTGAATTTCTGAGCCCCTTCAACAGCATTGGTCAAGAAGAATCATGAGGTATGTAGATAAACTTGAGCTTTGATGCACCTGAGGAGGAGACCCCCGGCTCAGACACAACTAGGAGACGTGAGAAGAATGCTCTCTCTGCAAAAGGCCAAAAAAATTCTAAAGTTCCATTTTGTGCGACTAGATACATAGGTACATTTCTTCCTGATTAGGCCGGGTCTAGTGGTTTAGTAGACCAATACATCCACTGTAGGGGCCTGTGTTTAACCTCATGGCCACGGGTTCTAAACCCAGCAGGGCAAGACCTTTCATCCTTATCAAGTCGATAAAATGAGTACCTTTGAGCTCGGCAAAAATAAACATCTGTTATTCAGCGCCAAGCTGCCTATGGGTGAAGGGGTGATTTTCAAATGCATATCTTATGTTATTCCCCACAGTGCAGTCAAATATGTAAATCTCAAGCCTGCTTGTCACACTGGTTTTAGAAACAACTTTTTGAAGTAAGACTTGCTCTACCAATGATTTCATTACAACAGGTGCAATGCATCAAAATCCTTTCTGTTTGGCTTGATGGGAACTACCTTACCCAGGATCAGCCGCGGTCGGTAGTGGGAGTACCTGCCTGGCGGTGATGTGGGGAGGGAGAGGGGCAGGGTGGGGGTTAGTAATCTATGGATTACGGAACTTTACAGGTAAGTAAACATATAAATGAATAAAACGAATTTCGTTGCGCGCACTGCATCGCATTTGGGGATGCAGTGCACGCAACACAATTTGTTTCAATTATTTACATGTTTACTTACGTGTAAAGCTCCGTAATCCATAGATTACTAACGCCCCCACCCTGCCCCTCCCCCTCCCCACGTCACCGCCCGGCAGGTACTCCCACTACCGACCGCGGCTGACCAGGATACTCTGTCTACCCACCTCAGCGCCATATTAAATGTTTCTAATTGACAAGTTATTGATGCAAAAAAAAAAAAAATTTGCACTTGGCAAAAAACTAGCCAACGTTATGTGGGTTATTAATCATCACAGAAGATTGTGCAACACTTTCTGTGCCCTTATTGCGTATTTATTTTGACACTTTAATACGCGGATGCATAAGGGACTCTAATGCCAGAGAAATTCATACGCTTCTTGAGGGAAAGAAATATACAAATAAACACATTCAGCATATCCTAGGCAGAATATTATTCCCCCTCAATAAATAATGTGTTCCTGTTCGGAGGCGGTGAGGAAGGGGCGGGGCTGGATTGAGCTTGCCGCCTAGTCCTGCTCTGACCAATACGTTATGTAAAACATATAGAATATTACAGTACGCGGAGAATACGCCAGCAGGTACACACGTCTTGTAATAAAAGATGCACCCCGTGTGTCTGGCGGTTCGCGGTTATGTTCTAAAACTTATCTTCAGTTTTGCAGTGGCGGCTTCTTAGATAAGGCGGAGGAGCATTGCCCCACTGCTCTAAGAGCAGAGCAAAGGAAAAATAAACTGATAATAAACTAACATTATTATCAGTTTATTTTTAGCATTGAGCTTGCAGTTGCAGCCAGGTTAGGAGGGTTGGGGCTGGGCTCCCGTGACCCGGAAGGAGGAGGAGGAGTGGTAGTTGCTGCACCTTAGGAGTGCATTACAGTTTGCCCGGCCGTCTCGGTCCGGCGAAACCGTCATGCGCACTTAGCCTGTTCTCCACTGATTGTATTGCACAGCCTGGGTGTAGAACATGCACAGCCTCCCAGTCCCTCTCTGAGCATCGAACCACGGTGCCCAGACCAATCAAAACACTGCTCTAACGCTGCACTGTGATTGGCCAGGGAGCGTGGTAGCCTCTGTGCTCCCTGGTTCCTGCTTCAGAGGAGAGGCAGCAGCTGACGACCGGAGACCTGCAGGGCAGTTTTCTATTTATTTTTCTCTAACCCCTACCCACCCCCGCCCCCCACCACCGTTCCCTACCGGCCACCAGTGAGTTTCAGACTAATCGTAGGTTCCCACAGTAGCGCCTCTGGAAGTAGTGCCTCCAGTTAAGAATCAGCCCTGCCCAGGAGCACGGTACATCACACATGTACTGTGTACATGCTTCACATGGGGTGCTTTAGGAATCAAGAGATGCAACACGCATGGAGTCTTTTGTAACCCAGTGTCCCCTATATATAGCTGCCAGTTTGAGAAGTAAACATGTATGTAAAATTCATGTGTGTGAATAGTGAAACAAACCATCTTCACAACATGGAAGAAGCCACTCCGCGCAGGCAGATTGTACTACACAGGCGTTGTGTGTATTGTTGTGGACATCAGCCCTGACCAGGTCCAAAACTGGGACACCAGCAGCAGCGGGGGGGTGGGGTGGGGGCTATTCTCACCTCTTTGTTCCCTGAAGAAAGAGGTCAACTGCTGAAAGGGGCCAGATCAAGGAGAGTTTGAAGTCTACCCTGACTATTGATCCATTTCATCTTCAGCTTTTTAACCTAGTGTCTAATCTCATTGATAAAGAATCAATTTTGTTGTTTAAATTTGAAAATTAAGCACAAAGGGTGTGTTACTTGGTAATGGTGGAAGGCGCCCAGATCTTGGTGGAGATAAATTGATCACACCCATGAATCGGAAAAAGCAACAGCGTGTCCACAGAACATAGAAGCTGGACATTGAATAGCACCTTATGGCTTGATGTGAACAAGACAGATATTTGTTTCTTGGGTGTATCATCAGGAAAACTCTAAACAGCTTGTTTCTTGGGTAAAAAAAGAGACTGCAATTATACAAGCCTGCGAGAATGTTGGGTTCTACTTCTGATCCAACACTGATTTACTCCAACTGGAAAAGTGTAAAGTTTTGTTGTAGAATGTTGAAAGCAGCCATCTATTTATTTATTTATTTGCGGGTTTGTAACGCGCTTGAATAAACTCCTGAAGGACTATCTCCGCTCTCCAGAGACAACAGTGGCAAAACCAAGGGGCAGTAATCCTGAACAAAGAATGATATATGATTAAATCTTGGCCTAGATAGTTTAGGCCTGAAACAGGAAGGTTTTCAATTTTTTCCTAAAGGCAAAGTGGTCCAAGCACTGCCTTAGCAGGAGAGGAAGTTTATTCCACAATGTTGGGCCCACCACTGACAGTGCTTTACCACCCTGTCTAGCCCTTCTAGTCATGGGCACCCTCAGAAGTAGCTGATTACTTGACCTAAGAGCGCGTGTGGGAACATAGGGAACACATTTTTTTGCCAGATATCTATGAAAAGCTTCGCCTTCAACTCTTACGCACATTAGATCTTCCCATTTGTTTAAGAAAGAAGATGAAATTGTACTTGTTGACCGAGGACAACCAAGGCCGCCATCTTAAAACGCTGAACTTCTGTGTTTGATGTATGCCTCATCGTTATTGATTTTCATGTTTTCTTTTTCCCTTATTGCTTTTGTGGTGTTATATGCATGCCTAGAAGCTGGACATGGAGCAGCAATTTAACTAATTAACCACTACCATTACCACTCTCAGTACTACTAAAACACAACTGTGAAGAAGGTATTCCGCCAGAATCCCAACTATAGCATGTCGTGAGGCCAAAATGTTATGTAGGTAAGTTTATCTACATAAGTATAGTTCTAATATACTTAACTTCCCATCTATATCTCATGACAATATAAATATCTTCAAGGTATGTAGATGTGGAATTAGGAATAGTAAGTCTCTATTTATATGCATCTATCTTAATTCCTGGATATTTTGGGCCAGCATTATTTTTTGACTCAAAATTCTATTATAAATCTGTAAGGAAAATTCAAAAGCAGCAAAATGATAAAATTCCAGTGGCCCATGGCACACTCAAGTCTAGAATGTTTAATTTATAGGTCTAAAATAGTCCAGTGGTTACCAGCTCTAGGACACAACCATGTATGCAGTTGTATAAAACACAATCAGCTGCTAGATGCTGTTACTGCTGTAAACCAGTGGTTGCCATTAAATATGTAAACCTCCCTGTTAAATAAAGTTGTCACTGTTTTTTAAATACCCAAAAGGAAAAAAGAGTGTTTTTGACAGAGGTGGGCGAGAAACTCCGGCTCCCCAGCAGGGTTTTGACTACTCCGTTATATGCTTGGAGTGTGTAGTTCCGGCAAAACTCTGCCAACCGCTGTGTGTGGTTGAGTTTTTCCTCGCGTGCGGCTCTCCAATGTTAAGTTGGCATGGTTGAGCAAGAATTTGCATCCCTTGGCACGATTTTCGAGCACTAGAGTGCCACACAGTGACATTCCTCAATGCGGTTGGTCACAGCAGGTTGCTACCATTCGAGTTGAAAAAAGCTGCCACTCGAGTAGAAAATCTACAGAAATAGGTATCGCTCTCTGGCGGGCCGCGTGGTGCCGTTCACGCTAATTTTATATCCCGGACCAAGCTCCCAGTGATTAAAATCAGTGCGAGCAGCATAATGTGCCAAAATTCTGCCGTTTGCGAAATTCCACAGAATCTCACGGAGTTTTTAGGTAACTCTGCGGAATTCATCGGAGTAAAACTCTGTAAGCTCCGCCCACCCCTAGTTTTTAAATTGTGCAAACAAATTCTAAGAAGAAACGCAGCACAAATTATAACATTTCTAATATGTCAAATCCTGATTACTCAACAGCGTCAGACTCAAAACTTTACACACAATGTCAATCAGTTACTAAGCCCCGCCCCTTTAAAGGGTCAAATCATCCGGCACCATCAAAGATAGGGATCTTTACAGTCATCACTGTCGGTGACTGTTGGAAGTTCCAGGGGGCAAGAACTGGATCCTTTAGCTTTCAGTAGATGCCCATTGACCTTGGACGTCTGCACTTCCGCGTAACCCGTAACATGCTGATGCCCCGCGGGGAGGAGGACTCCAAACGACAAATGCTTGAACTTAAACCCTTGGCTGCGGGGCTGATTCCCCCGCTGTGCTGGGGGGAGGGAGGGCGCACACAGCGCCCCGGTGCTCATGACGAGCTCAGCTCGTCATGAGCCACGTTTCTCGTGTGCTCATAATGAGCTGAGCTCGTCATGACCACGCCCGTTCCTTAGAACGCCCAGCACAGCAGGGGAATTAGCCCCGCGTCTGAGCGTTCTAACGGTCATGAGCACTCGAGAACCGTGGCTCATGACGAGCTGAGCTCGTCATGAGCGTGGGAGGGGTTAAAAAGGTTTAACGATCCAATGTGCAGGTTAACCTGATTGAAAGCTTCCAAACATGTGAAGTTCATTAAAAAAAAATCATTTTACTTTGTCTCCATTTGCTCTTGAAAAGATCTCACCTTTTAAAGTTTTCATACCTCTTTTAACAATGAATTGTATGTACTTTTATGATAAAGTTTGTTTTATCGAATAAAGTATTACACACACACAATAAATGTAGAATCAGAGAGCAGTGGTGCTGTATAAAAGCATGGCACTGAGCCACACATAGGAAGATATAAATAATGTGCAATGCAATTAGAAAGCATTGGCTGAACAGAAATAAAACACCAACAACTAAAAACACTGTGTAGGCCAATGGGGCAATTTACAATTATTTACAAAGCGGGCTCTTCGAAGATGTAATGAGACATTGGGAAACTGTTGATCACTGTCAGAAGCCGGGGCGAGGGCGTTCATTTCTGGTTGGTGCCCAGTGGTGCAGCAGCGGGAAAGCCGCCACCAACAGATGCGCGGGCGGTGGAACGAGCACGCGCCATGGTGGATTTATGGAGACCTGATGAATTCCACTGATTGGTGGAAAGTAAAGGGGCGGCCTTTAGTGAGAAGAGATTCATGGGTATTCTGAGGGCAGCACACCAACCTTCCTGCCAAATGGAGGAGGATTGAAGGCCAACCTGTGGGAATCCATGGTCACCTGACAGATCAGCAAAAGGTGCTGCTAAGACACATGACCAAGCAGGATCCACACGTGAGGGAGGCATGGCTTGCCTCCACAGTTTGGTCAGGGGGTGTCTGGGGTTTTCTAATGCAAGCAAAGCTCTTTGGGGTCCACAGTCAGTTCTACAATCCAAGGCAGAACTTAAGCAAACAGTGTGACGTGCATTGACCAACATGCAGAGCTGAGGCTCACACCACTCTCTGTTCAGTTATATTCACATGTTATCTTGTTAAAATATGTGAACTTCAGCCCACTGGCATCTGAACTCACAAAGAGGCAACAGTGATCTGAATATCTTGAGTCACAGGCTCCTGAACCTGGTTTTCCAACAATGTCCATATTTAAATCAAGCCTCATTTGTTTCATCAGAGGGTTCCCTGGACCAGAGCAGTCATTACCAGGGACACCAGAGCAGTCACTCATGAGACTCTTTCTCCATCTCTCCAGCTGGCATCAGTCTTGGATGAGGACCCTCAAGGTGAGTGTCCTTTCACTGCACAGTTTCATCAGTGAAGGCGCGAGAGTGGAACCGTCGGGGGACAGACGGAGCGATGACGGGCTCTCAAGCGGTCTCGAACACCAGAAACAATTGAAAGTTCTTCGACAACCAGATTCAGCTTGGACAAGGGCACATTTGGAAGGCAGCTCGTGGGCAAGCAGCCCAAGAAGGAGCCCCTGGATGGCACAGTAGAGCTACAAATGCCCTTTGTGGGCACTAGGATTCTCCAAGTTCTGCATAAGCATTCAGAGAGGGCTTAACAGTGCAGCATAGTGCTTGCAAAAATCCTGATATAAATACTTTGGGCCTTATTTATGAGCCCTTGCGTCACTTTTACGCCGCTGGTGCATCACTTTTTGTGACGCACCGGCAGGGTAAAAAATGCACCATGTTGCGTCATATTTACAAAGTGACGCATCTAGGTAGATGCGTCACTTTGTAAACCCCTGCGCCACATTATACCTGCGCCAGGTATAATGTATGCAGGGGGGGGGCGTTTTGACGCAAGTAAGCCTCGTAGAAGTGACGCAGAGAAATCTATGAGATTTCACTGCGCCACTTTTAGGACGCTGTTGCGTCAATATCTTACGCGTGCCTAACAGCAGGCGTAACGCTGACACAGGAACATTTGAAATGGGACTTGCCCCGGGTGAAAGGACACATTGCTGGAGTTGCGTAACTATTGTGACACACTCCAGCAATGCATCATTTTTGCGCCTACAGATACGTCAGAAATACTGACGTATCTGTAACTCCTTGTGACATGATGCGTCATACTGTAAATATGAATCATCAAGCATGCCGCAAGGAGGGCGCAATGAAAAGTGACTCATCACTGTTTTCACGCAGCGATGCGTCACTTTTCATAAATGAGGCCGAAGGGGTGGGCGATATATTCCGTTAGCAGATTGTTGCCCACTCCATATGACGCTTGAAACACAAACTTCCGGCAAAACTCCACAAACACCTGCGTGGCAGAATTTTTCCTCGCATGCAGCTTGCCAATGTTAATTTGGGACAATCAAGCAAGAATTGGCACCCCCTAGTGTAATTTTTGTGAGCTAGAACGGCACCCGGTGACATTTTCTCAATGCAGGCAGTCGCAGGTGGTCTCAATTGTTCACAGTGGGAAAGCTTCCGCTTCAGTCGAAAATCTACTTGAGTTGCAGCAAAGAAGCAACGCCCTCTGGCGTGCCATGTTGTGCCGCTCGTGCTGATATTGTAGTGCAGAACAAGCTCCTGCGGCTAAAAATCGTGACGTACCTATTTCAGTCATCTCCCGGATCTGCGCGGAATCTCACACAGTTTTTATGTAACTGCGGAATTCCATGCAGTAGAACTCTGCAAGTTCCGCCCACTCCAACATACATCAATAAAATAAATACTTTAGTAAAGTACTACAAACAGTTGTGCCATGCACTACAGGCCAAAGTCACTTTAGTCACTGTCTATAATGATTCTATCTAAAGTGGCTGTGAATGATGTTAACAATTGTATACTTACTTATTTTTACACCAAAATGTATCTCATCTTCTGGGACGGTGATTAAGTTTATGGCACCATTTAGGAATGACATTTGAATATTTGAATAATATTAATTTCTTAAGGGAACCCTTTCTGGAAACAACAATCTCCCTAATAGTCTGATACAATCGAAATGAGTGTCTAAAACTGCAGTATCTGTCACTATATGTCATTTCACAAAAAGTAAAACATATAAAAGTGTCTGTAAATAGTTATTCTGTGGATATAGATATCAAGGCTGCTTCAGACAGGTCTAAATGTGAAAGTCAAACAGAAACCAGTCTCTGAAGTCCCAGGGGGCGTTAGAAGACTCTAATGATTAATCCTCACCCAATGCCAAGGATTCCCTTTCAATACAGTACATGACGTCATTCATTTGATTATCTGACAATAATCTGATGCTGATGATAAGGCGCTTTAGTGGGCAAAATGCACTAGTGAACGTTTTTCTGAAGCGATGACCTGTCACCGATCAAAAATAAGAATTATTTTGACTATTTTGGTAACAATATTCATTCATGAGTGAGCAGGACATATGCCTTACTTGGTATGGAAGGGATGTCTGTTTCTCTTAAATGTGCTGAAAAATGAAACATTAGCAGAATTTACAAATCGACCTCTTTCGTAGCATCGCAATTTACAAGAATGCAACACATACCTAGAAGTTACATCAATCCATTCACTATGGAGAGGAAGCATCTTTTAATATATATCTTTAAAACAGGCACCAACTGAGGAAACTGGACAAGAACTAAAAGGGTGAGAGACTTAAAGACCGGATATGCCCCTATGCCCAGCCTGGCAAGAGACAACAAGCATTGGAAATGCAATAGGTCTCGCAGCATTAGAGTTAGTGCTTTTAGAATTGTTTATGGGTTTTTTTGTAAATCTTTAGCATTTTTGTTTCCTGTAGCCAATGCTAAAGAATAAAAAAAAAAAAACCATAAACATTTCTAAAAGCTCTAACTCAAATGCTCCGAGACCTATTCCACTGTGTGAGGGTGAGGGGTTGAGGGTGAGTGAGGGTGAGTGAGGGTGGGTGAGGGTGAGTGAGGGTGAGGGGTTGAGGGTGAGTGAGAGTGAGGGTGAGGGTGAGTGAGGGTGAGTAAGGGTGAGGGTGAGGGTGAGGGTGAGTGAGGGTGAGTGTGAGTGAGGGTGAGTGAGGGTGAGTGAGGGTGAGGGTGAGTGAGGGTGAGGGGTTGATGTTGAGGGTGAGGGGTTGAGGGTGAGTGAGGGTGAGTGAGGGGTTGAGGGTGAGTGAGGGTGAGGGTGAGTGAGGGTGAGGGGTTGAGGGTGAGTGAGGGGTTGAGGGTGAGTGAGGGTGAGGGGTTGAGGGTGAGTGAGGGTGAGGGGTTGAGGGTGAGTGAGGGTGAGGGTGAGTGAGGGTGATGGGTTGAGGGTGAGTGAGGGTGAGTGAGGGTGAGGGTGAGTGAGGGTGAGTGAGGGTGAGGGGTTGAGGGTGAGTGAGGGTGAGGGTGAGTGAGGGTGAGGGGTTGAGGGTGAGTGAGGGACCGCAAAGCTATGGGGGGCAGAAATACCACAGGAGGGGGCTATAGCATAAATACCACTGGGAGTTGATAGTTAGCTGAAGAGGTTTCTACGCTATGAAACGATGTTTGAAGGCCGGGGTGAGGGGAAGTACAAGGTTTACAATAAAATGTGGTGCCCAGTGATTGAAATCGAAATTTTGAAGTACAGGTACTCCTTGTTACAGAGTACCTATTTGGTACTGAGATGTGTCAGTACTCTCTCATTAAAAGCATTGGAGCAGTGCTATCCCTTCTAAATGCAGTCTTGCCATTTATTCCCCTGACTCTCAAATGCTTAGGTGTTCTATAGCGTTCGTAGGTATTGTTCACCGTTCGGTTTTCCTTAGCACTTTAAGTTCTGAGTTAATATATTACACAGTATGCACACGGAGCAGTTCTGTATGTGCAGGTAATGAACGCTGGCTCCCATGTCTGTAAACTTGTTTCTCGTCACTAAACTTTGACCCAGTGAGAAGCAGAAAAGTAAGACAATAAGAAGGCAAAGATAGAAAATAGTGCTGTCAAGTAAAATAAATAAAACACACTGCACACCTTCTGCTGTGGGCTCAGAGACGAGAATGGACAGGGAAGTAAGGCCCGGCATAAGAGCTGTGGCTATTTTATTTTTTTTAAGCGCAGCAGGCGTAGTGTTTATTAAAGAAAACATGCTGCGTGCGCCTCCTGATGTGGGCTGAGAGACGAGATGGATGTTGTGACTGCAAGTGAGGCAATGCTGCGATGCAAGATCTGACCTGCTTTCTGCATTGCAGAGGCTATGAAGTCCCTTCTGTAAAACAAGACTACACACCTAACTCCAAAGGATACGGTCCACAGGACATTTTTGCAAGGAGCGCATGTTAAATATTCTCACTCAAAGTAACTGTATGTGGTCAAACAATTAGTCTGACACCTGAGTTCCATAATATGCCAAATGCAGCTCACCACCTCCATCAGATAGTTAATACATAAATTATGGATTCATGAGAAGTGTATATGTTCTAACACTTATTGGAGGGTGGTGCTACAGATAAACATTAGACCAAATCTTTATGTGGGATGTTGGGGGAGGGGCGAGGCAAAGGACGTGTGTGTGTTGGTGTTTAGAGTGCCGGGTGTGTGTGTTAATATATGTGTGGGTGAGTGGGGGGAATGTGGCGTTAGTGCCATTGTGCATACAACCACAGATGTGTGTATCTGTGTGTGGGGTGAGGGGTGTGGTCATGCATGTGTGAGGGTGGGGGAGTGTGTATACATGTGTAGCAAGGAACAGTGTGTGTTTGGTGAGTGGGAGAGCGCGTGTGTGCTTGGAGGTGGTGAAGGATGGGGTGGGGCAAATACATTCCTAGTAGCAGGATCCGCCACAGATGGTAACCGCTGTAGCCAATCGTAGATCTGCTGATGATTATTTTTAACCCAGCTCGAGTCTTCACTCATGTTCTGGAACCATTAGAGTGCCGGTGAGGGAGGCTGGCCGGCTACACATCCCAAACCGGTAATTTTCTCAATTACAAACAAATGGCGACAGAGGGTTTCGAGCATTCAGAAAGAAGACGGGCATCTTACAAAAACCATTAATCACGGCCTAATTCGACAAGGGCCCATTAATTACAGAGCCAGAATCTCGGAACCAATGAATTCTTTTCCGTATTAAAGAAAATATTGGAACTTATGTGGGATGTTGGGGGAGGGGCGAGGCAAAGTATGTGTGTGTGTGTTGGTGTTTAGAGTGCCAGGGGTGTGTGTTAATATATGTGTGGGTTAGTGGGGGGAGTGTGGCGTTAGTGCCATTGTGCGTACAACCACAGATGTGTGTATCTGTGTGCCCCCTATACATTTTGCTTGCGGCCCCCCGCAAGACTTTACATTCTCTTTCCTAACTCTTCTGACAGAGAAAATAAATCAAAGTACATGTGGACACAAGTAGGCTAAAATGATTAAAATGGAAAGTGATTTAAAAAATTGCTGGTTTGTCCTTGGACTTGATGGGAAAGCTCTGCTAGCTGGTCTATATCTTTGATTTGAAGACTATCGAACATCCTCAGTACTGGGGGGAGGGGCGGACACAGGCTCTTCTTATGCGCATAGCAAAAAACTGAAAGCACTCCTGTGGCTTTGGCTCCAAAAAATAAGTGGTCTGGCGTCGGCTGCTTTCCTATGAAAGGCGAAGTCCATTAGCCCACAGCAGGGGCACACTCTCCTGCGCTCTGCTGAGCACGAAGGCTGGACGGCCTCTGTCACTTAACAGATCGAGGGAGGGGGGGGCCTGGCATTACAAAAACCCAGATGAGGCAGTTCACGGATGCCCGTCTGTTTGGCGGCATAGTCATATATTTTATACATCTCGCTCTTCCAGTAGTTTTCAAACACCTCCAACTGCAATTCGTGGCCATGATTCAAAATGATGCGCCTAATTCGGTTCTTGTATCTTGCGACTTTGCGCTCAAACAATACACTTCCACTTTGTTTCATTTAAAAAAAAAAATACTTAATTTGGTTTCAAGCCGTGGCCTGCCAGGTCACATCGGCTTCATGGCATGTAAACAAGAACGCACAGCAATCTGTTAGAATAATTTAGAGTTGCACTCGTAACTGAGGTCAGAAAAGCAGTCGCAGAAACGCGATAACCTACGATAACCCCCAGAATTTAATGGATGGGGGTGGGCGGAGAGCGTAGGGACGGCTCAGAGGCCTGAGGCAGAGCGCACCATATGGAGAGGGAGGGGGGTGGCAGTGGGAGGGTGATTTTTTTTTTTTTTTTTTTTTTTTTGAAAACCTTTATTGTACAAAGAAAGCTCACAAATACGGGCCTACAACCCACGAGGGCTGGCCACCACATGGTAGACAACGTAGTAAATGAAAAACAAATTATCAACAGGATATGTCACCAGGAGCACAGGAGAAACAATAGGAGCATCGAGCAATCAGCAAGAACAGGACAATAAAAGGTTAATTTTCTAATGCGGGGCGGGGAAACAGAAGAATCATGGGCCGTGCAAAAAACAACCAGGGAGGGGCCGCGGCAAGCCGCCATCTTACGGTCACAGAATGACAAAAGAGGCCATACCAACATAGCTATCAAAGAGTATAAACGTAATCGGAATATAAAAAAAAACGACAATGGCATCAATCAAACCGCACCTACCCGTCGCCGCCCCCACCCAAAATGAGGAGACATGATCAAAAAGGCCCACATAATAAAGACAATACGATACGCATCCCAACAAAATAAGAGGACCCCCATAAAGGAGGAAAAAGGGGAGAGGGAAAAAGGGAACGAAAGAAGGGACTCCCACCAAACCACGCACCCCCAGGAGTGAAAGCAGGATAATAGAGTCCGGCAAGCGACATAGCAAAAATCGATACCGAATTACCCAGCGAGATACAATCAGATACATACCGGAATACGAAAGTCACAGAAACTCCCCAGGGGGATACAGGAGGAGACGGAGTCCCGGAAAAAGTGAACACACAAGAGCCATAGAACAAAAAAGAGAGGAAATAAGGGAGGAAAAAGACCCCCCAATACGGACAGACCCCCCCCAACCCACCCCTAAAGCCCACCCTGCACCCCTGCAGAAGGCTACGGCCTACCCCCCCGCAGCGTGCCTGTCGCCCTAATTAGAACCCGAAATATAGCGGAGCAAAGTTAAGTCGGAAACAAAGACAAAAATGGGAAGGGAAGAGAAGGAAACGAGGGATGGGAAACACACACAGACATACACGGGGGAGGGCCGGGAGACAGGAGTAAACGCACCCAGCCACCCGCCTGAGTCGAGGAGCCAAGTCCCCGGGAAGCCAACGAACATCGGGTTAGAGTCCAGGGGCACCAGTCAATCACACAGAACCATACCGGGACAGGTTGACCATCCAAACCAGTGCAAGACTACCGCACACAGATGCCAATATACATTAGCCCTGTCCTTGTTTGTCCAAAGTGGAAACGGTCCGATCCAGCGAGGACCAGGTTACGAAGAACAGGAGACAGACAGCAGGAAGATCCAACGGCAGTCCGGAAAAGGCACGTAAAGTGGAACACGGACGATCCAGGAAAGTCACGAAGAGTAGCAAACGATGCAGGCACAAGTCCAAGGATATGTCCAGAAGAACCGACCCATCTGGGCCAGCACAGGAGACATCGCCGGGCAGCAGCGACCGAAAGGAAGCGGGAGAGTCATGAAGGCCAGGCCAAGTAAAATCCAGCTCCCGGGCCCGAGAGAACGAAGGTAGCGCAGGAGGAGGAGGCGCCCTCAAGTTCCGTACAGCAGCAGACGCGGTCGGAGCCGGGGCCAATTCCGCCAGGATAATTCCAGCCGCACCCCGCGGCGGCACAATCACGTCTGGCCGTGGGGGCTCAGGAGGCCCGCCGTGAGGAACCATTTCCGAAGCTAGGATAGGCGCGGTCACACAGAGCCGCCAGGAGAGCAGGGTGTCCAGTAACTCCTTAAGTGTAGGAAAACATTCACAGTATCGGGCACCCGGGCCATGCGGCGGGCCCCCAGCGCTCGCCCAGGCCCGGTCAAGACACTCGGGGTCGGCCGCCATTTTGAGAGTCCGACAAGGCAGCGCGGCTGTAAATCTCCGCCGAGGCGGCAGTAAGGCAAACAAAGTCCCGCTGACCGGCAACAGAGCACCCCGGGCAGGAAGGGGGGCCACCAGAAGAAAGGGACTCGCCGGCCACCCAACGCCGCCGGTCCCGCTCTCCGAGTCCGGGCGGCAAAACCAAAATGGCCGGACCGGAGAACAAAGGGAGAGCAAGCCGGACACACGAGGAGCTTCGACCACGGAAGGCAGCGCCTCCACCATAGGCCTCCTCCCCACAGGAATCGGCCAGGAAGAACCCCCGGCCCACACGAACAACGGCCCTCCGATCACCTCCTCCGCGCCCTGGAGGGCAGATCCGCAGGCTCCGTCTGGCCCGGGAGCCGGCAAGAAGATCCAGGCCAGTCCGCCTCCGATACCCCAGCACAATCGGGGGCACTGCACCGGATCTACAGCAGCCAGGATAACCGAAACAAGAGGTAAGTGCCTGCAAAGCGTCGTAGCACCCCCACTCAGCAAACAGGGCTTCCCGGGGCAGGATTACAGCAGGATAAATGTGAAAACCCAGGCGGGCGAACGGAGCCGAGCTAAAGCGCGGCCATCTCGGTCGCGAGCTAGGCTCCTCCCTCAGTGGGAGGGTGATTGATGGGCGGGGCAGTGCTGGGGAAGCCTTTGATGTGGCCTGGCGGCCGTGGAAGCCGGGCCTTTGAAGTGAAGCTAAGCTTCACTTCGAAGGTGTCGGAGGAATGCGGGCGGCTGTGCACGCGCTTTTAAGCTCAATGCACATGCGCATTGAGCTTAAAAGTCACGGGCACTGCAAGGAATCGCCACGATTCCTTGCAAGTTAGATAAAGAGTCGATGAGCCCCTATAGTCTCGCTTGCTCGATGCGCATGCGCATCGACAGGCGAGACCTAAAAAGGGTGAAGCAAACTCTAGGGCTTGTAGTTTTCACCAAACTGACGGATTAATAAAAAGGCTCAAATTAAGAGCAGGGTAGTTAGAGTGTAAAAGCATGTTTGATGTTTTCAGTGTCCCTGCTGTTTCCACATCAACATCAGAAGACCATACAGCACCTGTGGCACTACCTTGTATGGTAACGTGTGTATATATATATATATATATATATATATATATATATATATGTGTGAATTTATATATGGTGAACTTATATGGAAAGCAATAGACTGCTGTACAAGCCAAATCAGTGCCGGTTTTAGCGCTGGTGGTGCTCTGTGCGACAATGATTGTTGGCACCCCCCCCCACAGATTCCCTCACTACTACTCTTTAACAGTGCCCCCTCACGCATCCATACCACTCTCTCTAAGATGTATTTAAATAGTTATATAGCACCACCTATACGGCGTCAAAGCACTTTACATCACACACACATTACACAGAGGCAATCAATCATATGTGCATAAGTCAATGTACAGGAAATGTTACATAAGATAGAGGACAAGAAGGTATAGGAGTCACAGGTCATCCATACTGGTAGACAGTATAGTTTAAGAGTGCTTGGTCTGGAGCAGCACAGACTCAAAATTTTAAATATAACCCCATGGTTGGGGGTTACATTTAATAGTAAGGATTTTTTTTGCCCACAATGAACCCTTTTTGAAACATTGGAATAATGAAAGACGGAGGAAAACATACTAATGCTCTAATCTATACCTTGCAGCTTGCATGCAGCTCTAGGATGGCAGTTATTAGCTCACTGTTCATTGTTGGGATTTTAACCTCTACACTGCTAGTAATAAAAGGATCTCTCTGACAAAAGCACTGACATATTTAAACTATATGCACTTTGTGATCCGCATGGTACACGTTCTTTGCAGCAGGCACATTAACCCTCTGTGCTACCATAAAGTGAGTTAAAACTTCCACTTGACAAAACTCCTTCTCTTCCAGGAAGAACAGTAATCACCTGTTATCTTGACATTTTTATTTTGATATGAAAATTGCAGAGGCGAGCAATGCAGCAGCAGGTGCTTTGGAAACCATCAAATACTTCCAAACACAGCGCCCCCTCAAAGAGTCAGCACCCTGTGCAGTGGCACCGGTCGCACCGCCCTACAGCCGGCCCTGAGACAAATGGCTTGCAAGAAGCGAGGCAAACCAGCCCAGTGATGGTGGAGAAAGAATGGAGTGGCGGGGAGGGGGGTGTACAACAGAAGTGGGGGGTCGGGAGGTTGAAATAATAAGGCTTTTGCTGCCAGCCACGTGCAAGAGCACAGAGATGCGTCGTGCAAGGAGCGTCCTCTAGCCCTTCGTACTCTCTACCATCCCTATGTGATTCTTAGAGTTTATCCATTTGTATCTCTTCCCTGTGTGACGTTACAACTTGTACATTTGCAAAAAAAAATTCCTGTTTGTATCTTTTATGTAACTCATGTGATCCTAAGTCCTTATGTTTTGCAACTGGTTCTTTTGTAAAACGCTCTGACACCTTCGGGTAATGTTCGCGCTATAGAAAATCGCAATAAATAAATAAATAAATAAAACACACAGGAAAAGAAGCCGGCCATGTCTGGCAGATAATTGTAGTTAGGTTCAATGCTTGGACAACCTCAAAGACTAAACTGCAGGACAAAAACAAAACAAATTGCATTACTTAGGAACTAAAGGGTTGACTTGAAAACCTAGGGGCATATTACCAACGATTAGCGATATTTATCGCTAACGATGCTTAGCAACGAATCTTTTAACGCTAAGCATCGCCGGAAATTATCGCAGAGATAACTTGCTATTAGCAAGGTTTATCTCAGAAGTGATAAAAATCCTCGCGCTAACTGAGAGAATATCGCTGGAAAACCAACGATAATCTCTGGAAGTTTGGCGTTAGCTTGATGATAGGGGCTCACAAACTTAGCCATGATATCCACCTTCCATAGGATATCATGGCTAAGTCAGGAAAATACCAGGTGTAAAAAAAGCAGTGCTAACCGCGGTTAGCACTGCTTTTTTTATCACTAACAGGGTTAGCGAAATCCTTGATAATAGGAGAAATGTCGATTAACAAAATTTCTCCTATTATTTTTCTCTGGAACGCCCCCTTTGCATCTCATTAGTGATACAAGGGGAAGCGTAGAGAAAAAGGGTGCTAACATGCGAGTTTGCGTGTTAGCACCCTGTTGCTGATAGGGAGATCATTTTATCTCCGCTTTCTTGGCTTTTAAAGCCAAAAAAGCGGAGATAAATCCCTTGATAATATGCCCCTCAGTTTGTTGGTTTCCTTTCCTCTAGGACCCCCTCTCTCACTCACCCTCCTAGGCTAACTTGTCCTTGAATTTCTACATCTGGGCTTCTCGTGACCTTGACCGAAAGAGTTAATAGTCCAGTGAATCTCTCACAGAATGCCTCTCAAATGAATTAAAGATTGGCTTTTGGTATAATCCAATTTCCATAACTTAAGGGGGGGGTGGTTGCAGTGGGATGGAGTGCCCCCCCCCCCGCTGCTCCCCCCCCAAGACCAATTCATCGCATCGCATCAGTGCTCCTGAGTGCTTTGAGCGCCAGGATTGCGCAAAGATGCTGACACAGGTGGCTGCATTTCAAGTGTCCTCTGAAATGGACCATTGTGGCAGCGCAAGCAGCCCCATCGCCAAGCATGCAGGGACGAGGAGATAATAAATTACGTTGGATTACTCCTGCGGCGATCAGTCATTTGTCCCAGAGATGAGCAAGAGGTGGATTAAAAGTACTAAAGGCACCCCGGTACCGCCCCTCTCAAAATGTGCCAAAAAGGGACAGTGGCAACCATTTTGGATTAAAAATACCCACCCTCTAAAAATGTGTCAAAAATGCATTAAAAGATCATAGTGTAGTTTTCTCAACATAATCCTGTGTGGCAAACACACCTCAAGAGTTAAGACAATTGCAAGCTTGACTCAAAACCAAGTAATATCGTGGTCGTTTCGATCTCCTACTGAGATCTTGATCACGTGATCAAGATCTCAGTAGGAGATCGAAACGCGTTGGTTTTGTTTTTCTGTTTGGAGGCAAATGAAATAAAAAAGACAAATTCTTCTTTACTATCACCGGAGTGCAACCTATTTTTTCACCTGCAAGGGAGAATTTGTGAAATATATATATGTATATATACATTTAAATACTCAACTCACTTACATCAATTGAAGTAAAAACATGACCTTGAGTATATTTCTGTTTACATCCCAGATTTGGTGAAATTCTATTAATCCATATTCCTGTGGGAGTAACAATGAGAAATGTCACTTTTGCGACCTATCATAACTGAAAGTGCATCAATTATTTTTTGGAAAGATTCATGCAGAGTCATCGAAAGGCCTCAAAGCTATCAAGGAACCACAAAATGGCTTTTCAATGGGATTTCTGATTTAACCATAACTAGGGGTGGGCGGAATTCACGTAATCGCGCTACGCAAATCTCCGCGAAACGGTAACAAATCTCTGCGAAGACGCAGAAATTCTGCGAACATGCGGAATTGCTTGTTCGCGATGCTTTTTTACTGTTCGCAATTGCTGCGTGCGTGCTCTGGGGGAAATATCTTGCGAACACGCATTTGAGAACGCGAACAAGCAAAACATTTCGTGAAGTCGTGGAACGCAGAATTTTGGGCAATTTTGCGTTCTCTGTGGAAAGCGAAATTACCCAAATTCCCCGAACGGAATGGAATTTACTGCCCAGGCATAACCATAACTACGGAGGTGGCCAGCCGCCTGCGAAACTTGGGGGACGGGGAACTCTTTGATTTTGTATATGATAAGAAAAAAACCCAGAAAAAAACAAGGGTTTAAATTAAGTTATAGTTAGATTTAGTTACAACACCTCAATCTATGTTTAGTTTTTAAAAAAAGAACAGGAATTGATTCAAATAAAAACAAAGTTAAAGTGCAGTTGTAGTTACACATTAAAACAGAAAAAACACTGCAATTTACAAGTTATGGCTTGGATTACAAATCATATCTCGCAGAACAGCCAATCAAACAATAACTTGCCAATCAAATGCAAAGTACATGCTCGTACAAAAAATAATATCAATAATTAACAACATCAAAATGTGAAATGTAATGGAAAAATAACACCTAATCAAACAGATTAATGACGCTATATTCATCACCTTCACTGTCAAAGTGGTGCGGATCAGGGGTCTGAAATCTACACTCAGAGATGATTTACACTATTTATTATAGCATCAGTTTAAGGATTGCGGGAAGCGGTCCCTGCTGCTGTGAAGGCAGCGTCTGAGCTGCTGCTGGTTTACAGCCATGTTCTGTCAGAGCCCCACCCATCGCATGCCCTTTTATCCCCCCAACCCCTTGAACACCCTCTGCCAGTTTTTAGCCCCCATTCCTTCCATCCTTCTCTACTTGGAAATACTTTCTTTTAAAATGTACCATCTGTACATTGTAAGTGGTTGCACAATAAAAACGATAACTTAGGAACTCCTTTGACGCCAGCTCCTCTGAAACAGGCTTGAGCGTAGTTCGCAGAGTTTTGCTACTCGAAACTCTGCGAAGTTACAAAAAACCTCTGCGAAGTTCCGCGAGTGGTGGAGTGTCGTGCGAACAGCAGTTTCTGCTGGTATTTCTGCCGCTCGGGTAGAAATTCTACTCGAGCGGCAGCTCGTGCTCGCAAACTTACCATTTGCAATTGCAAACTTATCATTCGCGATTACGAGCGGGAAAAACTCCGCTGCACATCACGAAGCGGAGTTTTCTGCACTCAGTGAGCTCCTCGGATTGCAGAAAACTCCACAAACTCCTCAAACGGAGCGAAGTTCACCACCCAGGCCTACTCTGAAACCAATTCCTGCAAAAGTGTGTGTGTGTGTGTCATCTGCTGTGACACGGTGCGTCACTTCCTATGACAGAGTGTGCGAGTGTCACTTCCTGTGACAGCGTCTGTGTGAGTCGCCTCCTGTGACTAGGTCTGTGTGTTTGTCACTCCCTGTGACATGTGGGTGTGTGTTTAGGGCCATTTCTATTACACTATGTTTGTATGTGTGCCACTTCCTGTGGCAGTGTGTGTGTGTGTGTGCCACTCAGTACAATAGAGTCGGTGCTTCTTCCTATGACAGTGTGTATGTGTACACCACTATGTGATACTCCATGCGTGCCTCCGTGTAATGTAGCCTACTTCCTGTGACAGTCCGTGTCTGGGCACCATTTTCTCTTATTGTGTGTGTAGGTTTTGGATGTATGTGAGACTTTGCTTTGACTATATTTGTGTGTTTGTGTGTGCTGCTTCCTGTGACAATGTGCAGGTGTGCATGTTCTTTGTGTGTGTGTGTGTGTGTGTTACTTCCTATAAACCAGCTTCCGTGTGTATGTGGGCCATGTCCTATGAAAGTATGTGTGCTACTTTCATGACATTATGTGTGCACAAATTGCCATGATAGTGTGTGTGTACATGTGTGTTGTGTGTGCTAATTCCTGTAACAGTACGTGTATGTGCACCATTTCCTGTGATTGTGTGTATTGTATGTGTGAGCCTCTTCCTGTGGCATTGTGTTATGCATGTATGTGCTACTTAGGTACTTCCTATAATAGTGTCTGTAAGTGTGTGTGTGTTACTGCTTGTGACAGTCTGTGTATGTCCGCACTATCTCCTGTGTGTTTGTGTGATGTATGAACGTGGGACCCTTCCAGTGACAGTGTGTTTGTTTATGCAACTTCCTGTGACAGTGTGTACAGTGTGGATTACTTCTTGTATAACTGTGTGTGTATGTGTGTGTATGTGAGTATTGTGTGTGTCTTGTATTGCTTGTGACAGTTACTGTTCGTGCACACCATCTCCTGTGACAGTCATATGTTGTGTGTGCCAGACACTTCCTATGACTTTCTATGTGCTACTTCCTGTGACAGTGTAGGTATGTGTGTGTGTGTTTGTGTTGTGGGTGTGTGCTACTGGTGTTGTGACAGGCTTTGTGCGTGCACACCACCTCCTGTCAATACGTGCATTGTATGTGTGAGAGGCGCGTCCTGTGACTTTACGTGTGTTACTTCCTGTGACAGTGTGTGCATTTGAGTGTTGTGTTTGTGGGAGATTATTCTAGTGACTGCATATGTGCGTGTGTGTGGGATGTGTGTGTGTGCTACTTGATGTGCCAGCCTTGGTGCTTGTGTGTGGGGGTGCAAGAGAGCTGTGTCCCTAGAAGAAAAGACCACGAAAAGGCCTTTCTTTCGGGGTACCAGAGACGCCGGAAGTGAAGGAGTGAGGGAGGGGCAGAGGAGAGGTGCCAGGGGTGAGATCCATGCCTCGGGCAGATCAGGGCCAGTGCTTAATTGGTGAAAATAGAAGTGCAAGGGCCCTCGTCAGGAGGTGTAGTAATCTGGTCCACGGCCACGCAGGTAGGTGTGACTCAAGATGATTTATTCAGGTTGGTTACAAGATCAGTAATACAGTAGTATTCAGCCCCACCAGGGGCAGCCAGCAAGGCGCTCAGCCCTTCTCCAACTGTGTACGTCACACCCAAACATTCTATGTTACATCATCTCTAGGGTGTTCCACTGGAGGAGCAGTGGATGACATGTAAAGCATAATAATCAAGATACTACATATCCTCCTTTCTTCCAGATAGAGAACAGAAAAGAGAAATATGGAATCAGGTGTAGAAGCTAGAAGAACGAAATAGAGAGGAGAGCACTGGATAAAAACCAAGCAGAGATAGAAAGAAAGCAGCCAAAAATATTAAAGTAACAAATAAACATAACCAGTTTCCCATCCTCCTTTCTATAAATGAGAGAAAGAAATAAAGAGAAGAAAAAGAAACGACCAATGAGTACTCTCTGTACACCACCCGACCAGGTAAGTATGCGAGAGAGCAATCCACATCAGGAGAAAAGAAAATGACAGAGAAGACGAGAAATACAAATATACAACTCCTTCTTCTCCATACTATTATAAACATTTGAGTTTTAAATAAAATAGAAAAGTACTGGGCTACAGTGTTGTGAAAGAAAAAGAAAACAGAATAGAGAGAAAAACGCCCAGTCTAACGTGAACCAATGCACTATAATTAATGGCCATGGACCAAACTATACACCCATGTGGGTAACAATATGAACGTGCAGAGGCAATCACAAGAGAAGATCAAACTATTGTGCACTGTAGAAAAAAACAAACAACCCACACTAGACGCCTAAAGTAAGGTAGGAACGTGCACTGTAGTGAAGTTATAAATCATGTAATGTCATGTCCGTGTGAGGACGCACCTCGCCTGGAGGCACTATGTTATGCACAGGATGATGGGGAGACCCATCAAACACACCTTACGGAGAGGTCAAACACACCTGGCGGAGAGGTCAAGAGACAATGTGCATTGGAAATGCGGGACAAAAATCCTCGCAACAAGTGAGCCATGAGGTGAAAGTGTGCACTGTAGTTAAAGAAACATACCTCGAGGAGAGGTCAGTGTTGTGCACTAAAGTAGCTGGACTAAACCCCTTGCGAGACACCTCGTGTTGAAATACAGACATTGTGCAACACACACCCTGTGTAGGGAAACTAAACATTCTATGTTACATCATCTCTAGAGTGTTCCACTGGTGGAGCAGTGGATGACATGTAAAGCATAATAACCAAGAAACTGCAGGAGGCCACTGCAGCTGGCACCACACATTGACCCTTCCAGCACGCTTAATGACAGTGCCAACACAAATACTAATCCTCACACTCTTAAATGTGTGACAAATCAGCTTACTCTAAGCCCCCAAAGCTATAATAAAGGCTTGGGCGGAAGTCAATAGTAATTTTTAACAGCGCCACCATGTGGCAGACTGGTACAAGCCCCGGTGTTGATAATTAAGTGCCGATGAAGAGCACCGGAACGCACCGGTTCAAATTAAGCACTGACAGGGCACACCACTGCTCCACAGTTGTCGTGTTCTGGGCAGAGGTGCCCTGCAGCCACAGCAGGGCACGTGCTGCTCTCCCACACATGTGGGTGGAAGGAAGGGGCGATGTGTGTACGCAGCTGGCACTGCCCCCCCTGCGGCATGGCTTGCCTCTGTGCCAGTGGGGGTCCACCACTCGACCCAAAGCTGGCATTAACATAGTTATTACCTCCTGTGAACCTGCGGACGGAGAGAGGCGAGGGACAGTAGAGCTGTGTGAACAACAAGTGAGTTATCCTGACTGCCACATTGGGAGGATCCAGGAACAGCCGCCTAAAGGTGAAGCCGCCAATGAGGTGCCGCGAAGGCTGCAAGCGGGGATGAAAGCAGCTCCCCATTGACATGGGCTTCTTTGACTTGGAAGATAGCTCAGTGGGTTAATGCATATGCACCAGTGACATCAATAGTAGGGGTGTGCGGAACGTGTTTAATTTACTGTGGTGTAATTGCGAGAAATCACCTTGAAATTTCACGCAAATATGCAGAATGCATCTCACACTCAAAAAATGACGCAAACGATTCCTGTGGGTAACAATGGAACTGGAAAAACGTAATTTTGAGTTGATTTCCAGTCTCTTGCGTTTAAAACACTGTTTCTTGTATTCGGATTTGTAGTTCATGGTAAAAGAAAATCCCCGATTTGTCCACTTGGGTAAAAAAATCTACCTGAAATCCGGCTTACATTAAAATATTACCCAAACTGTACATCTTGCTTGAAGAATTCTCCTCGAATCTACACGATGGGGCTTAATGACCTCATCTTGGAATGAGGATACCTTGATCTCTACTCTATTTATTGCATAATGATGTTGATAAGATACGCCAAATGCATTCATTACATATGTAGGAGCCCGGGCATGGTAATGAACAATATAATAAATCAGATTTGCTGATGTCCGGCGTGAACAATATAAGCTTACCCATGGGATAATACGCATAATAATTGGATGAATAGTTTGTTTGGCTCTAAAGATGATTGATACTGACAACAGAGCATCCCATTGTCCACTATGATTATATAATTATGTTTATTGTTTTTATGTTTGGAATTCACAGAATTATCTTAATAAGAACAACAATGCATGTCCAACCATATTTGTCTAGACGTTTGTCAATGACGATTTTTATGGAGATATATTTGATGTTTTGTCCCAGTTTAATCTAGTTAATGGTCCTGAAAAAGACGGGATAAAATTTAACAAGCTAAAGGAAGACTGCGTCAACACAATCACCTTTTTTTAGTATCTTAATTTATACAATTGTTTCATGTTTTTCTGATTAAATGTCTTTATAGGTGTATGTAGCTCAATTAGTGATGAACCATATTGTTGGAAGGTGGATTATTAGTATGGGTAAGCATGCACCTACCTCTAACAATTAGGCCACCAGTGCAATATAAGGTCCTGTCAAGGTCTCAATAAATTATTCCCTTGCTCAACCCTTGCTAGCTGGCAGCTAGCAAGATGGCTCAACGTAGGAGACCGGTGTGTAAAGCATTTAAAAACACCAAAACATTAAATAAGTAAGACACAACACACAACAAAAATCCTACCCCGATTTAAAAAAATAGGAAATTTTTTATTCTTTATAATGACTCAAAACCACAAAAATCAAATGTTGGAAACTGGAGAAGTTATTTTTTGGTGTGGCTCATTTATCTTAACTGTCCCTTTTCAGTCCATCTGCAAATCCGTTCCCTGAACTGCCATCTAGCTGGGGGGACAGGAAGAGGGGGTAGGCCTAGGTGGCATTCCTTACTGTCCTCCTCTCTTTGAAGGCCTGTCTGATTTACCCCGCCCCCTTCCTGGCCTGTTCCCTGCAGCTGCAAAGGTCCCCCATGCAGACAACCTCTGTCTTATCACCTCATCTCAGCAGTTTGGCTGTGCCTGTTAAATGTGGGCCAATCAGCAGAGAGTGCTAGAAGGCTGGATTTTGGCTAACAGAAAAGAAAGTTCTAAAACGTATTTTCTATATTAGTTATGATAAATTCTACAGTGGCAAGTTGTTAGACTTATCAGTACCAATCTTTCAGGTCCTTAAAATGTTATTTTAGCTCCCTCCTGTCAATAGTTACACTGTATTACAGGATCCCCATGTTAGCCAGTGGAGCTAAAAGGGCTGCTATGAGGAAAAACAAAATTGGTAATTTATTTCTACCCAGGGCATATAAAACATCTTTTAAAATGCCCCTGCTTATTGCTATATGGTACCCTACCCTGGCGACACCTAGGGTAGCCTTAGGGGTGACTTAAGTGTAACAATAAGGTTGTTTAATACTTTGGAAGTGCCTTTAAATCAAAAGTCGAATTTTCATATAATGTTAATTCAAATCAGCTTGAAAAGCAGGGGTGACTTTTAAAATGACAGCAGGCAACAGAGGAGTGCACCCTTAAGCGCCTCAAAGCTGCCGGGCCTCTAAACCTATATGTCCTACCATATACTAGGAACTTACAGGTAGATTGTCAGTGCCAATGGTAATTACTCCTAATTACCTTAGACTTTTTAAACAGAGCACTGGCCCTGGGTCTGGTTAGCAGAGTATCAGTCAAAAAAAGGGGGTGATCAGGGCAAAAAGGATGACTTTCTTACACATGTGAGTAAATATTACTCGTTTTTTATGTGCATTCCATTCAGTATTGATTTGTGAGATTTTAAATGTTGTGGTTGGAGCATAATTGGTTGTTTTTGATATTGTAGGTACATTTGTGGTTCTTAAGTATATAATTAGGCGTCCACACCGTGAAACATGAAGCTTCAATAATAAGTCCATAGTAAGTCCAGGGTAAACTCTTCGTATTGGTTCGGGTTAACCCTATCACCTGCGCCTTTGTAAAAGGGGTCGGTCTCTACATTTTTTATGCATTATTTCGTAACCACACTTAGCAGTGTTTCTGAAATTGCCTCACTGCCTCCCTGATTTCTCTCCCACTGGTTGCGCTTGAGCCCCTGCTTCTAACCCTGGTTCCTTTGGCCCGCTCAATCCCTTCACTGGGTTCCACTGGTCTTCTCTCTCTTCGACTCGGGTATATCTTTCCTTCCTGCTCCAAAACTCATCGGGAACAGACAGTGACTGACTAGTCCTAAAGGCTGCTTTAATAATCCACATTTGAAATAATCCACATTTGTAAAGCGTGAACACATACCTGTAAGGGTCTCTAGGCGCTGGGGTCCGTCGGGAAGATAAAGCAAGCTATTACCCAGAGTCGCATGGTGCTGGGCTAATCTGCCGCCGGAGCCGGGGATCGAACCCTGATCCCCAGATTCCAGCATCAGTCGCCCTGGCGGCGGCTCCACACCTCTCCCCTCATCACAGAGAGGTTCTCACCTGGTGTTGTGTATGTATCACATTGGCCATTTATATTACTTTTTTAATCTGTTAATTATATTAAATTTTCTAAGTAGTAGCGGATAGCCCGAGTAGGCGTCGCGGACCACCAGGGGTCCCCGGACCACAGGTTAAGAACTACTGTCTTACCCTGTGGATGAGCAACAGGTTAAATATTAAACAGAAAATATGCAAAGGAAGAAAGAAGTCATTTTTGGGTTCAACATCCAGCATCAGGGATATAATGTGTTGTAAAGCACTGTCCCTTGGGGAACAGCAGCCGTCGAAGAATGTTCACTATGGGTTTTCTGCCCAAGAGTGTTCAGAAAAGCTGATAGGTCAGTGCCAAGCCAATCACCATGGGGAATGCTGTTCCCCTGGTGTAAAGGGGCCGCTTGTTTCTTGTAGTTTCATTTGGTACTCGCTCCAAGACAGCGCCCCCTTGAGAACAAGCCCTTAATCTGATCCTCCTCTTCACATGGGATTCTCCTAAAAGGTCAGTGGTACCCCTGTTATCTCATTCCCAACCACCCCGCAGTGTTTAATTTGTAAAAAAATAACAGTTGGGGCTCTCGTCAGCAGGCAGCTTACACCTGCCCATATCTCCTGTTAGCGCTGCCTAAAACAGAACCAACTATTAACAATGAAAGCGGGGAGAGGATGTGGCGTAGTGACCAGAGCTGCCCACTTCAGAGCTGGGGAACCAGGTACGAGTCTCGGCACAGACTCAACATCCTGGGCAAATCACCTAAACTCTCCGGGTCTCATTTATGAGGCTGTGCGTCACTTTTACGCCGCTGATGCGTCACTTTTTGTGACGCACCAGTGGCGTAAAAAATGAGCCTTGTTGCGCCATATTTACAAAATGACGCATCTAGGTAGATGTGTCACTTTGTAAACCCCAGCGCCACATTATACCTGCGCCAGGTATAGTGTATGCAAGGGGGGCGTATTGACGGAAGGAAGGGTCGTAGAAGTGACGCAGTGAAATCTATGAGATTTCACTGCGTCACTTTTAGGACGCCGTGGCGTCAAAATCTTGCGCCTGCCTCACAGCAGGCGTAAAACTGACGCAGGCCCTTTCACATGGGGCTTGCGTCACTTTTGCGCTTACAGATACGTCAGAAATACTGACGTATCTGTAACTCCTTGCGACATGATGCGTCATACATTAAATATGACGCATCAGGAATGTCGCAAGGAGTGCGCACTGAGAAGTGACGCATCGCTGCTTTCACGCAGCGATGTGTCATTTCTCATAAATGAGGCCCTCCGTGCCTACCATAAATGAATGTGTCCTTATCTGGTGCTCATGAAAAGCGCCAGTGTTGATGAGTAAATGCGAGTACTGAGAACCGAAAACCACCTGCTCAAATTAAGCACTGCCACCCCTGTACTACTTGGCTCCACAGGACTCAATTTCCCCTACAGACAGCGAGTTTATTCAGCAAAGCAAGCACAGTCGTCTTGCAGCTTCAAACACTTCTGAGATACAATTACAGCGTAAGAGAGATTTAGGATGGAAGAAAGGACACCTCTCCCTGAGGCTTCTGGGAGGAAGAATTCTGCTGCCGTAGGGCGAGCAGGAACACTTCATTTCTTCTGTTTCCAGTGTAATTCTGAGAACTCGAGGCAATGACCAAGGGTCTTTTAATTGTTAACTAAAATGTCATTGGCCAGACACAGTGGACCAGCCCCTGAACAGTTCCCACCATTCTCTCTATTCAAGTCTGAAGCAGCTCTGACACAGTGAGATGCCCCAGGCTCCTTTGCAGCAGAGAAATGCAACAGAGCTGGAACATTGTGCGGCTCCCAGACCACTCGCTCAGTTTCCAACTTGTCTCTCCAACCAGGTCTTCCAAGTTTGATCATGAAAACACTTTATTTTAACCTCTTCGGTACTCATGACGAGCTGGGCTCATCATATAACGGCTCCGCTCCGCCCACGCGCGATTTATTCCCCGCCTGTGCGGGTGAATTAATCAGTGGGCGGGGTCGTGACGAGTCCAGCTCGTCATGAGCACAGCTCTACCGTGACTCATGACGAGCTGGTCTTGTCACGAGCACTGCAGCGCTGCGCTCACCCCCACCCCCTGAACCGTGGGGGAATTGACGCCACAGGGAAGGGGTTAATGCTGACAACTGGCTACCAATCGAGGCAAGGGCCATAATGAAAACTGCCCGCATAACTCACAAAGCGCTCTACAGTGAAAAACCACTCTGCCTCACAAAGAAACTATCAAAAGCCGGCCAAAAGAGGCCACTACGGAGCTCAAACAGACTACTCTTGATTCCACCAACATTTAAGAGAGAAATTGCGCACCCGCTCCTTTTTTGGGAATGCTCCTAAAAAATGGAACTCCCTACCCTGGGAGCTGAGGGCAAAACAACCCTTCCCTCACTTCAAGAAGAAACTGGAGCTTTTCCTCCTCAGCAAATACCTAAACCCACCTCCTTAAAGCTCCTGACCAGCCTGCAGACTCCCTGGACGCATCCTCTAAATAAATCTACGCACCACTACCCCGGGGAAAACTGTGCCGCTAATTCCCTCCATCTGCAAGACGCCTTAGCCCAGCTACCTCAGACCTACATCACCTGTCTCTACTTCTCTTCATCCTGTTCTTTCGCATTTATTGCTACTATGTGGTTTGCTGTTTTTATTTTACTCCACCTGTCCTTTTGTACAATTCCAGCTGTGCTCTGCAAAGCGATATGTATTTTGTGTACCGTAAGTACCTCAAAATCGTATCGGCAACTTTCCACAATGTCCTTGTGCACCTCGTCACATAATCTCACCGTGTATTTATATGTACCCCAAATATATCTTACGTATTTTGGCTTATGCAATGTCATACCTCGTATACCTCATCACTTTCTGTCACTATGTACTGATATTTACTCCAAATGTATCTCAAGTATATGCTGCTAACTCTGCGGAGCGCTCTGATGCCCACAGGCCCAGTATGTACCATATAGTACTCAATAAATAAAAATAAATAAAATTCAATTTCTTCAATCCAAAAATCTGAAACATCTACCAAAGCACTGGCAACTTTTCAGGGACAAATATATTGATTTTGTTTTTATTAAATAGTAAATATATTTCAGAAAGACTTGTTTGGAGAGTTGGAAGGTCTCTTAGTCCCTGCCAGACTGTGCAACAGCATGCAGGCGGGGGGTGAAGGTGATGCACTCCGCCATCTTGGTGGTAGTGTGGAAAATGACAATGTATATGTACATAAGCGGCGTTCATTTATGTTCACCCTCGCCACTGTTGAAAGTAAAGCGAAAGTCACGAAACAGTGGCCACGCCATCTTGTCCCCTTTTAGGCCCCATCACGAACATAGATAGCAGCCATTTTGTGTGTCATGACCTCTCTGCCCACTGCCAATAGCCTGCGCGTCTCTCCCCCTCACTCCCCAGCCTCGCAAGTATTCCCCCGCGCCCTGACAGCCCCCGGTCTCTCCTGCTTGGGTCATAAACGCACCTCTAAACACGACCCTGTCTCAGAGCCACATCCCGTGCTGGACCCCCTGCCCCCTCGCTCTTTCATCCCACCCATAGAACAGGCCCTTTGGTAACCTCTTCCTCCCTGCCCGATTGCCCGGCCTGATCCCAGGCCATCACCTAGCCCAACAGATGCAGTTTATTTGCTCCCTACAGTAGGACCTCGCCTCACATCAGAGGAGCGGTGATTAATGAATGCCTTCACACCCCTAGATCCGACTGACCGCCCGCATTCCTGTTCCCAGCGGTATGTCCAGCTGCGCGACAGCCATCATGCTGAGGTTTGGGTGGGGACCTCTACTGTAGATATGTGTGGGAATGGGCCTGAAGCGGGGATTCCAGGAATGTCTTTCCGTACATCAAAGCATTACCAAGAATGTGTTGTATGTAATAAAGTAATAAACCAGTGTATAAGAGGCCAGGCCTCAGAGATGTTGGGAGAGCACCTCGAGAAGATACCCTGTTGTCTGATTTGACGTGTTCTGCTCCGTCGGAATAAACTCCTGTTTCCTGCCTTCCAGTCTCCAGCGCCTGCCTCTTTATTTGGTAACAGTGAGTTGGGTGAGAGGCGGCTAACGCCGGGCAAATCTTGAAAAGGGGTAATCGACCTGATCTGCTTGACCCTTTTTCAACAATTGGCGTCCCAAACGTGGGGCCCATCAGCGACACATGGATCCAGTGGGAGAGGTCCCAACGACAGAGTGAACGACTGCAACGATCGGGAAGAGCTCCTGCCCGATAGACCCTTGTCTGGCAGCCGATCATCCGAACTTCACTGGTTCCGAGCAGACCTCTCTCGAGTGATCTACGGTCCTGACTGGGAACCATCAGGAGTGCCACAGCAATTACGGAGAATAGAGGACGATGGGGCGCTGGAAGCGGAAGACGAGAAACTGTCCATGCGGTCCGGGTAAGGTCGTGTAACACGACGAATTGCGAATTGATTGTTTGATTGTCATTGGAAAATACTAGTATTACGCATTTGATTGTTTTGGTCCTGAGAGATTCTCTGTCTACAAACGGGGAAGGATAGGAGTATTCTCCCTTTGCAGATAGTGAAGGGTGGGTAGCGCAGGCTTTTGCCCCCGTTGTAACCCGTCGCGCCTACTTCCCTCTCCATTTGATTGATTGTTATCCAAGCATTTATTGTTTTGGAATTGGTTCTCTTTGGATCATTCTCTATTTGCAAACAAGCACAGAGTCGCAATACTCTGTTTAGTCTTTGCAGATAGTGAAGGATAGGTAACGCAGGCTTTTGCCCCCGTTGTAATCCGTCGTGCCTATTTTTATCCCTCATTTGATTGATTGTTTGACCGAACATTGATCGTTCGGAATTGGTTCTCTGAAAGGATCTTCTCTGCCTACAAACAGGGAGGAACAGGAAGATCTCTCTCTTTGCAGATAGTGAAGGGTAGGTAGCGCAGGCTTTTGCCCCCGTTGTAACCCGTCGCGCCTATTTTATTCCTCATTTGATTGATTGATTGTTTGTCCGAACACTGACTGTTTGGAATTGGTTCTCTCTTTGGGTATTCCCTATTTGCGAATACTGTAGAATAGAAATATTCTATCTAGTATCCGCAAAGTAGTGAAGGATAGGTAGTGCAGACTTTTGTCCCCGTTGTAACCCGTCATGCCTATCTTCTCCCCATTGTTCAGTAGTTGGTTCAGCCCGGACCATTTATTAGAGGTAGATCATCTGGCTCCACCGGAGGACACCCCTAATAAAAAGGACATATATAAAAAAAATGCGGATTAGCCGCTGTATCGTGCTAGCAAACAATAACATAAAAATCGTTAGGAAAAACAAAAGGAATCGAGCAAAATCAGTAGGCCACTGATGAGATCTCCCTTTTTTTGACCTCGCTGAAATAGAAACATTAGGAACAACCACTCAGGAGAAATATGAAACTAGTGAGAAGAGCCGAACTCAACGCCATGATGACTGCAAGACAGCTCGACTCCACCGGCCACCCCGCCCAAATAACGACAAACCCTACGCAAATATTATAAATATACAACACTCCAGCAAAGTAACATGTTAAAACGTTTTATTGTACAACTATATATTAACCGACTATTTACATGGCAAACGGCTGCAACAACAAACCCACAATGAATTTCGCCGTCTGCTTGACGCCGTTCCTGTCCCTCCTTCCTCAAAGTAGCAATGTAGGGCTACTTTGGGCTACTTTTTAGTAGGTTTTTGGGCGTTAGAAAGTCTACAAAAGCCATCAGCTGGCGAGGTAGCGTCGGTGGCGGCCTGGGGTGGAGGACCATTGCGCAAATAGCCCGGAGGCGACACCACGCGCCGAGGCCTGCCCCCAGGATGTATCAGCGTTCCGATCGACGAGCCCCCGCGGTTGGCTGACCGGGGGACCCGCTCCTGTGGCCGTGGCAAAGAGCGGCTGGCCGCCATCGGTCGGAGAAGTCGTGGGGTGAATGGCCCGGCCGGGAATGTACTAGTCTTCCCATTCCCTTCTTCTTCCGGCGCCTTGCAGGCCACGGGGGGGGGGGTCTTGCTTATGCCTCCGACCCCCCCCCTTTTCATCGCCTGGTCCAGCCATAACGAATGTCAGCGAGACGGCGTGGGGTGCACTGGGAGGAAGAGGCGGCACGGACGAGCCTCTCCCACCTCCCCAGGTGGAGGCCCCTCAGCTGCACCCCCAACGCTCCACTCACCCGACAAGGGTTCGTCCACTCTTGCGGTGCAGCGACGCTCCACTCACCCAGCAGGGTCTCGTCCACTGTGGCGGTGCAACGACGCTTCGCCCGACAGGCTGGAGTCCGTCTGCTCTTGCGACCCAGTGACTGCCGGTAGCTGCAGAACTCCTAAAAATGGCGGTCGACTCTTCAGGAATGGGCCTGGCGTGCAAGGATGGCCTGGTCGCTTGCCAGCTAGAAAACGAGTCCCCCGTCCAGAAGCGTTCTCCTCAGCTTTGAAGATTCTACGAGAACTGCAGGGGCCCCAGGCCCCCCGATGGGGAACGACTGCCATGATTGCCCGCAGAACGACCAAGACGTAGCCACGAGACGTTGGCGCCCTCATGCTGGCGCCAGCCTCAGTTTGAATGACCTAAAATACTGCAGACTACCGATTTGATCAGTTCCGGTGGAACACCAGTATGACCCGGTAGGAAAGATTGTTGCCCCCCCCTTTTTTTGATTGATGGTTCATGTCACCGGTCCCTTCTGTTGCCCTTTAACGAAACTTTTGGACTGCCGAAAGAGGCTCTGGTCCAACCACGAGTTGGTGGAGACATTTTGACTATACATGGACCTGCCTGACCCCACCCAAAATGGCGCCGGTACAAACGAAACTCGCAACTCCCTGTTGTGTTCCGGTTGCTCAGCCTTGATATCATGAGATATGTATGCAGTTTTTGAAGCGCATGGCGGGAGGGGATGGGTACTGATTGAACATTCGGACAATGAATTGATATTAAGTTCTGACGCGTCATTGATTACAGTATTATTGAAAGTTTGAATTTTCGACACTTATGGTACTTGCCCACAATGAATTTTCGTTATGATTTTATTGCCCTTATCGTACCTTTATGAAATCAACGACCACCGACTCCGTTACGTTTTCCTCAAATAAATATGCCCTCATGTACAGTTCCAGTCTGCTCCGTGGCCGGCCCACGTGGTTGTAGGCCGGCATCTGTACGCCAACATTTTTAAATAAAAGTTTTTTTTGTGAAAAGCAAACATAGTTGTAGCACTTGGATTGGTAAGTTTCGAATAAATGGCCATTGTTTCCGATATACGTAAAATACAGGTGAAATAAAGCAATTCGATTACTTAAAGGTTAAAAAGCAAAGTACACAGAAATATTGCAAATGTGAATGGTCCAGGTTTGTTGCGTGTGTTTTTTACTTTTGTGCAACGTAAAGCAATCGATAAAGGTCCCGGTATTTAGCCTTTACTTTATATGCCACATATATCAGGGAAGTTGTTTCAGATGCCCCTAAGCCACTCCGAAGGAATGCCACCTAGCCCCTCTAGTTTCCATGCCTGATGAACAAAAAAGACCCTGTACCACTGTAGACCATCCCTCCTCCTCGAAGGAGAGCACGAGTTCACCCCCCACTTCACACTGACTGCCCTTTTGTTTTGACCCTCCCCTACACACGATCCGCAATACCACACTTGGGCGATCTATGCAATACACAGTCCATCAATGATTATCTCTCCCGCACTACCAGTCCCTCTGGGCTTAAAACGCCGAGATGAAAGGGACTGCATCCCGCGGAGATAGGTCGAGTATGTGGTAAGTAAAAGCCTTTTCGGGTTTATGCGCGCGGATGTGTTTTAAAACGCTGCCCCCACCCCTTCTTTTCCCCTTCTTTCTGCAGGTCACATCGGAACATCGACTAAAGAATGGAGAAGACCTAAGCAACACGCCATGGTTCCGCGGGGAAAAATTATATATTATCTATGGGGACTGCCCCTGAGAACGTGACAAATTTGTGTGATATGAATGCACGCGTGTATGCCCGGATGTGTATAGCTCGACTGGATACACGTTACACACGTTTGAATTGATAAGAGAAATGTTTTATGTATGACTTGAGTGATGATCGAACGGCCGATGGAATGGGGAAAAGGGGTCTGAACATGGTGCCTATACACGACGAACAAACAAAGATATAACACTCCCTTACTTAGAAACGACTGTCTCTCTCTCTCTGAACCCAGCGACTGGAAGGGTGGCCTGAAGCAGAAACTTGGCGGGTTATTGCAGTATGACAAAAATATGACTCCAACCGGCACCCCAAATAATGCAACCAAGAATGACGTGCACCCATGAGTAGATTCATACGGTAACTAAATAGGGGAAGGTTCAGGAATATTCCGGGGTGAGGTTTACCCAAGTGACCTCCTCTTGGAAGACTAGGAATATTGTCAATGTTTAAGATTTACCCCCTCCTTCTTGCACCCTCATAGACATGAAACTCGAAGCTGCCGCATTGTTCTCCCGACTGACACCCTCCGTTGCCTCAGCCTGGATACCCATTCGCTAAAAATGATTCGAAGATCCCACCGTGAGTATTAGCCCGACCAGGTTAGTTCCCGAACAATTGGCAGAGGTGTAAGTATTTGCAACCGAGGCCAACAGCAAAGACAGCCAGGTGAATTAAATAGGATACTAAGGATGCGCAGCATGCAGGAAGAAATCTCTTTGGCCAAGTACTGTTCTATGTTTTGTCTTGGGTTTTTGTATATAATACATGTACTATCCCCCCGCCTGAATTTATGTGTACGTAATGTATGGATTTACGTCGTCCCTCAGCCTGTGTTTCTATATAACATGACCCCTACTGTTTTGTGTTGTGTGCGCACTAAATGGCCTATTATTGTACACGTCTCTCTCTCTCTTTTTCTCTCTCTCCATGTCGTACGTGTACCGAATAGTCCATTTAAAATGCGGACGACTCTCTCTCTCCGAGGGTCCCCCTGTTCCCTCTTCCTTTGTGTGGTAACGTTGTGCCCCGCCGGCACGAGCCTAATTGGTTTTTGAACACGAAGGTGTTCGACAAATTGACAGAAACTAAAACAATTGTAATTTGCCATATTACTACCTCTCCTTTCTGTAAAATGATAGAACTTGAATTGGCTAAGAAGGAAAGGACAGGTAAGACGACTGATGTCCCCTAATCTGACCCTTTTCATAGGGGGACTATATGTCAGTGGCCTTCTGTTCTCAGTTCGTTAGAAACGCGATCCCCAATGCCCAGATTGCCCCACCTCTCTGCACCCAAACACGGATGTCCAAAACGTCCCCGTTTCTCCCGATTGACCCCAGCTCCATATCCCGAAGTATAACTGATGACCCTGATTAACTGTTGCTCCCCGAGAAAAGAATGTTTAGCCTCTGCCCCTCTCTCATGATGATAGAAGACTGCCAGGGCTTGGGTTAGAGAGACGAGTCTCTACCGAAGGATCCGATTTCGAGTTTGATGGAATACACAGTTGATAGGAGTCTGACCTCCCTCCATATACGTCATGAATGAACGCCAAATAGACTTAGTACAGACTCAGTAGAAATGCCTGTATACATGCTCCACAGTGATAACTCCTGACCGTGACCGATGAACGTACCCCCAACTACTTAGATTTGGGGCGGAATTGAAATGTATAAATGTCTTCTCCTGCAAGTTCTCTAAAACCTGTTTTGTACCCATTCAAAGATACACAATCACCGGAGGAGAGGGGCCGGAAGTGACACACAGCCAGGCCACGGATCATGAAGCACATGTGACATCGACCAAAGGTGGAGCCGCAGAGCAACGAGACGCGGGACGAGGCACCACTCTCAAACACGGAAAATGAAAGGATGGAGGGCTGCCTTGAAGCACTCTGCTTGCTGACCCACGCGTGCCAGAAGTCCCCGCCCCTTTGAGCCCGATCGATGGGCCTGCCTGCTCGTTATCCTTTGCTCCCTTGGTTTGTCTCGAAGATCTGATCCCACTCCGCCCTCTCTTCCCTCGATTATCCGACAACCCCCCCCTCTTTTCACATGGATTTTGACGCAGAGAAAAAGAACAACATTTAGGTAGAATAGGGTTTGCCACGGAAGGAGAAAGAAATGCAGGTGCCGAGCATGAGGCACCCTTAAAAAGATTAGTTAGGAAACAGGACTGTGGTCTAACAGCAGAGAACAGATCGCACCCTGCGACGTGTAAAGAAGGATCCGAGCTGGACCTATAGCTCCACCGCCGGTGCTCAACAGCGCCAACGGAAGAAAACGAACTACCAGAGCCTACCAGGGATGGCTCGCTACTAAAAAGACACTGTGGCGAAGACCCTCCCCCTTTTTCTGAACTTTCTACCCCCCCCCCCCGACTAATTGCTTGTATTGAACTAAATTCCTCCCTCAACCACTTTTGTTGCCTTCAAAATGTTTCATCGGTCACTTTTAAACACGACAAATGTAAATTCATATGTATTCCACCTCGTATGTCGCATCGACTACACATGGTTATATGCAATCCGCCAGTACTGACAAACGCTATCTCATTGACCACACACGACTATATGTACACCCCGTCAGTTATGATAAACACGGAAATGAACTGACTTATGTTAAAAAGCGGCGACTGTGGAAAATGACAATGTATATGTACATAAGCGGCGTTCATTTATGTTCACCCTCGCCACTGTTGAAAGTAAAGCGAAAGTCACGAAACAGTGGCCACGCCATCTTGTCCCCTTTTAGGCCCCATCACGAACATAGATAGCAGCCATTTTGTGTGTCATGACCTCTCTGCCCACTGCCAATAGCCTGCGCGTCTCTCCCCCTCACTCCCCAGCCTCGCAAGTATTCCCCCGCGCCCTGACAGCCCCAGTCTCTCCTGCTTGGGTCATAAACGCACCTCTAACGCAACCCTGTCTCCGAGCCACATCCTGTGCTGAACCCCCTCGCTCTTTCATCTCATTCATAGAACAGGCCCCTTTGATAACCTCTTCCTCCCTGCCCGATTGCCCGGCCTGACCCCAGGCCATCACCTAGCCCAACAGATGCAGTTTATTTGCTCCCTACAGTAGGACCTCGCCTGACATCAGAGGAGCGGTGATTAATCAATGCCTTCACACCCCTAGATCCGACCGACCGCCCGCATTCCTGTTCCCAGCGGTATGTCCAGCTGCGCGACAGCCATCATGCTGAGGTTTGGGTGGGGACCTCTACTGTAGATATGTGTGGGAATGGGCCTGAAGCGGGGATTCCAGGAATGTCTTTCCGTACATCAAAGCATTACCAAGAATGTGTGATATGTAATAAAGTAATAAACCAGTGTATAAGAGGCCAGGCCTCAGAGATGTTGGGAGAGCACCTCGAGAAGATACCCTGTTGTCTGATTTGACGTGTTCTGCTCCGTCGGAATAAACTCCTGTTTCCTGCCTTCCAGTCTCCAGCACCTGCCTCTTTATTTGGTAACAGTGAGTTGGGTGAGAGGCGGCTAACGCCGGGCAAATCTTGAAAAGGGGTAATCGACCTGATCTGCTTGACCCTTTTTCAACAGTAGACCATCGGCCCTGTTCAGAGATCTTATGTAATCTATACAAGAATGCCTTTGTGAAGCACTAAGGGTTATGTGGCTTTCTTCAATATGAGCAGGGAAGGAAATCTGGCACTGGAGATTCTGAAGAACTGTGACAACATTGTAATCAAACAGGCTGATAAAGGGGGAGGAGTAGTAGTGCAGGACAAGGTTGCCTATCAAGCAGAATGCCGTCGCCTACTAACCGATAAGAAAAGCTGCACCCCTTTGACAATCAATCCAACACAGCAACAAGAAACAAGAAATAATATCCTTGGTGGACAATGCTGAGATGAACGGCCACATTTCTAAACAAGAAGCAGATTTTCTCACAAACAGCGATGAAACAGTACCGTATTTTTACACACTGCCCAAAATGCACAAAAACAAGAATCCCCCGCCTGGTAGACCTATCGTATCACATCCCAATTTTGTGATTTTTTTCTTAAAAACCATGCTACAGACCACCGACACTTATCTGAAGAGCACCAAAAGCCTACTAAATCTCCTAAAAGACATTGGATGAAACGACGATTCTGGTTAGCTTTGACATCGAAGCCTCTATACTGGTCTTACTCAGGATGACACTTTGCAGTTCTTAGGAGGGCTCTGAATGGGATAGACTGGACATACAGAACACCTAAACATGTCATTCTTGAGTGTGCCACACTGGCGCTTAAAAGGAACTATTTTGAGTTTGAAGGGGAACTTTACCTCCAAACTGGCTGGGACTACCATGGGAAGCACCTTCGCCCCCAGAGTGACAGGGCTTTATGTCTTTGACTTTGAGAAAAAGTACATACTCGGTGATGCCAACCCTTTATCTTCACACATAGTGTTTTGGAAGAGATATATTGACAACATCCTTGCCATTTGGCAAGGTCCAAGTAGCATCCTGTTGGATTTCATCACATGGATCCACACCTGTGACAGAAACCTGAAGTTTACACACTCAATGGATACCAACACTATGGTTTTCTTGGACATCATAATAACCAAGGAAGATGGAAGGTTGGAGACAAGAACGTACCAAAAACCTACCGCCAAAAACGATCTCCTTATGTTTGAAAGTTTTCATCCCAGGGCACTGAGAGAGAATCTCCCATATGGACAATACCTCAGATTGAGACGCAACTGCAGCAAAACCTCAGACTATCGAGCACAAGCAGCCGACTTCTCTATGAAGCTGTCAGAAAGGGGATATCCAGAACGGATACTGAACACTTGTCAAAAACGTTCTAGATAGAACCAACATCGAGAAGCACTTTTAGAAGGAAAACCTACCACAAAAGAAAATATACTATTAACATGCGTTACCACATATAGCACAATTTCAAATCAAATGACCCGCTGTATTAACAAACATTGGGGGATTCTCAAGACCGGAAATCTTCATTGAGAAAAAAACCCTATTTTCCTTTAAGAAAGCGAGAAGCTAGACGGATACACTACCACTTTACTGAACGCATTCCCTGTGGCAATTGCATTGTGTGTCACCTCACCACTGCTGCAAACAGCCTAAACCTAGAACCAGGAAACGTGTAGTCACAAAGGGCACACACCAACTGCAATAGTGTGAATGTGGTCTACCTCATAACTTGTCCATGTGGCCTGCAGTATGGAGATGCGAACATCGTAGCACAATCAGGTGCAAAAAAGTGACCACAAAATTCACAGGACATTTCCTCCAAGCCAACCACACCACTAATGATATGAGATGGACAATAATCGAACATATCAGAACAAAAGAACACGCCCAACAACGTTTATTTGAAAAACAGCAACGCTGGGTGTATAGGCACATCTAAATGGATTAAATGATAACATCCAATGGAATTCGGTGAAAAATAACTAATAACATAATATAGCCATACTTGTGTTATATAAGGAGTTCCTATCTATATTTTCCTAAGAAAGGATATTAAATACCTTTCGGTTCCAGTAAAATGCTGACCACCTCTCTTCACCCATCTAGTCAGTCTTGGATATTTAAAATTTGCACTGGCAGTGTTGAAAGAGTATTTACCCTCATAATCACAACCCTGTAATACGCAGAACTGTCATGATCTTACCAAAAACTGTAAGAAAGCAGGGATTCATAGGCAATCACCATGACGAGAACAGATTGATTTCAAATGGACAGATGTTCTCACCCAAAAAAAAATCCTGTTTTTTCTACATTTATGTTCAGCAGCAACATCGGGTAAACGGGTTCATTATGAATGCATCCACGCAATACCTATTATTCGCTTCCTCCCAGCCACGCTGATTTTACGTCAACATGTGACCGCATGACGACGTCACACATCACGATACAGGAAGAGAATTCCCATCCAGCATAAAGACCGCCAAAAGCAACACGGAAGGATCTTTGAGGATCCGTGTAGATCGTCCCCTTAGGTTGGAGAGAGGGTGGCTAGGTTGGAGGACATGAGTATTGACTAAAGGCGGGTGAGCTCCGCGCAGAATCCATCACTAAGATAAGGTATGTGATTGCGAACTACCAATGCCATACTTTTGGCCTTTTTACGCCCGCAGTTTGTGTCTACAACCGGCGCCCATCCACGCTTCCCATGGGGCGCGACAGAAGTCTGTCTTGAGTAGGTTTGTTTCTTGGTCTCTCCTATAACTTTGTTTGTTTGTTTGTATGTTTATGTCAGCACAAGTACAGTTGTACGAATGGTGCATAAATGTACTTTAAGGCCGCTTCTAAATATATGCTCACTTTACAATGTGCATTTTGACACCCACAAAGGAAGCTTCAGTGGGTAAGAGGCTACAACTAGGGGTGGATTTGCACTCCAGTTTGGCGTGAATCGGTAATCACAATAATAATGTGAATTCACTAAATGCACGGAGTGTATTATGCGCATGGTGTGTATGTATAAATATACACGATATACACCACTGTTCATAGATATGAATTAGGTAAATGTACTATCAGCACACAGTAATAACTAGGAGTGCGCTGGATTGTTTATTTTATTTTTCAGGTTATCCCTTTCACAGAAGGCTGAAACATCCCATCCGTGAGTATACGGATTCATTCATGATCCAGGGATGGGTACACCTTAGAGTGTGTATACCTCCCGGGTCACTGTTTAGGTCCTGATGAAAACCTAGTAGTACCGTAGATAGGTTGAAACATGTAGACCACCACAATTATCACTTTGCACAGAGACCATAGTTGAATTTAACCTGCTAGGGTATCACACTTTCTATTTTAATCTTGTCTTATTGCTCCACATTAAATTTTAGGGAGTACATTAAAGACATTTTAAATTTCTTTTCACATACACTACTCACTTGCACAACCACCAAAAAACCAGCTCCGCTGTAAACAGGCGTTGAAGCACACCCGGGTGGCATTCAGCTACTCGGGTGGGACCCCTATAATGAAGCATGTCACCAACTAGGTTGGTGAGTGAGGGGTCTTTTTAAAGAAAGGATTATTTTTTTCTTTCTTCTCCCCCACGTATCTCGTAGATCTTGTTTTCTTCTGGGTATTCTCCATCTTGGTGTTTATTATACTGTTCTTAAGGGGAGTGGGCGTATCCCATTAAAAAACCCTGCCTCTCTAATTTTTTTAATAAAGGGTTTGCGGCTATGCCCACATATAGTTCTTCCTTCCTGCAGCATCTGTTTGGGCGAATGTTGAATGCTTTCGCTGAACAAAAGAACTTGTATTGCATTTTTTTGTAAACTTCGGGGTCGGGGCGATTAGAACCTTGCACTTTGATTTTCCTTGGCATCCCCTCCCTAGAGAAAGTGAATTTTGTTTTATGAACAGTAAGTTCTGTCATATTTTTTATTTTTGCCTATTATTTCGTGGTGTGTGAATACAGTATCATTGTTTTAATATCCAAAGAGAGGTGTCATGTTTAGAAGCAACATGTCTGTCTTATTGGCTGAAAATAGTTCTGATAGCCTGGTCTCAACATCATTCCAAGATGGCCGCCCAGTGTGATGTTTACTAGGCAGTCATCTTGGAATGCTAATGTGTAGTTTGCATCACTTTTTTAACATTCCAAGATGGCTGGCATATTGCTTCTACTTGACAGCCATGTTGGAAATTTAAAATATTGATGTACTAGGCAAAATACCATTCCAGGTTCACTGCTCACAGTGGTGTTTAATCATTTAAATATTTTATATTGCTAGTAAATACCCACCACGTTGAAGCATTAAAGTGGAGGCATTTGTTTTCTTTTTCCAAATGTATTCTTTTAATTTATCTTGCATAAGCTTGTTGAGTGTGTGTGTTTGTTTTAATGTGGATATGCAAGTGGGCAAATACAAGAATTACTCAGTGGGTTGATGAATAGATGCATGAGAGAAGGGATGTATGAGGGGTCATTTACTGTGCTCGTGAGTTAAGAGCATTTTCATTTATAAGCCAGACCTATTGGCATCGCCAATGCTCGGTGTTGATTAGAGTTCCTGCTTGATTGTGAACATGTATAAACGTATATACCTCACACACCATTCTTCTAAGAGTTAAAAGAACCTGTGTTTACAGAACTGTGGGGCATATTATCAAGAAACGGAGTTAAAATTATCGGCGCTTTAGTGGCAGAAAACTACCACTAAAGCGGCGATAATGGGCTTGATAATGCCCTTGAGAATTCCCATAGAAGCCCATGTTTTGGTGTGAACCTTGGCTTCTATTGGAATTCTCAAGGGCGTATTATCAAGCCCATTATCGCCGCTTTAGCAGCAGTTTTCTGCCGCTAAAGAGGCGATCATTTTAACTCCGTTCCTTGATAATATGCCCCTGTGTTTTGGGCACTTTTTGTACCTGGTTTGGAAGAGAAACATCCTTCCATTCTGATCAGGTATGTCTGAAAAGGAAGTGTCCTGTACTCCGCCGAGGCAATGTCCTCCTGCTGGGAGGTTGATGCCTGTGATTGGCATGATGAAGTCCCACTGTGTGTGGGCAGCCTGATGCCCAGGGCACAGAGGGAGATGCTTAAGCAGCCATATCTCTGGCCTTTGCAGAGAGGTACCCGACTGTGCCTACCCCTGAGCTCTGAGCACTCAGGATGCATCATGGCGGCGGCGTCAACACGCGCCAGGCTGAGTGCAGGATGCGTAGACGACTTCAGGAGGAGAGACTCTGGAGAGATGACAGGTCTGTGTCTCTACCCTGCTATTTCCACATCAGGAGGCGCTAGGAAGTGGCAATCACCTGAAATGAGGTAAATGGTGTGGAAGCTGAGCGCACGCCGTGTGTGAGTCACGACAGAAGGTTTGCTCCGGATCTACCAGGTTCTATCCAGGTGAAATGTTGTCACCGGCAGGTCACTGGTGACCACAGGGCAGTGGACTAAGCGTTTTGACCCCTTGTCAGGAATACTAAGCTCTATATAAATGCAATTACAATTACAAGTGAACAATGACATTTAGTTGCAGATAAGGCAGGCTAATCTTAATTTCAGTGTTAAGCATTTGTAATGCAATAGGTCTTGTATTTATGAGAGTTTGAGCTATTGGCATTGCAAATGACAATGCATTTTATTTATGTGTTGTTTTTAAAACAGATAAATAAAAGGCCATGTCACTTACAATACCAACAGTTTAAAGTATCGCAAATGCAAGACATATTGCATTGCAAATGAGTGCAATATTTTTTTTTAAAAGGAGAGAGCTTGTCCTGCTTGCAGCAACACAAAGCTATTTGAGAAAATAGTGCTCAGAGGCTGTAATTAAAGCGTTCGGAGTAACAACAGACGTAACAGGGGGTGTGGCCATGGGAGGTTACAAAATGAGACAAGGCGGTACTCGGGAGGGACTACTCAGCCTTTTGACCAATGAACAGCCACGGTTTACAGTGGACAATGACACAAGCCAATGAAAAATATGGGCGGAGAGTGGGCGGAGCTTCAAGTCTCTACCTCAATGCAGCATGCCTCGCAGCGCAAGCACCGTCCAGGCTCGACCTAAAAACAACATTCCAATTTTTTTGTTAAAAGTCTCCTTTTTAAATGTTGTGATATTTATTTACAGAGATGACATGACGTAAAGTCACAACAAACTTTGACAAACCATGGGAGGGTGGTCAAATTGTTTAAATTGCAATGTAGGTAAGGCGGCTGTAATTGTGTGCAAACTTTTCCACAACTTCGGAGTCTCTGAGAGTGGCGTGTCTGACTGAAGGAGATAATTTTCCCCAAAAGCCTCGAGAAAGATACTAAGACAAGCTAAAGTGTGACAGTAGGCGGGGACCTCAATTACTTCCATTTTTGTACCAATTTTAGAATGACAAGATTCACGAGGCCTCATTTATGGGCATTTGGCGTAGGGCAGCGCCGAAGGCTTCTTGCTAAGCTGTCCTGCGCCAATGTGAAACGGCAGGAATGAACGGTATTTATGCAATATGGTGCATTCCTGTCCTTTCCTCTGTGCTGGTGCATGGTATGCTGCCTAGCGCAAACGTAGGGACCCGTGCACCATGGTGGTGTCTGCATTGCATTCGTGCTTATCTTTGAGCAGGAACGGGCACCTTTATACACAAAAACAATCCTGAGGGGCATTTTCCTTTTTTTATGTTTGCTGCAGAATGTCCCTTTGAAGTCCCTCTGAAGTCCCTTTGAAGTCCCTCTGAAGTCCCTCTGAAGTCCCTTTGAAGTCCCTCTGAAGTCCCTCTGAAGTCCCTTTGAAGTCCCTCTGAAGTCCCTCTGAAGTCCCTTTGAAGTCCCTCTGAAGTCCCTTTGAAGTCCCTCTGAAGTCCCTCTGAAGTCCCTTTGAAGTCCCTCTGAAGTCCCTCTGAAGTCCCTTTGAAGTCCCTCTGAAGTCCCTCTGAAGTCCCTTTGAAGTCCCTCTGAAGTCCCTTTGAAGTGCCTGTGCAGTGCCTTTGAAGTGCCTGTGAAGTGCCTTCGCTTCACTGTCGTGAGCATCTGACGGCGGCTTCTGCCGCTAATTGTTGGATGTTTCTCGGATGAGGAACATATTTTCATAATTCACTGGTGCTTTCTCCTCTGCGCGTCTTTTAAGTCTGGCCGTGGAGGAGCAGACAACATTACAGAGAGTTGGTGATTCTGTTGGATGAGTGAGTACCTGAGTGCGAAGCAGTGGCGGCTGGTGGCATTTGAAAGTGGTGAGGTTTAAAGTTATCGTGGTACTGCACTGAGGCGAGCAAGCGTAGCGAGCAAGCAAAACCAACCTACCAGGGTTTTAAAAAAAATAAAAAAGTGGATAAATGGAAAATTTTCAAGCAAATTTGAGGAAGCACTAAGGTTGATAAAGAACTAGCGAAAGTGTTATGACATCAATAGTAGAGATTTCATATGATAATGATCAGCACAAGAAAGCACATCTTATCACAGTGCACTCTAAGGGCCCACGGCCCAAAACAACAAATAACACAACAGATCACACACTAGGAGCACGTCCCACCAGACGAGGAGAGCACAGCACAGCATGCATGCAGCAGACTACATAGAGAAAGTGGGGGAGTGCGCATGACTGCTTTGGGGCAGACCAAACAGTCACTACCCACAACAGTGGGTAAGCCACTCCCCCGCTGCCCTCAAGCAGGACCACCCACCCGCCCACCCCCAGCCAGGTACTCCAGGCACTTCTGCCTTCTCGCAGTGCGAGAAGCAGAAACATAAAGTGGTTGTTTTTACCATTTTATGTTTCTGCTTCTCGCACTGCAAAAAAGCAGTGGGGCGACGCTCCCACGCCCCAATGAAGGAGCCAGCACTGGTGTGAAGGCAACAAGTTGAGCCCGTGGAAGCTGCAGATGTTTTAAAAATGTTTCTGCGGGAGAGTGGGGCAGGTGAAAGAGATGTTGTCACCCTATCGTAAGTGACGTTTGGTGCCCTCAAACCGTGCATGGGGGACAGCTCGTGCTGCATCATCTTGGTGCCTTCTGCCACTTCCTGATGGGGGAGGGTTTCACTTGTCCCCTTTGTCACGTGGTGTGCTGGAATCTAAGCCCTCCCTTCCGGGTTCTACATGTCCCCGCATGTGCACGCCCCTAAAGTAAGTGCCTCACGCCCCACTTTCTCTTAAAGTTTGCTGTTCGACTTTCAGTTGACCTTCTTCAACAATGATGTTGTGTAGATGTACCAATATAAGTCAACTTCCCATGTACACGTCACTAATTTAGGGCTGTTCTTCTAGGCTGAGGGTGGGAGGGGAAGGTAAGACCCGGCGCAGTCCCGGGGTGTGGGGGAGATATATGTGAGGGGGAGTTCTGTTAGACATGTACCTGTAACTTTTGAAGGTCTCAGGTTTGATCTTCCTCAAACTGATTTCATGAACAGGTGTTTGGTGTTTCCATATCTTTGATGCAAGGTCTTAGAATGAAAGGTCTCTTGAGGACTCTTGGGTCCAACCTTGCTGTCCATTACCGGCCCGCTTTTACGCCGCAGACGATGCTGGAGTCACTGCAGTGACGGATGCACCAACACCCCCTGAGGGAACTTTTCCACTCCAACCCGCTTTGTTCCATGCCACTGCGGGTTGGTTGGTATCGGAAGTTGCGCATTGGACACGGACAACACTCTGGATCACTTACCAGGGGCTTAAACTCACAAATCCAATCATCAAATCATCTAATAATGTGATACTTGGATGACTTTCACCAATCCAGATAAGCGATTCAAATAGAGGTCCATAAAGTGAACCAAAAGCAGTGCTTAATTTGAGCTGGTGGATTCCGGCGCTTGGCACCGGCACTTTATTGCTAACACCAGCACTTATGATAGTCTGCCACATGGTGGTGCTATTTGTTTTAGTTAGAGATGAGCATAACAAAACTGTTTATTAATTCAATATATGTTAAAAATAACTAATACCCGCCACCCAAGCCTTGCTTAGAAGTTTAGTGCCTGGAATGGTCCGAGTTGTCCCACTTGTAGGCGTGTGATGGTTAGTAGGCATGCTTGTACTGTTATCAGCCGCTCTGTCAGGGGAATTGGGTGGTGACAGCTGCAGTGAGACCTCCTGACGAGCCCCTGGCACTTGTTTTTTTTTTTTTTACAAATTAAGCACTGATGAAAAGTCATATTTTAGGAAACAATAATAATAATAGTCAACCAAGTATGAAGAACCTATGCAACACTGAAAAAGCATCTCTCTCTCTCTCTCTTCTCTCTCTCTTGCTGCCTCTCTTCTCTCTCCCTCTCTCTCTCTATTTCTCTCTCTTTCTCTCTCTTCTCTCTCTCTCTCTCTTTCTCTCTCTCCATTCCTCAATCTTTCTGACACATATAAATTCCTCCATTGTAACATGGTCGGTCTCCTCACTGCCTTAAAATGGCTGCGTAACCGATGTGTGATCTTGGGACGCTTACACTTCCTCTAAAGATAGAACTGAAATAACAGCGATTTCCTTTTTGCGTGGGCTGTGAAAGGTGTCCTCACAGTTCAGGCGCTGGAGAAGTTGCCATTTGCTCTGAATATTTTATAATACCAGCTTGTGTGTCCTACTTTCCTCTGTTGCAGTGTCTGGCTTTAGAGTCATGTCTGAAGCTGCACCAACAAGGGTGAAAAATGAAAGACTACAACTGAAGTAAGTCAGTACTACTGAATTAAGTGTTGTCATGGACTTCATTTACCATGATGCACTGGGGCAAATTGAGTGCTGGGAAATGAGGCTCCTACTGTTTGAAAAGGCTTCCTTGAGCTACTGAACTGACAAGATGTGGTGATGCACCTGTGCCCAGAAAGTGGTACAGAGATCTGAGAAGACATTGGGCAGCATTTTAAGCACCCCAAAACAACTTGTTGCTCTCGACTGATGAAAGAAGGAATCCAGAAACACTTGTCTAGAGTTACACAGCAGGCTGCACCAACAAGAGGTGAACAATTAAAGACTACCACTGAAGTAAGTGTTATCATGGACTGCATTTACCATGATGCACTGGGGCACATTAAGTACCGGGATGAGAGGCAGTGTGCTCCCAGACTCCTCCTGTCTCATCAGAATACCCCTTGCAGTGTAGGGTAGTAGGCATGGGGTGAGAAGTACACCCTCCTTTGGACCAGTCAATTTACACTGTTCGCTATGATGAGAAAATGTCCAATCCAGTCTATTGGTGGAAGAGTAGCGATGCCAACGTGGGGTCTGAGATGGTACTTGAGTCCTGTAGAACTATGTAACAGCTTATAGGTTCTGTACATTCCCAGAGTGATATTCTGTAAGGTGCCTCGCTAAAGGTCAACCGAGCAACAAGCTAGGTGGAGGTCTGTAGTATCTACCACGGGATTACAAAGACGCAGGGCAAGAGGTCCTCACTAGGTTGGGGTGTGTAGTATTAATGGATTCCAAGCATGCAGTATGAGGGGCCCTTAGTAGGTGGAATTCAATAGTATCGCTGGATTTCCAACGTCACAGTATGAGAGTTCCTTAACCCCCGGGCTGCGGCCGGGATTCTGCACCTGTGCGGCATATTCCGATCACCCGTGTGGTCATGACGGCTCCCAGCCGTCATCAGCACACGCCCACCGTAACTGATGGCGACCGGGAGCCGTCATCAGCACCGAAGGGGTTAAAAAGTGGAGTTAAATATTTCAGTGAATCACAAAGTTGCAGTTTGAGAGGTGCGTAATAGATGGAGTTCTGTAGTATCACAGGATTACCCAGATCTGCCAAAGAGGTCCTTAGTATCTGGACTTCTATAGTATTACCTTATTTTCAAAGACACAGTATGAGAGGTCTTTAATAAGTGGAGTTTGGTAGTTTTGCTGGATTTCAAAGATGCATTATGAAAGGCCTTTGCTAGCCATAAGACTGAAATGACATCACAGGATTGGAGAAAATCAGTACAAGAGTTCATTAGTAGTTGGAGTTATGTAGTTTCAACCCTGGATTACAAAAAGGTAGTGCCATAGCCCCATACTTGGTAGAGTTCTGTAGTACCGCTGTCTTACAAAAGTGCAGTACATTAGACCCTTACAAGCTGGAGTTATTATTTTTCAGATTTGTACAGCGCATGGCTACCCAACCAAAGGTTTCCTAGTGCTTTATTGCAATAAGGTATAGGGAATAGAGACGTATCTGCTCTGGGGGGCAGGGATTAAAAGAGCCAAATTTTAAGATTCATGCACAAATCAGAGAGCTAGCGGCACAATCTCAAATCAGCCAGGAGGGTATCCCGTAACTTTGGACCTGAGAAAGAGACGGCACAACCTCCCTCTCTGGCTCTCTTGACTCTTGGAACAGCTGCAAGGCCTGAGCTGCTAGAGCGTAAAGAAAGACTAGGAGTACAAGGCAGTACCAGAGGGCTTAAGTAAGAGGGACCACAGTTCGATAGACATTTGTGTACGTCACAGAGTGCCTTAAATTGGAAGCGCCTTGAGACCCTAGCGGGTGAGTAGTGCGCTATATAAATTGATTGATTGATTGATTGATTGACGTTCAACAGGGAGCCAGTGCAGTTCGCGGAGTAGTTTAGCGGTGGAATAGAGCTTAGGATGATGCAGTAGAAGTTTTGTTGCTGTGTTCTGCACTATTTGAAGACGTCTAAATAGATTCTTCATTACTCCAAGATTCAAGATGTTTCCGTGGTCGATCCTCGATATCACTAAGGCCTGAATGACAGTTCATTGGGACGAAAACGGAAGACACCCTAAGATTTCTTCGAGCCATCTCAAAATGCCGAAGCAGGTGGCGGCCACTTTAAAGATCTGAAAACTCATAGAAAGATTTGTGTCCAGCCAAACATCTAGGTTTTTGACTACTGGGACAGGGGCAGGTAGGGTGCCCATCACCCCCAGCCATCGATGTGGGCCCCACAGATGGGGAAGGATTCCCAACACCTCAGTCTTGTCTCCAATTTAGCTTTAGAAAGTTGGGAGTCACCCAGGAGCAGATTTGAGTAAGACAGCTGTTCAATGTTACCGAACACCACTTCTCCTGGGAAGACAAGGAGACAACGATCTGGTTGTCGTCGACAGAGGCCAGAAGTGTGAGGTTGTGTTTTTCCACCAAGTCTCTTACAGATATTACAGACAAGATAAAAAGAAGAGGGTTAAGGGTGGAGCCCAGTGGATCCTCGGTTGATACAGGGTGTAACTTGGATCAGTGCTGATGGAAATGCACCTGGATGACCGGATCCTGAAGGAAGGAGCTCAGCCAATCTGGAGTCCTGCTTTGTACCCCAACAACCTCTAACCTCTGCAGTAGGTTCACAGGGTCAAACGCTGAACTGAAATCTAACAAAATCAGTGCCGCGGTGCCACCATTATCCAATTGTCGCCTTAAAACATATGTTCCAGCCAATAGGGCCAACTCTGTAGAATGGCTGGCTCTAAAGCCCGGTTGGGAAGGGTGAAGCAAACCATTGTGTTCAAAGTACAGTGTGCGTTCACATACTTTTCAAGGGCTTTAGGCAAGGTAGGCGGGGGAGAGAAATCGGTCTGTAATTCACCCAAATAGAACGGTCCAGGATGGGCATTTTAAGGAAAGGCATAACCATGGCATGTTTCCAGGCTCTTGGAACAATGCCATTAAGAGAGAGAGGTATTTAAAAGCTGAGGGGCCGATTCACAGAACTAATCTGAGATAAAATCCTAAACTTACTACTGTTGGTATTCACAGAAGGTATTTAGTAGTAGTAAATTTAGGACTCCTAACTTTACTACTACTAAACTGAGATACAATTCTAAACTTACTACTTTCAGTATTCACAAAAGGCATTCAGTAGTTGTACATTTAGGACCCTAACTTTACTACTAGGAAACTGAGACAAACTCCTAACTTTATGACTTTCGGTATTCACAAAAGGCATTTAGTAGTAGTAAAGTTAGGAGTCCTAACTTTACTACTACTAAATGCCTTCTATGAATACCAAAAGTAGTACGTTTAGGATTTTATCTAAGATTAGTTCTGTGAATCGGCCCCTGAGTGGGTCCATCAAGGATGGGTCAAGCTTTGCTGTACGCCGCGGGAGGACCAAGAGGGGTCTGTAGCCTTGTCCGATAACACAAATGCAGAACGAGAAGTCCCTACTCAGTGGATGTCTGTGGTATCACTGAATTACAAAGACGCAATATGAAAGTGCCTTAGTAGGTGGCACTCTGTAGTCTCAACACAAGATTACAAATCTGTAGTATGAAAGTCCCTTACAAGGTGGTTGGTAGAGTTCACCCTGGCTGACAAAGAAGCAGTAGGGCAGGCACTTACCAGGTGGGGATGGGAAAAAGCAAAGCATTTCAAGGAGGCAGGGTCACAGGTCTTTACTTGGAGCCACTTTGCACCCTGTAATGTTTGCTTCCTTACTGCTAAACCATCCAAAACTTTATTTGTTTACAGTATTTCTGTTGGTTATTTTCAACATTTCATTTATGCATTAAATATTAAAGGAGAAATGGAACAGATTCATTATTCAGTTGTTTATGCTTTCAGGAGCTCTTTGATCTTTCCTTGCACTGTCACGCGCTGCTGGGTAATTATGAGCCTTTTCTGTCATCACAAAGTTTTCACCTACAACAGTTTCAAGTTTCTATTCATCACCTTGTTTTTAAATATGTTATTTTTATTGCTAAACATCAGCTAGGATCTCATTACAGGTACCTCAGATTTCTTCCTGTTTTTTCGACGTGACAGAAGTACGAATCCTAAGGTATCAGTAACTGCAAGGGGACTCCAAAGTTGCCAGGTGTTAAGAGTGGGCCTCTAAAGATCCCCAGAGAATTGAGGAATTGCCAGAAGAATTGGTAATTACAGTCCTGACTCCTCTAACTTTCTTTCATACCACTCCAGTGGTATTTCAGTCAGACACTCCACCAACTTCTCACCGGTAGAGTCGCCAGATCAAAGATACATCTGCGGGGTTAACGTGAATGTGGAATTTCCGATGGGACTGGTAACCGTCGTATATGCACTCACTCAGCCATCCAAACATCAACTCATTTATATCCTCAGGCACTCTTCTTACCACATAACCACACACAAAATCACCAGTCAATGGAGACAAACTTTCGCTTAGAAAAGTGACTTTGCCAGTGCTTGTTTTAAACCTGGCTTTGAAACCCTGAATGGGGTCTTGCAGAGATAACCAATGGGGTGTCTCTTCTTCTGCTGGCCTTTTTTTTCACATCATGGTCCAAAATGTAATAGCTTATCAGTGTACAGTAACGCCTTGTTCCTAAACTATGTATACTTCATTCCTGAGTTTCAGAGAATAAGGTACAAGTACTAATCAATAGATTTGTCAAACTGGCCCTGTAAAACGCTGCCGATGCTGAACCTGGGGTTCATTTCCCTCCCTTTATAAAGTGAATAACTTAAAAATGCTCCAGCACATGTGCGTGCAGTACAAACGTGAACAAGGAATGTTCGCAAATAGTCTAACCACTGGCAGGCGCTTGAGCAGCATTGCAACCCATTGTTTTTCACTCGAGTAGCATTCCAACCCATGGTTTTTCATTCAAGAAGCATTCCAACCCATTGTTTTTCACTGAAGTAGAATTCCAACCCATCGTTTTTCATTCAAGAAGCATTCCAACCCATTGTTTTTCACTGAAGTAGAATTCCAACCCATCGTTTTTCATTCAAGAAGCATTCCAACCCATTGTTTTTTACTCGAGTAGCATTCCAACCCATCGTTTTTCATTTGAGAAGCATTCTAATCCATTGTTTTTCACTCCAGTAGCATTCCAACACATTGTTTTTCATTTGAGCATTCCAACCCATTGTTTTTCATTCAAATAGCATTCCAACCCATTGTTTTTCACTCGAATAGCATTCCAACCCATTGTTTTTCATTCAAGAAGCATTCCAACCCATTGTTTTTCACTAGAGTAGAATTCCAACCCATCGTTTTTCATTCAAGAAGCATTCCAACCCATTGTTTTTTACTCTAGTAGCATTCCAATCCATCGTTTTTCATTTGAGAAGCATTCTAATCCATTGTTTTTCACTCGAGTAGCATTCCAACACATTGTTTTTCACTCGAGTAGCATTCCAAGCCCCCTTTTTCATTTGAGCATTCCAACCCATTGTTTTTCATTCAAATAGCATTCCAACCCATTGTTTTTCACTCAAGTAGAATTCCAACCCATCGTTTCTAATTCAAGAAGCATTTCAACCCATTGTTTTTCACTAGAGTAGAAATCCAACCCATCGTTTTTCATTCAAGAAGCATTCCAACCCATTGTTTTTTACTCGAGTAGCATTCCAACCCATCATTTTTCATTTGAGAAGCATTGTAATCCATTGTTTTTCACTCGAGTAGCATTCCAACCCATTGTTTTTCACTCGAGTAGCATTCCAAGCCCTCGTTTTTCATTTGAGCATTCCAACCCATTGTTTTTCATTCAAATAGCATTCCAACCCATTGTTTTTCACTCGAGTAGCATTCCAACCCATTGTTTTTCATTCAAGAAGCATTCCAACCCATTGTTTTTCACTAGATTAGAATTCCAACCCATCGTTTTTTATTCAAGAAGCATTCCAACCCATTGTTTTTTACTCAAGTAGCATTCCAATCCATCGTTTTTCATTTGAGAAGCATTCTAATCCATTGTTTTTCACTCGAGTAGCATTCCAACACATTGGTTTTTAACTCGAGTAGCATTCCAAGCCCCCTTTTTCATTTGAGCATTCCAAACCATTGTTTTTCATTCAAATAGCATTCCAACCCATTGTTTTTCACTCAAGTAGCATTCCAACCCATCGTTTCTAATTCAAGAAGCATTTCAACCCATTGTTTTTCACTAGAGTAGAACTCCAACCCATCGTTTTTCATTCAAGAAGCATTCCAACCCATCGTTTTTTACTCGAGTAGCATTCCAACCCATCATTTTTCATTTGAGAAGCATTGTAATCCATTGTTTTTCACTCGAGTAGCATTCCAACCCATTGTTTTTCATTCAAATAGCATTCCAACCCATTATTTTTCACACAAGTAGCATTCCAAGCCCTCGTTTTTCATTTGAGAAGCATTCCAACCCATTGTTTTTCATTCAAATAGCATTCCAACCCATTGTTTTTCACACAAGTAGCATTCCAACCCATTGTTTTTCACTCGAGTAGCATTCCAAGCCCTCGTTTTTCATTTGAGAAGCATTCCAACCCACTGTTTTTCATTCAATAGCATTCCAACCCATTGTTTTTCACACAAGTAGCATTCCAACCCATTGTTTTTCACTCGAGTAGCATTCCAAGCCCTCGTTTTTCATTTGAGAAGCATTCCAACCCATTGTTTTTCATTCAATAGCATTCCAACCCATTGTTTTTCACACAAGTAGCATTCCAACCCATTGTTTTTCACTCGAGTAGCATTCCAAGCCCTCGTTTTTCATTTGAGAAGCATTCCAACCCATTGTTTTTCATTCAAATAGCATTCCAACCCATTGTTTTTCACTCACTCTGCTACTGTAGAGAGAGACCTTCCATATGCAAATCAGTACTGACCCTGATCCTCATGGAAACACTCCATCCCTAATGGTCAGGTGACGCCCCCTCCAGATTGGAAAAGAATTAAGCCCAGACTGATGATGCCAGACTCGGTGATGTAGCGAGCGCGAGGTAAGTGGATTTACTTATTTTTTTTTATTTTGCCTTTCCTATCCAGCCGTGTGTCGACGACCCCCTACCCTGCCCCACCGTTGTTACCTGTGCCGCCTGCACCTGGTTTCTCCACATTTCTCTTCCTCTTTCTTTCCGCGTCATTTATTTTTCCCTCTCTTGGTCTCCATGAATTTCTGATGCAGAAAAATAAGTGCCGCTCCACAAAAAAACACCCCCACCGGCAGCTACCAACTCAAATTAAGCAGTGGCCCGTGTATAATGTGAGGTGGCATGGTGGGCTAAAAACAATGGATTGGAATACTACCGGGCGATTGTGAGTTGTTTTTGTTCACAAAAGCAGCCTTCAGTTGAGAATGGCCGATGTTGAGGGTGGTATGATTACAAACTATACTCATCTTTGTGGCAAGTCTTATTCTTCTTTACTCAAGCGTGAGGTTTTCTGATCAGTCTCGTTGCCTCCCAATATTCATGCAGAATAGTCGGCGCGGTAAATGTATTATTGTGGAAGATTCAAGGGGCATATTATCAGGTGTTAAAATTATCGCAGTTAAGCGGCAGAAAACTGCTGCTAAAGCGGCGATAATGGGCTTGATAATACGCCGTAGAGAATTCCAATAGAAGCCCATGTTCTGGTGTCAACATGAGCTTCCATTGGAATTCTCCAGGGCGTATTATCAAGCCCATTATCGCCGCTTTAGCAGCAGTTTTCTGACGCTAAACCGGCGATAATTTTAACTCCGTGCTTGATAATATGCCCCCAAGTCACTGTGACCCCTGTCACCTGCCAGCTGTCCTGGTGTGGTTCATGGGCACCACACAGTGAGGTGTTACAAGTTCCTTCAGCAGGGAGCTTTGCTCTTCACAATATGGCGGCGCTTTTCGTGGCCTCTCTGTTGACCCGGCGCAGTTATCAGAACAGTTTTTCTCAAATGCTGATTTTCGTCTCCCCAGACTGTCTCCAAGGTACACATTAACAGAAGGAGATGTCGAAAAAATCGTTTCGTTTCTAACTTTCTGACAACCCCCACAAAAATAAGTAAAAAAAAAAAATCAATAATTCCGAACGCGTTAGTGTCGGAAGAGTTTTAATAAGATTTGCTGCAGGCAAGGAGCGGATGAGGCGAGCTGAGCGGGTTTTATCCGCCGCTGATAACTGCCTTTTATTGAGTCGGAGGGGAGGGTTTGGAATTATCCTGCAGTCAGAAGCTCAACTCTATAATAACGCTTTACAAGCGCTGCCTGCAAGGATCCGCGCACGCAGCGCTTCGGTCGATGGAGGCAGGTCTGAGTTACAGCCGAAGGTTCCAGAACAGTCATCTTGAACCCCGAGACATGTGTCTATGTCCATGTAAAAAGGGGCAGATTTACATGCCCCTTGCGACAACTTTATGCTGCCGTTGCGTCGCTTCTGTGATGCAGCGGCGTCGTAAACAATGCGCCACGATGCAACATATTTACAACGTGATGCATCTAGGGAGATGTGTCACGTTGTAAAGCCGTGTGCTACATTATACCTGTGTCAGGGTGGGAGTTCCATCGCAAGAAAGCCTCGTAAAAGTGACGCAGTGATATCTACAAGATTTCACGGAGTCACTTTTACGATGCCGCTGCGTCAAAACCTTGAGCCTACTTGAAGCAGCGGTAAGGAGTGACGCAGCATGGTCAGAAAAGGCATTCCTGACCATTGAAGGACTTGCGTCGTGCTTACGACACGACTCCAGCAAGGCGCTGCCTTTCCGCCAAAAGATGCGTCAGGCATCTGTCTATCCTTGCACCACGGTGCACTGCATTGTAAATGCGACGCATCCATGGTGGCTCAAGGCTTTTTTTCAATCACACAATTTAGCTGACGCATCCCTGCTAATATGCAGAGATGCGTCAGTTCTTGTAAATGTGCCCCTATGGCCTCATAGCGGATGAGTTAATTCATCTCTGCCGTTCATCCATCTGAGGTCGATAAAATGAGAGCCATTGAGACTGGTAATAATAGCCACGTTATTCTGCGCCGCGAGGTGAAAGTACACTTCACAGCATTTTATGTTTATTGTTAAATCACGCCTGTAATGGATGGGGGTGGGGTGCATGTGTTTCCACTCCATGAGGGCGTGGCTGACTAACTGAGACACTAGAAGGTGTCCAGCGCGACACTACTGGCAGATCACTAAATCTTTCCACCCTAAAGATCTCTCTGAACAAACTTCAGTTAGTTCCAAATATTTCAGGCAGGTTGATCTATGACCATGATAAGTTTGAACATGGCGGATCTCTGTTTGTCCTTCGTGGTCATCCTACCCGTGCACCATCTAAAGCTCCGAGGTCCACCACTCGCGCCCTGGTGGCGTTTCCTTCATCCTCCCTGTGCACCATCTGAAGCTTCGGGGTCCACCACTCGTGCCCTGATGGCGTTTCCTTCATCCTCCCTGTGCACCATCTGAAGCTCCGAGGTCACCACTCGTGCACTGATGGCGTTTCCTTCATCCTCCCTGTGCACCATCTGAAGCTCCGAGGTCACCACTCGCGCCCTGTTGACGTTTCCTTCATCCTCCCTGTGAACCAACTGAAGCTCGGGGGTCCACCACTCGCGCCCTGATGGTGTTTCCTTCATCCTCCCTGTGCACCACCTGAAACTCTGAGGTCCACCACTCGTGCCCTGATGGCGCTTCCTTCATCCTCCCTGTGCACCATCTGAAGCTCTGAGGTCCACCACTCGCGCCCTGATGGCGTTTCCTTCATCCTCCCTGTGCACCATCTGAAGCTCTGAGGTGAACCACTCGCGCCCTGATGGCGTTTCCTTCATCCTGCTTGTGCACTATCTGAAGCTCTGAGGTCCACCACTCGTGCCCTGAGGGTGTTTCCTTCATCCTCCCTGTGCACCATCTGAAGCTCTGAGGTCCACCACTTGCGCCCTGATGGTGTTTCCTTCATCCTCCCTGTGCACCATCTGAAGCTCTGAGGTCACCACTCGCGCCCTGATGACGTTTCCATCATCCTCCCTGTGCACCATCTGAAGCTCTGAGGTCACCACTTGTGCCCTGATGGTGTTTCCTTCATCCTCCCTGTGAGCAATCTGAAGCTCTGAGGTCACCACTCGCGCCCTGATGGTGTTTCCTTCATCCTCCCTGTGCACCATCTGAAGCTCTGATGTCCACCACTTGCGCCCTGATGGTGTTTCCTTCATCCTCCCTGTGCACCATCTGAAGCTCTGAGTTCACCACTCGCGCCCTGATGGCGTTTCCATCATCCTCCCTGGGCACCATCTGAAGCTCTGAGGTCACCACTCGTGCCCTGATGGTGCTCCCTTCATCCTCCGTGTGCACCATCTGAAGCTCTGAGGTCACCACTCGCGCCCTGATGGCGTTTCCTTCATCCTCAGTGTGCACCATCTGAAGCTCTGAGGTCACCACTCGCGCCCTGATGGCATTTCCATCATCCTCCCTGTGCACCATCTGAAGCTCTGAGGTCACCACTCGTGCCCTGATGGTGTTTCCTTCATCCTCCCTGTGCACCATCTGAAGCTCTGAGGTCACCACTCGTGCCCTGATGGTGCTCCCTTCATCCTCCGTGTGCACCACCTGAAGCTCTGAGGTCACCACTCGCGCTCTGATGGCGTTTCCATCATCCTCCCTATGCACCATCTAAAGCTCTGAGGTCATCACTCGCGCCCTGATGGCGTTTCCATCATCCTCCCTGTGCACCATCTGAAGCTCTAAGGTTACCACTCTCGCCTTGATCGTGTTTCCATCATCCTCCCTGTGCATCATCTAAAGCTCTGAGGTCATCACTCACACCCTGATGGCGTTTCCATCATCCTCCCTGTGCACCATCTGAAGCTCTGAGGTCACCACTCGTGCCCTGATGGTGTTTCCTTCATCCTCCCTGTGCACCATCTGAAGCTCTGAGGTCACCACTCGTGCCCTGATGGTGCTCCCTTCATCCTCCGTGTGCACCACCTGAAGCTCTGAGGTCACCACTCGCGCTCTGATGGCGTTTCCATCATCCTCCCTATGCACCATCTAAAGCTCTGAGGTCATCACTCGCGCCCTGATGGCGTTTCCATCATCCTCCCTGTGCACCATCTGAAGCTCTGAGGTTACCACTCTCGCCTTGATCGTGTTTCCATCATCCTCCCTGTGCATCATCTAAAGCTCTGAGGTCATCACTCACACCCTGATGGCGTTTCCATCATCCTCCCTGTGCACCATCTGAAGCTCTGAGGTCACCACTCGTGCCCTGATGGTGTTTCCTTCATCCTCCCTGTGCACCATCTGAAGCTCTGAGGTCACCACTCGTGCCCTGATGGTGTTTCCTTCATCCTCCCTGTGCACCACCTGAAGCTCTGGGGTCACCACTCGCGCTCTGATGGCGTTTCCATCATCTTCCCTATGCACCATCTAAAGCTCTGAGGTCATCACTCGCGCCCTGATGGCGTTTCCATCATCCTCCCTGTGCACCATCTGAAGCTCTGAGGTTACCACTCTCGCCTTGATGGTGTTTCCATCATCCTCCCTGTGCATCATCTAAAGCTCTGAGGTCATCACTCACACCCTGATGGCGTTTCCATCATCCTCCCTGCGCACCATCTGAAGCTCTGAGGTCATCACTCGCGCCCTGATGGTGTTTACTTCATCCTCCCTGTGCACCATCTGAAGCTCTGGGGTCATCACTCGTGCCCTGATGGCGTTTCCTTCATCCTCCCTGTTCACCATCTGAAGCTCTGGGGTCATCACTCGTGCCCTGATGTTGTTTCCTTCATCCTCCCTGTGCACCATCTGAAGCTCTGAGGTCCACCACTCGTGCCCTGATGACGCTTCCTTCATCCTCCCTGTGCACCATCTGAAGCTCTGGGGTCATCACTCGTGCCCTGATGTTGTTTCCTTCATACTCCCTGTGCACCATCTGAAGCTCTGAGGTCCACCACTCGTGCCCTGATGGCGTTTCCTTCATCCTCCCTGTGCACCATCTGAAGCTCTGAGGTCATCACTCGCGCCCTGATGGCTTTTCCATCATCCTCCCTGTGCACCACCTGAAGCTCTGAGGTCACCACTCGCGCCTTGATGGTGTTTCCATCATCCTCCCTGTGCATCATCTAAAGCTCTGAGGTCACCACTCGCGCCCTGATGTTGTTTCCTTCATCCTCCCTGTGCACCATCTGAAGCTCTGGGGTCATCACTCGTGCCCTGATGTTGTTTCCTTCATCCTCCCTGTGCACCATCTGAATATCTGAGGTCATCACTCACACCCTGATGGCGTTTCCTTCATCCTCCGTGTGCACCATCTGAAGCTCTGAGGTCACCACTCGCGCCCTGATGGCGTTTCCTTCATCCTCAGTGTGCACCATCTGAAGCTCTGAGGTCACCACTCGCGCCCTGATGGCATTTCCATCATCCTCCCTGTGCACCATCTGAAGCTCTGAGGTCACCACTCGTGCCCTGATGGTGCTCCCTTCATCCTCCGTGTGCACCACCTGAAGCTCTGAGGTCACCACTCGCGCTCTGATGGCGTTTCCATCATCCTCCCTGTGCACCATCTAAAGCTCTGAGGTCATCACTCGCGCCCTGATGGCGTTTCCATCATCCTCCCTGTGCACCATCTGAAGCTCTGAGGTTACCACTCTCGCCTTGATGGTGTTTCCATCATCCTCCCTGTGCATCATCTAAAGCTCTGAGGTCATCACTCACACCCTGATGGCGTTTCCATCATCCTCCCTGTGCACCATCTGAAGCTCTGAGGTCACCACTCGCGCCCTGATGGTGTTTACTTCATCCTCCCTGTGCACCATCTGAAGCTCTGGGGTCATCACTCGTGCCCTGATGGCATTTCCTTCATCCTCCCTGTTCACCTTCTGAAGCTCCGAGGTCACCACTCGTGCCCTGATGACGCTACCTTCATCCTCCCTGTGCACCATCTGAAGCTCTGTGGTCATCACTCGTGCCCTGATGTTGTTTCCTTTATCCTCCCTGTGAACCATCTGAAGCTCTGAGGTCCACCACTCGTGCCCTGATGGCGTTTCTTTCATCCTCCCTGTGCACCATCTGAAGCTCTGAGGTCATCACTCGCGCCCTGATGGCTTTGCCATCATCCTCCCTGTGCACCACCTGAAGCTCTGAGGTCACCACTCGCGCCTTGATGGTGTTTCCATCATCCTCCCTGTGCATCATCTAAAGCTCTGAGGTCACCACTCGCGCCCTGATGTTGTTTCCTTCATCCTCCCTGTGCACCATCTGAAGCTCTGGGGTCATCACTCGTGCCCTGATGTTGTTTCCTTCATCCTCCCTGTGCACCATCTGAAGCTCTGGGGTCATCACTCACACCCTGATGGCGTTTCCTTCATCCTCCCTGTTCACCATCTGAAGCTCCGAGGTCACCACTCGCGCCCTGATGACGCTTCCTTAATCCTCCCTGTGCACCATCTGAAGCTCTGAGGTCCACCACTCGCGCCCTGATGGCGTTTCCTTCATCCTCCCTGTGCACCATCTGAAGCTCTGAGGTCCACCACTCGTGCCCTGATGGCGTTTCCTTCATCCTCCCTGTGCACCATCTGAAGCTCTGAGGTCCACCACTCGTGCCCTGATGGCGTTTCCTTCATCCTCCCTGTGCACCATCTGAAGCTCTGGGGTCATCACTCGTGCCCTGAAGTTGTTTCCGTCATCCTCCCTGTGCACCATCTGAAGCTCTGAGGTCATCACTCGCGCCCTGATGGTGTTTCCTTCATCCTCCCTGTGCACCATCTGAAGCTCTGAGGTCATCACTCGCGCCCTGATGGTGTTTCCTTCATCCTCCCTGTGCACCATATGAAGCTCTGAGCTCATCACTCGTACCCTGATGGCGTTTCCTTCATCCTCCCTGTGCACCATATGAAGCTCTGAGCTCATCACTCGTACCCTGATGGCGTTTCCTTCATCCTCCCTGTGCACCATCTGAAGCTCTGAGGTCATCACTCGCGCCCTGATGGTGTTTCCTTCATCCTCCCTGTGCACCATATGAAGCTCTGAGCTCATCACTCGTACCCTGATGGCGTTTCCTTCATCCTCCCTGTGCACCATCTGAAGCTCTGAGGTCATCACTCGTGCCCTGATGGCGTTTCCTTCATCCTCCCTGTGCACCATCTGAAGCTCTGAGGTCCACCACTCGTGCCCTGATGGCGTTTCCTTCATCCTCCCTGTGCACCATCTGAAGCTCTGGGGTCATCACTCGTGCCCTGAAGTTGTTTCCGTCATCCTCCCTGTGCACCATCTGAAGCTCTGAGGTCATCACTCGCGCCCTGATGGTGTTTCCTTCATCCTCCCTGTGCACCATATGAAGCTCTGAGGTCCACCCCTCGTGCCCTGATGGCGTTTCCTTCATCCTCCCTGTGCACCATCTGAAGCTCTGAGGTCACCACTCGTGCCCTGATGGCGTTTCCTTCATCCTCCCTGTGCACCATCTGAATCTCTGAGGTCCACCACTCGCTCCCTGATGGCGTTTCCTTCATCCTCCCTGTGCACCATCTGAAGCTCTGGGGTCATCACTCGTGCCCTGAAGTTGTTTCCGTCATCCTCCCTGTGCACCATCTGAAGCTCTGAGGTCCACCACTCGCGCCCTGATGGCGTTTCCTTCATCTTCCCTGTGCACCATCTGAAGTTCTGAGGTCATCACTTGTGCCCTGATGGCATTTCCATCATCCTCCCTGTGCACCATCTGAAGCTCTGAGGTCACCACTCTCACCCTGATGGTGTTTCCGTCATCCTCCCTGTGCACCATCTGAAGCTCTGAGGTCATCACTCGCGCCCTGATGGTGTTTCCTTCATCCTCCCTGTGCACCATATGAAGCTCTGAGCTCATCACTCGTACCCTGATGGCGTTTCCTTCATCCTCCCTGTGCACCATCTGAAGCTCTGAGGTCATCACTCGTGCCCTGATGGCGTTTCCTTCATCCTCCCTGTGCACCATCTGAAGCTCTGAGGTCATCACTCGTGCCCTGATGGCGTTTCCTTCATCCTCCCTGTGCACCAACTGAAGCTCTGAGGTCATCACTCGTGCCCTGATGGCGTTTCCTTCATCCTCCCTGTGCACCATATGAAGCTCTGAGGTCCATCACTCGTGCCCTGATGGCGTTTCCATCATCCTCCCTGTGAACCATCTGAGTCCACCACACACTCCCTGATGGCTTTTCCTTCATCCTCCCTGTGCACCATATGAAGCTCTGAGGTCATCACTCGTGCCCTGATGGCGTTTCCTTCATCCTCCCTGTGCACCATCTGAAGCTCTGAGGTCATCACTCGTGCCCTGATGGCGTTTCCTTCATCCTCCCTGTGCACCATATGAAGCTCTGAGGTCCATCACTCGTGCCCTGATGGCGTTTCCATCATCCTCCCTGTGAACCATCTGAGTCCACCACACACTCCCTGATGGCTTTTCCTTCATCCTCCCTGTGCACCATCTGAAGCTCTGAGGTCCACCACTCGTGCCCTGGTGGCATTTCCTTCATCCTCCCTGTGCACCATCTGAAGCTCCGAGGTCCACCACTCGCGCCCTGGTGGCGTTTCCTTCATCCTCCCTGTGAACCATCTGAAGCTCTGAAGTCCATCACTCCCGCCCTGATGGCGTTTCCTTCATCCTCCCTGTGCACCATCTGAAGCTCTGAGGTCATCACTCGCGCCATGATGGCGTTTCCTTCATCCTCCCTATGCACCATCTGAAGCTCTGATGTCCACCACTTGCGCCCTGATGGCGTTTCCTTCATCCTCCCTGTGCACCATCTGAAGCTCTGAGGTCCACCACCCGCACCCTGATGGCGCTTCCTTCATCCTCACTGTGCACCATCTGAAGCCCTGAGGTCACCACTCACGTTCTGATGGCCTTTCCTTCATCCTCCCTGTGCACCATCTGAAGCTCTGAGGTCCACCACTTGCGCTCTGATGGTGTTTCCGTCATCCTCCCTGTGCACCATCTGAAGCTCTGGGGTCATCACTCGCACCCTGATGGCGTTTCCTTCATCCTCCCTGTTCACCATCTGAAGCTCTGAGGTCCACCACTCGCACCCTGATGGCGTTTCCGTCATCCTAGATGTGCTCATGGTTGGCCACTGGCCTTCGATTGTTACATGTACGCGGCCAAGGCCTCCTTCTTGAAGAGTCACCCTTTCCGATGAGCTGCAGATCTGGACTTTTTCCCAATGATTGCTTCTTGCATCAGCATCAACCTCCTCCATTGCATTAGAAGCTACTTCTGGCTTTACCTGTTATTTGTATCCATCACCAAGTCTACCAGGACGCAATAGGGTGTCTGTGCTGTCAATCAACTCCCATAACCAATCCAAGCAGGTTCTGCTACAACAAGGGCAGTGTTGTTAATATTATTAAGGATTTGTAGAGTGCTACAGCTACTCCAAGAGTGTCCTGGCACTGACAGTAAAGTCTAAACCCATTGAATAAAAGAACTAGAAGGTAGACCCAAAGAGGAGGGTCTTAAGAAGTTCATAAAAATCAAGGGGGCATATTATCAAGGGTGTTTATCTCTGCTTTTTTGGCTTTAAAAGCCAAGAAAGCGGAGATAAAATTATCTCCCTATTACCTAGCTGTCGCTAACACCAGTTAGAGACAGCTAGTAGGAGATAGCGACCATCTTGGGCACCACTTTGCATGTCAGTGATATCTCCTATTACCAACTGTTGGAGATATTCGCGCTAAGCGCGAATATCTCCAAAACCTAACACCTGCCCTGAGCAGTTCTTAGCCATGTTATCCAATGGGAGGTGGATAACATGGCTAAGAGCATTAGCTCGGTAATGCATGAATATCGCTGACTTTTCAGCGATATTCATGCATTGCGGCCGTTTTTTAGCGCATTTGCGATAAACCTTGGTAATACCAAGGTTTATCTGCGATAAAAATCGCCGCAGCTCAGCGGTAAAATGTTATCTCTAACCAAGCAATAGCGATAATTATCGCTATTGGTTGGTAATATGCCCCAAGCTGCCCTCTGTGTCTGGAGTTGTAGTGGGAGAGCATGACACTGCTTGGCAGCCAGATAGGAACAGGAGTAGCTGCCCCATATTTTCCTTCTGAATCCAGGGATAATCATCAGCAAGGAATTGGATGACCAAAGTGACCTAACCGGTAGATACAGAATAAATCTTCTGGATAAATACTGAGGGCCTTTACGATAGAAAGCTCTATAAATAAGAACTAAGGGGCACATGTATGAAAGAAAAGGTTTGCGAGTCCTTAATAGCGATTTTTTGTGAATCGCTATTAAGGACTCGTAAACTGCTATGTAGGTAGGTTTCACATTTAAAATAGTGATTCCTACGTATTCCTTATATGCGACTCGCAAACTGCGAGTCGCATATAAAGAATGGCTTCCTATTCATCTCTGTGGGCCAAGATGCCCATAGGAATGAATGGCAATTGCGAACTCGCAAATTGCGCACGCAATTTCAAGGGTGCAGGGGTTCCAAAAGGACACCCTGTTGCACCCCTGAAATGTGCATGTATGTGTGCCCTAAGGGCATGTATGTGTGCCACCTGGCACTTTGAAAAAAGCAAAAAAGTGTTTTTTCTCTCGAGGAAATCGTAAATTACCACCAACTTGAAGTTGATGGTAATTTGCGATTCCTTACAGCAATATCACAATTTACGATGGCTACTGGAATATCAATTTAGCGAATCGCACATTTTGCGATTCCTTGTTTTGCGAGTAGGTTTTTCTTTCCTACATTGCACACAGCTAAATAGCGATCACAAACGCTGAAATTCTGAATTTAGCTGAACTTAGCTTGATACATCTGGCCCTTTGTTCTTTCACAGGTAACCAGTGTAAATGTTTTATAGCTGGCTGCATGTGAGCTCTCCTGGGGAGACGCAGCACAGTCGAGCAGCGGCATTCTGCACCAGCTGCAATCACCTCTGGAGGTAGGAAGGCAGCCCCAGGAGAGTGGGTGGGCATAGCTAGACGTGATCAAACCCTGGATCACTGATTTTTGCTGCATAAGGGGAAGCAAATACAGGAATTTTTAAGACATTTTAGCAGGCCAAAACAGGTACTTACTACCCCTGCCATCTAAGGCTCAAAAGACAGTGTAATCAAAATTTCACCCCCAGATTATGCACTACCATTGCCCGGGTGAGGGGGGGACATCCTTTGGTCAAGGGCCATTGTCCCAGGTGAGGGGGGGTTGCCAAAAAGCAAGATTTCTATCTTGCTGGTGTTACTTTGGAGGATGCTATCATGCATCCTTTAGAACACGGTGGTCTTACGTGTCTTAAAATTGTTCAAACCACTGGGATGTTTATGGTCTAACCAGCAGCTCATGGCTGACTTTGTCATTTAATGTTTCCAATAAACAGCCACAAACACTGGTGATGGAGACGTTGCTCTTGGAAACCAGTGATGGAGATACTCGCGTAACGAAAAGTGAGGGGGGCTCCCTGCACTGTACGGGGGCCGATTCACAGAACTAACTTAAGACAAAATCCTAAACTTACTACTTTTGGTATTCACAGAAGTTAGGATTTTGTCTTAAGTTTGTCTTAAGACAGACTTAAGACAGACTTAAGACAAAATCCTATCTTAAGTCTGTCTTAAGACAAAATACTAACTTCTGTGAACACCAAAACTAGTAAGTTTAGGATTTTGTCTAAGTTAGTTCTGTGAATCGGGCCCTACGTACGTAGAGGGCCCCCCTCCGGGCTCAATCAGGAGCCCTCCGGCCAGAGTGCAGTGCTGAGGGGGCCCCTTGCAGCTTGGGGCCCCCTGCACCGTGGGGGCTGCGGGGGCCTGTGTTACGCCCCTGGATAGAGCCAAGATGGCTGCTCTCCGATAACTTCATTGCAGAATAGCACAGTCTGATTTCTCTTGGGTCTTGGAACTACAGAGTCCAAAGCAGTGGCATAACATTAGCCCCCGTAGCTCGAGAGGGCCCCCTCCGGCTCGTGCACAGGCGGCGTCATCTACCAAACTCGTATTCAGGCCCTAAGAGAGTGTGCACAAATGAATCTATCACAAATGAAGGTCCGGCCCGTTTGTATGAAAACAGCCGGGTCGGTGGGAGAGGAGTTAAAAGACGAAGGGGCATATTAGCAAGGCGGCGATATGAAATTATCGCCACTTTTGGCCGAAAAGCTGCGATAATTTCATCGCCTTATCAGCAAAGACAGGCTTTCGCATGTTTTGCTGATTTAGCAAGCCTTTCAACAACGCCCAGCTTTGCATCTCTAATGAGATGCAAAGTGGGCGTTCCAGAGCACAATAATAGGAGAATGTCGCTAAGCAACATTTCTCCTATTATCAAGCTGCACGCTAACAAGCAGAGCGTTAGGAAAAGTAGCGCTAACCACAATTAACGCTACTTTCCTAACGCCTGCTTGTGACCTGACTTAGCTATGTAATCCAATGGGAGGTGGATTACATGGCTAAGATTGCCCTACCCTATCAGCAAGGTTATCGACCAGTGATGTTCCATTGAAAACAGTGATAATCCCCGCTATCGCTGTGGTTTTTATCTAATTGGCGTTAAGCATTGTTAATACAACACTAACATGGAGATTATCGCCAGCGATAGCGGGCGATAGATTTACTCACGCTAGCAGCGGTTAACGATAATTATCGCTGCCGCCTGCTAATATGCCCCGAAGTTCTGCTGCTCCAATTGTTAGTCAGTTCTGTTCTAGACTTGGCTACTGGCAGTGCTTTATTAGTAAAGGAATAATGGCAGACAGGTTACTCCGCCACAACGGTGATGGATAGCCTGTCTGTCAAAATATAAATCCCTTAGAATATATTGGGATTCATGTTTCGGTGGATGGGATATCCATCACTGTTGTGACAGAGTATAATCCGTACCCCGAGATCTAAATCAAGTCTTAAGTGTTAGGCCCAAAGTTTTGCTCAGAAGCCGAAGGTCGGTGCAATCGAAGACTGAGGTAACAAATACCAATGCTGTGTAGTTCTGATTCCGTCTCATGCCTCTTTCTTGCACCTGTAAAACCCCTGCCCTTGAACCAACTCTTTTCATCCCTACTTTCTCCTCTTATCACTGTCTTTCCTTCTCTTTCTTCTTCTTTGAACAAACCACTGGGTGAGGTGCCCATGTATATATGGGGCAGATTTACGAGCCCCTTGCGCCTCTTTTACGCCGCCGCTGCGTCACTTTTGTGACGCTGCAGTGGCGCAAAAGATGCGCCATGGTGCGGGGTATTTACAACGTGACGCATCTGGGAGATGTGTCACGTTGTAAAGCCCTGCGCCAGAAGTAGGCGTTCCTGCGCGGGCGGGGGCGTTCCGGCTCAGGAACGCCTCCTACAAGTGGCTGAGTGAAATCTACAAGATTTCACTCAGTCACTTTTGAGCCCATGCTGCGTCAAAACCCTGTGCCTGCCTGAAGCATTGTACAGATAGGGACCCCCAGAGCATTGCTGGAGCTGCGTTGCACTTGCGATGCAACTCCAGCAATGCGCTGCCTTTACGGCACAGATGCGTCACGCATCTGTGCCGTTTTTGCCCCATGGTGGCCGCATTGTAAATGTGGCGCATCCATGGTGGCGGAGCCGCAACACACAATAACTGGCGCATCCCTGCTGATATGCAGGGATGCGCCAGTTATTGTAAATCTGCCCCAAATGTGTCTATTTTTATTACGGTTTTTGAAAACATAGGGCTGGTTTAACAGCTAAATCTTTCTCTGCACCAGACCTGAAGGAACAACATTGAACAATCCTAAGGGGGAGACAAGGAAAGAGCTGATGCTCTGATCTCTATAGAATAGGATTTGGTCGATGCTCTGGTTAGTATGAGGGTCAAAGATTGCATCTTTGGTGGGTGGAAGTGCCGGACACTGCCAAGCGAGAGGCGGGAGGTTCACAGCTGAGTTGGAGAAACAAGTTTTAAGTGTCTGCTGAGTGAGAAGAGGTCACAAGTGCTTTCTAAGGAAGTTCCCAGAGGATGGAAATAGTAGAAGGACACCTCTGCCCTACAGAAAGAGGCTAGCTGATTCTTGGAGAATGAAACTCTCACCAGCTTGGGGAGTTTGCGTATTTTTTTATACAGATTGGGCCTCATTTATGAGGCCTTGCGTCAGTTTTGCGCTTCCGATGCATCACTTTTTGTGACGCATCGGCGGCGTAAAACATGCCTCCTGTTGCGCACTATTTACAAAGTGACGCATCTAAGCAGATTGGTCACTTTGTAAACCCCTGCGCTAAATTATACCTGCATCAGGTATAATGTATGCAGGGGGCGTTACCCCACAAAAAGCCTCGTAATAGTGACGGAGTGAAATTTATGAGATTTCACTGCGTCACTTTTAGGACGCTGTTGCGTCAAAATCTTGCGCCTGCCTCACAGCAGGCGTAAGATTGACGCAGGCCCTTTCACATGGGGCTTTCCCCATGTGAAAGGACGCAATGCTGGAGTTGCGTCACTTTTGTGACACATTCCAGCAATGCGTGACTTTTGCGCTTACAGATACGTCAGAAATACTGACGTATCTGTAACTCCTTGCGACATGATGCGTCATCCTGTAAATATGACGCATCATTGGAGTCGCAAGGAGGACGCAGTGAAAAGTGACGCATCGCTGTTTTCACGCAGCGATGCGTCACTTTTCATAAATGAGGCCCCTTGTGTGTCTGGCACTGTGCATGATGCACATGTCTGTGAATTGTATTTGATGTGACGTAATGGCTGCACCTCAGACACCAGGGGGCTTATTTCGGAGAGCCCTGCAGCACTCGTGCATTACATAAAGTGGTGCATGCATAATGCAGGGCTTTCAATCCGATTAGTGAAGCCATGCATACCCGCCCCGCGTGGCTTTGAGCGGCTTCATGAATCATGAGTACGGCCATGCAGCGCAAACCGCTGAGTCGGCTTACTCTGCTCCCTTGAGGCGTTCCAGGGGCATTGCAGTGGGGTTTCCCCTGCAACACCCAGGGGTTTTAGTGCTGCCCCAGATTTACAAAAGCATGTAAACCGGGGAAGTGCCAAAGCCGTACGTCTGCCATGGGGAGGCGTTTTTAGCGCATAGAAATACGTTCATTTCTCCTTGTTTTTTCCTCTTTCTATGTGTGCTGCATTCGGAAAGCACCGCTCTGGATTGGCCTCTTCCTGCACAAACACAACGCTGCATGCAACAGAGGTCCCTTCGTTGACACTAGGCTGCCGAAATGGCACCGGCGCAGGAAGAAAGGACAGGAAGGCACCATATTGCAAATATATGGTGCGGTCCTGCCCTTTCATTTCAGGGTAGGGCAGTGCATCAAGGTTCCTTGCTGTGCTGCCCTAAGCCAAACTTCCATAAATGAGGGCCCGGGGGAATGCACTGAGGGCAGGAAAGCTTGACTGCCACTGAGCTGGGTCTGGGGGCTCAGCGGACTCATGCATCCATTGCAGGGACCTGTGTTCGACCTCGTGGTCACAGTTTGAAATCCTGGCGGGTCCACTCAGCATTTCATCCATCTGAGGGTTGATAAAATGAGTACCATTGAGGTGGGTAACAATGAACATCTGTTATTTAGCGTCAAGAGACCTCTGGGTGAACGTGTGCTTTACAAATACACATGTTATGTTATGGTATAAATGTACATGAACGGTCCATTATAACGAGAACATCAGAGTAACCGAAACATGTAGAAAAGAGGGCATGGACTGGGAATCTGGAGATTGTGAAATGAGGGTTCTCAGCTTTTGTGGAGGACCACCCCTCAGTCAGCAGAGGTCACATGCACATTGGACCCTCAGTCAGCAGAGGCCACATGCACATTGGACCCCTCAGTCAGCAGAGGTCACATGCACATTGGACCCCTCAGTCAGCAGAGGTCACATGCACATTGGACCCCTCAGTCAGCAGAGGTCACATGCACATTGGACCCCTCAGTCAGCAGAGGTCACATGCACATTGGACCCCTCAGTCAGCAGAGGCCACATGCACATTGGACCCCTCAGTCAGCAGAGGTCACATGCACATTGGACCCATCAGTCAGCAGGGGTCACATGCACATTGGACCCCTCAGTCAGCAGAGGTCACATGCACATTGGACCCCTCAGTCAGCAGAGGTCACATGCACATTGGACCCTTCAGTCAGCAGAGGTCACATGCACATTGGACCCATCAGTCAGCAGGGGTCACATGCACATTGGACCCTCAGTCAGCAGAGGTCACATGCACATTGGACCCTCAGTCAGCAGAGGCCACATGCACATTGGACCCCTCAGTCAGCAGAGGTCACATGCACATTGGACCCCTCAGTCAGCAGAGGTCACATGCACATTGGACCCCTCAGTCAGCAGAGGTCACATGCACATTGGACCCCTCAGTCAGCAGAGGTCACATGCACATTGGACCCCTCAGTTGGCAGAGGTCACATGCACATTGGACCCCACAGTCAGCAGAGGTCACATGCACATTGGACCCCTCAGTCAGCAGAGGTCACATGCACATTGGACCCCTCAGTCAGCAGAGGTCACATGCACATTGGACCCATCAGTCAGCAGGGGTCACATGCACATTGGACCCTCAGTCAGCAGAGGTCACATGCACATTGGACCCTCAGTCAGCAGAGGCCACATGCACATTGGACCCCTCAGTCAGCAGAGGTCACATGCACATTGGACCCCTCAGTCAGCAGAGGTCACATGCACATTGGACCCCTCAGTCAGCAGAGGTCACATGCACATTGGACCCCTCAGTCAGCAGAGGTCACATGCACATTGGACCCCTCAGTCAGCAGAGGTCACATGCACATTGGACCCCTCAGTCGGCAGAGGTCACATGCACATTGGACCCCACAGTCAGCAGAGGTCACATGCACATTGGACCCCTCAGTCGGCAGAGGTCACATGCGCATTGGACCCCTCAGTCAGCAGAGGTCACATGCACATTGGACCCTTCAGTCAGCAGAGGTCACATGCACACTGGACCCTTGAAAGAATCATGGACATCAACAGACCTCACAACTATTGCTTTTCATCGAGGATTCCACAGAAAGGAATTGGGCAAAAACGCAACATCCCATTCTCATGAGAAATCATAGGTCCACTTTAGCCTTTCTGTGGTTCTTGAAGGAAATACAAGCTCAAAGGCTCTCTGTCAAAGGAGGTGCCTCAGGACTGTGAGAGTGGGTCTGTTGAGTGCCCCTTGAGGGGAAATATGCCATTTAAGTCAGCTTAGGTTCGTAATAGAAGGGTTAATGCTTTGCCCTGCCCTTCAACCCTTCTAGTGATCCTATTAACACCTTGATGGCCAGAGGAAGAGCAAAGAGTTCATACTACAGGCAGTAGACATTGCTTGTAGGGCTTGGTTATTTTCTCTTCCTGCCCTTCCTTGTAGCTCTTCAAACCAGGAGTGGCAGGGGCAGTTCCAGGGTAACCATAGGTCATGCCAGGGTTAGCATCTCTACTTCTGAATACCACTGTTTGCATCCATGAGCAGTCACCCCCCAAGCCCCCCACCCCCAGGCATCATTAATGGTGTATTCTCTCTTGGGCTCAGAGTTCCCTAGTTGGCAGATGGGCAGGTTGAACCCATGCCATGGAAGCTGGGAGGCACTTTACTGGATGAGGGTGATGTGCCAAGCAAAAGGCTTTGAGGGGCCGCCCTGCTCTTAAACTGGATGGCGGGAATGATGCCCGTGCAGCGTTTTCTTGGTGGGGTTGCCAAGTGGCTCTCTTTAGCTGCTCATTCTTTCAGAGTTGGCACATTGGCAGGTTGAATCTGTGCCATCCGTGAAGTGCCTGAGACAATTGGGTCATGATTAATCAGTGAGGAACTGCTTGAAAAAATACAAAATACAGATCTGAGCGAAGAGGGTCGAATTAGCTGCAGCAAAAGTGTTTCTTCTTCTTGGTAAAGGATGCCGCATCTGCGGTCGCGACTGATCTGCAGGGACAGACTGAAACCCATACCCACCCTTGGCCAAAATACTCAAACCAGTGACTTTGTGGGGAGGCTGCGACTAGGATGGAGTCAAAGGGGGTCTGGTAGGGTCCTGGTACCCCCCTTCCTGTTCTGAAAGAGGCCACTGGACCTGCAGTCTACCGGAGAATGCCAGAGTTGCAGGACTGCAGATCCCGTCCTGCTGTTCAATGAGCGATGATACATAGCGCTGAGAGGCCGAGAGGAGTGAAGTGAGGTGATGAGCAGCGCTAAAGCGTAATGGGAGGTTAAGTGGGGCGATAAAATGTGATGAGACAAAGATGAGTCATGAGAGGTGATGAGGAGCAATGAGAGGTGATGAGAGGAAAAGGTGAGTCATGAGAGGTGATGAGAGGAAAATATAAGTCATGAGAGGTAATGGGGAGCAATGAGAGGTGATGAGAGAAAATATGAGTCATGAGAGGTGATGAGGAGCAATGAGAGGTGATGAGAGGCAAAGAGGATTCATGAGAGACAATAGCAGTGATGAGAAGTCTGTTTAGAGGCAATGAAGAGTGGTGAAAGGCAAGGATGAGTAATGAGAGGTGATGAGAGGCAAGGAGGAGCAATGAGAATTGATGAGAGGCAAAGATGAGTAATGAGACGAGATAAGAGGCAAAGATGAGTAATGAGACGTGATGAGAGGCAAAGATGAGTAATGAGACGTGATGAGAGGCAAAGATGAGTAATGAGACGAGATAAGAGGCAAAGATGAGTAATGAGACGTGATGAGAGGCAAAGATGAGTAATGAGACGTGATGAGAGGCAAAGATGAGTAATGAGACGTGATGAGAGGCAAAGATGATTAATGAGACGTGATGAGAGGCAAAGATGAGTAATGAGAGGTGATGAGAGGCAAAGATGATTAATGAGACGTGATGAGAGGCAAAGATGAGTAATGAGACGTGATGAGAGGCAAAGATGATTAATGAGACGTGATGAGAGGCAAAGATGAGTAATGAGAGGTGATGAGAGGCAAGGAGGAGCAATGAGAATTGATGAGAGGCAAAGATGAGTAATGAGACGAGATAAGAGGCAAAGATGAGTAATGAGACGTGATGAGAGGCAAAGATGAGTAATGAGACGTGATGAGAGGCAAAGATGAGTAATGAGACGAGATAAGAGGCAAAGATGAGTAATGAGACGTGATGAGAGGCAAAGATGAGTAATGAGACGTGATGAGAGGCAAAGATGAGTAATGAGACGTGATGAGAGGCAAAGATGAGTAATGAGACGTGATGAGAGGCAAAGAGGAGTAATGAGACGTGATGAGAGGCAAAGATGAGTAATGAGACGAGATAAGAGGCAAAGATGAGTAATGAGACGTGATGAGAGGCAAAGATGAGTAATGAGACGAGATAAGAGGCAAAGATGAGTAATGAGACGTGATGAGAGGCAAAGATGATTAATGAGACGTGATGAGAGGCAAAGATGATTAATGAGACGTGATGAGAGGCAAAGATGAGTAATGAGAGGTGATGAGAGGCAAAGATGATTAATGAGACGTGATGAGAGGCAAGGAGGAGCAATGAGAATTGATGAGAGGCAAAGATGATTAATGAGACGTGATGAGAGGCAAAGATGAGTAATGAGAGGTGATGAGAGGCAATGAGGAATCATGAGAAACAATAGCAGTGACGAGAAGTCTGTTTAGAGGCAATGAAGAGTGGTGAAAGGTAAGGAGGAGCAATGCGAAGTGATGAGGCAATCAGAAGCAAAGATGAGCAATGGGAAGTGATGAGAGGCAAAGATGAGTAATGAGAGGTGATGAGAGGAAAAGGTGATTAATTAAAGGTGATGAGAGGCAATGAGGAATCATGAGAAACAATAGCAGTGACGAGAAGTCTGTTTAGAGGCAATGAAGAGTGGTGAAAGGCAAGGATGAGCAATGAGAGGTGATGAGAGGCAAGGAGGAATCATGAGAAACAATAGCAGTGACGAGAAGTCTGTTTAGAGGCAATGAAGAGTGGTGAAAGGCAAGGATGAGTAATGAGAGGTGATGAGAGGCAAGGAGGAGCAATGAGAGGTGATGAGAGGCAAAGAGGAGTGAGAGGCTTTTGATTGAGAGGCAATCAAAAGCAAAGAGAAGCAATGAAAAGTGATGAGAGGCAAAGATGAGTAATGAGAGGGGATGAGAGGCAAAGGTGATTAATTAAAGGTGATGAGAAGCAATGGGGAATCATGAGATACAATAGCAGTGACGAGAAGTCTGTTTAGAGGCAATGAAGAGTGGTGAAAGGCAAGGAGGAGCAATGAGAAGCGTTGAGAGGCAAGGAGGAGCGATGAGAAGGGATGAGAGGGAAAGATGATCAACGAGAGGTGATGAGATGCAATGAGAAACCATGAGCGGCAGTAGTAGAGAGAAGAAGTCTGGTTAGATGCGATGGGAGGGGAGAAGAAGAAAAGTGATGAGAGGCAAGGAGGATCAAAGAGAAGTGATGAGAGGTGAGGAGGAGCAAAGATAAGTGAAGAGAGGTAAAGATTAATCATGGGCGAAGTTTGCGGAGTTGCACTACGAGAAGCTACGCGAAGTGCAAAAAAACTCCACCGCACAACGCAGAGCTCCGCGAGCAGCAGAGTACGGTAGAAAAATGCAGTTTGCGGTGATTGCATAGTGCCGGATGCTTGTCCACACTGTGCAATCATTGCGAACAGCACTATGCACAGTGCAAGCTTACTGTTCCTGCGCTTGAGTAGATTTTTACTCGAGTGGCAGCTTTCTGAACGCGAACGTGCAGTTTCTCAATGCGAGCAGTCGCGAGCATACGCGACCACTCCCAATAAGAAACCTGACCTCCCTGCGTTAGGAAATCTCGACGGGAGGTTTATTTTCCACGCTTGCGCTCAAACGAGAAAAAATCTCGCCGGGAGGTGGATTTTCCTTGCTTGCGCTCACCAACTTGACGTTGGTGAACGCGAGCGAGGAAAAAAACTCTGCTCTGCTGTGCGAAAAGGAGTTTTTCGGCACTCCATGAGGTAACGCGGAGTGCAGGAAACTCCGCGAGCGGAGCGGAGTTCACCGGCCAGGGTTAATAAAGATGGGTAATGAGAGGTGATGAGAGGTAAAGATGGGAAATGAGAGATGAGGATCATGTGAGATGGTGAGAAATGAGGAGATGGAATGAAAGGTGATGAGAGGTAAAGAGAGGCGAAGAAGAGCAAGGAGAGGTGATGAATATTGACGAAAGGCGAGAGGTAAAGAGAGGCGAAGAAGAGCAAGGAGAGGTGATGAATATTGACGAAAGGCGAGAGGTAAAGAGAGGCGAAGAAGAGCAAGGAGAGGTGATGAAGTTTGACGAGAGGCGATCAGAGGTAATGAGTGTAAGGAGGATGAACAGAGTTAACCAAAGAAGGAGCTATAAGGAGACGCTGCACCTGCAGACGATGGTGGTCTGAAGATGTCTTTCATCACCTTCTCATCTCAAGTCTGAGGTGTGATGATGACACTCAACATGGAGGCTTGTGGGGCGTGAAGTCACGTGACGAGCTCGTGTTCTCATTAAAAAGACACGAGGCAAGACTACGAGTGATGGATGGAAATGCCAGCCACGCGCTTTTAAAGCACTTTGGATTTCTGTCTGTAAGTAAAGTGGGATTGAAATCACAGAGGAGTCAACGTGAGAAAGAAACAGACCTCAGCTTCGCCACAAAGCAGGATTTGTGGGACACATCTCTGTGACAAGTTTTTTTTCTGTCCAGCAGCTTCGGCTGCACTCACCCTTTATATAAATTGCGCTTAATTCTGTTAAATAATGGGGAAGAGTACAAGCTAGAATATGATGGAATGGAATTCTACCCAGACGAATTTTGAGGGTTTAAGAATCGTTGGCTCTCGTATTTCCGTCCTTCAAATTCTGTGTCATGGACAACTCTTTACACCAAACTTTCTGTCTACAGGTATGGCACAGGACTGTTGTCGCCCACCTGATGGCGCGGGCATTACTGGACTGGACTGTTCCCATGAGGCACAGGGTCAGACTGATTTGCATATAGCCATGTCTGAACTGGGGTGGCAGAGTGGGCTAAAGAACGGTGATGGATCAAACCCAGATCTTTTGACTGGGTGTGAGTGTTTAATTGGTTCAGATGATCCGTCCATCACCACCCCCTTTTGTACCGCTTTGGCCACCATAAGTGTGGCAGGGTATGCTCAGACGTGAGTCCCTTGCTCACTTTGCCACTGGATTCAAGCAAGCCGGGCTGAAGACGGCTGTAATGCCAGAAACCGGTCCTCGGAAGCTTGTTTCCGGTCCAGGGAAGGCATGGCTTGGCAGTTCGGGCTGGACTGTTCCCATGAGGCACAGGGTCAGACTGATTTGCATATAGCCATGTCTGAACTGGGGTGGCAGAGTGGGCTAAAGAACAGTGATGGATCAAACCCAGATCTTTTGACTGGGTGTGAGTGTTTGATTGGTTCAGATGCTCCGTCCATCACCACACCCTTTTGTACCGCTTAGGCCGCCATAAGTGTGGCAGGGTATGCTCAGACGTGAGTCCCTTGCTCACTTTGCCACTGGATTCAAGCAAGCCGGGCTGAAGACGTCTGTAATGCCAGAAACCGGTCCGCGGAAGCTTGTTTCCGGTTCAGGGAAGGCATGGCTTGGCAGTTCAGGCTGGACTGTTCCCATGAAGCACAGGGTTAGACTGATTTGCATATAGCCATGTCTGAACTGGGGTGGCAGAGTGGGCTAAAGAACGGTGATGGGTCAAACCCAGATCTTTTGACTGGGTGTGAGTGTTTGATTGGTTCAGATGCTCCGTCCATCACCACCCCCTTTTGTACCGCTTTTGGCCATCATAAGTGTGGCAGGGTATGCTCAGACGTGAGTCCCTTGCTCACTTTGCCACTGGATTCAAGCAAGCCGGGCTGAAGACGGCTGTAATGCCAGAAACCGGTCCTAGGAAGCTTGAGTCCAGTCCAGGGATGGCATGGCTTGGCAGTTCGGGCTGGACTGTTCCCATGAGGCACAGGGTCAGACTGATTTGCATATGGCCATGTCTGACCTGGGGTGGCAGAGTGGGCTAAAGAACGGTGATGGATCAAACCCAGATCTGTTGACTGGGTGTGAGTGTTTGATTGGTTCAGATGCTCCGCCCATCACCACCCCCTTTTGGAGACCGCTGCACCTCACTCGGTTCACGTTCTGACAATAATGAACATGGGCGGTGGCAGGAGGCTGTGAAGAGCTGGGGCTCTCCTTGGGGTTTCACAAATCTACTGACCTCCCGGGATAGGGGTGAGCCCCCAGCATGCATCGGTGACAGTGCGCCGAGGCACCTACAAACCCCAGAGGCACCCACGCCGCCTCGAGGCGGTTTATGGATCAGTACCACACCCGCGAGGCCTGGCAACAAGGGTATGAATTCACGTAGAGAAAATGTAATATTTACAGCATTGTCATTGCTTTGATTTGCTGTCTGCCCTTGCAGAGATTGAAATGACTTCTATTTATAAAATGCCTTATGGACTGGAATCCGTGCTTCTAGGAGTGCAGGGGTCAGAGTTCACAAGCTGCTTCTCATCACCAAACTAGGACATCAGCAGGTCCAACCCTGCAAGAAACCCTCTTCGGGTAGAAGAAGACACACTTCAGTGGGACGTGGCAAAACCTACTCGGTTTAAAATGCGACCTCCGCCCCTTTGTGAGAATTGCCGCGGAGGCGCGGAGAGCTGCGATCAGCGGGACTCCGGCAATATTCACCTCAGCACTTCTGACAGACATATTTGTTCTAGATATCAATAAAGGCATGGATGACCTTTCTACTCTCCCTATATGGTGAAATACTGAGCCCCTCACAAGTGTGAGTTAAAGTTTTACATTTAATATCTAAGGACAGGAAACACGTGCTGCGTCTGATGAGCCTCACAACAAGCCTTAATAAAACACCTCTGAAGTCCACCGCACACCACATGATTAGACCTGGGCATGAATTTCCCGCCCGCACGTGGAGTTTATGGAGTGTTTCCCTTTCTGCGCTCTGTTTTTAGTTTTTGTTTGCAGTTTTTACCTCGCTCACCAATGTTAAGTTGGCAGGCGCGAGCGAGGAAAATCTTACACCAGACCACCCCCCCGGCGACATTTCTCAACGCGACCAATCGCTGATGGCCGCTACCACTCATGTTGAGGAACCTTGTGATCGCGTTGAGGAAGCTGCCACTTGTGTAGAACATCTATGCGAGCGACAGAAAGAAGCAGCGCCCATGCGCATGGTGCAGTTTGCGCGTATTTTCCAGCGCGGGACAAACAACCGAATGACTGACATAATATCGATTACACTAATATAGAATTTCACAAATATCGGTCATAAAATATCAAATACAAAAATATCGAATTCCTGTCTACAAACAGGTAAGTACAAAAATATCGAATCAAAAATATCGTTAAAAAAATATAGCTAGTCAAAATATAGAATTTTTGTAAATGTCTTAAAAATAATTTTCAAATTAATGAAATAATAAAATTAATTATCTAAAATATACTTAAAAATACTTAAATAACCCTAAAATTATAAAATAATTAATTTAAGCTATAAAAAAACCATACAATTTTATTTGGCAAAACATATATATATATATATATATATATATATATATATTAACATAATATTAATAAAGAAATATACAATATTTTTACCGTAGGATAGCGGGAGGGTAAAATTTACTATTACCACTCCAGTGAGTACAACAGTGGGGAAAGCTTTGGACAGCGTAGGGGTAAAAATTACTATTCCCAATACAGTGAGTGCAACAGTAGGGAAAGCGTTGGATAGTGTAGGGGTAAAAATTACTATTCCCACTCCAGTGAGTGCAACAGTAGGAAAAGCGTTGGATAGCGTAGGGGTAAAAATTACTGTTCGCACTCCAGAGAGTGCAACAGTAGGGAAAGCGTTGGATAGCGTAGGGGTAAAAATTACTATTCCCACTCCAGAGAGTGCAACAGTAGGGAAAGCGTTGGATAGCATAGGGGTAAAAATTACTATTCCCACTCCAGAGAGTGCAACAGTAGGGAAAGCGTTGGATAGCGTAGGGGTAAAAATTACTATTCACACTCCAGTGAGTGCAACAGTAGGGAAAGTAAATACTTAAGATATTATAAAAAAAAATGAAATATTAATACCAAGATACAATAATTAAAAGTAATTACCACTTTAATATAATATAATAGTTAATCAATTAACAATACAAATACAAATTAAATATTAAAATGCATTACCTATTAATACACATTAATTAGCAATTAACAATTAATTAATTAGCAATTAAAAATTAATTAACAATTAATAAAAAAATACTAATAAATAAATTAAAATATTTAATTAATGACAATTAAATTACTTCCCACCCTATTCCCCTATAAACCCGCAACCCGCTACGGGAAATACATTTATAAAATTAACATAATTATCAATTAATCAATTATTACAAATGTATTACCAATTAAAATTTAATTAATTACCAATTAAAAATTAATCAACAATTAATTCAAGATAAATACCAATAAATAAATTTAAATATTTAATTAATTATAATAAATTTACATCCCACCCTATTCCCCTATAAACCCACAACCCGCTACAGAAAATAAATTTATAAAATTAACATAATTATCAATTAATCAATTAAGTAAAATTAATTGCCAATTAAAATTTAATGAATTACCAAATAAAAATGAATTCAAAATTTATATAAAATAAATACCTATAAATAAATGTAAATATTTAATTAATTATAATTAAATTACTTCCCACCCTATTCCCCTATAAACCCACAACCCGCAACAGAATTAAATTGCGCAAAAATTAAATAACATAAAATGCATTACTTAAAATAAATTATAAAATAAATATACACTTTTCACACATATACTAACATACAAAACACTTTAAAAAATATGATAGTATTAAAAATTCGATATATTTAATACCTATATTATATACTTCGATATTTTGACTTTCTATATTTATGACATTCAATATTGAATTACTTACCTTAAATTCAATTTTTTCGTTGACTATATTCTGTCCATTCGATATTTTATCCATTCTATATTTTGAAGTCGATATTTATGTAAGTCGATATTTTAACTCGATATTTTGTGTAGTTACCAAACAACCAGAATTAAAAATCTGTATGAACGGCGTGACCTAACGCACTCTGCTGCTTGCAGAACTCCACGAGTTTTTGCCCACTTACACGGAACTCCGCGAACACCGTCCAGTCCTACACATAATACACACAGCCGGCGTGACATTCGGTGAATACCTTCTCTCCTTTTATTGACTTATGACCCGTTTCTCCAGAGGTGATTGATCAGGGTTTTCATCGATCAGTGTCTTTTCTCAGATACATTGTAACGCGGTTCCAGCCCTTTTGGCTGCCCCGGAAGTGCTTGGTAGAGGCACGCAACCTCCATTGAGTTCAACAGAGAGAAACTAAACAAGGATTACATCTGGGCAGAAGAATCACACCCCCATGTATGAGGCACGCATGATGGGGTGTTTGTAGTACCACAAAGTGAGACAGTGTCTGAGCTGGTAACTCTCCTGAGGCCTGCGGAGGCAGGTACAAGCATGTTAGGAGGACAGAGAACGTGGGCTGGGCCCTAAGGAATCCAGGAACTGTCTTACGTCCTGTACCTCCGGGAGAACTGGGAGGGCTGGGTCAGTGTCAGCCACACACCAATCCTCCCTGAAACCTGACTGACCATGATTGAGCCTTTTTGGACTTTGAGGGCCTGATTCACAGAACTAATTTAAGACAAAATCCTAAACGTATTACCATTTTAGAAGGCACTTACTCATTTTGGTGTTCTCAGAAGGCACTTAGGGGCAGATTTATGTTAACTGGCGCATCCCCAGGGATGCGCCAGTTAACGTGCGCCACAGTGCGCCACTGCTCCGCCACCCATGGTGCGCCGCATTTATGATGCGGCGCACTATGGTGCAAGGCAGTGAAGATGCGTGACGCATCTCTCGGCGTACGGGCGGCGCATTGCAGGAGTCATGTCGCAAGTGCGTCATAAATCTGCCCCTAACTCATTTCGGTATTCACAGAATGTAGGAGTCCTAACTTTAGGACTCGTAAATGCCTTCTGTGAATACCGAAAGTCTTAAAGTTAGAATTTTTATCAGTTTAGGAGTAGTAAAGTTAGGACTCCTAACTTTAGGACTCGTAGACTGAGAAAAATCCTTACTTTAAGACTTTCGGTATTCACAGAAGGCATTTAGGAGTCCTAAAGTTAGGACTCCTAACTTCTGTGAATACCGAAATGAGTAAGTGTCTTCTATGAATACCGAAATGAGTAAGTGCCTTCTGTGAATTCCAAAATGAGTAAGTGCCTTCTGTGAATACCAAAATGAGTAAGTGCCTTCTGTGAATACCGAAATGGTAGTAAGTTTAGGATTTTGTCTTAAGTTAGTTCTGTAAATTGGGCCCTCAGAACTCAGAGGCCTCATTGAAAACCACTGGGTTCACTAAGTGTCAGACTTTACAAGAGACTCTCTCTCCCCTACAGGCAAACGTCACATCCTACAACCAATTCCTGATTGTCCTGTGTGCTTACTACAGCATCAGCACATCCACTTCAAGGCACTATAGCAAAGTGCTGCAGAGAGCCTTGGTAACACCCCTCAGAGGCTCCACAGGCCAACTCACAAATACCATTCAGGAGTACATTAAGAACAACAACTCTGAGACCACCAACATGCAATTCACCAACCACTGTCCAGAGATTAAATATCCGCCTATCATATTATTCCTGAATGGAGAGCTCTGCCCCAGTGGCACAGATTTACGTGCAGGGGGGTATAGTTTTCAGTAGGAAAAGTGGCAAGGACAAGGGGGTGTTGTGGAAAATGGGGAAATAAGTAATCACTACAAAATGGGTGGGGTGAGGGGAAATTAAAGGGAACGTTTAGGGAGGGGGTACTAGGGCAAAACACACACCCTCATAGGTGAACAGGAATTGTAATTTGCTAAATAGACATTTAAATGTACTTAATTATTACTAGCCTTGGAGTAAGTCAAGCACAACATATGGCCAATCGCTGGTATTGGAGCATTATACCAGCGATTGAAGAATTTGAGGCAGGTAATAACACTAACATGGGGGGAAACAGAAAACAGAAAGATACCATTTTAATTTAAACGTTAACATTAATTTTAAGTTTAATACTGTATATTTAAAACTAAAACAAATGTGCTTGTTATTTTTAATATAGATAATTACGTTTGAATAATGAATATGCTAAATGATACCTTTTTAAAAAAAACATTTTTATAAATCAAAAAATGTATAATTTATATCCCAGATTGTGATACATGACACGGAAATGATCCATTAAGAAATTGAGGAGGGAAATTCATTGATAACTAAATCTGTTTATTAAACCCTTTCACTTCATAAAAACTATATAAACATAAGCAGACTAAATTAAATATATACAATTCAAAATTCAATCACTTTATATTTATACGAAATCAAAACAAATTATTAAAATCTTAGAGAAAATAAAATGTATTTTTATTTAAATAATATAATAAATGAGGGTTAAAAAAATAAATTAGCTTTAATTTTTAATAACATGTTAATTTTTAGCCCTTGTAACTGTGGTAGTTCTATCTGAATTCGATTTACGGATATGTATTTTAATATTTTTCATTTAATAAATACATATTTTTTTATTTAAAGTAATTTTTCTTAACATCCCTAGTTGCTTCCTATAGGGACATCTTCACCACGTTGGAGGTGAGATCCACAATCCGGCAGAAACTTACTAAAAGTTTACAATCATAAAAGCGGCCTCGTCTAAGGGCGCGGAAACTCATAAGATTAAATCTACATAGAGATCTCTGCACAGGAATTAGGATTTCCATTGATGAGGAGGTACGGATAGATATATCTGTGCACGGAGAGGTCCACATGCTAAATAAGACCCTAAATGTTTGGCCATTCACTGCAGCACTTTGAAACAGATTCAACAATATCCGTTCCCAGTTTGGCCCAGCAAGGGCGCTATGGGGATTACTTGAGTGGTGGGAGAGTTATTGACATGTAGTTTGGTTGGACAGACAAGGTCTGTGATTGGCTGTTTTTTTCCGGAGGCGGAAGGGTTCTGGTGAACATATTCCGTTGAACAGCGTGTTGTTCCACATTTATTGCAGCAGGGTAGCAGCGGAAGGTATTCAAGGTACAGAAGGAAAGCAAGGTTCAAAAACACTGCACTACCCAGTCTAGTCACTAATGTTTTATAACACAGGTATTGCCCGCCTCAACTGACCAGCTGCCACATGGTCACAAATGAAATACAGTTTGGACAGAAAGATGAGAGGCAATACAAATTATACGGTGATGTCAGTGTTCAATAACAGATCTTTCACAGGTTTTTTCTTGTGCGTAGAAGACTCCTTATTTCTTATATTCTTGTGACAAGTAGGTACAGCCAACACGTTTCGCCCTAGAGAGGGCTTCTTCATGGCAAAATATTAAAGTATGCAAAAAATGGGGAGACAGGTCCCGGGACACAGGGTCGGCTGGACCATAGACTAATTTTTAGAAAAAGAGATGCCGGCCCTGCAATTTATTTCATATAGCTACTTAGTTAATGCAACAAACCAAACTTATTTTTTGATTTGTATGGTCTGATTTATTTAAACCATTCACTTTTCTTTTCATTAGCTTAAAGCATAAATTTCATGAGAGAAACACACTACATTTACACTATATTTACACAATACTACATATACATATTTTTTACCACAAAAAACAGAAAAACATTGCTTCATTCAATCTACATATAAAAGTTTGTGAATACGAGAAGCATTAATCTTTAGGTGAAAATAAATATTGAAAGTGAAGCTAATCACCGGAAGGAAACTTTTTGCCAAAAGCAGGAAGGAACTAATTGATCGGTGTATCAATCAGACTATTGAGAAATCTGTATTTGTTGCAGTCAAATTGTTTCCCCTTTTTCCTTCCTGTGATTAGCTTCACTTTCAATATTTATTTGCACCTAAAGATTAATGCTTCTCGTATTCACGAACTTTTATATGTACATTGAATGAAGCAATGTTTTTCTGTTTTTTGTGGTAAAAAATATGTATATGTAGTATTGTGTAAATATAGTGTAAATGTAGTGTGTTTCTCTCATGAAATTTATGCTTTCAGCTAATGAAAAGAAAAGTGAATGGTTTAAATAAATCAGACCATACAAATCAAAAAATAAGTTTGGTTTGTTGCATTAACTAAGTAGCTATATGAAATAAATTGCAGGGCCGGCATCTCTTTTTCTAAAAATATTAAAGTAAGCACTGTTCAAGAATTCTTGGTGAGAAACGCCAGCATAAAATTACGTTAATATCGTCCCTTGGTCAGTCATGTAGTTACTTCGAATGCATCATGTGTTGTACTCTGGTAGCCTTAGTAAAAACATTTAAGAAATTGATCAGCGGTGTCTCCCTTGTCGCCTCAGGAATTTCCAAGTCAGTGGGTCATGCCGATTAGGGAACAGTTTTCTCCTGTGTACGCTCAAAGGTCAACGAGTAGCGGAAGGTATTTAAACTCACTGCGCATCCTAACCCTGGCGCTCTGTGGTGTGGTCTTGTTTTCGAAGCGCTAGGGGAGGTGTAATAAGGGTGCGGAGTACTTTTGGTGGCAGAGGGCATTCACTAGGCATAGACAAGCTGCTTCAGGGAGCAAAATGAGTTTAACTATCCATCATGGCATAAAGCAGCAATAGGGCCTCATGAAAACTCTAAAAATAATGGAATTCTGAGCTGAGGTGCAGACCCAGCCCTGGGCTGACATCACTCTGAAGAATTTACGAGTCACTGCACCCAGGGATAAGCAAAAGCATTAACAAGTCTAAGACATTCTTTTCTACAGAACCAGCAAGATTTTTTATAAACAATACATTTATATCAAATGGCAACTAAGAGGCATTCTGAGGGTCACGGCGTCAGGGCGCTGGAAGGGATTTTGGACATCAGAGCACAAGCAGCAACATTACTTCAATTGCATCAATGCTGGCAAATTTTATTCTAAAATTTACAAAAATTTACTGGAGGAAAATGTTTTTTTTTTTGCATTGGTCTGTGAGCGTGAACGTCATTTCGACATTGATCTGTGAAAGGCTTCACTGCTCTAGTGCAGTATTAGTGTAATTGTATTTATATAGTGCTTACTATCCCTGACGAGGCGTTGAAGTGCTTTCCGGCGAGTAGCACGCTACTCCGGTACCCAAAAAGGATTAGAGGAGGATTGGTAGAGGGAAATATGTGTTAATTTAAGCCGTGGACATGAGTCTGTTAGTGTGATTGAATAGGATAGAGGACGAGTGGAGGAGGGGAGAGTCTAGAAAGTGCTATCTGGAAGATCGGAGGAGAAAAATTAAGTTTGGGATGAGTACAAGGAAAGATGGACGAGAGACGAGCCTCTAAAAAGGGATTAGGGAGATCATAGCAGTAAAATGAGACTTTGGAAATGTCAAACGAGGGATACAGGAGATAAGTTTAGAAGTGTTGTTTTGGAGACTATAATAGTAGAATGTGGTTTGGGGTGGGTAAAGGAGGAATAGAGGGGAGATGAGTCTAGAAAAGATCTTAGAGAGATCATAAAAATAAGAAGAGGCTTGGGGCGAGTAAAAGGAGAGATGGAGGAGAGAAGAGTCTCTAGAAAGGGATTAGGGAGATCATAGCAGTAAAATGAGACTTTGGAAATGTCAAACGAGGGATACAGGAGATAAGTTTAGAAGTGTTGTTTTGGAGACTATAATAGTAGAATGTGGTTTGGGGTGGGTAAAGGAGGAATAGAGGGGAGATGAGTCTAGAAAAGATCTTAGAGAGATCATAAAAATAAGAAGAGGCTTGGGGCGAGTAAAAGGAGAGATGGAGGAGAGAAGAGTCTCTAGAAAGGGATTAGGGGGATCATAGCAGTAAAATGAGGTTTGAGATGAGTCAGAGAGTGGAGGTTGCGGATATATTGGGTGGTCTAATTTTGGTGAACCACCAACATGAGAGCACCCAATATATCCTCAACCCCCACTGTCACAGAATGACTTTTAGTTCAGTTCAATGGAGCCCTTTGCATTCTGGGTCATGAAGCTGATGTCATTAGTGGATGATGGTGACTAGGAGTTAAGTTATCGATATGGAGTAACAAGAGATGAGGTCTAGTCCCAAGTTTTCCACCTGAGAGCACGTGTCACTCCGCATAAATCCAGGGTTTTCCCCATGCCTTATTTTCATTCTCTACCAAAACTGAGAGGCCTTCGAAAGGGGCTATATGCTGGCTTTAGATGAAATTCAACGAGATGTCTACTTTTGGATTCTGTGAAAGGTGAGAATTCCTGTTTTGACACTTCACAGAGATATTGTGAAACTCTGTTATCTTCACAAAGGTGCAAAGATGTTTTCAAAAAAGGCCCTGGGGAAGAATCTATCAAAAGGAGGATTTTCAGGAGAAAATTAAGAGGAAAAAACCCTTCAAATGGATTTCTATGTCAAATTTTGCCTCCAAGTGAAATTTTGCAAACGTGTCAAACTGTAACTTTTTAAAAGTTTGTCGCCAGTGAAAAACTTTGCTTGAAATCAAGGCTAGATTGCTTTAGTCTTCACGAAGTAGCAATGAGAAGCGAGGGTGGTGGAAGAAAGATCAATAAAAAAAGAACCAGGACCAAGATACTTTGGCATTTACGAGATGCAGGCAGCAAGAGTAGGGTGGTGAAAAAAAAGGGATGTATTAGGTCAAGACTAAATACCCTTAATGTTGATAAGATAGAGGGACATAGGTGTAGGGTGGTGGAAGAAAGATGCATGAGAGGGAATCAAGACCAGGCAGCCTTAATATTTATAAGATAGAGAGACACGAAGTGTAGGGTGGTGGAAGAAAGATGCATGAGAGGGAATCAAGACTAGGCAGCCTTCGTCTTCATGAACTAAACACAGCACGTGAAGGCTGGTGGAAGAAAGAGGCATGAGGTGGGATTAAGACTAGACAGCCCTGGTATTCATGACACGGAGACAGCAAGTGTATGGAGGTGAAATAGAAAGGCTTTTGTTGGAGTCAAGACTAGGCAGCCTTGTATTCATGAGAAAGAGACAGGAAATTTAGGGTGATGGAAGAAAGAAGAAAGAGGAGGAATCAAAATTAGTCAACCTTGTTGTTCACCAACCTCAGCTTTCATCAGCACAGGTGGTAGCTTCCTACAGAAACCCTTTAACCCCTGAAAATTTAGTTTATACAATTTGGGCACTATCAGCCATCATGATGTGGACTACCTCTAAATTCGCGGGAGCTTTCAATGCTTTTCTCTCCTTAAGAATACAACAGCATTAATGGAGGACAGATACCTCTCTGCTTCAGTTTGATCACCACATTATATTTTTGGTTGAGCCTACTAGACAGTGCTGCTGTCAGATTGTGAAAGACATACTGTGGGCTTCCCGTGAACATAAAAGGGCTTCCATTGTTCATCATTGGTTAGTTTCACTGTTACTCTCATTTGCCTGCTTCTTATTGGATACTGTGCCTTGTCCATCTTGTGTTTGTCCCTCCCCAGGAGCATTGCCAATTTACTAGCATAATTTAACTGCTAACTTTTAGGGAACAGTTTTTTTCATTTGACTTAAGCACTCCACAAGAGTGCATATATTTTCCAGCTGTTTTGTCGGTGTGCTTCGGTTCCGCCCTCCAAACTCTATGTCAATCTCTCTTGCATGTGTTCTACTCCCCTGTTCCCTGTGTGATGTGATGCGCTCTCCCTCGTGCGCTTCTCTCCCTCACATTGCTTTCTCACCCAATCACTTCTGCCTCCAGCTTCATGTTGCTCTGTCTCGCGACCGTTTGTTTTTCTCTGCTTCTCAATCCACGCCTGCCCCATGTTGCTTCCAACTCCCCTGTCTTACGTCCTCTCCCTCTTGTGTTGCTTTCCCCTCTTCTGTTTAAAAAAAAATACACTTTCACATGATATTTTTCTTTTCATTTACCAGCCAACTCGGATCTGGGAGGTTGCAGTGGCGGCTCCTCAGCTAAGGCGGAGGAGCACTGCCCCACTGCTTTTCAGCAGTAAAATAAAGGAATAAATACAATGATAATAACTTGAGGGTATTATCATTTTTATTTTTTCCCTGCTGCAGCAGCTTTGCAGGTAGGGCGGGGCTGCTCTGCTAACAGAGAGCAGGGGAGGAGTGGTTTGCACTCCCTAAGTACGCATGAATGTTTGGCCGGCCCTATCGGGCTGGCCAAACATTCATGCGCACTTAGCATGTTCCCCACCCAGGATGTATTGCAGCCTGGGTGTAGAAAATGCCCAGGCTCCCAATCCCTGGTTGAGCGCCGAACCACGGCGCTCAGACGCACCACAAAGCTGCATTGCAGCGTTGTGATTGGCTTAGGGGAGCCTCAACCTGGGTGCTTCCTGTTCCTGGAACACTGGCCGGGAAAGACGATGGCGGGTTGAAGGACGAGAGGAGAGGGGGTACACTTTATTTTATTTTTTTACACACACTTAACCCTCCTGGACCCCCGCAACGCCCGATCCATGACGGCCACTCCTGGGAAATTGTACAGTGTTGCTCAAGCCGTTTGCAAAGCCAAAAGCCCCCAGATGCTGGATCTATTTGCTTTGTAAATGTTTGTTTCCTAAAGTCAAATTTTTGCTGCAAATGCTGGAAATCTCACTTTCCATTTTATCATCAAATAATTTACTGAAAATGGACTCTACTCTTCATTAAAGCTGCTTAATGAAGTTGCACGCAGGATGCGCTCATTTTTTTGGAAACATTGCTCGCGAACTGGCATGTTTTCCCAATTTCAGTCGCAGATGAAAGCCCAATTTCCTGAATTTGTGTTCGCATCTGCAGATTGAGGACACAGCGACAAATCCACCGTGACTGCCCAGAATACATTCTGGCGAGGAAGTGGCTTTAATATAGCCGGTGGGCGCATTCATTTCTCTATTTAAACTCATTTTATATCGAGCGGCCTATGGGGCTTTGCAAATAATTCAGAAAAACTACAGGGTGGAAAAGACAGATAGCGACAACAGGAACCGCATCAGCATCTCCCACAGAAACCATAAATGACACCGCACCCTCGTTGAGGTCTCGCCTTAGACAACGCATGCACTGTCTGTTGAGAGACCTTTTGCTAGCTTACCGTGAGCTCACAGCCGCCCATGTCTTATCTTTTGTTTACTTCATTGTCACTCTCATTTGCTTGCTTCTAATTCGTAAGCGTGTTTGGGATTTACTTCCCCTTCTTTGGTGTGTCCCTCCCCTGGAGCAGAGACCAATTACTTGTCTGCTTCCATTCTTCCTTTAAAGGCACTTCTGTTTTCCTCTTTTTGGTTAATCACTCATTGACAGTGTGTTTTTGTGCTGTCTCCCTCGTGCACACCCCCCCCCCTTTCTCCATGCTCGCTGCCCACGCGCTTTCTTCTAATAAAAGTCCTATTATCATGGAAAAGCAATTGTGGTAAGTTCTGAACCAGAATATAGAATGAGATTTGTATTTCCCTTTGAAAAGTGCAGTGGTGTTTACAATCATTCTTCCCACCCTTTTTAACCAACAAAAAATTGAAGTATTTTATAAAATGTGCAATTATAGGGCACCTATTGGTTTTGGTAATCTGATTTCATTTATATGTTTACTTTCTTTGATCGCATGAGAACAAATCAATGTTTTTTGTGTTAGATGCAAAACAGTTTTGGGCACGCAGTCGTGTTCTGCTTTTTTCAACAGTAAAAGAAGAGTCCTTTGTTTGGATGGAGGCCTTTGTTTATTGCTTCTCTTTTCAAGTCAGTGTTTTTTATTCAAACCTTCCCATGTTATCTTATGTGTGCAGTGTAAGAGCAGCAGCTTTGCTTTGCAAGAGATAATTATCTGTTTTGAAAAATTGTCCAATTTATGTTTTTAATACAGCAGACACAATTTGTGGACGCCAGGCATCAGAAAAGAGATGGCAGTCAGGGAAAACTTTTAAAGTCAGGCAATATAAAACAAGCATTGAAAACGCCAACAGGGCAGGCTTTAAAGCAATGTTGCATTGTAACGTGAAGCATTAGAAGTAAATATCATGGGGATAGATATGTTTGAGTGGAAGTAAAGAGCTGTAGAATAATATTGGTGTATGCTAAAAGGTCACGCGACTGTTGCACTGTCCAGCCAGACCTACACCTTCATGTAGGTTTATGAGCGCCCTCCTCCCCTCTGTGCTGCACCAGAGAAAAGCAACATCAATCAACTATTTATCTAAGACACTAATATTATTCCAGTGTCATGTGTGTGCCCCTGAAAGTTCCAGATCAGGCGGCTGGATAAACAAATGATCATGGCTGTCTGGAGGGCAAGCACTTTTATTGCGGGAGTGCACAACTTCCGCCCAATTAAAACATGCGCTCCTAACTCCCAACAAGTGGGCGGAGCCAACGTCCCTCTGTAGTGATGAGCACATAATTAAGCATAGTCTGCCGACCAATGGCTTTCCATCTGCAGTGAAGGGAGCTCCAATCTGCATAGGTCACCCCACCGCTTCATTGCAGGAGTGGATTCCATACTGAGGGCAGCAGGCTTGAAAGGCACGAGGTGAGTTCTTCTTCAGACCCATGTAGAGGGAAACACAGGTACAGGCCGATCCTTTATCAAATGGAGGTGAGTTTAGCACTGAAATATGTAAGGCATAACAATTGTACAATAAATAAGGCACCGATCTACCATTCAGCATGCAGCTTGAATAGAATGTTAATAGTAGTCTGTGTAAAGTCTAGTAATACTCAAATTGTTTGTAGTCACTAAATGTTCTGCATTGTAAATGAAGACTGTGCGTTTACAAATAAGTGTGTGCTTAGTGTTCTGTTAGTATTCAAGAAGTACCACTCACATATCAGTAGTCTTCATGCACTAGCCTTTCCCAAAAGAACACTATTGAATACTAAAATTGGCATAAAATAGTCTTCGAATGCTATAAAAAGACAGGTTAACCACTAAATGTAGTATTCAACTTCGGTAAGGGGATCTAGGGGCATATTATCAAGGGATTTATCTCCGCTTTTTGGCTTTAAAAGCCAAGAAAGCGGAGATAAAATTATCTCCCTATCGCAACAGGGTGCTAACACGCAAATCTGCATGTTAGCACCCTTCTTCTCTACGCTTCCCCTTGCATCTCTAATGAGATGCAAAGGGGGCGTTCCAGAGAAAAATAATAGGAGAAATGTTGTTAAGCGACATTTCTCCGATTATCAAGGATTTCGCTAACCCTGTTAGTGATTAAAAAAAGCAGCGCTAACCGCGGTTAGCGCTGTTTTTTTTTACACCTGGTATTTTCCTGACTTAGCCATGATATCCTATGGAAGGTGGATATCATGGCTAAGTTTGTGAGCCCCTATCATCAAGCTAACGCCAAACGTCAAGAGATTATCGTTGGTTTTCCAGCGATAATCTCTCATTTGGCAGTTAGCGCGAGGATTTTTATCACTTCTGAGATAAACCTTGCTAATAGCAAGTTATCTCTGCGATAATATCCGGCGATGCTTAGCGATAAAAAATTCGTTGCTAAGCTTCGTTAGCGATAAATATCGCTAATCGTTGGTAATATGCCCCCTAGTTACTGACTTCCCCAAGTGTTCGCCTTCTCTGTGACTAGATTTCTCAAGTGTGGGCAGGTGTTTTGCTTCAGTTTTTTTGCAAGGCCTCCTCGCATACACAAACACACCTCTAGCACACCAGTTGGACATTAGCTCAAACACCTTGAGTGAAATATGAACTTTTTCCAATCAGAGCAACAGGTTTCAAAATTCGTCTGGCTCTTCCTCCCTTTGTTGAGTCCCGATGGCACCTTCATTTTGTGCAGACATTTATTTGCCTGTGCTCTTTTCAAAGGGGATTTGAAAGAACTGAACAATAAAAAAGAACCAAAACTGCACATTTCGCCACAGAAATGGTGTTGAAGTTTCGTCCATAAGTCATACCTTTAACCCGGATCTAGTACTCTTTAAGGAACTAAAGTGCACACACTCGAAGGCAAAGCGTAACAGAATTAAGAAATATATCAACCTACTGAGTTTAAATACTGCCTCCTTAGCAGTCAACATTTATATTGCAATTTCTTTGTTAGCCCTATTCTGTGAAAAACTGGGTTATTGACTGAGGGTGTGAAACCCTGCTCAAGCAGCAACCACAATCCTTGTCAGGGTGAAACACAAGCAATCCCCATATTAACCTGTCTTGACCTTGTGGTAGCTTGGCACAAAAGCAGTCAGGCTTATCTTAGAGGCAATGTACAAAGTATTTATGCCGCACACAAACAGTAATAACATAAATGCACAGCACAAAAAAATCCCACACCAATTTAGAACAAAGTTGGTAAAGCAAATAGGTCTCGCCTATGCAAGAGCTATTGGCTTTGGCAATATGTTTTAGACATGATGCACATCAGTGTGGCTGCTGTTTAGCATGGCTAAATCTTAGTGGTGTGGGGTAGATTGGAGTAGAGTAGAATGGGGTAGAGTAGAAATGGGTAGATTGGAATAGCATGGAGTGGGGTACACTGAGGTCGCGTGGAGTGGGGTATATTTGTTAAGAGTGGAGTGGAGTAGATTGAATGGAGAAAAGTGGGCTAGTTCAAAAAATAAGGTCTACCTTAAGCTCCTCTGCTTCCTTGTTCCAGCTGAGACTGGGACAGCATCAGAGACTCCCTATGCAATCTCCGCGCTGCTCTCATGCTTTGAGAGCCGCACAGGGATTGGCCTGGGTGGGTTGGTTTAACACTCGCTCAGGCACAGGGAGTCTGTGCTGTATCTCCACAGCTGGGTTGGAGAAACCGAACTGCAAATGTCTGTTTGGCCGGCGTAAGAGGAATGGCCAAATAGAAATGCGCCATTAGAAGTGCACTCCACTCCTCCCTCCCATGGACCGGCCAGCCCCTCCCTACAAACGCAGGCTCAGCCAGCACCTGAAAAATAAAACAATAATAAAATATTGTTTTACTTTTCAGCTGCTGGCTCTGAAACAGTAATTGAGAGTTGCTTTGAAGCCCGTCACTGGTAAGTAGTGGGAGGGCTCAAAGTCCACTAACAGTAAATACAATGTATGCAAGACCCAAAATTAGGGTAACATTTTAAAAACTATTTGACTCCAAAATGATAAAAGTTCAAGATGGTTTGAGCCTTTTTTGTCCCTGATGCTCCGATCAGGAGGCCAGCCAACTACCCCTTGGAGTCATTTTGGTGGCCCGGGGTACAAGATACAGGCCCAGTCCTTCTCATTCAGGCAGTGGAGCAGCAGGGTAGCTGAGGGAGCAGAGTAGCAGGGCAATTTATCTTGCATCACAGCAGTGCGGCAGTCTTTTTTCTGTGTCTTCTACAGATCCGGAAGTACACTGAAGAGTTGGGTCTGAGGGCCCAATATTTATAACTGGAGCCCATTTTGAATTGGGAGAAACTGATTGAGTACTCGCCCTACAGAGATGTCTGGAATTTCCTGCCTCTCTTCACTGGCCCCATCTTGTCTGGGGCACAAAAGACTAATGTGAAACTCTTTTTGAGTGTGATGAGACTGAGTTTTTGTGATGTGCAAGAGTGGTAGGTGACAGCTCCTCCCCTTAATCCTGACAGGGAGGGCCCATACTGCCACCACATGTTGCCCCTTTGTTGTGCTGACTGAGATCAACAATCAAAGATCAACAGCCATCTACACCTAGTCATGTGACCCAGGGAACAGGAGGGAGGCACAGAATGGGTGGGACAAGAAAACACCAACTTTCTCAAGGTGACATCTTCAGAAATATGACTTAAAAATCCAAAATTACCACAAAAGTGGATTTTAAATTACAATTCTTTAGAGGTCATAATCGACTTTCCTACCTGCTCCCAATTAAAAGTTATCACGTACTAAATGTAATAAGGTAACCTCATGTTATCCTATGGGAGAGGCAGACCTTGCAGTAGTGGAAAACAAATGTAAGAGTTTTTCACAACCAGGACATGTAAAAATTAAAAGTACATGTCCAACTTTTTAAATGCTAAGTATTATTTAGCCAGGTCAAAATGGCAGTGTAAAACACAAAAAATAAATGGACTAGGGTACAGTCAGTACAGTACACCTGTCACTGCTAAGGGCTCGGCTGCTCTCACCATGGCCAGTGGGTGAAGGGAGGCCGGTGGCAGTGGTAGCCTACACATGCAGCTGTACCAGTGTTATGTAATGCCCTCACCCTCAGTTGCAGCTGCAACCCTCACCTGTAGAAGTGCTCAGCCCACACTGTGTGCTTCCTGAAAGGGATGATGACGCTTTTATCCTGCCGGATGTTGTTGTTGTTCTAGCCTTTTGGGAAGATAGCTTGTGCTGGGCCGGGCATTAGGGCAGTTTTGCATTCACAATAGCCGAGCTCTGTATATACGGAGGGGTCGTTGCTGGGTTCTAGTCTGGTTGCTGCTGCTTTGCCACATCGCCCTGGCTGCCGCTTGCCCCCACCTGCTCGTTACTAACTTCACCCAGAGCAGGATCCTGGTCACATGGCCCGGAGTTCCCTCTCCACTGGTAACCGGCTAAATCACATCTCACAACTTCTTACAACTAGACCACGTTAACCACTTGGCTGCTAAGGCTTTTCCCCTCCTACGCTGACATTTGGTGTATCCCATTATACATGACGAGTTGACCTTGTCATGAGCACAGATCCAGTGTGCCTCATGACGAGTTGTTATGTTATGTTATGTTACTTTATTTCTTTTATAGCGCACGGCAACTCCGAGGAGCATCCCGGCGCTTTGGCAAAGAAAGACAGCATAGAAAGCAACCACACAACAAAAAGAACAAAGAGAAAAACTATTTCTTAAAAAGCCATGTCTTCAGATCCTTTCTAAAGGTCAGAAGACATGGAGCCGATCTCAGGGACACTGGTAATTCGTTCCATGCCTTGGGTGTCAGATAGCGAAAAGAACGACCTCCCAATCGTGCACGACGAATTACAGGAACTTTAAGCAAAGACAGACCCGATGACCTGAGATTCCTGCTTGGCACATACCGAAAAACGCGTTTCCCAATATATTTGGGGCCAATACCATTAAGGGCCTTGAAGGCCACAGTCAGGCATTTAAAAAGGACCCGCTTGGAGATGGGTAGCCAATGAAGAGTGTTCAATAAGGCGGTGGCGCCAGCTCTCCTTGGGAGTCCAAAAATAGCACGGGCTGCCGAATTCTGGACTACTTGCAAACGGGTCATGAGATATTTAGGTAGACCCAGAAAGAGAGCGTTTGCGTAGTCCAGACGCGACCCGATTAATGCCTGTACGACTGTTTTCCTGTGATTGAGTGACAGTAGAGGGAAAAATTTCCTCAACATCCGTAAGATGCCGAAGCACTTCCCTACAATGGACAAGATGTGAGGTCCAAAGGATAACTCACAGTCCACTATCACTCCCAAGTTCTTCGCCTTGGCAGCAACCTTGTCAGGAGGAAACATATCCTGAGGCCACCAGGATTTCCAGTCATGTTCCGGTGCGCAACCGAAAAAAAGCAACTCTGACTTGTCAGAGTTGCATTTTAAGCCATGACCTCTGAACCACTCAAACACCGCACCAAGGCAATCCCTGATCTTTAAGCCATCAAATGACCCCTCCCTGTCACATGTGAACAGGAGTTGGGTGTCATCAGCGTAAGACACGATCCGGGCGCCAAAAGATTCCGCGACTTCCGCCAGAGGGGCCATAAAGATGTTAAACAGCATAGGGCTGAGAATGGAGCCCTGCGGGACTCCCACCTCTAGCGGAGCCATATCAGCGGAAAAAGGAGGCGCCCAGATCGTTTGCCGGCGGTCGGCCAGAAATGATTTTAGCCAGTTCCACACCGTTCCTCGAAGGCCACACTCCCAGAGTCTTACAAGGAGGGCATCATGAGGAACGGTGTCGAAAGCCGCCGACAAGTCAAGCATGACTAACACGGCCTTTCCCCCCGAGTCGAGTACTTCCCTGATAGCATCAGTGACCTCCAGCAGAGCCAGCTCCGTGCTAAAATTAGCTCGGAAGCCGGACTGCGAAGAGTGCAATAGGTCGTTTCCTTCGATGAAACTGGAAATTGTCCTATGCACATACCGCTCGGCCACTTTTGCCAGAGCAGGGAGAAGGGAGATTGGCCTGTAGTTGGCATGTATCAAGGGATCCAAGGTGGGTTTTTTGAGCAGTGGTAGAATCATGGCTCGCTTCCAGGCCAAAGGCACCTCCCCTGTCGACAGCGATGTATTCAACAGGGGGTTCACCAAGATGTTAATGGCGGGAGCCACTTTTCCCAAGCATTTGGCCGGACATGGATCTAAAGGAGAGCCGGATTTCAGGCCGGACAGCAACTCCAAAGATGTACTAAGATCCATAGGGGGAAATGCAAAAAGGAAAGGGCCATTGTCATCCACCGAACGAAGTGGCGGTGGGTGGCTCACAACCGGTTGCGCACTAGAGAGAGAAGCCTGGATGGCTGTAATCTTACTGACAAAGAAGGTGGCAAGTTGTTGTATCCACGCATCCGTATGAGTATGGTTAGGGGTACAGACAGCAGGAGAGATAAAGTCCTGGACCACTTTGAAGATTTCTTTGCAGACATTATCAGCCTCATCAATACGATGTTCAAAATAGACCTTTTTAGCATCCCAGATAGAATGATGATAGGCTTTAATGGCTGCCCGAAATTTCAATTTCTCCATTGGGTCGTAAGTCCGCCTCCAGGCCCTCTCAGCCCTCTTACACTCCTGACGTTGGGTCCTCAACTGAGGAGAGAACCAAGGGGCAGACGCCCTACGCTCTCCTAGTTTAGATCTTTTAATGGGGATTAAAGTCTCAAATCTTGCCAACAGCCATTTATGCAAGAGAGCAAGATTTTCCTCCAAATTTCCAACAAGGGGGCAAGGTGAGGAGATAAGAGCCTCAGACAGCATGTCCCCAGAGAGCAGATGAAACGGGCGTGAAGTTCTCGCAGCCACAATTTCTCTCTCCCGAACCGAGGCAGTGACCAACAAAGAAAAAGAAATTAAAAAGTGATCCGACCAAAGTACTGGCTGTGTGGCACAGACCGAGATGGGTCTTGTTGAGAATACCTGATCTAAGGTATGGCCTTTATTGTGTGTAGGGCCTTTCACAAAGGGGAATAACCCTAACGAAGCCGTAATATCATTGAATTTTATAGTATCCGGGTCACAACTATTGTCCATATGGACATTGAAGTCTCCCAAGAGAATACAGTGGTCTGACCTGAGACAAGAGACTGCTAATGCTTCTTGCAGTTCATCAAAGAAAGGCCCTATTAATCCAGGGGACCTATATATAAGTATCCCAGTGCAAGCCTGGAGGGAGGAAAGATGTAAAGTGAAGTTCACCTTGTCATTAGCATGCAAGTGGTTAAACACATGAGTGACTCTATCTAAGTGACAACTTCCTAGGGGTGGGCTGGCGGCGTCACAGGTAAACTCTGTTACGCTACACGGAAGGCAGAGTTTTTTGCCAAATTTCGCGCTCCAAGCTGAGCACGGAGTGGAAAATATTCATCACACACCCCTACCTAGAAGTAAACTAAATGTGCCAATTGCATATAAGCCAATGGTAGCATGTTTAAAGGACAGAGCACAAGCTCTTTATCACTGGTTAGAAGTGGTAAAGTGGGCAGAGTCCCAAGGCCAATAAAAACGAATTCAGCAAAAACAGGAGTAAGGCAAAAAGTTTGGGGTAAGACCACCCTAAGGTTGAGAGATCTAACACTTTTAAACCACTATATTACACATTTTTCAATTATACCAAATCTATAGAATAATATTTTGATAAAATGTTAAGAATTTCCCATTGGAACTTCCTTTAGGTTTTCACTAAAAACAGTAAATGTGATGTCGGTTGCAAGGTTTTTTATAAGCTGATAATGGGTTTAAGACTGTCCATTACGTACCACCGGTTGGGTTCGTTTGCCTGTTTCTAATTTATTACAGCATGTGTTTTCTTGCTGTCTCCATCGTGTATGTCTGCCCTTCTGCCACCCTTACTACCCATGTGGTTCTACCCCTGCTCTTGTGTACTTATCCCATCCCCTGCTTCCTGTTTTACCCCATGTTCTCCTCCCACCTCATTGTTGGGCTCCCTTTCTTTCTTTTCTCTGTTTGCTTTATTTCACCATGTTGGCACATTCCCTCACATATTCCCTCCTTTTGCTTCTCTCATCAGTGTTGCTTTACCCTCTCAGTGTTGCCTTCCAATCGTTGCTTTCGCCTCCCCCGTGTTGCTTCTCCCAACCTATGTTACTTTTTTTGTTTTGTTACAATCCATGTTGGATCAGCAAAACAAGAAATAGGATTACTTAATTTGGGAGGCGCTCACATGCTTGGTGCACACACCTCCAAAAGGACATGACCAACAGCAGGCATTTTTGTTTTTCTTTTTTAAAGGTCATGCTGAAGAACACTGGAGATGCTATACAGCCTTGCTCGAACCATAGGCACAGCTAGTGGGTCCCAAAGGTGGGGCCTATTGGCCTTGCCAATGGTTGTTTCACTTCTATTTACCTCACAAAACACCAGTTCTGTTTATGGCAGCCAATAAAACACAATGGGGCAGATTTACAAGCCTCTTGCGCCACTTTTGCCTCTAATTTAACATGGAAAAAGTGACGCAAAAGTGGCGCAAGGGGCTTGTAAATGAGCCCCAATGTATGAATTGATGTCTCCTAGCATAGCCGGCGCGTGCTGCCAACACCAACCTTGAAGGAGCGAGGCTCAAGGGGGACAGGACAGGAGGTGGTCACATTGTCTCTCCATTGGACCAAGCTTCTTCTCAAAGTGTTTGTTGATGCGACCAAAGCTTCTTACACTCTCTTACAACCTGTTGCTGTCTTCCTGGTACCTAAAACCATGCCTGGTGGATGTGGAGGGTGTGTGTAAAGGATTGGCCCTGGAATCCCAACATCCAGGTCCCGACTGGCTACCGGGCGTTTTGGCATGTTGCCGAGTTGGGGGCTGATTTCATTGATGGGGACCTACGTGTGCTGAACGAAATTGTTTTGCTTTGTTTATTTCGATTCATGAAAGGGGGTGGTGATGGACAGAGCATCTGAATTAAGCAGAACACTCCTACCCAGTCAAAAGATTAGGGCTTGATCCATCACCGTTTTTTAGCTCACTACACCATCCCAGTTCAGAACCTGGCTACATGCAAATTAGTCTGTCCCTGGCCCAGTGCATCATGGGAACAGGGCAGACCAAACTACCAAGCCAATTCTTTACTGGAAAGGAAACAAGCTTCCGGTGAGCTAAAAAACGGTAATGGATCTAGCCCTGATCTGTTGACTGGGTAGGAGTGTTCTGATTAACTCAGCTACTCTGTCCATCACCACCCCCTTTTTGAAATTGTTTATTTCGAAGCACACTCATGGTTCCATCAACGAAATTAGCCTCCACCGCAGTGACATCAACCCTCAGCTCAGCAGCATGCCAAAACGCAGAGTAGCCAGTCAGGCCCTGCCAACATCTCTTCTCCTGCTTCATCACCCACCAAAAGCCCACACAAATCCACGTTCCTTGGGCATTCAGACGTCTTAGCTGGGGAGGGCACGCTATTTAGAAGGTCTGGGGAGACCACATCCAGGTCACCAGCCAGTTCCTGGTCCTGTGAACAGCAAGGCGGCTCATTCTTTGGACCCCTCCAGGAAGGAACTAAAACCAATGTCATCCATTCCGCATAGAAAAGCTCTCCTGCCATGTAAGCCACTCCACCTAGCTCAAGGGCTTTTAACAGAAGTCCTGTACCCAGACTGGGCAAACCAAGACACTTCCCTTGAGCAAGAAATGACTGCCACAGAGACACTTAAGACTGGACAGTCGTGTCATCCTTTCCTATGACACAGGACACTTCTCCGCAGCACGCGTCGTCACATGGGGTACAAAGCTGTTAGCCAGACTTGAGCATGCAACTGAGGGGTGGCAAAAACGACCCACTATGTCTCAGCAATCACAAGGACAGCTATTTTAATTGATTGAGAAGGTGCAAGGTGAACCTTGAATCAGAAAAAGAGTATCTGAAACTAAAATAGGACTAACTCAAGACTGGAGGCTCCTATCATATGCATATCCCTTTAATTACCGTTCCACCCCAGAGCAGGGATACCTATTTTAAAGAAAACACTATTTAGTCAACTTAAAAAGATAAAACTTTCATCCTTCTGGAACACCAGTGCTGCTCCAGAGCAGATCAGTGGCTTTCACCCTTGGCCGGTTGATTAATTTATGATGTAGTTTAATATTGATGCATTTTTTATTATTTAATCAGTCAGTAAGATTGTGAGCTTCTAATCACTTTGACAGGGTTGTGTTAGTCTGTCTCTTTCAGTTATTCACGTCTGTAGCTGTTCGCTGCCTTGTGGATAGGTTTGTGCTATAGAAATACCACATACATACATACGTATACATACATAATTACATACCAGTACTGTGTCAGAGACACATCACTTAACCCCTTCGCAGCAGGGGTAATTCCCCTGCTGTGCTGGGGGAGGGGCCCGCACAGCGGCCCGGTGCTCTTGACGAGCTCAGCTCGTCACGCAGCACGGTGGCGCCGTGCTCATGACGAGTGAGCTCATCACGGCCACACCCGTTTCTGTGGAACGCTCAGCACAGTGGGGGAATTAGCCCCGCGTGCGAGCGTTGCGGCCGTTATGACGAGCTCAGCCCGTCATGAGTACACGGCCACCGTGCCTCATGACGAGCTGAGCTTGTCATGAGCACGCATGTGGTTAAAGGTTCCCTTTGATCATGTGGTTATGAAGCGGCCCGGGCTTGCGGGTGGTCAAACTGTGAAGTCTGACGAGGGCGTTGACGGGACCTGCTGCTCATTTTGATTCACAGCCGGACTTCACAGCGAAGCTTCGCCTCAGCGGGCAGATCCTGCCACGCTCGTCTTTAAATGGACGCACCGCTATGGTAGGCAAGAGAGCCACGCGGAGGTGATTGACACTCTCAGCATGGGTAAGAAGAGAGGTCTTACCCTTCCAACTACCCACTTCTTTTCATCCACTGAAGGCAGGTTCACTTGTTGCAGGGCCGGACTGGGCACCGGAACTACCAGGCATTTCCCCAGGAAACTAGCACTTTGGAGGTTGTTTTTAGGTCTGGCTTGACAATGCAGCTGCTTGCATGACACAATGGACTGGATTTAGTAAGGGTTTGCACCAGGGCAAAGTCGCACAAAGAGACTCAACATGGCACAAACTCCTGCAAGGGAAATTCTTTCCATGTCCATGTGGGAAGAGTATTTTGTGCTGGCTAGGTCCCTTATTCTCAGAGCACATTGTGCGTCACATTGCTTTGTGCCACTATACATCAAAGGGGCGTTACTTCGGAGTAACTTGGGCAGATCAGTGCAAGCACCTATAGTTTCGCACGTGAAGTCCAACCTATTAATAAAGCCAGATCAGGCTTTACATCAAAAATAAAGTTTACTTGGATCAGGAGCTAACAAGGAAAAACGTTTTTATTTCTATAATCTACACATTGTATGGGGGCTGCACTGTACAGCGCACATACACTGTGTGCTAACTTCAAGAATGTGTCTAAATATAAGATTAGGTACTAAATGATATACTTCCAGTACAAAACGTATGTTAGACAGTACACACACCCTTCTTCACCATGGTGTGTTTGCGCCACGCAGGAGGAGTGAGCAATAGCAAGCCATTTTGATTAAATATATCTGTATGCTGTTATTTTTTAACTATGCTAAAAAATAATACATCTGTTATAGATTCTCTAAAATGTACATGAGTGGGATTTTGTTCCACACAGAAGAGTAGTAACCCCTCCCCTGACGCTACTGGAAAGAGAAAGAGAGAATCAAAAGGAATAAATTAAAAAAAACAAAGATGGGGAAGGTGTCTCTGCTGATGTGATCATTTTTGCCGGGTTCCTTTTGGTTTCCCAGACCCACCTTGGCCAGTTATGGTGTTAACTCCTTCGCTGCTGGCCCGTTTCCGCCGCTGTGTGGTAAACAAACGAACAGGGCGGGGCCGTGACGAACCCCAGTCGTCATCAGCACACAAGCACCGCGGAGCGTGACGGCTGGGGTTCGTCACCAGCATGCAAGGGGTTAAAGAACCTCAAACTAACAAGCTTGTGTTGTCTCTTTTTACAGCATTAATACGTTTGGACGTTGACCATTTGACACTGTGCGGGTCTGGCAGCCATCTTCAAACAGGAAATGATTGAGTCTGTACATATATGACATATGCAGTGCTGGCCGCCACTGTGCAGTTATAGTTAGGTCAGAGTTTCCATAGGAATAGTGTGCTTTTTTGTTAATAACTTTGGCACTGTTTGACGAATCTGCACACAACTTTCCAAACTAAAAGAGTGAATCCATTGCGGCTCATTCATGAAAAGTTTGATGCTGATCCGTCAAGAGGGGACCAATAAAAAGTAGGGGCCCAAAACATCAATTACCCATTTTAATTTGCAAAAGAAAATTTGCTCTGTGAATCAGAAAAAAACGACTGAACAAAATTACACTAAAGTAGGCAGAAAGCTAAAACTTTATCCAGAAAGCATGCTTTTTGTTTTTTGGGTAAATTCATTGAGCCTTTTTAAATAAAATTGCATAAAAGGTGTCCAGGATCATCTTGAAGGGGTTAAAATTTTGATTTATATGGTCCATTGGTCCTGAGAGACTCACACGATAACAAAGAATCTAAAAAGAAATACTTGAATCTGATGGGTTTAAGCACTGGTCACCTGGCATTTCCATAACTGCAGAGGCAGCACACACTGTTGTGTTACTTTATATGTTGTGTTATATGTTGTTTGTTTTGCTAAGTTGGTCATTTGTATAAGGACTTCATGCAGCCTGGGGCCACATCAAAGTACGGATTGGGGGAGAACAAGGAGAGAGATGGGGAGAAGGAATAAGGAATGAGGGAGACATAATGACTTAGGCTGCTGATTCTAGGGACAGGGGCACCCCAGGGGAGCTGGGGGACTGAAAGCTTCACTGTGATGGCCTTAAGTAGAGCCGGGGCTGATAGGAACGCCGCCTTCACTTCCTGGAACCTCAGACCTCTTCGAGGGCAGAGTGATGGATCAGGATCTTGGGACCTCTGACCTTTGGGAAATCAAGGGTAGGACTTCTGACCTCCGGTGGGCAGCTCTACTGGTGAGCTGGGGCTTCTAACATAAGGGAGGGAAGTCTGACCTCTGGGGGCAGACGCATCAGGATTCTGGCACTACTGTCTTTGGAGGGCACAGTTATTAGAGCCACCACCGGAGGAAGATCCTTCTCCTACCTGGCAGCCAAAACATGGAACTCCCTCCCCGCCCACCTACGACTGACCCAGGACCATCTCACCTTCAGGAAACATCTCAAGACCTGGCTATTCAAGCAATAGTAGGCACCCCCACCCTCCCTCCAGCGCCTTGAGACCCTTACGGGTGAGTAGCGCGCTCTACAAATGTACTGATTGATTGATTGATTGATTAGGGTTCTGGGTCCTCTGACCTCTGGTGGAGAGAGGTATTATATATTCTGTGACCTCTGATCTCTGGGATGCAAAAGTATCAGTGTGAACTCTGACCTCAGAGTGGCAGAGATATCAGAGTTCCATACCTCCAATCTCCAAGAGGGCAGAAGTGGGTACTAAACCTTAATAATCACCTCGGCCCCAATACTTCTAACACCCCAATTTTTACCAAATTAATTTGACTTCAAAATATTTAATAATTCTTGTGATTAAAGCCGACGCTCCTCATAACAAAAATGTACGCATTCGTAGAAATAAACACAATAAATGTGAATGCATCAAGAACTGAGTTGTAGATCAAATATAAGGCAAAAATAGATTTTCCACAGAACGAAAAAAGATGTAGCACAGGGAAAATAAATTTATGAATCACCATGAGGGCCCAAGTACAGCAATCCAGAACCATAAAACAGTCCAATTAGACAAGTCTTAGCTAAACTCCAAGCGCCTCATTTATGAGAAATGACACATCGCTGCGTGAAAGCAGCGATGCATCACTTCTCAGTGCGCACTCCTTGCGACATACCTGATGCGTCATATTTAATGTATGAAGCATCATGTCGCAAGGAGTTACAGATACGTCAGTATTTCTGACGTATCTGTAAGCGCAAAAGTGACGCATTGCTGGAGTGTGTCACAAAAGTGACGCAACTCCAGCAATGTATCCTTTCACAGGGGTAAGCCCCATGTGAAAGGGCCTGCGTCAGTCTTGCTGTAAAGCAGGCGCAAGATTTTGACGCAACGGTGTCCTAGAAGTGACGCAGTGAAATCTCATAGAGTTCACTGCGTCACTTCTACGACCCTTTCTTGCGTCAATACGCCCCCTTGCATACATCATACCTGGCAAAGGTATAATGTGGCGCAGGGGTTTACAAAGTGACGCATCTAACTAGATGTGTCACTTTGTGAATATGTTGCAACAGGGTGCATTTTTTACGCCACTGGTGCGTCACAAAAAGTGACGCACCGGCGGCGTAAAAGTGACGCAAGGCCTAATATTGAGGCCCAAAGAGTCAAACTCATAAAGAGTACCGACAGCATCCCCAAAAGAAAGTCTAAGTTAAATGGACTTAAAATGAACAAGCATTGGCATAGCCAATGGGTCTCGCCTTTGGGATCTTACAAGTATTTAGCCATGCAGCACATTATCCTGGGTGCTACAACATCTACTGTTACTTCACCTGCCGCTGGTGAACGGCCATGCCGTATCTAGGAGCGGTGCAGCCTGTGGGCCCTGAGTGTGACAACGATGCTATTGATATGTCCTTAAGCGCTCCGATCCATGATAGTGCTGTCATGATTGTTTCAGTTCTAGCGTCCTCTGAATAATGCCAGCCAGCCGCAGCAACAACAACGTGCGTGCATAACTTAAAAGAGGACGTCCTTTGTTTAGAATTTCATAGGGCAACCCGAAGAAGGGGTTCATGCCCTTCGAACGGAATGGGCGCGCAACATGCACGCTGTGTAACAGACTTTATGTATACATTTTGTTGAAGCGCTGACACTTCCCCGCTCACACCGTAATGAAGTTCATATGTAGAAGGCCATGTGTCGTTGGCTGTTCTGAGCGAGCAGACAATGGCTGTGTGAGAATTCTATAGCATCATGGGATATTGAGTAGCCCTGGGCGTAGTGTGCGTAGCGGGGATACGCGGAGGTCCACGGAGTTGCAAACAAACTCTGTGAAACACGTGGCGCTCCGCTACACCGCCTGCCTCCACCCCCCTATTAGCACCTTAGGAGCTTCGTAAACATACCTCCCCAGTGCTGCGCTGTCCATTATCCAGTGCTGAACTGGATGTCCAACGGTCGCACGCAGCACTGGGGAGGTAGTGCCCGTGACAACCGTTGGCCGACGGCAGCACTTAAAGGGTTAAGAAGTAAGCTAAGAGTAATTAAAAGTACGTTTAAAACCACTTACCTCTTTACCGCGGCTTCCCCGGGCTGCTCTCCTCCTCTTCCTCGCGTACCGGTAATGCTTGACAAAACTGCACATGCGCATGCGCACGAGTATGCGCATTTCTTGCGAGAGATCCGCGGGCGCACGCGCATGCGTAGTTTTCTTAAGCATTACCGGTATGGTGATGAAGAGGAGGGCAGCCAGAGGTAAGTGGTTTTAAGTTTTTTTTTATTACTCTTAATAGGGGGGTAGAGGATGGGGCTGGCCAACTCCACTCCGCTGTAGAGTGTGTGGAGATTTCCCTTCTCTGCGTTCTCCGCGGAACGCAGAGAAGGCAAATCTCCGCACACTCCGCGGGCGGAGTGGAGGTCTCTGCCCAGGCCTAATATTGAGTCCATTAATTACACACTAACCGCGGTTTCCACGTGTCAGAAATTAATGTGACATACTGCAGTATTCTGTAATACAAGAGGGGCCTCTTCTCCGACTGTACCAGTTAAAGGATGTAAAATCATAACAGTGCTTCGAGGAAATGTTTTTTTAACTGCTTAAGTTACAATCGTACATTTTTTTTCCTATGTCTATGAAATTATCCTTATAATTGTTTCCATGAGAGTTTTTTTTGTTGCAGTTTTTATATAGCGCAAACTCGACTCATAGGTATTGGAGCGCTTTACATGAGCATCAGTTACATTGCACATGACATATTGATTTTTGGTAGGCACGGGGAGATTACGTGATTTGCCCAGAATCACAGGATGTTGAGCTGATGCTGTGACTCAAACCAGGTTCCCCAGTTCCAAAGTTGGCAGCTCCGTCCATTATGCCGCATCCTCTCAAAACTTATAATTACTTTATAAAGGCTTGTGTCAAGCTGAAAAGCTTAGTTTTGCAGTAAGTAAAATAAGTGCCCTACAACAAAGTGTTGTTTGATGAAATTATTCTTTTGGATGGGGGCCACACATAGAAGGGCCTTCGAAGCATGCTTGCATCTAGGGTGAAGCACTATACAAACATTGGCAACCTACATTCACCACATGCATGTAAAATGGATATCACTTTCTCTTTAGCAGCTTCGCTGCGGCAGCTATTCCGCCGCAGTGCTAAGGGGGCGGGGCAGCCGCGTAGCGCGCCCATGCTGGTGACGGAACCGCTCCGTCACCAGCCACGGTTGAGCTGTGCTCATGACGGAGCGGTTCCGTCATGGCCCCGCCCGCTCAATAGAACGCTCAGCGCAGACACGGAATCCGCGCAGGCACGGCGAGCGGGCCATGACGGAATCGCTGCGTCATCAGCACAGCGCCACCGCAGCTGATGACGGAGCGGTTCTATCATCAGCATCGAAGGAGTTAAAGAGAGTACAGTGGAAGGAGGTCAGTTGAACCAGATGAGGGGTCACAGTAGAATGGGACCCTTGTCTCAGGGTGACGCCTCCTGACATCAGCAGCAGAAAGCAAGATGCATGACATTAGACACCACATTTGCAAACGGTGGCATCAGTAGCTGTGAAAAGGAAATGCAAACACGTAGGAGCGCGCACGAAATGCATGGCCTTGAAATGAAAAATAAATTACAGCCTCACTGTCAGATAGTTTAATGGGGCAGCCACAGCACACCAGGTCCATAAACAATAACCAGGTAGTTTTATTAATCTGTACAGTCACGCCTTCCGGCCCGAACTTCTTCGTAGACCATCAACAGCTCCTTAGTCAGAGACGTGAGGCGCTATATTGTAAAGCAAACCTGCCACAGGTGGGGCAGTAACACTAGGAGCACCACGGCTGAGATCTTGCTTGAGAGCGGCAGGGATGATAAGGAGTGGAGCTTGGAACACAAATAGGAAAATCACAAAAACAAGAATATTTTTTTTTTTACTTTACAGAGTTTTATATTGAGCGAACTTGACCCGATGGTATCGGGTATCAGAGCGCTTTACATAGCACCACTTGCGTTACATGAAGACACATTCATTTTTGTTAGGCATGGGGAGATGAAGTGATTTGCCCAGAATCAAAGGATGTTCAGCTTCATTGCCGAGGCTCGAACCCAATTCCCCAGATTCGAGGTCGACCGCCCTAGCCGTTAGGCCAATACCTCTCCCCAATAAGATAAATGCACGCACATAGCCACGCCGGTGTGGAAAGAAGGGGAGGACCTGCAGTGTGGAGTCCCCGAAGCAGGTGCCGTGCTGATTAAATAAAAGCTGCGCAGCCTCCTATATCATACATATAAACGGAGTTTGTGCAATTGAAACATGCCAAACACGCTGCCTGCTGTTTGAGAGGCTAAGTGAATTACAAGCAGCAATGTGCACAAACACAAGCAAGAAATGCAGCGACGGATGGGAGGTGGCGGGCCGAGTCAAAAACAAAGTTTGCGCCAAACCTACGTAAATGGTCAAAAGGGAACTGATCCATGTAACAGGGTCAGTCTGCAGGGCAGAAACAAAGAGCCAAAATGATGGGCAAAGACAGCAAAGAACCATAGAAAAGCACAATCTTAAGAGGGGCACAACAAGGAACCAATGAAAAGCGAGGGGCGTGCCCAAAGCCCATAAAGTGAATACAGCATGGCTCGAAGATAGCACATGTGCGCTGCAAAGGCTCGACCTAAAAATCACCTCAGCAGCATCCTTAGAAGCAACGATAAAAATGCCCCATGGGATCCTAAATGCAAGAGTTTTTATAAACAACTCACACAATCTATTAATAGATTTTGTAAATTTTGCATGGCATTATCATAGGATTGCATCAGCAAATCATAAAGTAACAACGTAATACTTAAAATCTTTGCTACTAAGCCATTTCTTAAGGTAAGAGAAATCTTCCAGCTACTCCCTCAGCAACTACATCCTAGAGACCGTCAGCACAAAATGAAATCTATCTCAAACAATGGCTCATAAAAATTCACACCAACACGCCTTCGCCTGGAACTTCCAGAGCAAGCCCTTGAATATGATACTTTGGGTACAAACGTCCTTCACAACACACTTCATAGCACAGTTCATCATCTTTGAATCTCTGACGTCATTCACTTGGTGCTCTGGGGAAATGAGAGGAGAAATGGTTTGCTGCAGGAGCGGTGATTGGGAGGGAGTATGGGCAGGAGTGAGTTGAGCAAAACACCAGAAACTGCAGACATTTTAAACAAATGAAGTCTCATGTGAAAATGTGGCACAGCTATTCCACAGTTCTAATTCTATCCCCAAGCTACATAGTAAACTTCTTTCAAGTGCAACGTCACTAATTCATCAATTATGAATCTAAGCATCATTAAAAAAAGCAATTTTCAAAAATAATTTTTATTCCATGTTTACACATTTTTAAAAAGCTATGACAGTATCATGGTTTGGGACTTTTGACCTCTAGGAGGTAGGTTTATCAGGGTTCTGAGACCTCTGACATTCAGGGGGCAGAGTATCAGAGTCCTGGACCGCCTAGAAGAGCAGAGGTATTAGAGTTCTGTGATCTTTGACCTCTGAGGGGGCATAGGTGTTGGGGTTCTTGAACCTTTGACTTTGGAGGACAGAGGTATCATGGTTCTGGGATCTTTGACCTCTGGGAGGGCACAGGTAACAAGGTTATGGCATATCTGACCTTTGGAGGGCTGAGGTATCAGGGTACTGGGATATTTGACCCCTGGAGGGCGCATGTATCAAGATTCTAGTATATTTGACCCCTGGAGGACACAGGTATCAAGATTCTAGGATATTTGACCTCTGGAGGGCACAGGTATCAGGGTTCTAGGATATTTGACTTCTGGAGGGCACAGGTATCAAGATTCTAGGATAATTACCTCTAGAGGGCACATGTATCAGGATTCTAGGATATTTGACCTCTGGAGGGCACAGGTATCAAGATTCTACGATATTTGACCTCTGGAGAGCACAGGTATCAGGATTCTAGGATATTTACCTCTAGAGGGCACAGGTATCAGGATTCTAGGATATATGACGTCTGGAGGGCAGGGGTATCAAGATTCTAGGATATTTGACCTCTGGAGGGCACAGGTATCAAGATTCTAGGATATTTGACCTCTGGAGGGCACAGGTATCAGGGTTATAGGATATTTGACCTCTGGAGGGCACAGGTATCAGGATTCTAGGATATTTGACCTCTGGGGGGGCACAGGTATCAATATTCAAGGATATTTACCTCTGGAGGGCACAGGTATTAGGGTACTGGGATATTTGACCTCTAGAGGGCACAGGTATCAGGATTCTAGGATATATGACCTCTGGAGGGCACAGGTATCAAGATTCTAGGATATTTACCTCTGGAGGGCAGGGGTATCAGGATTCTAGGATATATGACCTCTGGAGGGCAGGGGTATCAAGATTCTAGGATATTTACCTCTGGAGAGCACAGGTATCAAGATTCTAGGATATTTGACCTCTGGAGGGCACAGGTATCAGGATTCTAGGATATTTGACCTCTGGAGGGCACAGGTATCAAGATTCAAGGATATTTACCTCTGGAGGGCACAGGTATTAAGATTCAAGGATATTTACCTCTGGAGAGCACAGGTATCAAGATTCTAGGATATTTGACCTCTGGAGGGCACAGGTATCAGGATCCTAGGATATTTGACCTCTGGAGGGCACAGGTATCAGGATTCTAGGATATTTGACCTCTGGAGGGCACAGGTATCAAGATTCAAGGATATTTACCTCTGGAGGGCACAGGTATCAAGATTCAAGGATATTTACCTCTGGAGGGCACAGGTATCAAGATTCAAGGATATTTACCTCTGGAGGGCAAACCTCTGACCTCCTTCTATTCAGGAGGAGTTTAAAAACATGGCTATTCCCAAGTCCTAGATTGCCATCAGTCTTGACCCCTCTCTGTTATGAGTCTGCCAGCGCCAGGATGCCTTCTAGGTGATAGCGCCCTTTAGAAATGAAATAAATAAATAAATAAAATAATCTAGGATATTTGACCTCTGGAGGGAACAGGTATAAGGATTCTAGGATATTTGACCTCTGGAGGGAACAGTTATAAGGATTCTAGGATATTTGACCTCTGAAGGGCACAGATATTAGGATTATGGTATATTTGACCTCTGGAGGGCACAGATATTAGGATTCTGGGATATTTGACCCCTGGAGGGCACAGATATTAGGATTCTAGGATATTTGACCTCTGGAGGGCACAGGTATCAGGATTCTAGTATATTTGACCCCTGGAGGGCACAGGTATCAGGGCACTTGGATATTTGACCTCTAGAGGGCACAGGTATAGGGGCCTGGGATATTTGACCTCTGGAGGGCACAAATATTAGGATTCTGGGATATTTGACCTCTGGAGGACACAGGTATCATGGTTGTGGAACCCAGGACCTTAAGGAAGCTAGAAGTATTTGAGTTCCAGGTTAAATGCTCCTCAGTGGTGAATGACCAATGTTGTGTGTATTCAGCCCCCAAGAGACCCACAATGCCCAGGAACGCTGTCTGTGGTCTTCGGACACCGCGTCTCATGGTTTCTCATCAATCTGTTCTCATCTTTTGTTTGTATCGCAGCTTTTTCTTCCCTGCTGGAGTCCACGTTCAGGGCGCGGTGTCCTTTGTGGACACCTGTATGGCACTGCTGTGAGTCCACGCCCCTCCTCGTCTCACAGACACAGCTGCACGCACGACCTTCCTTCTCTGTCTCACCTGCATCCCAACCCAAAAACCCAGGTGTATCGCTGAGCTGTGGGCAAGAGGCAGGTGGGCCTGTCTAAAGAGAGATACCCCAAACTTACCCCGCTCCGGCTGTGGCTCCAAGTGCAACCCCAACCTCACCCTGGTTTGCCTCAGGCTGCAACGGGAACCCCAACTTTTCCCTCCCCTGCCCTCAGGCTACAAGTGGAACCCCAACCATAGCCTACTCTGGTCTCAGCCTCTAAATGGAACGCCAACCGTACCCTGCTCTGGCCTCAGGCTACAAGTAGAACCCCAACCACACTCTGCGATACCCTCCGGGTACAATTGGAACCCTAACCTCACCCTGTGATTACCTCAGGCTACAATTGGAACCCCAACCACACTTTGCGATGGCCTCAGGCTGCTAGGGGAACCCCAACTTTTCCTCCCCTGGCCTCTGGCTACAAGTGGAACCCCAACTGTACCTTACTCAGGTCTCAGCCTCTTAGTGGAACCCCAACCTCACTCTTTCATGGGTTCAGGGAACAAGTGGAACCCCAACCTTTCCCTCATCAGCCCTCAGCTTCCAAGTGAACAAGTGTTGGAGCTATGCAAGGAGCACACGTGCCAACCACGTGCCTTCAGGGAGCTTGAACATTTGCAGACTCAACCTGCTTATACGAGTTTCATTCCTCTTCAGCTGACTGTTGGTAGATGGTATCAGTGGAGGGGTGGTGTAAAGTGCCTGACCCAGCCCCGGGCCTACCATCCTTTCAAAGGCTGCAGTGAGTCCTAATATCTGTTCTCAATTATCACCCAACATAGTCGGAGAGTTTCTCACGTGCATGTTTTATTTTACCATCAATAGGACCTTAGGCAGCAGATCTGAAATGTATCAAATTGTATTTCAACTGCAAAGAGGCTGAAAAGAATCATGGGCCTGATTCACAGAACTAACTTAAGACAAAATCCTAAACTTACTACTTTTGGTATTCACAGAAGTTAGGATTTTGTCTTAAGTCTGTCTTAAAACAGACTTAAGACAAACTTAAGACAAAATCCTAACTTCTCTGAATACCAACAGTAGTAAGTTTAGGGGGCCGATTCACAGAACTAACTTAAGACAAAATCCTAAACGTACTACTTTTGGTATTCACAAAAGTTAGGATTTTGTCTTAAGACAGACTTAAGACAGACTTAAGTTAGGATTTTGTCTTAAGTCTATTTTAAGTCTGTCTTAAGACAAAGTTAAGACAAAATCCTAACTTCTGTGAATACCAAAAGTAGTAATTTTAGGATTTTGTCTTAAGTTAGTTCTGTGAATCGGGCCCTAGGATTTTATCTTAAGTTAGTTCTGTGAATCGGCCCCATGTTATCCTAGCCAGATCACCGTTTGCAAATCTTTCATTTCATTGGAAATAAATGTTTCTCAGACCTTTAGCACAACTTAATATTTCTGAGGATGCGCGTAATTAGAATTCTGCAGTGATTTTTTTCAAGAATTGTCCATCTTTGCACTTTGAAAGTGTTAGATTTGTTCATTTGGCCGGACTTCTGCAGTGGGCGAGATTTCTTGCAAAAAGATTATTTTAATAAAAATGGGTTTCATGCATAATTTTCTGGTAAAAAGTATATTGTTTGGGGTTTTCTTTTGCACAGCTTACAGTTTCCAGGAATCGACCACCATTCTTGTATTTTCCTGAAACACCTCCATCTACACACACTCTTGTCTCTCTCATGTCAGCACATCTGGACAACTCTCCCGGAAGCAGCCGGTGGCGCGCGGTTAATGTTTGTGCCTTTCTGACTCTGCACGCGAAGGAGGGGGCGGTGTAAAGAAAGGTGAAAATAATCAAAGAAAAAAACAAAAATACAGTTCACTCGTGACTTTGAAATGATAAAAAGGGCCGAATATAATTGAGGGAGGGGTGAGACTGGTTGAAAATAGGAATGCTTGTATTCAACACTGAAAGAGGTGCAGTCAGAAATGGTTACACCCAAAGGAAAAGAACAGAAACCCCGAAGAACAGAAACAAATGGAGAATGAAAAAGAAAGCCCCATTCTCTGGTCGTTTCCAAAGTTTCTTTGAAGCTGTGTATGGGGCGGGGCGTCTGATTCTTAGAAGGCAGGAGAGGGCGGTGCAAGGGATGAGCCTATTAAAAGCCACGTGCTCTTTCTAACACTGGCCAGGGTGCTGGGGACAGGGCACAGGACGGGGTTCTTGTTTTTTGAGGGACCCAAGAACCTACACGAGATGGGAATGTGTATGTCACGTGATTCATTGGACCCGGACGGCAGGGACATGGTGCCAAAAAACAAACATCAGAAAAAACAGGAAATGTTCTGGGCACAATCGCTTATTGGCCCATTCAGCCCAGTGATGGATGGACTGGGCGGCGTAGGGCGGTGGGTGTGAGCTGAGGCCCTAGTGCCAATATCGGCAACTCACCCCACCCACAAACACAGCAATACCATAATAAAGAACACACCAGACACAGTAGTTATTGGAGAAAATATTGCTGCTGGTTTATTTTGCATAAGAAATATGCCAATATGGTGGGTCAACTTACGGGCAATCCAAGGGCAGGCTGCCCTGCCCACCTGATGAGCCAAATTTCACCATGGTCTATCCAATCGGTGCCAACTATTTTGGGAGATTGCCCCTTACATCTAGTGGACCACCAGTCCACCCATTTACTAATGCCCCTTGAGGGGGCAGAGCGTATCCAGGCAAGCCCCCGGTTGCTCAGGTTTACAACCACCCGAAGGACTAACATAGCACCGTCGTTCCTCCAGGGTCCAGCCGTAAGGACTTCCTGGGGTTGTTTGGCATTTGTACCCTTCCTGTGCTCCTATAGAGGATACCCCAATGTACCATTCGGCCTCTGGATTGCCCTGAAACTACGCCATAGCTCTGGGTGTGGCACCCGTCACACCGATTGCCCCCCACCAAGGCAGGAATTCTTACCCACACCCTGCTGACTCTTGGGCATCACCCCAGTCCAACAGAAACAGGTCCATGCCCACTCTAGACAAATGGACCCCATTCACATCAAAACATCCAGTGGTCTTGGCTTGCAAGAGCTGAGTCTGATAAAACCAAAACCTCTCTGATACATGAATTTGCACCTCGGTGCAAAAGGATCGCCTGATGGGCTGGGGAAGTAAATATACCTGGCCCCGCCCACTTGGCGTGCCGTAAATGACTACAGGAAGTGGCGGACCCCGGAGGTGCAGGCACTAGACGAGTCAGGTTTGTGCCTAATGTGGCACTAAGATGGCCGCCCTCCTATGGGGGCCCCCTGCGTGTGCCGCCACAGCCTCATTCACTTTCGACGTGTATATAAAAGTCTGAGTACTAAAGTCCAGTGGGGGCAGCGCCAGAGAGCGTAGGGTAGAACCCACAGACCTGGCTGAAAAGAAGCAAATATTCTTTAACTGTTTTGCTGCCTAACTTTCACCTGAAGGTATCTGCATATGCAAAGTACCGCTCACGCTATATATAAACAAGACATATGGAGATTTAAACTAATCAGTGGTAAATGCATGGATCTGATAGCAACGTTCAGCTGGTTAATGCGATCACTTCAGATGTCAGTGGTGTAAGCAGAGGTGACTGATTTCAATCCCAGGTAGTGTGCCGAGGAAGAGTGACATGTTTATTTGTAGTGCTTTGAGGTCCCTGCCTGTGACAGGAAGCTCTCTGAATATGAGGAAGCAGAGGAGGGAAGTATAGGGCCTTGGAAGAAGCCAGAGCTCAACTAATTCTGAGGCTTCTGAAGGGCAGAACATGGAGGAGGCTCAACACGCGGTGGCGCTAGCCAAAGCCGGGATCAACGAGATATCGACAAAAAAGCAGCAGATAACTAGTCGGGGAGGGTGAATGTTGAGAGAATAACAAATGGATGGGACATATGTTGGTCATCCGCACAAGACAAAAAGCGTTGCAAGGCTAGATAACCAAATTAAGGGACTTGTGGGTGGCCTGGTCACTGAGCCAGAGGGAATACAAGAGGTCTTTTGGGGGTATTATGAGAGGCTCTGTCAAGAGAAAGAGGAAGAGGGACAGGAAGATGGAGGCTTAGTGCACTATCAGGAGTCGGTCCCATATGAAACTGGTACTGAAGACCATGGGTGGAAATGCAAGCTGCTATAAAAGATCTGTCTCAGGGAAAGCAATAGGAACCGAAAAGATCCCCCTAGGGTTCTATAAAGCTTTTTCCACTCTATTCGGGTCTGCCTTTTCGGTATATATTTGTGTAAACATAAGGGGGGCAGCGCCGTCTCCAGACTACTGGAATTCGGCAAATATAGTCGCGTTTCTAAAAAAAGGCAAGCCACCTCAAGAGCCAGGGTCATACAGGCCCATCGCTTGGATCAATAGCGACACAAAGATATATTCTAAAATCTTTGCCCGACGCTTGAGTCAAATTATAGCCAAGGCTGTTTCTTCAAGACAGAATGGTTTTATCCCCAGGAGCGAAACCACGGATCACACTAACCGTGTAATTACTCTCTTCGATGCCGCAGCGGTTTCGGGAAACTCAATGGCCTTGATCGTATTAGATGTGAAAAAGGTGTTCGATAGGGTTTTCTGGAACTACCCATGGATAGTCATTGATCAGTTTGGAATAGTGTCCGGATATATCAATGCAGGGAGAGCAGTCTACAGTAGGCCCACTGCTAGACTCCAGCTGATGGGGGGCCAGTCATGGGTCATTCAAATTCAAAGGGGTCCCAGATGGGGTGTCCCTGTTCTCCTCTGCTCTTTGCTCTATATATTAATCCCCAAATTTGGAAGCTCGATATGAACCCCTCGATAGTAACTTTGCGATACCATGTTTGGGACACTAAAGTCCTAGCTTAGGCAGATGATGCTGAATCAAAATTAAACCCAGATAGTCCACAACAGGTACTCACAGCTCAGCAATAGATGGGTAGTTGAGAAAGAAATGTATCTGGAGGTCAACATGGCGGCCAAGGTGGACTAGACAGTAGATAATAATTTAGCCCGTCATTGGGAAAGCAAGAAAGGACTTACACAGGATGGACAACCTACATTTCTCTACAGCTGGTCGTAGTATTGTCGTGAAGATTGTATTTTTACCTAAGGTCTTACATTTTTCCCAGTGGAGTTCAAGAATCACTGGTTTCAAGCCTTCAATGATATGGTAATGGAATTAATCTAGGCATATTCCAAAACCAGCACGGCTCTTAAATATTTAACTCTGCCTGGAGAAAGAGGGGGCGGGGCTATCCTTATTTTACACTTTACTACTGGGTGGCGGCACTTCAGTATATCGGCTCTCTGTTTGATGAACAGGGTCCAGATTGGTGAGTGGGCCCCCCGTCTTTCGTAAAGTAAGCTATCGGCTGCTTTCTGTGGCAGATAGAACCAAGCTAATTTACGAAGGTCGGGTTCAAGACCTAGGAGGGAGCCTTCAAGATATGGTCTGCACAAGATTCTGAGGCTATGACGGCTTATTATTGCACTCGACTGCAAAGGAATCCTTTATTTCCTGACATTTTCTGGTACTCGTTGGTTTCGGGTTGGGATGACTGTGGACTTAGGAAATTAGGTGATTTTATTTTTTTCCCACGATGGAATAATCTCTTTTGAAGAGTCTAACTTTAAGGTCCTACCAAAGGAATGTTTTAAATATCTCCAAATTTGTGATTTTCTACCAGAAAGGGGGAGGGGGCATGGGGCTTTGTGTAAATAGAACTTGTGGACCTGTTGGTGGGGGGGCTCTCAGTGCATTATTGGCCATCTCTACAGAGCTTTGAACTCCCGCTCTCAAGATGACTAAAGGAGACAAGCTGAGAAGCGGCAAAATAAGCAGGGGTCCTCAGATTGCTCTTTTTTGGAATCTTTGGAGTTAGCTCGAACTGTTCTACCGTCGGCTAACTTACAAGCACAACATGTTAAAACTTTATTTGGCCTCTATTATATGCCCAGGAAAATCTCAAAGTGCGGGGGGGGGGGGTCGGTTGGCATTTGTTGCCCAGGTTCTCAACTCTTAGGTGCTGACCTGATACATATGTTTTGGGATTGTCCTGCACTAGAACCGCTTAGGAATGAGATCATATGTTTTTTGGATATCACTTTAAGAACTAGAATCACCTTAACCCGTTGCGTGTGTCGGACGGCACCCGGCCATCCGACGTTACAGAGAGCGTGTGCGAAGGATGACCGGGGGCCATCTGAAACATGCCCACTCATTAATTCCCCAGCACCGCGGCGGAATTTGTGCCGCGCTCAAGAGGTTAACACCCCAATTTATATCGATACGGCCGTTTTTGCCATTCCGGAAGACCCCCCCACCACATCAGGGACCTTCTCCCCCATTAGACTGCTCACTTATGTGCATTGCACATGGGAAACCTTTATCAGTCAATTAAAACAATGTCCTGATGATGATCCCAGTATTGTTCTTACGGGATCGAAACGTCGTTGACTAATAGTACACCGCAAACACTATCCAATTTGCTATTCAAGTGTATCGTTTTTTGTTTTTTTTTTAACTTTATTTTTGATGCAGAAATATACAGAGGACATCCAACTGTTTTGGGTACCTTGCCAGTGACCATGCTTCATCATCATTATAACTTTGGTATAACACAGCCATTCAGCCCACATCCCGGAGGTCGGGCGGCAATACCAAATCAATGTCACAATTAGTGGTCCTGCGGCGTCCCCCAATCTCCGTTCCACAGATCATCTAATTTCTGCTTTTCTTGTGATCCCAGACGTGCGACCCTTTCACTAACCGGACTAATGACCTGAGTGGTGTGTACCGTGGGTGCCATAAGTATGAGGCCCCGGCCTAATGTCGACCCCCTAGTTTCCATAGCCATCCGTAGTGTAGGGCCCATACCCTTCGGTTGCTCCACGGGGAGTCGCCAGTCTGGTTATACCCTCCCAGGAACCAACTATTTAATACCAATAGGGCCGTCTTTCCTGTATAAATAATAAATGCCTTCCCTGTCCCAACAAATCCCACCCCCCCTAAAACTGCTGTAGCTGGTGTCGGCCTACTTTCAAATTCTTAGAATCTAAAGGGAGGAAATCTATAGGGTCGCATGCAACCATCCGTGTCTCACAAGGAACATCACACAGAACACTCAACCACTAGTCTTCTGCTGGCAAGAGGCTGTCGCTGAGCGCACTCACCCTCTAGGCTCCTCTCATTAGCGGTGCGGGCTGCCTGGTGTAATCTGATCGTGCTCTCACTATGGGCCCATTTATGGAGTTCGTTCGCCCATCGCCTACTAGAAGGGCCCTCCCTCGATTTCCAGTGCCATGTGATCTCACTCTGGGCTAATATGAGGCCCAAGTCAATGAATTTACTAGTGATCGTAGTTGTCCTAGTGTGAGGAAACCAAAGCAACAAACAGGTCGCCATGTCATAATCCACTTGCCGCTCCGTCACTTCATTAAGAGGCTTCCCTACCTCGGACCAAAACAGCCCCAATTTCGGACATTCCCACATCATGTGATCGAGCTCCACATCAGGTGCCAGGCACCAAGGACACGCTGCGTCCTGCACATGAAAATATTTCCGGATCTTCCCCGGAGTTAGGTAGGCTCTATGCAGTATAACAAAGTGTATTTGTTGAAACCGCGCATTCCTACACCCTTTCCATGTCCTCGCTAGAATATGACCCCAAACCGTATCCGGGATGGGTTTCCCTATGCTTGCCTCCCACTTTTGTTTGAGAGTCATCAGGGGTTCCAGTCCTTCAAATAGCATTCGTGAGTGTAGGCAGGTGACCACCTTAATCGTACCTGCCGCCATTGCTATTCAAGTGTATCATGTCGTTCATTTTGGCTGGTTGCATCTTCTGTATAGTTCACAAGCTTGTCTCCCTGCGAGAGTTTTTGTTTTTGTTTTATGATGTATGTTTTGAGTTGGACGCAAGACTGTGTCCCACTTTATTTTGTGTCTCGAACTGAAAGCATCATTAAAATAACCCTGTCCGGCTGGGCAGCTTTAATATAGTACTGATTCAGAGTCTATATTCATTCCTTTCCTATGTATTCTCCCTGTTAGGGACAACTGTGTTTGTAACTTACCAATACCCAAGGTCCCTGACCATTACAAATGGGTCCCCGTGTCCCTATTAACATGGTAAACAGCAGCATGCTCTCCGTGTTGTCCATGCCCAAGATGGCGGCCTGAGGGGTGGCGGGCTCCGATGACCTGTGCTCCTTGCAAACTGAAAGCCTGGAGGAACCTTAAACCACCGAGGGCCGCCCCTGACCACTCAGGGGGATGTTATAATTGAACCAAAAGCTTTGCTTGTCAGTTCGACCGCTGCATGACGTGTCGCGTGTGACCACCACACGCGAGTCTGTCGATAAGACCAACTCTCACGCATCCAGGCATCTTTCCTTCACTCTGCCCTTGTTTTGAGGCCTTCAGTTTTTGACATGTGTATTAACTCCAGCTCCTGACCTCCTCCTTCGATTCTTAGAGTCATAATTATTGTTCTTCCGGATTGGATGCACCCGTGCCCCTGATTAACGATATCTTCCGGTTCACAGTTGGTTGGCTCTGCTTTATTTATTTTTTTTAATTCATTTTCTAAATGAGCCAATTAATTTCTATTGGGACACCATTCATTTTCACTGGATCCAGTTCATTTCTTGTGGGCAGAATTGATTTCATCTGTGGAATGGCTCTTGGATAATTGAATCTATTTAATTGATTTTTTTCCCTCCGCATTGCCTATGATTAATTCCGTTGGAGTTCATTTGCCACGCCTGGCCGGTTCTTTGTCGGCTCGTCTGAGTCCACCCCCACTTCATGCCCTCCCTCCATCCTCTACTGGGGTTCACATCTCAGACAGGTCTTTGAGACGTGCAGGGTCACTCAGGACACACACATTTAAGGGTATATTTATGATCCCCGGCGCCACCATAGCGCCACTTTTCGTGACGCTCCAGCGGCGCAAACCACCAAATCATATTTATGAGGTCTCGTAAAAGCCATTTTGCGTGGCTTTAAATGGCCTCGTAGAAGTGGAGTAAGGTAAGGCAGCGCACATTGCTGCGTTGCTTTCTCTGCGCTAGGGAGACAATCTAAGGGTGTTGTAGTGGGTGTTACCACGCATTACCCATGGGTTTTAACGCTTCCCCAGAATTACTAGACCATGTATACCTGGAGATGGGATGTATGTTGTTACAACGCAATGTTTTACATCGCAGTACTTTACGACGCATGTTTTACAACGCAAGTCGTTACCACGACTTGCGTTGTTGGGGGCTGGATAGTGAATAGTTTCATTTACTATTCCAACTCTAGTCCCCATGGATAGCAGGGAAGGAATGGATAGTAAATTAAACTATTTACTATCCTGGAGCGCCCCCAGTGCAATTCGTTGTTACAACTTGCGTTGTAAAAGTTGAGTTGTAAGGGAACTGCGGTGTAACATCTGCGTTGTAAAGGATGTTCCCCCTGGAGATGTGCCAAAACCTTACGCCACCGAGGTGAGGCGTGAGAAAAAACTTTCTTTCTCCTCATTTAATCCTCTTTCTATGTGTTGCATTCTGGATTGTTTTTGTGCAGGAAGGTGCCCCTTGGTGCACAAATATAATGCTGCCGACAACACAGGCACCCTTGCACCACGGTGCAGGCGTGCCTGCGTTAGTGCTATGCTGCCGAAATGTAGCCAGTGTGGAGGAAAAGGACGGGAATGCACCGTAGTGGATAAATACCTGCCCTTTCATCTTTGTTGTAGGGCAGCACAGCAAGGTGGCTGCGCTGCCCAACGCCAAATCCCCATGAATGAGGCCCTTATTGCCACCTAAATCAACATGGGTCAGGCTGCTCTGCAATTTAACATGTCATAAGTATGTAATATGTTAGGTTAAACGCAGTGCATGAGGGGTGAAAGTTGTAGTTTGATCACTGAACTATAAGTACTGAATTCAATTTTTTTCCGGTTTTTAACATAGTTCTTGTGCGACTTTGACACCCAACTATAACCTCATTTAAGTGTTTTTTTTTCAGTGTAAAAAATATTTCTAAAACTAGCTTCTGTACATTCCTTTGCAATGGATTTGAAAATGTGCAACATTTTTCATGAGTAAATATTATGTAAATTGTTCAGAATAAAATATATTCTAATAGTGTTGTAAAAACGATTTTGCACGAAAATAAAATTGTGGCATTAATTTTGATCAATACGGGTAACTATGGGATGGTTATAAACCAAACATTTGTTTTAAAATCATCTAAAAAGGATTTGAATAGTTCCTTTGGGCGCATTACTAGTTGTTTTTGTTTTTGACCCAGTCTCCAAGGACACATAGTTTAACCAAAGAGGCCACAGACTTCAGCTTTCAGGTCACAGATTTTATGGGTCTTTTTTCAGTTTTTTGTGCCAATACATACATACCACGTTAAAATGACTGGATATTTACTTTTTTGTTAATCTTGCACTTTTAATACCTCTTACATATGTGTTCCAAATAATAAAGTCATTGAAAAAATTCAGGCTTGCCAAGGTCAGGCCTATTGTCTTTGCCAACGCTTTTCTAGTTTGAGAACTCCCAAGCACATCTGTAATATGCTTCCGTGCTGCAATGCTCATTCCCTCAAGCCTTGATCTAGCAGAAAATATTTCATTCTTTGTGCACCCACACCTTGGCACCTCGCCCATACTCTGACATTCCCACACATGTGGCCTTCTTGAAGGCTTTAAAAGGCTCTACCATCAAATTTCAATAGTTTCTTGATGCTCCTTGCTCCTGCCCTCTGTTTTGGGCTAAGTGCCAATAGAAAACCACTCAGGCATATGCTGTACCACCTGAATGCCAAACACAGGGTAAAGCGAGTGGCCCACCTTGGCCTTTAGTAACCATGTCTAGTGCCCAGGAGCCCGCTTCACCCGGAGGGCAGTCCCTGAGGAGATGCACCTCTTGTAAAGTTGAGCAGGTGTCCATGCCCTCTTGACTCTAGGTTGAATGTTGTTCTACAGCTCAGTGCCAGAACTAGAACAGTGCTCAGCTCTTTGGAGTACGACAGCTGGCTGCGTCATGCGTATAGCGGATGGACCAGCCAACATCATTGGCCACGCCTTTCCTCATTATTAACGATGGCTCTTCTGGAGACATGCGTTCCATGCTCAGATGAGGAGAAAGGTGTCCCAGGCCCTCCAGGGTGGGAGCTGAATGGGACTCCGTCACTGTGGATGGGTCTCTGCTGGGATCCACCCACCTGCCCCTTGGTGGACATGTCCTCAGCGTTACAAGAGTACGCGTTGAACATCTCATTCACTAGTGGTTGATAGGATGGCTCTGATTCGTCAGAGATGTCACCATCACCCATGGTAACAAACATAATTCCTGTCCAGCAGTGAGGCATGCAACGTCCATGTGTCCAGCTCTTGCATCAGGCGCAAAAATGAACACGTATAGAATTCTGAGACTCGGATACTTAGAAACATCGAAACAGAGAACGGACTAGAGAAAATAGGAAATGTTGTTTACATGAGAATGTTCTTCACAACAAACTCTTTTCCCATGCCTTGTAATTCTTAGTCTAACTGAAAATGCCTAGTCGCATCGTGCATCATCTTCCTCACTGGCACCTCAACAGCCGACTTGTCCTCCACAGACAAACGTTCACAACATACCTCTCACATGTCGATAACATAAAGAGAAAAGGTCTTGGCAGGAGCTTCACCCAATGACAGGTTAGCTTACTTCAGGCTACTTCACATGGACATTCAGGGGGCGGGGATAGACATTCAGGACTTCAGCCAATCGGCAAAGCCTTCAGGAACAACCGCATATGACATCATTCACTATGGCTCCTCCTCCCATCATCTATGCTAGCAGTCTGCACAGACACCTGAGACCAACAGGTGGTGCTCATGTGCCGCCTGCTGACCCACATTAATTCCTGCCAGGACCACTGGAGATTCAAGTCATAGTAAGAAAACCTGCAGCCCTTTCCTGGCCAGCATCATCAAGTACTAAATGAATTGCTAGTTTTCTTTCCTGCACACTGTTCCAGCTAAGATACAAGGGTGTACCTAAAAAGATAACTCAGGTATACATCTGAGAAGCTGAATGACCCCTGCTTCACAGGCTTCAAGTTTCTCTGTGTTAGATGAGAACAGCTTATTCAGGGCTGGACTTTATCTGAAGACTTCTGCTTGAAATGTTAATTTCCACCTTGTAAATCTGGTATTTCAAGTTCACAATGAAAATAAAGAAATAATGACTGAGCTCTGCCTGCAGGACAAGGTGCAGGTAGAAATGTTTGTAGGTCTTCCGCTCTCGTTAGGACCTGAGAGCAGCAGCAGTGGGAGGGTTTCTCAAGGGTTGAGGAGATATCAAGGGATTTACACAAGTCTCCTGAGCATAATCAGTAGGTCTCAAGAGCAGCCAGCCCCAGTAATCCACAAGCCCAGCAGAAAGTGCTTCAGCCAGACCCATCCCCAGCAATCCTCCATTCAAGGTCAGTAGAAATGAGATCTGAAAGGAAATAAACTCATTCAATTACCGGGAGCGCCCTGGAGCGGCGTTAAATCACGCGGCGGCGAGCCGAAGAGGTTGCGGCTGCATAGGTACTGGGAGGGGGCGAGCGGGGGGCCTGCGCGGCCAAATACAGCTCATTGCTGGAGATTTGTCAGAAGATGGCTCTCTTGAGGTAAAAGGATTTCAAAGAAAGAACTGCCATAGAATGAGATTGACATCTGTGGGATCAAGTGGACGAGAGATCATACTCCTTTACAAGGGGTATACAAAAACTCCACTCCGCTGGTGGAGTTTGCAGAGTTTTGCCCAGTCCGCATTCCGCTTAGAATGCAGAGTTCACCCAAAACTGCGACAACTGTCGTGTGGTGGAATTTTTTCTCTCGGGTGCCTCGCCAATTTTCATTTGGTGAGGGCGAGTGAGAATTTACATCCCCTAGTGTGATTTTTGGGCAATAGAATGCGATTTCTCAACATAGGTAGTTGAGCAGGTCGCAACTGTTCGTGTTGAGAAAGCCGCCCGAGTGGCAGAAAAAAGCAGTGCCGTCTGGTGCGATGCGTGGCGCCGTTTGCGCTAATTTTACCAGTACAAAAAATCAGTGCAAGCAGTGCGATGTGCCAAATTCTGCCCGCTTGTGGAACTCTGCGAAACCTCGCAGAGTTTTTATGTAACTATGCAGAATTCCGTGGAGTGAAACTCCGTGAGTTCCACCCTACCCTACTCCAATAGCAACAACACAGACTCTCATTGAAAAATCAGCTGGTTGTGGAAACCTTGTACCCTGTCGCAGGCACCCTATGGTGCCTGCCTCACTGTGCATGGTTGGAAAGAGGGCTCCATGGGTACCCCCATGGGCCCCAACCAAGGCCTTTGGGTGAAGGGGGGCCTCCTACAAGCCCCCTAAGTCAGTTTACGACAGCCTTTTCAGGTCAGACAGATCGATTCGGATGGCTGTCCGAATCCAATACCATAATACGTCGGTCGGAAACACGGTCATAGGTCTGTATGATTTGGCTCCGACTGACTTGGAGTCTACGAATGCCGGTCAAAACCGAGTTGGAAAGACCGAACGGTTACCTACTATCGTAATCATTGGTCAGAAATGTTTCCGTTCCGAGTCGGTTGGAAACATGGGTTCGGACACGAGAAAGGAAAATCCAAATGCCGTTTGGAGCCTTTCTGACCGACATCGTAATCAGACCCCAATTGTGCTGCAGAATTTCCCACCCCCCAAGTGTGCTGCACATGTTCCCACCACCCCAGTTATGCTGCAGATGTTCCCACCACCCCAGTTGTGCTACAGCATTCACAATGCGGGGAGGCCAGCGGTGGAGCTTTGGCAGCTGATGTAGTTTACCTCCCACACTTCCACCGCTGCTGTCCAAGAGGGTTTAACCCCTTCGGTGCTGATGACGGAACCACTCCATCATCAGCCGCGGTCGCGCTGTGCTGATGACGGAGCAGTTCCGTCATGGCCCGCCCAGCTCGATAGAACGCTCATGCGCGGTGCGAATTCCGCGCCTGCGCTGAGGGTTCTATTGAGCGGGGCGGGCCGTGATGGAACCGCTCCGTCACGAGCACAGCTCAACCGACGCTGGTGACGGAGCGGTTCCGTCACCAGCATGCGGCCGCCGCGCGGCCGCCCCACACCCTTAGCACTGCGGCGGAATAGCCGCCGCAGTGAAGGTGTTAACAATAATGTGCAGCAGCATCGGAGATAGAGCCTAAAGGCAGCGTTGGAGAGGGAGCAGAGAAAGGGGGTCCTGCAAAGCGGGACATCTCCAAGTGTCAGAGGAAATTCTCTCCATGCTCTATGCACCTCTAGGTTTTTGCGTGCTGTTCTTTTGGTTGCATATCATTTGCAGTCCTGCATACTCACACAGTGCCAGTGTGTGACACACAATATCGGCTCCTTTCACACGGTCACCCAGTGAGGAGACGTTATCGTGCGGTGGCAGTGAAAATGAGCGGAAAACCACTGTAAACAATGGATTTCCAGATCGTTATCGGAGGCTTTGATTTGTCAATATCCATTAACCCCTTGGGCGTGGCCACGATTCTGCACTCGTGCGGCACATTCCGATCGCGGGTGCGGTCATGACGGCCGGGAGCCGTCATCAGCACACGAGCACTGTGTGCCATGACGGCTCCCGGCCGTCATCAGCATAAAAGGGGTTAAGGGGTGGAAAAACATCGGTACTAGCCTCAGCAACCTTTTTTTGGGGGGTGGAGGGAGACTGGGAGTTGGTCGGGGAAAAGGTGCCTCTCTGTTTCTTCTCTGCACAAGGCCCGCCCCCTCTTCACACTGTGAAATGGTTATTTTAGTTGACAGGTCTGCATTTCACAGAACAATGGTTCATTCAGGACTAATTCTGAGAACCCATTCACCCTACACTGTATGATCATAATTTCCACAATGGCTGCCATTTCCATTTGATAGAAACCATATCATACACTATCCATTCATTGAAAGTGCCTTTTCCAAGAATTTTCAAGGTGTGAGCGCCATGAATCTTAAAAATTGATTCTCTCGGTTGGTTTTTCTGCAAGCCTTGCATAGATGCTGTTTGTCTTCAGCCCCCTTTTCCAAGTCCTGGCTAGGGTCGTGCGAAGTTCACATTATTTGCTTTTGTGTTGTCTGTACCTACAGCCAAAGTTCATGGAAATTATGTAAAATTGCAAGTAACTAAGTGAAATGCAAACCCGTAATTTAGGGCCAGATGTTTCAACATTGCATTTTGCGAGTCCTTAATAGCTAATTTTATCGATTCGCTATTAAGGACTCGCAAAACTCAACATATGTAGGTTTCGCCTTTAAAATAGCGATTCCTACGCATTCCTTATTTGCAACTCGCAAATAAGGAATGGCTTCCCATTCATTTCTATGGGCTAAGAGGCCCATAGCAATGAATGGGAATTGCATGTGCAATTTGCAAGTACACAATAGGTACTCGCAAATTGTGCATGCAATTTCAAGGGTGCAAGGGTTCCAAAAGGACACCCTGTTGCATCCCTGAAATGTGCATGTGTGCACATGTGGTGTATATACATGCCCCAATGGGCATGTATTTTCCCCACATGGCACTTTGAAAAATGCAAAAAAGTGCATTTTTCTAGGAAATCGCACATTACCACCAACTTTAAGTTGGTGGTAATTTGCGATTCCTTAACGCAATATTGCAATTTGCGATGGCTACAAGAATAACATTTAGGGAATCGCACATAGTGATTCCCTAAATGCATTTGCAATTTAGGTAATCGCAAATAATTGCGATTGCCCATTTTGCGAAATGAAAATGTTTGATACATCTGAAACGCATTTTTGTGTTTGCAAACGGGCTGATTCTGATAGTCCGCCTGTTTGTGAACACAGAATGAATTGATACATATGGCCCTCAGTTCTATATTTTAGCATGAAATGCATCCTTGCAATAGTTGCTCGCGCTTCTGTTGTTCAAGTTCTTTCTGCGCTCAAACGGCGGCATAATTACATACTTATTTTTATTTATTTTATTTGCGGTATTTATAGAGCGCGACACTCATCCCAGGGGATATCATGAGGCAATGGCATAATTCCATTAATTTCTTGTGTCAAGTGAAACATGAAATTTTCAAAAGTGTGAAAATTATGCTGGCGGGATTTAATTTTTATTCTAGCCTAGATTTGTCACAAGGGAGCATTTGTTTCCATATTGTTGTTTCTCGCCCATGTTTGTCCCTTTATCCCCACACTCTCTCATGTTCCTTCCCTACTGCCCGCCGTGTTGCCCACCCCCATCCCCGACAGCAAGCCACCCCCAACCCAGCTGCCCCCTCACACAGACTTGCTAAAGTAGATCACATTCCTGTCAAATTCTGTGAAATTCTTACATTATGTTTGTTACTGTAAGGATGTCTTTGGAGAGAATGAACGTAGCCGAGTGTGTGTCGCGTGGTGGCAGAGCGCGTTTTTAGTATTCTCAAGACCTTGAGTTCAATCCCCGGCGTTGCACTCATTTTGTCGGCCACCCGTGCCGCTTGACTCCCAGAGAAGCTGAGGGGATTCGGATCCGCTTTGCCAGAGAACCAATGGCCTGTGTGACATTTGGATGAACTTTGCCGGGGAACAAATATGGCCGCCCCACTTTCTTAAGGTGGGCTGTGGCAACAGGAGCCCCAAGAACTGAAATCATGCCCTTGGGTATCATAGGGCAGTTCATGGCCACAGCTTTCTTTCAGTGAAGTGTACAACTCCCCCCTCTGATGGTTACCACCAGCTGTGCCCCCGCCCTTATGGAGATGATGGAGAACGCGTCATGTCCCGCAGAGGCGCAAAGCTGTCGGTTCTCCTTTCTGCTCCACAAGTTTTCGTTTTGAGTCCGAGGCGTCCTCGGTTTTACAACAGCACAATTTTAAGGTCTTGTCTCTGAGACTGCTTTTACCTGTCTGTCGGCAAAAGCCTCCTGTCGACCACAGTGCTTGAGACTAAAAAGATGGGGTGGGGTCAACTCTAAAATGGGTGTGGTCTAAGTAATTAAGAATGTGGCTTAAATCATGTGAACTAAAATCCTGTGCTTTGCACAGTTGCTGCCTGATCAGCAGCTATGTGCCTCTTTGAGGATTTTTTAAATTTTATTTTAAAAGTTTTATATAGCGCTAGCTTGACCGGTAGGTATCAGAGCGCTTTACATATACACTGTAAAAACAGAAGGAAATTGCATTACATAGTAGGATGGCAGGGGAGCAAAACAGAGATAAAAAAATACAATATGAAGTATAAGGATGTTCTGCTGTTGCATCCAGACATATCACACCACAAGACACAAATACCTAAAAGAAGCTGGACCCATTGGCTGAGTGAGTGCTTCTAGATTGGATATAAATGACCAACAACAATATTTTTGTTGTAAATAATTAGAATTGGTTATTGCAAATGGTACATATGTGACCATCACTCTGTGCATACCAGAGGGAGGTCAAGTATTGGATAAGATTCTAATCTGAAGACTGTGACGGCCCACGGACTCAGACTGACGTCAGCCTCAGCTCCAGAGCTCTCAGTCGTGCCCCATCACCCAGACCCCTCAATGCAACTTAGCTCACGCGTAGCATCCGTTCATTGGAAAATCCACTATTTCAGTCTTTTAAAACATAAACGCTTGGCTTTGCCAATGCTTATTAAATTCAATTCCATTTACTCTATAAAACTGCACTTAGGCAAAGAGAGCTTTCTAATGTTAACAAATGCAAAGTCTTTCCTTACATAAGTTATGCAATGTGTGTACAGTAACATTTTCCTAACCATTGGCAAAGCCGATAACTCCCAGAGATGAGACACATTGGCGTTGCCAATGCAGTTTTTTGCCTTTCCAGTGGTTGTTGGTATGGCACCATTGTTTGCCAATATGTTTTGTTGGTCGACTAAAAAGTACCTCTCCAGATGTGGGCATTGATGAAGCCACTTCTGGCAGCTGGAGGGACATTGAGGGACTTATCTACACTTGGACGGTGGCGACGGTGGCGACAGTGGTCATGCCATCAAGACCATGGCACCAGCTCATCCAGAGGTGTGCCAGTGCCCCTGTAAGCCAGCCGCACACGCTCTACAGTAAGGCAAGGACCACCACAATGGTAGTGCAGCTGCCGCTTGCACCCCGTGCTCTCCGGCACTGGTGTTGTGTCACTGTCGGTTGTCCTAGTGATGCTTTTCACACATGGCTCCAAGATGTACAAAAGATACTCTCGCCCAGGCTCGGAATTGATGGCATGGACCTGGTCTTAGCTTCTGGTTATTGATTGAGCATTGGTTAACAATGTTGGTGTCGCGAGGCGGTGAGCCACAGGCAGTATTACCTCTACTAGTACGCCAGGCTCCAGGGAGTCTCACAGTGGTAGAGACCCAAGCAGGCTGCTTTATCCAAAATAAGGCACCAGGCAATATTTTTCAGACGAGAGTTCTAGTATCGCCTTTGGGAAGAAATAAGTCAGCATTATTTGTGCAGCTTTCGTTGTCCCACCCGTTTCCCCATTGCCCACCGTTAATTTTTCTATTTTTTATTTATTTTTGAGAGGACCATGCAGCAACTTGCTGGCAGCCCGTTTGCCTGATTAAAAAAAAGCACTTTGTGCTACTTTTTAAAAAACATTTTAATTATAGATCCATCTTAGATTGGAGAAAAAAAAAACTCCTGTGCCGTTTTGTAGATGCATATATGTAATAACGCATGTGCACGCATGTCCCCCTTAGAAAACTGCTGCGGCGGTGTCATTATGTTTCTTTTGTCTTTTTTTGTGCTTTTTTAAAATTTATCTTGCCATGCTGCACAACATCTTGCCAATTCTACACAGCATGGCTAAAAGGTTTACTAAAGCCAATAAGTCCCAAAGGCCAGTAATATTGACTTTGCCAATGCTCATTAAATGTCCTAGTTCAGCACCTTTGTATAAGTCTATACATCAACAGCTGAACTACACTCAGCCCTGGGCTCCCCCTTTTCCCATAAAGTGAGTCCCCCTCTTCTAGGCGACGGCTAATGACCAATGTTAGCTCACCAACAGCCTGATTCATGTACATGCCGTTTTGCGTGTCCCTAATAGCGAATCATAGCGATTCGCTATTGAGGACACGCAAAACGGCATTCATGTAGGAATTGCTACTTAAATAGCGATTCCTACATGTTCTTTATTTGCGAGTAGCAAATTGCTACTCGCAAATACTCCCCATTCATTCCTATGGGCCAAGAGGCCCATAGGAATGAATGGGGATTTGCGAGTAGCAATTTGCTACTCGCAACTAAGATAGCGATTTAAAGGGTGCCAGGGGTGTCCAAAGGACGCCCTGTAGCACCCCTAAAATGCACTTTTGGACAGGTGTTGCGCACACACATGTCCAAAGGACATGTGTGTGTGCTACATGCAACTTTGAAAAATGCTTTTAAAAGCATTTTTCTGAGTTTTTGCTATTTACCGACAGGTCTGACCTGTCGGTAAATAGCGGCCCCAAAAGTCCAAAATCGCTATTTTGTTTTGTGTCATGAATAGCATTTGAGGAATCTCTATTAGAGATTCCTTAAATGCCATTCCACGCAAATATGCGAATTCTTACATAGCGATTTTTGCATTTGGTATCATGAATACCAAATGCAAAAATCGCACTCGCAAAGGGCCAGATTCTCAGTATCTGGCCCTTTGCGAGTGCAATTTACCTACATGAATCAGGCTGCAAATACCGTTTCCTGGCACTATGCAGAGCTCTGCACACAGGTTGCAGCCTCGCGGCTTCGCACCTCACACAATTGTGCGTAGAGCTCTGTGACAGGACCTGGCCTCCGTCGTCCTCATTAAAACTATAAAGAAACGGCAACAAAGCACAACAGTGAAACAGAGAATGAAGGGGGAAGGATGCGGAAGTGACGTCACTGAAGACCGTGGCACCTCCAGACCAGGTGGACACAACTGAACCTTCTAGACTGAGTGAAAAACAGCATACGAAACGGAGTGCTTAGGAAGTCCAATGCTTTTACTGAGAGTTCACTTGATCACATATTAATCCAGATTGTTCAAACATATAAATTCTTCTTATAGATCCAATATAACGCCGGAGCCATGACATGATATCCAAAAATAGATTTTATTTATTCTACACAACATCGTTGCCTCAAATTGTAAAGCGCTCTGATATCCTTCGGGATCAAGTTTGCGCTATATGAAACTTTATAAATAAAATAAAATAAAATAAAATAAAATAAATCAAACTGCAGCCCAGACAACGCGCTTCGTCACTAGCATTTTTTTAAATCAGAAAAATATTGTTTTTATTTGTACAAAACAGTAAAACACATCAAACATTGGTCATCGTAAGATAAGTGTTGGCCTCGCGGCACCAGGTATGACTCTATGCACTCACAACAAGCTTTACAATTAACATAGGGTGTAAGACTCCTGTATCACACATGGTCAAGGTATGGAATAGTTTATGGCGGAGTTGAGGTGAGTAGGGAGAGGGGTCAACAGGGCTCTACTCAATTCTCGCCGTTGGGTTTTTAGTTCCAACTGCATAGGGAGTGTACGTGTTCTACGCATGTCCAGTTTCTCCGTGACAGCCCACTCGAATGCATCACATGGGAATAACAACCTGCACAGAACCCTGCATTTGTGTTTCATCTCACTTTGTTTTAGGCGTGGGTGGGATCAGGAATACAATATTTAATATCAAACTGTAGCATAATTCCTGCCAGAGCTTCCCCTCTGTAAATAACATTATTCTAACATTCTCTTATTGCTGCAGTTGTGTCATGTGCTTCCAATCTGCATTACTCTGGCACCCTGAGCTAGAAGCAGGTCTGTCCGGGTACAATCAATGAAAAGGAAGAGCTCAGATGCCCCGGCGTAAAAACAAATATTGTCGGGGGTGTATCTTGCAAAAGACACACAGATGATGGACGGAATGCAGCGCAAATCAAACATTCTACCCCAGTCAATAGTTCAGGGGAATAAATCCATTGTTCTTTTGCTCTCAATTCCACCCCAGTTTAGACCCAGCCATATGCAAATCAGTCTTGACCCTGTGCCTCATGGGAACAGTCCAGACCAAACGGCCAATCCAGGTCTTCCCTGGACTGGAAACAAGCATCCTAGGACCGGTTTTAAAGTTTCACACCTCATCAGCCAGGCTAGCTTGAATCCAGTGGTGTAGTGAGCACTCCAAGCCACTGGAGTCAAGCTATCCTGGCTGATGAGGGGTGAAATCCCCCAAACCGGCCCTAGGATGTTTGTTGCTGGTTAAGGGAAGACCTGGTCAGTCTGTTCAGGCTGGACTGTTCCCATTGGGTGCAGGATCAAGACTGATTTGCATGTGGCTGGGTTCAAACTGGAATGGTATGATGAGCATAAAAACGATGGATTTAGGCCCAGATCTCTGTACTGGGGTGAATGTATGACATTGCATTGTTCTGCATTCTGTCCATCAATTCTTCTTTTTGCAGGGGCGTAGCTTGGTCAATAAGATTAGGGGGTAGTGGGGTTGAGATTCAGGTTTCCCAACAACTGTGCTGGCATATCAAGTTAAATGTGTTAAATAACCAACAGTAAAAATATCCCAATTTTTAAGACCTTCAAGAGGGAGAGTAAATATCCTAGGCGAAAATTCACAGACTCCTCACCATACCCAACTGAAAGCACCTGTAGCTAAATATTTATAAGAAAATACATTTATCATAGGGGGTGGTGTAGCACCCCTGACACCCCGCATAGTTAAGCGTCAGTGTATTGCGTTAACTTAAGCCTAGTGGTGCCAATTCCTTTACGGCCATGAAACCAACACTACCCACTCCAACCTAGTGAACACAGAGTCACATCCAAGCCTCTGTTGGCAGGGAGTGTGTACAGTCAACTTTCGGCGCACCATGACTAACGGGGACCCTAGGTAGACGCAGTTGTCACCCTCAACAGAACAGCAAGGGTGATGGTTCTAGAAAGTTCCACTGTTCACTCTTGCTGCCCTGGCCCTGGTCTTCTAACAAAAACAGGCCAGATAGAGTACTGTTGAATTTCCAATGTGTAACCTATGTATAGAATATGTCCCTCAGCAAGGCACTCACACCAAAACCATCTTGTACGAGTTCCTTCGCTCTTCATCTTCAATCAAAGTGGGAAGTCTCACAGCTTCTCTTCCTCATGACACACCACCTCCCTCTCACCCACTCCATATGTGTCTCCCATACCTATGACTTTACCAGAAGGTGGTATGGACTATGCATGGTGATCTCATCGACCAGCATACATAGACGGCCCAGCCCATAACTCCTATATGTGCCCACCAACAAATTGTTTCCAAGGTGTGAGTCCTAAATATAGAGTAGGGAATATCATGGGTCATTAATATCATAGACAGACTATGGGGAGACAAAACATCGAAAGGCAAGTATGTAGACATTTGCTACAACTATCTCCACGACCGCCCTCAACACGTCAGATGTAGGTGGCCAAATACCGAGCTGTAACACAGAAATTCGCAGAATTTCTGTGTTATCTACCAGTATTTGGCCGAGAGCAATGTAGGTGAGTTTCAACCTACTTACAAAATAAGGAATTGCTAAATTGCGATTCCTCTCATGATCTGATGGTACCACGTACCAAATTGGTCTCATGGGGAGATAGAAGATTCCTTGTAGCCGCACCAAAACTTTGGAATACCCTGCCACTTTCAATTAAAACAAGCACCTCCCTGTTGTCTTTCCGTAAGCAGCTTAAGACCTGGCTTTTTAATCAATGAACCTCCAGCTCCCCCCCCATTGGTTGAACACCGCAGTAACTCAGCGCCGAGATGCCCAAGGGCCTTCGTTCGTGCTTTATAAGTGTTAAAAATAAATAAATAAATAAATAATAAATTCCTTATTTTGCTCTTGCATTTAAGGAATCGGAAATAGGGATTCCTTAAATGCAATGTAAGTAGTAAAAAAGTGCCCTTCAGCCTTAAGGAATCGCTAATTACCCCCAACTTCAAGTTGGTGGTAAGTAGCGATTTCCTTTAAAAAAGCACTTTTTTGCTTTTTTAAAAGTGCCATGGGACACACATCCATGCCCTTAGGGCACGTATGTGCACCACATGTACCCACATGCACATTTCAGGGGTGCAACAGGGTGCCCTTTGGACACCCTGACACCCTGGCACCCTTGAAATAGCTCCCGCTATTTGCGATTCTGTAATACCGAATCGCAAATAGTGAATATCTTCCCCTTCATTCCTATGGACCTCCTAGCCCGTTGGAATGAATGGGTAGGTATTCCTTATTAACGTATCTCAATTACCGATTTGTTTTTAAGGAATATTAAGGAATCGATAATATTTTAGCGATTCCTACCTACATTCAATTTAGCGAGTCCTTAATAGCGATTCGGTAAAAATCGCTATTAAGGAATCGATAAATTGAATTTACCTACATCTGGCCCTTATTGAGTTCCACAAGAAGCTGAAGATGCGGCTCTTGATATAATCACCTTAGAACCATCCGCCTATCCAAGCGACTGGATACCCTCTTGGGTGATTAGTTCTCTATACAAATCAACATAAGATAAGATTCATGTACCTTTACAATATGTAAATCTCCAAAGTACACAGATGTGGAGTGAAGAATGATAACTTCATGCTTCATGTATATGAATTTAACTTTTTGTTATTTTTTCCTTCGATAATTTGTGTACGAAATTATAGTACCACGCTATTCCTATGCGCGATACTTCATGATACAATCTTTTACAACAAACTCACTCAGAAGCAAACAACAAGTGTGAGGGTAGATATACAATTCCTTATCTGGAAGAGCAAAACACTTCAAAACCATAAGGCCTTCGCAAAGTCTCTGAATTAGACAACCAAGTTCAACACGACTAAAATAGTGCCGCCTAAATTTCAGACTATAGTTTTTAGGAGTTTACACATTACACTGAGTAGCGTGTGCAGCCTGAGCACCAACATCTTCATGCTGTCCAATGAGGTCCAATCCATCCTGACAGATTTATCCAAATTATGTTCCTGTGTATGGTGAGACTATGGATTAATAAGCATGTAAGACTACACCACTGCCTAGTCCCTGCTCAGAGGATGTTGAAACATGTCTACTTCCTAGCCCCTCAGCAGGAAGACTCCAGTTCATAACCACCCTGGGATGTTTTGCTAATTTTTGAAGCTGAATAGAGCAAAAACACATGATTATTGTCTTCCAGTTGTATGTCCCACAATCCATGGCATTCCCAGGAGTGTCCCCTAGTGGTTGCATTGCAAAGGAAAGAAGAAACAGAGAGTTTGGGCAGCCCTCTGCGGTGTCTTTTTGGAGTCCCCATATTATTGAGTTTATCTTCTCCAGTTTATCACAAGCCAGAGGACTCGACTAGGGAGCCCAGTTCAGGGCAGTGTGTGGGGGAAAAGCTATAGCTTTGAAGCTCAACAGTCTCAAAACAACATCTCGTGGTGTTGGATGTGTTTTTAGATCAAGGCAGGGGACAGCAACGCCATCTACGCTATGCCACAGACTCAGGAGCACCATGGGAAGATGTCTCAGATGCCTCCTTGAGGTTCTCTGTGGGACAAAACCCAACTTCACTTCACGCGTTGTAGGGCAGCCCACCCTCGTGACTCTAGTCTGCCTGGCCTCACTCAGGTTTTAACTTCCATACTGGACATGGGCAGTGAATAGAAAGACCCACAATCCCTACAACTACTATCAGCACCTCACACATAGTTGGGGGAACATTACCAGATTAAAGAGCCTCAACGCGTGGCTCCTGTCATTTACCAGTAATTGCAGAAGCATTATTTTGATTTGACTGGGAATTTGTCCAACCCAGGCGTCTTGCCATTTTTCATGGCCGACATCGCTGCAGTAGCTTCTACCTCGTTAGAGGCGCATGCGTGCTGTAGCTTTGTTTCTTGGCTAGAGGAGGGATACCTGCAGCAACACATTCACCAGTGGAGGCTAAACCAGGATTTTACAACTGGGTGTATATATGGCACATAGAGTACACCAATGTCTCTGTCATCCCTGTATGAAGAGCCCCATCCTATAGAACCATGCATCTGGTGGATTGGGTATCTGGACATTTCCTCTTTGAGGAGTCAGGACATAAGCTTTCTGCTTTTATTGTTTTCTTTGTGGACTCATTGGCTGTACGGTGTGGTGATGCATTTGTCCAACCTACCGTAGCCCGATCTTAGTGTACGTTTAGTGTCGGTCACTTCACCCACCGTTTTAGGTCATGTCGGAAGATTACCTTCCAGTACACTCAATTCACTTTCTAAACCTCCTGTCTCAGAATGCAACTGGCCAACTGGTTCCTCATCCAATCTGTTTTACCCGGGCTCCTTACAACTTTAAACGCTTCCCTGCAACAGCCGTGGAGCAGTCTGTGGCTTAAGTGAACATCTCAACACCATCACACAGATCCATAAAAGAATGTACTAAACTGGACTGTATCCAGTGAGCTGGTGGCCCTTGAGTTAGGGTAAAATACAAGATACTTTCATTGGTCAGATCTAGTTAACCTTTTCCATCATCAATCAATAACTTTATGCGCCATCAAATTACAAGCAGTTCAAATCACAGCAAAATAGATAAATACAAATTGCATGAAGACATGCATTGTAAAAACCAATAAAAAGTCATTAAAACACTAGAGGTACTCATACAACAACTAATACCACAGGTCTAATTATTTATACCATGAGCGGTTCTAATCAATGGAGTTCTGTCTTCTGTTAAAATGCCTGATCCTCCAAGAGGCCAACAAATACAGTGAGACTGCGAATACTACACACCGGCTAGTGTCACATTTCAGAATTCTCAGCACCACGCTGCTCATCCTGAGCCCTAGGTTGTGGCCAAATGGGAGGATGGACAAATTCCCGGTCCCGCGATATGCCAGACAAGAGAATCAAACATGCTCAAGTGATTCACTTGCTGGAGAGAGGGCCTCAGTTTACCCCCCAACTTAGCTGTAAAGGAAACCATAGTTATCTTTATATTGGAAAAAAATTGTAGTCAAGGTTCCGTGTGCCCGGGCGTGCAGCAAATTCAGCTTGCATTGCCAATAAGCAATCTTGGTTTGGGCCTTGGCTGTTACGCTGCACTCATGAGCAGCGTTCCCAAAGTCAACTAGGGCCAATGTTTGAAGGGTTTGCCCTAATATACTTGAGCCACGGGATATCAATTGCTCCCGCACTGCAGAGTATATCCTGCAACCCTGCCTGATATGGAGTAGGCAAGACCAATCGTTCATCAAAAGGTTTATCGGGGTTCACACATACTATTGGTGTTATCATCCAGTTCTAATGCCAAGGGATTATGGTCACTATCGATGCGAGGAATCACCTTGACGTCTATCAGGGTAGGCCAACGTCTGACATCCACTAGGAAGTAATCCAGAAGTCTCGACCCCTGTGGTCATTTAACTGTGTGACTTCCTTCCATGTCTGAGGGGGATCTGCCAGTACAAGCCCTAAAGCCCTAATTTAGAGTAAAAGCATTTAGCTGAACTGCCAAGGGAGCCCATTCAACTGTTGGAGTAATTGACAGATGGGGTATGGACCAGCCTTGATCTTCCTCAGGAGAGTGGAGTCTAAAATTAACATCTGAAGGCTCAAGTTGGCAGTCAAGATCGCCTGCTGCAATTTTCATGATCTCAGTAGGGAGTGAAGCTAGGTGTGAAGCGAGCAAACGAATCACGTCACACTCAGGTTACCTTTTCAATGGAGGTCAATGCTACTATGGAATTTGCTCAACTGGATATACAATGTGCAACTAGTTGTAATGATTAAACCACTTCAAAAAATAGTCTCTTGCAAATGATCAATACTTTGGGAGACACAGAGTCATATGGGCATGTGTACAAATGTGTTGATGCAAGATCTTGGTCAAATGTGGTGACATTTTCTATCGAATGGAATCAAAAACAGACATTTTTATTGAGGCATTGTGTAACAACATTTTCATCCACAACCTCTCAATTGTCACAGACAGTATTTCTCAATTAGTGTGACATCTTCTTGAACAAGGATGGTGCAGACTCAAATCTATCTGCCACTGACAAATATGCTTTACACAGAAGGTCACTGCCCAAGGATGCTTTCTGATTTACTTGGTTTCATTAAAGGAATAGTTTACATCGGCATTCTAGCTCAGTGAAAGATATTGAAGTTTGTGACAGTGCAACATTGCACAGTAACCATACAGCACGCTTTGCTCTTTCATACAAACTGCGTACAGGATGGTGGCCACACTCACCGAGCTGTAGAGGTAACCTTCGCCATTCATGGAGGCGTAGAGACCGGCCTTCACCCCTTGAATGGCAACCACGCGGAGGCCCACCGGGATCAGATTGAAGAGGGCTGCAGAGGAAGAGGAGAGAGAACATTTAGAGGAAGCACCGCCTTCAGGTGGAAGCCATCCCTGCCTTTTAAATCTGAGACTATCTCCTCCAGAAATTGTCTTCACCTCTTCCAGAAGGAGTGTGCCTAAATCTTACAGGAAGTTCAACGCAAGACAAAGTTCTTTTTGTTGGTGTTTTCGGCTAAGGACTGATATGTTTCACACTTGTAATCATGAACATTCTTGTCGTGTCTGGTGGCTTAGTGGACTAATGCATCCACTGCAGGGGCCTGTGTTCTACCTCATAGTCACAGGTTCAAACCCTGACAGGTTCACTCAGCCTTTCATCCATCTGAGGTCAATAAAATGAGTACCATTGAGTTGGGTAACAATAAACACCTGTTATTCCCCTCCAAGATATCATGTAACCCTCAAAGGGAAGCAGTTCAAATGTGTTCATGGACCACAGGCCACCTCCACGTCCCACTGACCACTCTCCTTTATACCGTGACAATCACTTCCTGGTGTTACCACAACATTATCTCTCCACATTCAAAGCCCTCTGGACTTCCTCAACATTCAGACATTCTCCTCCCACCTTTGATATTTCAGAAGGAAATCCTTGCCCCCTTGGTGACTTGGAATCTGCTCACCCTCCCAAAATCTTCAAGTTGGCATTTGAAACCACCCTGTGCCCTTCACCTCCTGTGGACTACGTCACATGGGCAGATTGGGTCATCGTAACGACTAGAATGTCTTTTGCTATCCCATCTCATCTCACCAACCAACATTCAGGTTTAGTTACTATTCACTTAAAAAATGCATTTGTGATGTCACTGCTGATGTGGTTTATGGTTGAGGAAGCTGGCAAAAAAATAAATTATGTAATTTATATCCAATGCTATTTAATTCATCCCATAGCCACCATGCCACCATTGCCTATCAAGGCATGTCTTTTCCTTGCACTTCTTGCCTTGTCTCAATGCCCTGTCCTAACTAGTGATAGCCATTCCCATTACCTTAACAGGATTCTGTCTCTTTAAGGAGACCCATCTCAAGGTGGGTCATGATATACTGTGTTTCCATTTCTGCAAACATTTTCTGTCGTCTGTTGGCTCCCGTCAGATGGGACTGTCTGTATTACAGAGTTGTCGCCCGGCTCCTGAATATTCATAAGATGGTGTGTGTGGGTAGGACTAGAGTCTAAGGGCCTGATTTGCATCTTGTCGGACAGGTTATTCAATCACAACAGCGACGGATATCCCATCCGCCTAGATCTGGTGACGGATATCCTGCCTTTCAAAATATAAATCCCATAGGATATAACAGGATTTATATTTTTACGAACTGGATATCCGTCACCATTGTACCGGAGTAACCTTCCACCGAGATCTAAATCAGGCCCAAAGAGGCGTCTCACTGTTCACGTGGCAGTTCTTTCGGCCAATATTACAGTCTTAGAGAGGCTTCTGAATACTTATGAGGTGTTCTGTGTCGGCATGAGGACTAGAACCTTGGAACTTGCCTTGGATATTCATGGGGTGCTCTGTGTCGGCAGGAGGAGTAGAACTTTGGAAAGTTTCTTGAATATTCATGGGGTGTTCTGTGTCGGCAGGAGGACCAGTACCTTAAAAATTCCCTTGGATATTCATGGGGTGTGCTGTGTCGGCAGGAGGACTAGAACATTAGAAATTCTCTTGGATATTCATGGGGTGTTCCCGTGTCGGCAGGAGGACTAGAACCTTAGAAATTCCCTTGGATTTTGATGGGGTGTTCTGTGTCGGCAGGAGGACTAGAACATTAGAAATTCTCTTGGATATTCATGGGGTGTTCCCGTGTCGGCAGGAGGACTAGAACCTTAGAAATTCCCTTGGATATTCATAGGGTGTTCTGTGTCGGTAGGAGGACTAGAACCTTAGAAATTCCCTTGGATATTCATGGGGTGTTCTGTGTTGGCAGGAGGACTAGAATCTTAGAAATTCCCTTGGATATTCATGGGGTGTTCTGTGTCGGTAGGAGGACTAGAATCTTAGAAATTCCCTTGGATATTCATGGGGTGTTCTGTGTCGGCAGGAGGAATAGAACGTTAGAAATTCCCTTGGATATTCATGGGGTGTTCTGTGTCGGCAGGAGGACCTGAACCTTAGAATTTCTCTTGGATATTCATGGGGTGTTCTGTGTTGGCAGGAGGACCAGAACTTTGGAAATTATCTTGGATATTCATGGGGTGTTCTGTGTCGGCAGGAGGACTAGATCCTTAGAAATTCCATTTGATATTCATGGGGTGTTCTGTGTCGGCAGGAGGTCTAGAACCTTAGAAATTCTCTTGGATATTCATGGGGTGTTCTGTGTCGGCAGGAGGACTAGAACCTTAGAAATTCCCTTGGATATTCATGGGGTGTTCTGTGTCAGCAGGAGGAGTAGAACTTTGGAAAGTTTCTTGGATATTCATGGGGTGTTCTGTGTCGGCAGGAGGAGTAGAACCTTAGAAATTCCCTTGGATATTCATGGGGTGTTCTGTGTCGGTAGGAGGACTAGAACCTTAGAAATTCCCTTGGATATTCATGGGGTGTTCTGTGTCGGCAGGAGGCACTAGAACCTTAGAAATTCCCTTGGATATTCATGGGGTGTTCTGTGTCGGCAGGAGGACTAGAACCTTAGAAATTCCCTTGGATATTCATGGGGTGTTCTGTGTCGGCAGGAGGACTAGAACCTTAGAAATTCCCTTGGATATTCATGGGGTGTTCTGTGTCGGCAGGAGGACTAGAACCTTAGAAATTCCCTTGGATATTCATGGGGTGTTCTGTGTCGGCAGGAGGAGTAGAACTTTGGAAAGTTTCTTGGATATTCATGGGGTGTTCTGTGTCGGCAGGAGAACCAGAACCTTAGAAATTCCCTTGGATATTCATGGGGTGTTCTGTGTCGGCAGGAGGAGTAGAACTTTGGAAAGTTTCTTGGATATTCATGGGGTGTTTTCTGTGGGCAGGAAGGACTAGAACCTTAGAAATTCCCTTGGATATTCATGGGGTGTTCTGTGTCAGCAGGAGGACTAGAACCTTAGAAATTCCCTTGGATATTCATGGGGTGTTCTGTGTCAGCAGGAGGACTAGAACCTTAGAAATTCCCTTGGATATTCATGGGGTGTTCTGTGTCGGCAGGAGGAGTAGAACTTTGGAAAGTTTCTTGGATATTCATGGGGTGTTCTGTGTCGGCAGGAGGAGTAGAACTTTGGAAAGTTTCTTGGATATTCATGGGGTGTTCTGTGTCGGCAGGAGGAGTAGATTCTTTTCAGATGCTTCTGAATATTTGTGTGTTAGTTTTTTGGGCCAATACAAGGGATCAGGACTAGAGGGTCTTCTGAATATTCATGAGATTGTCTGCTTGGGCAGGAGGACTAGAGTCTTAGAGATGCCTCTGACTATTCAAGCGGTAGTCTTTTTGTTCAATACTAGGGAGAAGTACTAAAGAGTCTTCTGAATATTCACGCTGTGTTTTGCATGAGGAGGAGGACTAGAACCTTAGGGAGTCTCTTGGATATGCATGAGATGTTCTTTTTGGTGATATTAGAGTCCTAGAGAAGCTTCTAAAGATTAATGAGGTTTTCTGTGTGGGCAGACTAGAGTGCTAAAGATGCTTCTGACTATTCATGCGGTGGTCTTTTTGGCCAATACTAGGGGGGAGGACTAGAGTGTCTTCTGAATATTCATGAGGTTTCCTGCTTGGGCAGAAGCACTGGAGCCTTAGAGAGTTATCTAAAAATTGTCTGAGGTGCCATGTGTGTGCAGGAGGACTGGAGCCTTTGTTTTAGGTTTCTGACACAGACCAGCAGTTCTAGGCGTGTCTCCCTGTGAACTTGATTCCACTATCTGTGGTCGAGTTGCACGAGGTAGCACATGGGTCACAAGAGGCACCGAGTATCCTGAAGTGACCTCACTGCGTCACCACGTATGGTTTAACACAAGATTACAGTAAGATCACACTTCCAGCTCTCGTTGTTGTCCTCAAAATGGTGGTCTCCCTGGTCAGTTTCCAGGCATGCTTGAGGTATTCAAAAATAGCTGATTAGGACAGACACAGCCTGTTTTTTCACAGGATCTTTCCAACTCTTCAATGTGCCAAAGAAAAGTCTGACAACAAAGACATTCTTGTTTCACTGCAGAAATGTGTTAATATTCAAACACGGTGTTGAGTTCACTAAATTTGCGAGGGTAATCATGGATCATTTGTTATCACAATAGAGAACGAGAGACAATTGAACCAGTTGCACTTTCCCGCTGCCGATACTTACACACAAGCACACAAGCAACTGATTGATCAATAATTCTAACTGGTAAAGAAAAGAGATTCCTGCTTTATCAGGAAGTTGGTATTTGCATCTGCCGTATCCAAAGATATTGGAGTAGACCCTTCTCTCACTGATCTTGATATGCTTCATCATCGGCGCCTATCCACACACTGGTAAGATGGTACCACCCGGGCAGACTCAACCATAAATGGAATAGGAGTTCTTAGATAAAGTCAAGCTGGACATGCAGGGATCCAGAAGAGCGATTAGTTAAAAATACCTCTAGGTATACCCAAAGATGCTTCTTTATTTTGAGGGTACCCAGGGTATAAGTAAAATCGTGAATTTCTTGGGTTCTATCGAATATACTTGTTCAATTATACTCTTCTTGCCAACATGTTTCCACCCACTCCAGGAGCCTGATCGGGTCTGGGGCCTTCCAGGAGCCCGATTGGGTCTACGTTTTGTGTATCCCTGAGGCCTAACGCTTTCACCTGTCTTGCTCTTTTTCCAGAGGAGTTTCCTCTAGTTTGTTATGCCACGGGTCAAGCGGTTCATGCGGATGAGGGCGTCTTGTAGTCACACATTCTTCAAAGTATTCACTAGTTTGTTGTGATGGCTCTTTACAGTAAAAGTCCCTCCTCTAGCCTCAACATCACAGGATGCTCAGACACACGGCAGTGATTAATAGATATTTTATAATGCAGATTGCAAATACAGTCGCAACAATATAACTGTTTCTATGATGTCAGTACCATCACAAGGAAGATACAGAGAGACCCCACTTCTTCACCGCTGCCTGGTCCTCTCTTCCGCAAGGTGAGGTTCTTTAGAAGCAATCGAAGGGTGTTGCTTAGGGTTGGAGCTGAGTAGAAGCACAAGATTTGCAAAATGGCTTCTTTTCTGTAGATATTGTTTTTTAATGTTGCCAAAAACCAATTTACAGGGAGTGCCTAAAATCCCCTCAGTGATCATGCTTTGCTCATAAACATATCAACGCCTGAGTCGCTGTTCTTTTGGGGACAGAGAACATGGGATGGTCCTGGTATGAGAGCATTGATTTAGGATTGTCTACGTTTTGATCCATCATCTTGTTTCCAGACAGATGTAAAAGTTTCCTTTGAATAACTTTCCTTATTAAGATCAGCCTGGGTGGTGCGCCCTGCAGTGTCGCATCTTGAGAGCCGAGTACTCGGTGGGTACCACGCGGAGGAGCTCGGCTGGAGGGGACCAGCCGTGGATAAGAAACTGAGCGTTATCTCTGCCTCTCAACCCTCTCCTCCCAGGCTCTGGAACTACAGGTAATCAATTGCATTGTCAATGCTGCACTGCATCAGCCCCATTTGTATCTTTAATTAGCAAGTCAATTATGAGAGATAATTTAAACATTTACTTGAAAAATGAGGCATATCTCCAGGATAATGAGAGTAAATCTGTGTCATCACTCACCTCCTCAAGTGATGTTTTGTGAACCATAAATCCTGGTTCTGTTTTTGAAGGTGGGTGCAAAGTGAAGGCACAACACTCCTCACGCGGCTTTGACAAACCGTGTCTCTCCTTCAGGAGTAATCCATTATTATGAGGCAGAAAACTTGGAATTACGTGGTTATTCTGCCCTGGAAAACATATGGTAGTGGACTTGACCCTGGGAGGAATTAACAAATAGTAAATCCGGCCCAGACTAAATGAGGGTCATTGCTCCAATTGATAAAGTCAAAAAGGCCAGTCAGTGTCCCCCTTTCTGCATTTTGGAACACCACAGAGGACATCCAAAAATTCCATCTCACATATCTTCTGAACCTGTCTCCTGAGTTCCTTGGCATCCATGTCATCTTCTTTTTCCAGCTTACCTTATAGGAAGTTATGGAGGGTCCTATATATAAACCTATCCAAGATGGCTGCTGCCCTATGTTTTTCCTTCAGATGGCAACAATGAGGATTCTGTGATAGCTTCCTGTCTGTGAGTTTTAAAGCTTCAGAAGCCTGGGGTCAGGTGCTCCAGAGTCGTTGTAGAGTTCTTTCTTCACATTCTTCACCCAGTGGGCATCATCCAAGTCCATCTCAGTTCTAGGTTTTTCTTAACAAGGTATGTCTTCTGAGCCCCACAGGCATAGAAAACATGGTGAGGTATCTATTGACTTCATGCAGCAGTATCTGGTATATACTTTATTTCTTGGGAAACCTTCTTGCTCTATTTACATTTGCACAAATATTGTCTATTTTGAGGGTAATGTGACTCGCCCTTTGGGTGGTCAAGTTCTGCAGTCTCATGTCTATACATATTCATATGGTTTTAGGCTGATTGGGTGTGGTCGCTGCCACCATGGGTGAGACCCATAGTGCAGGCCCAATTACTTTTTCATTCTCCCTCGCCCATTTGATCCGATTTAACCAGTTCTGCCTCTACTTTTTGATCTAATTGAACATGTATTATGTGCCTGATAGCATCAGTTTAATGGATTAATCACTGTGCAGTTTCACTGATTTCGATTGTGAGATCCTAAACCAGTGATCATGTTTTTTTTTAACTCGTTCAGGGTATTGCCTATTTCTCTGGTGCTTATACTAAGAGCACAGAAATTGAGTCTATGGTTTTCTGCCCTAGACAACTGAATATGGTTCCTATGTCCCTTTCTGGGATGAAGAAGATTGTTTTGAGCCCTAGCTGTGGTACTGAATTAATGTTGTGAAAACCCCTGCTGTAAATTGTGATTTGTGGCTTCTGTACACATAGTTGCATGTCTTGGTTGGCTTCAATAATGGTTTGGGTTTGATCTTCTCAAAGTATTTCCTGCACATTACAGGTATGGAATTTCCAGAATACATGGAAACAACGGTCATTAGTTCATACTGTTTGACTTTACATTTAGACAAGGTCTTTATCCCAGTATTATCTTGGTCTATGGCAGATATTATAAAGACATCTCCACATATACTCCCTGTGCTGAATTCTTGGAAATACATTTGTTCTCCTGCCAGTGGTGCATGTCTTCAGATGAGGAGTGTTTGACATCTACCCCTGCTGCCACTGTTCCTCTTCTCCTGGGGCGAGTCCTCTAGTCCCTTCTACACACTCTGTCGAAATGATTTAGTCTTCCTCATGCCGGGCATGTTTTCGCATGAGCATGACAGTGGTTGATGTTTGTGATCCAAACCACAATATCCATATACAGTTTGTTCACTTTGGTTTGTTCTTTTTGAAAAGTATTTACTCAGGTGGTCACGTTGGCTCAGACGGCGTCCACTATTTCTGTCTTGACCGGCTATAGCAACTCGTCCCACTCTTCTACCTCCATTCCTGGCAGTGTTGTGTCCATCATGGTTGTACAGGGTTGGCTTACTTGTGTGACCAGCCAACATAAGAATTACGGTCTTGACTTTCTGAGGATATAAAGCCTTAGAACAAGCATTGCCGTCTCTGAATAAGTTGTGCCCTTTCTTCTTTGTTCACATTATCTTCAGTGTTGGTAGAAGGTAATTTCCTGAGGAGGGCATAGAAATAACCAATCAACTTCCTTCTGTTTGGCTTGTCTTAACACAAATCATTTGTAACCAGGATTGATTTGTGGGTTAAAATCTGCTTCGACTGCGACGACTGCTGCATTATAGTCATTGTCAATGTTTGGCAGGTTTAGAAAAAGTTTATAAATGTCTTCCCCGCACAGTGTAACAGGAGCTATCTCTTTACCGTCGGGTCTGTCTTTCTGGTAGCCACAAACTGACTATTGAGCCTACCCGTGCAGATTGGGGGTGGCGAGCTCACAAACAGGGAAAATACTTCTGATGAGGTTGTCTGCATGTATTGCCAGGGCTACCACTCCCCGAGTGGCTGTAGGTTGGCATGTGTCACAGCTGCTTGTTGGGGTACTGCTGCAGAGAGTCTCATGAAGGCATGGGCTCTGCCTTCCTTGGCTCCTTTTGTCAGGTTCTGATAGTTTAGCATGAGGAAAATGTCTGAGATGCCTGTTGGCTGTGTCTGTCAGTGCCTTCTAAGCCTTGCTTTATTGTTTCCGAATCTCTTTTAGTCAGGGTTCAGTACTCATGTCTTTCTGCTCTGCTCTAGTATTCTAACTCTCATTAATTCATTTTCGATTGTTCCGTCACACCGCTTCCCATCCAGTTGCAGTGCCTGCGTTGTGGCTGAATGATGGCAAGGGGGTGAATGAGTGCTGTTTCTACTCACTAGTGCTTGGGACCGGCAATCCAAATGCTCTGCTCTACCAGTATTTTACTTGGCTCCAGGTGAGTCATGCTCCTATGAGCCTTGCGTTTGTACCAAATGAACCACTTTCACAAGCAGGCATGTCACAAGAGCTGATGTTTCTTGCTGGCTGTGCACCTTTTCGTCTTTCCTTCATGCTCTGTGGCTCTGGAATAGTGGAGCATTCAGCGACTTTTCGGGCTGACTCACCGAGTTAGGGTGTCCGTCTCGCTTCATTGCCAATGTGGTGTGGCAGTATTGAGGCAATAACCACACATTGGGCACTTTGGAAGGCAGTACCTAAACTCAGCTTGAGCATGCTGGTTCTTATTTTTATTAAGTCAGAAACAACATGCGTGTCATCACCTCACATGTGTTATGTACCAAACAGTTCGGAGTGACTCACTACAGTTATTTTCTCTTTTCCACCCAAATTATATGGTTTCATTGGACGTGGCTTCCTGCTGGTCTCCCAGTCACTTGGACTCCCTTTGATTGCAAGGAGACAGTGCACCAGTCCAAAGAGATGTTTATCATTATCTGACCCTGGTGCTTGCAAATGCTTGGTTACCTCTTACCATCACCACTCATTTTATTGTGCGTCTTCCACCACTGGATGGCGATAAAGTAATAATGGTTGTTATGGATGCTTTTTCTAAGATGAGTCTTTTGATGCCTTAGAAGAGAAGTGCATCAGCTAAATCCATGTCTCCGATCTTTAACAAGGCATTTTCGTCTTCACGGATTACCACGGGTAATAATCTCTGATTGTGGATCCAACCTTATTTCCCATTTTTGGAAGGCATTTTGTAAAATTTTGCAGACTCAATTTTATCTGTTCTCTGGTTTCCAAACTCAGTCTAATGGTCAGACTGAACAGCTAGTCATAGTTTGGAACAATATCTGTGTTGTTTTTGTAATTCCACTCTGGAGGATTGAGCTTCTTATCTAGCTCAAGCTGAATTTTCATACAATAACTCTATGCACAGTGCTTAACAGACTTCCCCAATTTTGTTTTTAGAAGGTTTTCATGCTAGAGTTTCTTTTGGATCATCAAGTGATGTCTTCTGTGACAGCAGCCTCCAGATTTGTGGAACATTTTAAATCTTTAGGAATTTGTTTCAAAAGACTAAAGTAAAGATGAAACAGAGTACTGATATCTATAGAGGTCCTTCTTCTAAATACAAGATAGAAAGCAACATCTGTTTATCATCAAGATATCTTACATCCAATTTGTTTTCAAGTACGTTTAAAACTCAATTCTATGAATGGACGTTTTAAACTCATTCAAAAGATTAATCCAGCAACCTTCAAACGTCATCTTCCTTTAAGGTGCAAGATTTATTCAGTTCTACAAACATCTCAGCTAAGATCTTTTTGTCTTAATCCCTATCAACGCACTCTGTCCATGTCACCGGCAATCTTGGCTAACAATTCTCCTGAATGTGAGGTACAGGACATCTGTGACTCACGGATTTCACAAGGGAAGTTCCCGTTTTTGATAAACTGGAAAGGGTGCCCTTCCAGTGAGTAATTTGGGAAGATAACTGTTCCTGTTCCAGTCTCAATCCATCAGTTTTTCAGATAATACCCTGACAAACCAGGAGCTTCTGGAGGGGGAAGGGTCTGTCATGCCTGTCCCTATAAAACTCTTGAGAATGGGATCATGAGTGTGTCAGAGACCCACGGGTCCAGCAGTACTTACCGGCAGTGCCAAACCTCACCTTGGATCTGTTCGCTAGTGTAGTAAAGGCCCCCCAGAATTCCATCTTGTTGTCTATCAGCATTTCTGAAACTTTTGGGGCATTAAGTTATACCTATCTCCTAAGTTCCTTGGCATCCATGTCATCTTCTTCCTAGCTTCCCTTATGGGAAGTTATGCAGAGTCCTATATATAAACCTATCCATGATGGCTGCTCTTCTATGTTTTTTCTTCATGTTATCCCATTCCAAGATGGCAACTATTGGGATTCTGGGATAGCTTCCTGTCTGGGAGTATTAAAGCATCAGAAGCATGGAGCAGGTGCTCCAAAGTCTTCTAGAGTTCTTTCTTCACATTCTTCACCCCTTCCTCTCCTGCATGATGTCCTTCAGCCTCACTTTTTTGGCAGATGTCGCAATTCCTGAAATCTGTTTCCCTTCTGAGTGCAAAAGGTAAGACTTGCCCTTCTAAGGTCATGTCACTAGGCATTTATTATGAATTCCCAGTGGACCCCTTTTGGAAGACCTTGGTCTTTAGCTGCTCCACTATGACCCAATGTTGTGTTTCCACACACCGCCTACTGTAGATGGACTCTCAGTGGAAAAGGTTTTCTCTTCACCTTGGGTCCAGCCTTACTACTGTGGGACTGTGTCATATTGTAAGTTAACTTCAAAACTACAGCTAGTAATTACTGCGGCCTATTCACAAATTGCATTTTGTAGTACGTAAAGTAGTACTATAGTAATACCCTCACATACTACAATACACTATTCAAAAACCTACGTGGAGAGACCGCCTCCTCACCTACATTTTCTATAAGGAGAACTCTGTCAGCATTTCAAAAATCTCTGCAAACAAGTATACGTTTTTCTCGTAAATGTGGTAGAGTCAATGGAGAGTGGACGAACAATTAGAAATACTTACTACTAATTGGGAAGGGTTTTGGAAAGGGTAGGGAGGGGCTCATGGAGGCACAGGCTAATACAAACACCCACCCACAAGAGAATGACCATTGCTTCTCACAAACAGCTCTGTTATTGTTACTACAGCCCAAAAGGAGACAAAATGTGATACATTTACTCCAGCCTAGCCTTGGGGAAAGTCTAGCACCACACATGGCCCCTTTTAAGTACTGCAACTCACTCCCATAGAAAACACTTGAGGTGTGGATCTAACATAACACCTAATAGGAAATTATATAAAATAAATTAAATCATGTTACGTTTACATTAAATATGTAAATCATTCCTTTTAAAGATTTAAATCTAGATTAAATTAAATAAATATATAAAAATTGTAAAATTTAACACAGACATTATTTTAAAATATAATGGGCCCGATTCACTGAACTAACTTAAGACAAAATCCTAAACTCACTACTTTTGGTATTCACAGAAGTTAGGATTTTGTCTTAAGTTTGTCTTAAGACAAACTTAAGACAAACTTAAGACAGACTTAAGACAGACTTAAGTTAGGATTTTGTCTTAAGTCTGTCTTAAGTCTGTCTTAAAACAAACTTAAGACAAACTTAAGACAAAATCCCAACTTCTGTGAATACCAAAAGTAGTAGGTTTAGGATTTTGTCTTAAGTTAGTTCTGTGATTCGGCCCCATACTTTTTAACTGTTAATGAAAAGTACACAAACACATACACTTTAATGAAGTGTGCTAAATATAAATTAAATATTAAAATGCCAGTGATCATGGGTTTTTAATCTTGATTAAAAATAATATTTATCAATAAAATGAATATATTGGTATGATTAAACTATTAATAAATATGTAATCTTTTACAATGAATATACACGTTTATACATGTTTATTTCTTGTGAAACATATTTTTATATTTGTTTAAGAATTAATAAACACTAATATTTATCCATGTACTTTCTTATATGGAAATCCCTGTCCCAGTCACTCACATGTGAAAAATTCTAGCAGTAAGTTTATATTCATAAATTCTGTTTTCAGATGTCTCCACCACGATTTAAGGCGCAGAGACATAGGTGCACTTTGTTGTAAATCTTCAATTCAAAATAGTGAACAGGGAAAAAGTGTAGACTTTTATTTAGAAGCTAGAATACATTTATATGTGACTGGGTCTTCAAATGTAATATTACTGTGGTTAATAGGCCTGACATATTCATAATCTAATATTATGTCTCTGCGACTTCAATTGCCGACTACTGAAGTCTGCCTGCAATGGTGTTCTGCTCTATAATAAACTTCAGATTAAACTCTGCATTCATAGCTTGCCTTTTGTGGGAGATAGAGCTGATATTTTCAAAGTTCAGTTAAAGTTGTCCAAAATATACCAATCAAAACACATATTTTGAATCAATCTTCTAATTATTGAAATACTTTTAGAGCTGTAATTGTTCATTGTGTTCAGGCAGAGATGAATTATTGCAAACTTTGAATGATATGAGGTGGGTGTAGATCCACCAGAGGCCCTGGAGATGTGAAGCCTGCCTGGGAGCGGGGTAACTTGGGTGTTGTGTTTGGTACCAGAGGCCTCAGACCTAAGGCCCAGGAGATGTGAAGCGTGACTGGGAGCTGGTAACTCAGTTGTGATGTTTGACCCAAGTTCCTCAGATCTGAGTCCAGGAGACATGAAGCATGACAGGGAGTGGGTAACAAAGGTCCTTACTGTAGTCGCTGTTCTCGTCCTTCGTCCCATCAATGGTCCCATCGGGGTGCATCTGCAGGAAGTAGCCCTGCTGGCTGAATAACCGCGTGACGATCCCTTTCAGCTGGGGCTCTGCAAGACAAAGGGAGCCATCTTTAGTCACATTCAGAGCGTTTCAAAGGTCATAAACCACATGACGTCAACACCAAAAGATATAGAAAATGCCGGCAACTCAGCACCGCCTCCACCAATCAGCTGTCTTTATAGGGTGTTGAAAGAGCTCCAAGCGGAAGTGGGAGCTTTACTGGTAACAGCTTTTTAGGTCTCGCCAACGCAGCGCGCACGCGCTGCATAGGAGGGCCTTTAGCCGTCGTTCAGTTCATTTTCAAGCACACACTCATGCTTGTGGCGGCATCCACTTTGCGGGAGTGAGCAGGGGCGCGCCACAGGCACGAGTGCAGTGCTTGAAAAGGATCAGACTGCTATCCCAAGTACGTGCGTGCCTCTCTCCTTGCCCCTCGCTCACATGTTTTTGCTCGCGCTTCTTGTTATGTTAAGATGTTGGTCAATCCCTTGCCTCCCTCTCAACTTTCGTTTTAGTAGGGAATACATCTATCTATACACACTTGCAGAATTTGAATGAGTTCTGCACATACATATCATCTACCTTGTATTCCATGCATATTTCTTCAAAACTCTTAATTCTTAACCATCCCACTCTGGTAGAAGGACTCAGACCTCCGACCCCTCCCTAGCTCTGTATCCTGATTCTGCCTTAATCGTTCATGGAAATGACTCAGAAACCATTTGCTTAATCCTCCACTAATGGGAGGCTGGAGATGCCGATTTACTTCCAGTGGTATTAAGACGTTCTTTTTGGAAATGAGTCAAATGGTTCTGCAGTTGAATTGTTTCACTTAGTAGCTTGGCCTGTTTGGGGTGTCTGGGATAGGTGCGAAGGCAGTGGGTTGGTGGCAGTTATCATGCACGTGAACAGCAAGGGCATCAGTGCACTCTATATGGCAGAAACAATCTGATAGGATTTTGGCATCTCAAGAAAAATGATTGAAAATGTACATATAATTAGGCGATAGGAGTAGGGTGAATGGTAAGATTGTAGTGAGAAGGAACAATGAGAGGTGGGTGGAACCAGTATTTTAAATGGGCTGGTACTGTTTCAGGTTTCAAGTTTATTTTATTTTGCTCGACTAATTAAAGCCATTGCAAAGTATATAAAACTGCATAATTAGATATAGTGTCAACATTTTTTAAATATTGTTATAAATGTATATCACATATAACAAGCATTGGCATAGCCAATAGGTCTCGCGTTTAGGAACTTATAAGTGTTCAGCCATGCAATAGTTGGTGTTGTTGCACCAAGGATATTGTGCTGTATAACTATACACTTATAAGGTCCCAAAGGCGAGACCTATTGGCTATGCCAATGCTTGTTTTAAGAGGCACAACTCTAGTGTGGGGTGCGGTGCATGGGGGAGTGTGTGTGTGCGGGGGGTGGGGCTCGGGGCTCGGGGTCTGATTGAAACTAGAATATATTACCAAGGATGGTCCACGGAGAAAGAAGACGTCATGTCTTTGGGTCTGTATCTGAAAATACATGTACTGTGGGGTTTACATAGTTTCATTACTCATGTTTACAGCCCCGCACACAGGGACAGGAAGCAGTTCACACAGAATCCGGCCCTGTGTCTGTTCATCTGCCAGTGCGAGCCTCTGTTTCTGTAACCGGTCACGCAGCCCCCACTCTTGGGGGTCAGAAAAGTGTGGGGAACTCTTAATGGCTGTGAGGTGAGCGGCAACTGTGATAGGCGCTAGCTGTGTTAGGCGCTGGAATCACAGGGAGTAGCGACGCTAGACACTACGTAATGCCAGCTGCACCACTGGGGAACAGCACCAATGGGACCCAGCACCAATGGGACCCAGCACCAATGGGACCCAGCACCAATGGGACCCAGCACCAATGGGAACAACACCAATGAGAATAGCACCAATGGGAACAACACCAATGAGAATAGCACCAAAAGGATCCAGCACCAATGAGAATAGCACCAATTGGAACAGCACCAATGGGACGCAGGACCAATGAGAACAGCACCAATGAAAATAGTTCCCATGGGAACAGCACCAATGGGACCCAGCACCAATGGGAACAGCACCAATGGGAACAGCACCAATGGGAACAGCACCAATGAGAACTGCAATAATGGGAACAGCACCAATGGGATCCAGCACCAATGGGAACAGCACTAATGGGAACTGCACCAAAGGGAACAGCACCAATGGGACCAAGCACCAATGGGAACAGCACCAATGAGAACTGCACCAATGGGAACAGCACCAATGGGACCCAGCACCAATGGGAACAGCACCAATGGGAACAGCACCAATGGGAACAGCACCATTAGCACAACACCAAAGGGAACAGCACCAATGGGAACAGCACTAATGGGAACTGCACCAAAGGGAACAGCACTAATGGGAACTGCACCAAAGGGAACAGCACCAATGGGACCAAGCGCCAATGGGAACAGCACCAATGAGAACTGCACCAATGGGAACAGCACCAATGGGACCCAGCACCAATGGGAACAGCACCAATGAGAACAGCACCAATGGGAACAGCACCATTAGCACAACACCAAAGGGAACAGCACCAATGGGACCCAGTACCAATGGGAACAGTACCAATGGGACCCAGGACCAATGAGAACAGCACCAATGAGAATAGTTCCCATGGGAACAGCACCAATGGGACCCAGCACCAATGGGAACAGCACCAATGGGAACAGCACAAATGAGCACAGCACCAATGGGAACAGCACCATGAGCACAGCACCAATGGGAACAACACCAATGGGACCCAGTACCAATGGGAACAGTACCAATGGGACCCAGGACCAATGAGAACAGCACCAATGGGAATAGCACCCATGGGAACAGCACCAATGAGAATAGTTCCCATGGGGACAGCACCAATGGGACCCAGCACCAATGGGAACAGCACCAATGGGAACAGCACCAATGACAACTGCACCAATGGGAACAGCACCAATGGGACCCAGTACCAATGGGAACAGTACCAATGGGACCCAGGACCAATGAGAACAGCACCAATGAGAATAGTACCCATGGGAACAGCACCAATGGGAATAGTTCCCATGGGAACAGCACCAATGGTAACAGCACCAATGGGAACAGCACCAATGAGCACAGCACCAATGGGAACAGCACCAATGGGACCCAGTGCCAATGGGAACAGCACTAATGGGAGCTGCACCAAAGGGAACAGCACCAATGGGACCAAGCACCAATGGGAACAGCACCAATGAGAACTGCACCAATGGGAACAGCACCAATGGGACCCAGCACCAATGGGAACAGCACCAATGGGAACAGCACCAATGGGAACAGCACCATTAGCACAACACCAAAGGGAACAGCACCAATGGGACCCAGTACCAATGGGAACAGTACCAATGGGACCCAGGACCAATGAGAACAGCACCAATGAGAATAGTTCCCATGGGAACAGCACCAATGGGACCCAGCACCAATGGGAACAGCACCAATGGGAACAGCACAAATGAGCACAGCACCAATGGGAACAGCACCATGAGCACAGCACCAATGGGAACAACACCAATGGGACCCAGTACCAATGGGAACAGTACCAATGGGACCCAGGACCAATGAGAACAGCACCAATGGGAATAGCACCCATGGGAACAGCACCAATGAGAATAGTTCCCATGGGGACAGCACCAATGGGACCCAGCACCAATGGGAACAGCACCAATGACAACTGCACCAATGGGAACAGCACCAATGGGACCCAGTACCAATGGGAACAGTACCAATGGGACCCAGGACCAATGAGAACAGCACCAATGAGAATAGTACCCATGGGAACAGCACCAATGGGAATAGTTCCCATGGGAACAGCACCAATGGGACCCAGCACCAATGGTAACAGCACCAATGGGAACAGCACCAATGAGCACAGCACCAATGGGAACAGCACCAATGGGACCCAGTGCCAATGGGAACAGTACCAATGGGCCCCAGGACCAATGAGAACAGCACCAATGGGAACAGCACCAATGAACACAACACCAATGAGCACAGCACCAATGGGAACAGCACCAATGGGACTGTGACGGAGTCCCGGTGTCCCCCCCCCCTGGATTCTTTCCCCCTGAGTCTTTACCTCATCCCGGGGACGTCCACACGAACTCAGGCCGGCCAAACCCTCGGGTCCGCCCCCGAGCCGGTACAATACCAGTGACCTACAGTCCCCCGCCGCTCTCTCCAATACAGGAGCCAATCACGGGTCTGCAAGCACCGGAAGCACTACGCCGTGAACCCGGAAGTCCCGCCTCGGAGGCAGCGTCAGAACCAGTGAAAAGCAACCCGACCGGAATAGGCAGCGTCGGAGAATCGTGGCAGGATACTCAGGCTGGAGCCGTGGACGGAGGAGAGGAGCCAACCGAAGCAGACGAGTGGTCAGAGGAGTGGTGGAACCCTTAAGGAGGAAGCTGAAGAGCGGCCGTAGCTCACCTGGAGAGCTACGGCAGACCGCGTGAGTACCTGTAACCGCCCCTGGAGCGCGCTAGGTGCTCTCTGTATATATTGTAAATACTCTCCGCACTTGTCGGCACCAATCACTTAGAAGTAACACTGTAACCGTATTGTACAGCATCTGCACCGTGCACGGCCCGACCCCCCCTCACGTCCTGAACACCCTTGCTGGTACACTCTCTTTGTCCTTGCCTTCCGTCCCTCTTCCCCGTTCCCTCCTTCCCTCACCTCCATCCGCTCCGCCCTTTCACCTCCCGGTGTTGGTAGTGGCATACTCGCCAAGTCCCTGTTCGGACTAACGGTCCTCTCTCTCTCTTCTTGCCCTCCGAGGTCTCCCCACCAACATCGACGACCCAGAGCCTGGCAAGGACCATCCGAAGGGAGCTACATCTCACAGACGCCGGATCCGAACGTCCAGAGACCACTGTATTCACCTCTTGCGAGACTGTTGTATTTCAAATAAAAACCCTAACTATAGCACACTATCTCCAGCCTCCTTGCCTGATTTACCGGCCCGCGGACACCCCACGACCACATCTGGTGTCAGAAGTGGGATCTGCCGGTAGCATGGAGGCCGTCATGAAGAGAATGGCCGAATCCCAGGAGCAGCTGGGAAAACTCATGGAACAATTTTTGAAAACTGCCGAAGACGACAGGGGCCAGCTCCATGACGTCCTGAAAGGACATGGAACAGTACAGGAACAAGCATTGGGGAAATTGACTGACGTCCTGGGACAACCCAGACCCATGACCTCTCTCCCTTCCGTGGTGTGACAGAAATATGTCCCCGGCGAAGACCCCGATTATTTCTTTACCAATTTCGAGAGGTTGTCCCAAGCAGCAAACTGGCCGGTGGATCGATGGGGCCAGTACCTGGGTCCCCTGCTTACTGGAGACCTGCAGGCCGCATACCAACAGGCCAACATCCAAGGCAACACACCGTATCCGGACATAAAGAAGTGCATCCTTGAACGTCTGGGAGTAGACGATGATACGTATAGGATGAAACTCAGGCAGACCAAAGAAGGGCCCCAAGAGAATCCACGTGCTCTGTCCTTCCGGATCAGGGATCTGGTCAACCGGTGGCTCAAACCGGAGGCCTCCACGAAAGAGGACATTATTGAAAAGATCTGTCTTGAACAGTTCCTAAACTCCCTTCATCCCGCCACGCAGAGGTGGGTACGGCAACATACCCGGCTCACCCTGGAGACGGCTGTAGAAATTGCTTGTGCGTATGGACGGGCTCAAGACCTGCATCGAGGCAAGGACGAAGCCACACACAGGCCCCACCCCTCCAACACCAGCCGATTCCCCAGGCCTCCTCAACCCCGAAGACAAGAACCGGCTCCTCTCTTGCCATCCCCGATCCTATACCGACCTCCCAACCCTGGACCCCAATGCTATCATTGCGGGAACTACGGGCACATAGCCCGCATGTGTCCCCAAAAGGAGGTACCCATGGAAATCGGCATGGTACGGAATTACGTCTGCCAAGCGTCAGGGGCTGCTCCCCCTCCGTTTCATTGTCCCGTGGACATAGATGGACAAGAGGTTCTGGCCCTCGCAGACACCGGGTGTCGACAAAGCGTCCTCCGTCCCCAGGACTTGATTCTCCACCAGAAGACCCCAACAGGAACAGTGGCCATCCAGTGCGTGCACGGAGACACGAAACGTTACCCCACCACGAGGGTTCGGGTGCAACATCCCGGTGATCCGGGAACTGACCTCACAGTTGGTCTCATCCCAGCTCTACCGGAACAGGCCATCCTGGGGAGCGACTACCCCGGCCTCCCGGCACTGCTCCAGGACACAACGGACTCCCTGGCCCAGTGGTGGAAGGAGGCCCCCTACCCTCAGACCCCGACCGGAACCCCTACGGAACCAAAACCCCACAAAAGCAAGAGACAGAAAAGACAAGAGAAGACATCATATGCCTCTGCGTATCCGGTTGAGTTGGAAGAACACCCATGGCAGACGGACCAGGAGTTCCGCGGGGCTCAACAGGAGGATCCGCTCCTACAGGAAGCCTGGGGAAGGGCCCTAGAAAACGAAGATCCCACCCAAGTAGGTCCATATTTCTTTAAGAAAAGGGGTTTGCTGTACAGAAAGGGTGGCCCTCAACATCCTCCTCAATTGTTGATTCCTAGCCCCTTCAGGGACAAAGTCCTTTTTCTGGCCCACAGTCACCTATTAGGTGGACATTTCGGGGAGGAAAAGACTAGCCAAACGATCCTTGACCGTTTCTACTGGCCTGGGATTTATCAGCACATAAAAACCTATTGCCGTGAGTGCGCTATATGTCAAAAGAACAGTCGGTACAGACCCCCTAGGGTACCCCTGTGTCCCTTGCCCCTCATCGACATACCGTTTAGCCGGGTGGGAATGGACATTATAGGGCCCCTATTGCCCTCCCGAAGCGGTTGCAGATATGCTCTTGTCATCGTGGACTATGCCACGCGCTTCCCGGAAGCCTTTCCACTGCGCCAGCCCACAGCCCCGAACATCGCCAAAGCGCTTATCACTCTGTTTACCCGTGTAGGATTCCCCCGTGAGATTCTCACGGATCAAGGCACGCCCTTTGTTTCTGCCCTGATGAAACAAGTCTGCTCAAGACTAGGGATCAAACAAATCAGGACCTCAGCCTACCACCCCCAAACCGACGGATTGGTCGAACGCTACAATGCCACCTTAAAGCTGACCCTAAAGAAGATGTTGGGACTGGAGGCTAAGCGGTGGGAGGAGCTCCTCCCTCTAGCCCTTTTTGCCATTCGGTGTAAACCCCAGAGCAGTACAGGGTACTCCCCATACGAGTTGCTATACGGAAGACCTCCTCGTACCCTGCTGGAGATGGCACAGGAAGCCTGGGAGGCAGATCCGGACCGCACTCGCCCCCTACCTGAGTACGTCAACAACCTAAAGACCCATCTAGCACAGATCAGAGACATAGTCAAACAAAACATGGAAAAAGCCCAAGACAACCAGAAAAAACAGTACGACAAGGGCACCAGGAATAGGGCATTTTCCGTTGGAGACCTGGTCCTCCTGATGATGCCCTCTTCCGACCATAAACTCCTGGGTCAGTGGCAAGGACCCTACGTCGTCCTGCGACAGGTGACCCCGGTCACTTATGAGATCGAGCTCGACCCCACTAACGGCACGGCCTAGATCTACCACGTGAACCATCTGAAGAAATGGGAGGGACCCCGTCCTGTCCTGGTGGGACACGGTCTACCGGTGTCCTTTCCCTTTGATCCCTGTCTAGATCCTGCCCTGACCCCGGGACAAATCCATGAACTCCAAAAAGCCCTGTCCCCCGTAAAAACGGTCTTCTCATCGTACCCCGGAAGGACCTCCGTCGCCACCCACGCAATAGATACTGAACCAGGGAAAGTGGTGAGGTTGCGTCCTTACCGTGTCCCTGAAGCCCGAAGGGCTGTCATAAGAAGAGAAATCGAGGACATGTTAAAAATGGGAATCATCGAACCCTCGATCAGTGATTGGAACTCCCCGATAGTTCTGGTGCCGAAACCTGACGGGACTGTCAGGTTCTGTATCGACTTCCGCGAAGTAAACAAAGTGTCCAGATTCGACACCTATCCCTTGCCGAGAGTCGACGAGATGGTCGAACGGATAGGGAAGGCCAAATTCATCTCCACCCTCGACCTCTGCAAGGGTTATTGGCAGATCCCTCTTCGAGACCAGGATAAGAAAAAGACAGCCTTCTCCACCCCGGAGGGGCTGTTCCAATTCATTGTCATGCCTTTCGGACTCCACGGAGCCCCCGCCACTTTCCAGCGTGCGATGAATCAGGTCCTGCGGCCACACACGGAGTATGCAGGAGCCTACCTCGATGACATCGTCATCTACAGCAACAGCTGGGAACAACACCTCGTCCACTAACATGACGTTGTCTCTTCCTTGGGCTCCTTTGGCTTTTCCATTAACCCCGCCAAAACCACCCTGGCTGCCCAAACCGTCCAGTATCTGGGGTACCTGTTGGGCGAAGGGATGATCAGACCCCAGAAATCCAAAACCGAAGCCATAGAGACCCTTCCCTTTCCGAGAACAAAAAAAGATCTCCGTGCATTTCTAGGGCTCCTCGGTTATTACAGGAGGTTCGTGCCCAACTTCTCGCAGAGAGCTGCGCCTCTTACGGATCTTCTCAAGAAAACTACCCACACAGAGCACGCCCTGATGCATCCTAACCCCCTCATATGGCAGGCGTTCGCTGACCTGAAGGGAGCCCTAACCTCCAGTCCTGTTCTGGTGAGTCCTGACTACACCCGACCCTTCATCCTCCAGACAGACGCCTCCGACCAGGGATTAGGGGCGGTCCTGTCACAAAAGGACGAGCAAGGGAACGAAAAACCCATTCTATATCTTAGCCGAAAACTGTTCCCCAGAGAACTTAACTATGCGGTAGTGGAGAAGGAGGCCCTTGCCATCAAGTGGGCTATCGAAACACTAAGGTACTACCTGGAGGGTCGTGACTTCACGATTTATACGGACCATGCCCCCTTAGAGTGGATGGCCCGGAACAAAGGACACAACGACCGGGTCCTCCGCTGGTTCCTTTCTCTCCAGCCCTATCACTTCCGTACCCAACACCGAAAAGGGTCCGAACAAGGCAACGCTGATTTTCTGTCCCGGTACCCCCTCTCGCCCCCCCCTGGATTCTTTCCCCCTGAGTCTTTACCTCATCCCGGGGACGTCCACACGAACTCAGGCCGGCCAAACCCTCGGGTCCGCCCCCGAGCCGGTACAATACCAGTGACCTACAGTCCCCCGCCTCTCTCTCCAATACAGGAGCCAATCACGGGTCTGCAAGCACCGGAAGCACTACGCCGTGAACCCGGAAGTCCCGCCTCGGAGGCAGCGTCAGAACCAGTGAAAAGCAACCCGACCGGAATAGGCAGCGTCGGAGAATCGTGGCAGGATACTCAGGCTGGAGCCGTGGACGGAGGAGAGGAGCCAACCGAAGCAGACGAGTGGTCAGAGGAGTGGTGGAACCCTTTAGGAGGAAGCTGAAGAGCGGCCGTAGCTCACCTGGAGAGCTACGGCAGAACGCGTGAGTACCTGTAACCGCCCCTGGAGCGCGCTAGGTGCTCTCTGTATATATTGTAAATACTCTCCGCACTTGTAGGCACCAATCACTTAGAAGTAACACTGTAACCGTATTGTACAGCATCTGCACCGTGCACGGCCCGACCCCCCCTCACGTCCTGAACACCCTTGCTGGTACACTCTCTTTGTCCTTGCCTTCCGTCCCTCTTCCCCGTTCCCTCCTTCCCTCACCTCCATCCGCTCCGCCCTTTCACCTCCCGGTGTTGGTAGTGGCATACTCGCCAAGTCCCTGTTCGGACTAACGGTCCTCTCTCTCTCTTCTTGCCCTCCGAGGTCTCCCCACCAACATCGACGACCCAGAGCCTGGCAAGGACCATCCGAAGGGAGCTACATCTCACAGACGCCGGATCCGAACGTCCAGAGACCACTGTATTCACCTCTTGCGAGACTGTTGTATTTCAAATAAAAACCCTAACTATAGCACACTATCTCCGGCCTCCTTGCCTGATTTACCGGCCCGCGGACACCCCACGACCACAGGGACCCAGTACCAATGGGAACAGCACCAATGGGACCCAGGACCAATGAGAACAGCACCAATGGGAACAGTACCAATGGGACCCAGGACCAATAAGAACAGCACCAATGGGACCCAGCACCAATGGGAACAGCACCAATGGAAACAGCACCAATGAGCACAGCACCAATGGGAACAGTACCAATGGGACCCAGGACCAATGAGAACAGTACAAATTGGACCCAGCACCAATGGGACCCAGCACCAATGGGAACAGCACCAATGGGACCGCTACAGGAGAGAAACAATGGGAGGTCGGTCCTTTAGAGTGGCGGCTGCCATAGGATGGAACAAACTTCCCATCAGTCTCCGCCTTGAGCCTTCGGACACCATCTTCCGACGTCAACTGAAAACTCACCTGTTCTCCCTATAACTCTACTTATGCCCACTGCCTTGTACTCTCCTCTCCTCTGGCGAGCTTTTCTTCTCTTTTTAGCGCAGGGACACGCCGAGATGGCGTAATCCATGCGCTCTATAAATGTCTTTATTATTATTAGAACAGCACCTATGGGAAAAGCACCAATGAGAATAGCACCAATGGGAATAGCACCAATGGGAACAGCACCAAAAGGACCCATCACCAATGGGAACAGCACCAATAAGACCCAGCAGCACCAATTGGAACAGCACTACGCAGCCCACAAGAATGCCACCCGCAGACACCACCACCTCATCCTATCCGCCAAAAGGAGCTCCTTCAAAGACCGCCTAGATAACAACGCACACAACAGCAAAGTTCTCTTCAACATCGTGAAGGAGCTCTCAAACCCTAGCTCCAACACTAAGGACATCCCATCCTCACAAGATCTGTGCGACTCGCTGGCCACTTTCTTCCACCGCAAGATCGCAGACATCCACGACAGCTTCAACACCACGACCCCCTCGGCAACCACCAAGACCTCCACCTCCACCCCACCACCTGCACCAACCACCTGATCTCCTGGACTCACATCAACGACGAGGACACCATCAAGATCATGAACTCCATCCATTCCGGATTCCCGTCAGACCCATGCCCACACCACATTTTCAACAAAGCCAGCACCACCATCGCACCCCATCTCCGGAAAGCCATCAACATCTCCTTTGAGACAGCAACCTTCCCAGAGAGCTGGAAGCATGCGGAGATCAACACCTTACTCAAGAAACCCAAGGCGGACCCCAAGGACCTCAAGATCTTCCGACCCATCTCCCTGCTCCCGTTCCCGGCAAAGGTCATCGAGAAGGCCTTCAACAAACAACTGACCAGATTCCTCAAGGAGAACTGCATACTGGACCCGTCCCAGTCCGGGTTCCGCAGCAAGCACAACAGCGAAACTGCCCTCATCGCCGCAACCGATGACATCAGGACCCTGCTTGAAAGCGGAGAAACTGCGGCCCTCATCCTCCTGGACCTCTCAGCCGCCTTCAACACGGTCTGCCACCGCACACTACGAACACGCCTCCACAACACCGGGATCCAAGTGAAGACCCTGGCTTGACCACCTCCTTCCTCTCCGGCAGAACACAGAGCGTCCAACTCCCCCCCTTCCACTCTAAAGCCACCAAGATCATCTGCAGCGTACCCCAGGGCTCATCCCTCAGCCCAGCGATGTTCAACATCTACATGGCACCGCTTGCCCACGTCATCCGACTGCACGACCTCAACATCAACTCTTATGCCGATGACACCCAACTGATCCTCTCCCTCACCAAAGACCACTTCACTGCCAAAACCAACCTCCATGAGGGTATGAGGGCCATCGCCGACTGGATGAGAAACAGCTGGCTGAAGCTGGACTTGGACAAGACGGAGGTCCTCATCCTTGGATCCACCCCCTCAGCCTGGGACGACTCCTGGTTGCCAACCGCACTAGGAACAGCTCCAATGCCCACTGACCACGCACGCAACCTAGCGGTCATCCTCGACTCCACCCTCTCCATGACAAAGCAGGTCAACGTCGTCTCTTCCTCCTGTTTCCACGCCCTCTGCATGCTCCGTAGGATCTACAAGTGGATCCCCACCAAAACAAGAAGGACAGTCACCCTGGCCCTCATCAGCGGCAGACTGGACTACGGAAACGCCCTCTACGCAGGAGCCTCGTCCAAACTCCTGAAATGGCTCCAACGCATCCAGAACGCCTCCGCATGTGTGATCCTCGACATCCCTCGCCGCAGCCACATCACACCCCATCTAAGAGACCTGCACTGGCTCCCTGTCAGCAAAAGGATAACCTTCAAGCTCCTCACCCATGCACACAGGGCGCTCCACAACAGCCGACTCAGCCTCAACACCCCCACCCGCCAGCTCCGCTCTGCCGACCACGCCCTCGCCGCTGTCCCCCGCATCCGAAGAGTGACCACCGGCGGCAGATCATTCTCCCACCTCTCCACCAAGACATGGAACACCCTCCCCATCCACCTACGGCAGACCCAAGACCTACTGACCTTCAGAAGACTACTCAATGCCTGGCTCTTCGAACAGTAGCAGCATCTCCTTCGCCGCTTAGCGCCTTGAGACCCTCACGGGTAAGTAGTGCGCTTTACAAATGCTTGACTGATTGATTGATTGATTGAATGAGCACTATTGACAAGCAGCACTAATGGTGACCAGGACAGATGGCACATTCCTAATGGTGTGCTGCACCAAAAGTGAGCACTGTTAATGGTAAGCAGTTGTCATTGGTGAGAAGAAACCATTGTAGCCTACAGCACAAATAATGAGCTGCACCAGCAGGCGGCAGAACCACTGGTAGGCCACACTAATGGTATTTTGCACCAATGAACAACACTACCAACAGTGAGTAGTACCACTTGTGAGAAGTACTAATGGTGAGTAGCACCAACAGGTAACAGTACCAGTAGTAACAGCTCCAAATGTAGGCAGCATCACATGTAGGCCGTACTAATGGTAATAGGTACCAATGTACAACACTACTAATGGTGAGTAGTATCACTTGGGAAAATTACCATTAGTGAGTAGCATCAACAGGTAGCAGTGTCAGTAGTGACAGTGCCATGGGCAGGTGGTACCACTGGTAGGCAGCTTCACTTGTAGGCCGTACTAATGGTATTCACAACAATGAACAACACTACTAACGGTGAGTAGTACCACTTGTGAGAAGTTCCAATGGTGAGTAGCACTAACAGGTTGCAATATCAGCACCAAAGGTAGGCAGAATCACTTGTAGGCCGTCCCAATGGTGAGTAGTACCACTTGTGAGAAGTACTAATTGTGAGTAGTATCACTTGTGAGAAGTACCAACGGTGAATAATACCACTTGTGAGAAGTTCCAATGGTGAGTAGCACTAACAGGTTGCACTATCAGCACCAAAGGTAGGCAGAATCACTTGTAGGCCGTCCCAATGGTGAGTAGTACCACTTGTGAGAAGTACTAATTGTGAGTAGTATCACTTGTGAGAAGTACCAACGGTGAATAATACCACTTGTGAGAAGTTCCAATGGTGAGTAGCACTAACAGGTAGCAGTATCAGCACCAAAGGTAGGCAGAATAACTTTGGTGAGTAGGACCACTTGTGAGAAGTACTAATGGTGAGTAGTACCGCTTGTGAGAAGTACTAATGGTAAGTAGTACCACTTGTGAGAAGTACCAATGATGCGTGGTACCACTTGTGAGAAGTACTAATGGTAAGTAGTACCACTTGTGAGAAGTACCAATGGTGAGTAGTACCACTTGTGAGAAGTACCAATGGTGGGAAGTACCAATGGTGAGTAGTACCACTTGTGAGAAGTACAGATGGTGAGTAGTACCAATTGTGAGAAGTACCAATGGTGAGTAGTACCACTTGTGAGAAGCACCAATGGTGAGTAGTACCACTTGTGAGAAGTACCGATGGTGAGTAGTGCCACTTGTAAGAAGTACCTATGGCGAGTGGTACCACTTGTGAGAAGTACCAATGGTGAGTAGTACCACCTGGTAGAAGTACTAATAGTGAGTATTACCACTTGTGAGAACTACCGATGGTGAGTAGTACCACTTGTAAGAAGTACTAATTGTGAGTAGTACCACTTGTGAGAAGCACCGATGGTGAGTGGTACCACTTGTGAGAAGTACCGATGGTGAGTAGTACCACTTGTGAGAAGTACTAATTATGAGTAGCACCACTTGTGAGAAGTACTAATGGTGAGTAGTACCACTTGTGAGAAGTGCCATTGGTGAGTAGTACCACTTGTGAGAAGTACTACCTGTGAGTAGTACCACTTGTGAGAAGTACCAATGGTGAGTAGTACCACTTGTGAAAAGCACCAATGGTGAGTAGTACCACTTGTGAGAAGTACTAATGGTGAGAAGTATCACTTGTGAGAAGTACTAATCGTGAGTAGTACCACTTGTGAGTAGTACCAATGGTGAGTAGTACCACTTGTGAGAAGTACTAATGGTGAGTAGCACCAACAGCTAGCAGCACCAGTAGTAAAAGTGCCATGGGTAGGAAGTACCACTGGTAGGCGGCATTACTTGTAGGACGTACTAATGGTATCCAGCACCAATAACCAACTCTACGAACGGCTAGTAGTACCACTTGTGTGAAGCACGAATGGTGAGTATCACCAACAGGTAGTAGTACCAGTAGCACCAGTGCCATGGGTAGGCTGTACAAATGGAATTGTGGCAGCATCAATATTAGGAAGGCAGTGCCAGTGGGGGGGCAGACCCGAAGGTAAGTGGGACCATGAACTCTAAATGTAATATCTTCCACAAGTAGTTATCTGTTAATTCTAAAGAGTCAAACGGTGTGTGTATGTTGATATGGACATAAGTATATAGAGGTATATGCACATACATACATAGTGAGATGTAAACATTTTAAGTAACCACCACTGATTTGCAATGAAAGGTCCTTGGGCAGATTCTGTGCAGACAAGGTGCGGTCTGTTTGTTTTTGTTTGTGTTGCCTCCTGGCACATTCAGCTTATGTGGTGGGGGGCACAGGGTGAGAGCAGAAAGGGTTACTTTGGGCCCCACCAGGGCCCTCTAGAGAAGCCTGTGGTTGGGGGTCTTGCAGTAGGCTGTTCTATAGGCGACCTCGACAGGAACCTTATAAGGAGTTGAAAGCATTTCACCCCCTGGCGACTATCGTCACTGTGAATATATATGCACATAGAGCAAAGATTGTTACCTGATGAACACGAGGTGTGCTCACATGGAACCGACTATGAGTGAAAATACCCAGCTGACATGAAACACGTCACAGACACGCTGCAGTGGAGTGACTGTCACCCACAGCTGTCGCTCCGCCTTTCACTCTCGGTTCACAGCTCTGTCCTGACTGCAGAAGGCGACGAGTGTGAGTTTTGACACCACAAGTGTGAAATCTCACGCATGCATTTTTTGAACAGCTAAAACGTTGCGAAGGAAGGGTTTATTACTGTATTTGGAAGTATGTGAGAGCAAGTTTCTCCCTCTGGATACAGCCTTTTAAAAACCAGGGGCCTTATTTATGAAAGCCTTGCGCCGCCGGTGCGTCACTTTTAAAATGGGAAAAAGTGACGCACCGGCGGCGCAAGGCCTTCATAAATAAGGCCCCAGGAACACGTGAGCAGTCCTGGCTCGGTGGGGGAGGGACGGAGTGGGGGGGGGGGGGCTGGGGGGCTTCAGACGGGAGCCCAGGGGGAGACATCTGAGTATTAACTTGCAGACCTGTCCGCGCCCGGCTGTGCGCCACGTGCCCCGTCCAGGGGTGAAAGGGCACGCGCAGACACCAGCAGGTGGCACTGGTGATTCTGATGGTGCAGGGGCACCAGGGGGTGACAGTCCTCAGCGATAGGGGGGTCTACAGCCTGGGAGCAAAAACACAGAAGGCTGATGAGGAAAGAGGGGTACAGGGAAGGATGCCAGGCTGAATATATTCTGGTACTGAAAACACTGTGTAAATCCGACCCGGGGGTAGAACCCAGAACGGTATAATGCCTCCTATCAGTAAACACAAGGGGCCCGATTCACAGAACTAACTTAAGACAAAATCCTAAACTTACTACTTTTGGGATTCACAGAAGGCATTTAGTAGTTGTAAAGTCAGGACTCTGTCTTACGTTTGACTTAAGACAAACTTAAGACAGACTTAAGTGGGGAAGTGTGGCTCACTGGTTAGAGGAGGCAGAGCCTGAAGCAGAGGTCAGCCCAGGACCAGGGTTCAATTCCCAGCTCGGCGGGGTCTTGAGTCCTAAAATGTCCATGGACTCGACAATTTTCACTCCGGTGCCTACTCGATTCACGGCTTCACACTCTGCGACTCTGGGCAATAGCTTGCTTAATCTCCACAATGGCCCCTCGCGGCGGGATGCCTGGCTTTCACCTTGCGGATACCCTGCCGGGGTTATCTCACAGGGGAATACCAGGACAGGTTCCCTAAGCAAGCGCTTAGAAACCGCTCGGTGATTTGCGCTATATAAATTCCTGTACATTTACATTTACATTTAAGTTAGGATGTTGTCTTAAATTTGTCTCAAGTCTGTCTTAAGTCTGTCTTAAGTCTGTCTTAAGTTTGTCTTAAGTCTGTCTTTAGTCTGTCTTAAGTCTGTCTTAAGTTTGTCTTAAGTCTGTCTTAAGTTTGTCTCAAGTTTGTCTTAAGTCTGTCTTAAGTCTGTCTTAAAAATTCAAAAAATTTCAAAATATTCAAATTCATTTTTATTGTTTGATTAATTAAAATCATTACAATACCCCCCTGGAATTAGGAGCTAACATTACAATCCCGTTTTACAATGCACCTGGTTTTAACACAATACCATGGATGAAGTACTTAAATATAAAATACTTATCACTAAAATTCATATATAAGGGTTCCTCCTTTAACAACGATCTCCGGACACGAAACAATCAATTAAACAGCATAATACAGCACCGATAGGGGCTAAAATTTAAAACTCAGAACAAAAAATGTAACAGCTTTTGCGTGGTTGCATAGATTCAACTCAAGTTTGTTAGTTCTCCATCGGCTTGCCGTAAAAGTCGACTAACCATTGTCATGTATTTGACCCCCCGGCAAGCCAGGATGTTGGACGTGCCCTCTAGCCAGCATATCACTGCTTGCCTGCTTGAACGAATGTTCAGATCGTTGAAGATGAATTTTAAGTGCTGTCTCCTCTGGTCCAGAACAGCTGGACAGGCGCATAATAAGTGGGTTAAAGATTCTTGTTTGATGCCGTATAGTCGACAGGTCTCTGATTGAAAGGCCTTTTTCCACGATGTATACAGGTCCTTTGAGTCGTGCACACCCAATCGAAAGTATATAAAGCTCTTTTTTAGCTGTGAGCTGAAATGGGCAAATAAATATGCTTGTGGCCTTAAAGATCTGTAGGAGTTAATGACTGTCCACCCGTGCCGGCGCTTGGTGATTGCCTTTTTGTCAGCCAGCAAGGATTTCTTTTTTGCTGCGATGTTTGCTGTTTTGCCAAAGCTTGCTCTGTCTTCCCCGTTTTCCCATGCTGTTTGTAGTTCCAGCTCGGCCAGAGATGTTCTCAGAAAGCTTCCCCAGGAGTTCAATATTTCAACATTAACCTGGTGCTTAATTTTGCCCCAGCATAATCTGTTCAAAGTGTCCGGGTTTGAAGAGCGGAATTTATGACAGAGTTTAACAAAGCCACTCATTGCCTGGAATTTCTGGTGCTAAAGGCCGAATTCCAATCTGACCTGGGAAGGAGAGGCAGATTTTGGCAGGTCAAAAACGGCCTTATAGATCTTTGTCTGAAGCTCGTTCAGTAAGTGCGTTTCCTTACCGCACCAGGGAGCCAGGCCGTGGGACAGGCTGGGCTGGATTTGGGCGGCCATAACTTTTAACAAATGAGTATAATTCGGGCTGTCCACTTTTTTACGTAGTAATCTATATGCATAGATTAGTGATTGAGCTTTTGCTTTTAGTGCCAATTTAGTTTCTTTATGAGATGCGTCATGCCCAATTGTTACGCCCAGATATTTGTATGAGCTCTGCTCCTCCACAATTGCCCCTTTGGCCGTCCATTTAAACTTGTTTTTTTTGCGATCCACTAGGCAGACAATTTTTGTTTTTTCTTTGTTTAGCTCCAGTTGTTCCTGATCCAAGTAGGCTGCTAGATTGTTTATTGATCTCTGTAAGCCAATGGGAGTTTGGCTCAGCAAAACAATATCGTCTGCATATTGTAGGATGGCAACTGACTCATTGGCCATGTTAGGCGGGTGAGAATCGAGTTTGTCAATGTATGGTGCAATGTCTGATAGGAACAAGTTAAATAGGCTGTGAGCTAAGACGCAGCCTTGTTTCAAGCCTCTTTGCGTATGGATGCTTGCAGTTGTGCTGAACCCATCGCCCAACTTAACTCTTGTCCAGGTATCCGTGTACAGGGAAATTATCGTGTTGAGCATTGCGCTTGGTAAGCCCCATAAATTAAGTTTCTTCCAGAGATGACTACTGCTTACTCTGTCAAAGGCAGATTTGATATCCACAAAACAAGCAAATAGCCGAGATTTCCTTTTTTGCGCTTTTTCTATTAGGAGTGCTAGAATGGTGAGGTTGGTTGTGGTGCCAATCCCTTGCCTGAAACCCGTCTGGAACTTTGGGATTATGTTCTTCTCCTCCATCCAGTCTTGCAGCTGGACTAACAGGCAAGAGTCGTAAAGCTTAGCTTCTACGTCAATCAATGAGATCAAGCTATAGTTTCCCGGCTTCAATGGTCTCCCTTTTTAAATATGGGGTGGATGATGTTCCCTTTCCAGGAAGCCGGGATGTTGGTCTGAGTGTAGATCTCGTTGAAGAGGGAAGTGAGATGGGAGGACCAAAACTCTGGGTCGTTCTTGAAGATGGCGTTAGGAAGGCCATTTGGACCTGCCGCACCCTCGGTCTTAAGTTTTAATATAAAACCTCTTAGTTCCTTCGCATTAGTCAGGCTATCCTGCTCGCTGCTAAATGACTCTGATCGTGATGATCTGCCTTCCGCGTATTCCGGGGTGGGGGATGATTGTATTTTTTCCTGGTCGAGACACCGCCCACAGGGCCTTCCTGCGAGACCCGTTGCTGTATTGCTATACAGAGATTGCACTTGGGCAATCCACGTGTCTTCTCCAATTCCTGCTTCTTGTTGTAATGTTGGGCCAGTTGACAATTTGTTTATTATACCCCAGAAGTCACTGCTTTTGGGCTTTTTGCTTGTGGACAGTAATTGTAGCCAGATGGTCCCTTTGTGCGCTATTTTCGCGCTCCTCAGGTTCCTCCTGTAGTTGCTCCTCATTTCGCAAAGCTTCAGTTTTTCTGTTTAACGACCCATTTTTGCTGCTTGTGATTGAAATCGTACCTCTCTTGCAATATCTCTTTTTTGTTTTCGTAGGTCTTGGTTGAACTAGGGATCGCTTTTGGTCACCGTTCTTGAAGTGCGTCCCAGAGTGGCCGGGGAATTTTTGGACTAATAACTCGGCCAGCTGCTCTCAGTTTTTAACACAATCGTTTTCTGCTTGAGGGCCCTGTTTGTCCAAGAAGACCCTGGCTGCCTCCTGAATAGATTGAGGTGCCACTCCCCGCCATTTTAACTTTCGAAGATTGAATTTTTCAGGGTGGTGCATATTAGACTTAATTTTTTGTGCAGACTTTACTTTGATGTTCATTATTAGGAAGAGAGGAAGATGGTCGCTTTCAACTCGTGGAGTGATTTTAAATGTGTCGATTTGTGGGAGCAAGTTGTTACTAAAGATGGTAAAGTCTATCGCTGAGAAGACTTTTCCGCTCAAATATGTAGCAGCAGCTGGAGTATCCCCCGGGGTATTGCTGTTCAGGATTGTCAGATCGAGAGATTCTAATTCATTCACTAATGCTCTCGCTCCCTGAATATCTTCTCTTTTACTTCCAAGCGGAGTGCTGGCTATGAGATTGCAATTGAAGTCGCCTGAGATAACTATTTGACAGTGCTCGTGGCTTCTCTGCATTGATTTTATTAATTTAGTTAGGATTATATATTTTCTTTTCTGTTTTTTCTTTCCGGATGAATATAGACATTAATTAGTGAGAGCTGCCACTTTGGTTCGTCGGACGCATGTTTGCCACTTACTTTGGTCGCTTGGATCCAGTTGGCCCCCGTGTCTAGTTCTTCTGTTAACCAGTCCAGTTTTTGTGTAGCGAATGTTGATAGGCCTCCTCTTGGGTGCCCGTAACTAGAGAATCTTTCTGCCAGGCAGTGATGTTCTATGAATCTTGGAATTGAGGTTGGAACCAGATTCCAAATTTCCTGGAGCAGGATTATATCTTGTTGGGTGAAGAACGATATAGTTTCATGATCTTGTCCCATATCCTTGAATCGTGGACATTCCATGAGCAGAACGAGATGTTGACAGGACAAGTCTGTCTTAAGTTTGTCTTATGTCAAAATCCTAACTTTACTACTACTAAATGCCTTCTGTGAATACCAAAAGTAGTAAGTTTAGGATTTTTGTCTTAAGTTAGTTCTGTGAATCTGCCCCATGGTTCGGAGCTGCAGAAGAGTCAGAAACATCACAACAGATACAGAAGACAGACTCTCTACACCCAGCCTAGCCTCGCAGGTGCATCGCCATTTTGGGGCACTTAAGGGGCGTCTCTACCTGCAACACGGCAGAGAAAAGCTGATACGTAACACCATGAAGGAATTCAGCGTCAATAGAAGAGCAAGGAGACACAAAACATGGGTAAATGGAGAAGGGAAGGCAGGAAGATTGAATGAAATAAAGGGTGAAAGGAAGGAGGGATGAGTAGGTGGATGAATGGGTGATTGGATGAATGCATACATAAATGGATGAATGGGTGAACGAATGAGTGAATGGATAGGTGGATAGACAGGTGAAAGGATGGTAAAGGGATGGATGGATGAGTGCGGTGAAAGGATGAGCAAATGGGTGTAAGAGTGGGCAAATGAGTGAAAGGATGGATATCAGAGTGGATGGAAGGTTGGTGGATGGATGGCAGAGTGAATGAATGGATGGATGAATGTATGGCAGAGTGAATAAATGAATGGATGCATGACTGGATGGATGAAGAGTGGATGGATGGATCAGTGGATGGCAGGGTGAATGGATTGATGGAATGGGAAAGACTGAATGATGCATGAGAAAATGAATGGATGTAAGAACGTAACGTTGAAATAGTGGATATCAGCAGTTGGATGGAGGGGTAAAAGGATGAATAAATAGATGTCTGGATGGAAGAGACAGATGAGCCCTTCTAGGGAACAGTTGGCTCACTTGCCTCGCTTGCTTTGTGCCATCAGATCTTTCAATTCAAAGTGGGGGCAGTTCATATTCTGGCTATTGGGTCAGATTAATGGAATGTGATAACTCCACTATTCCAACCACAAGTTACACCTCTGAGCTCAATATTAGAAGTACCCCTGCCAGCTGCCACCTGCCAACCAGCATCCTGCCCAATCTGATGGAGGAACGCGGCCCCCTGGTACAACCGAGGTAAGGTAAACACAGAGGACAGTGTCTGCCACACACCTTACCTCTGACCACAAGAGGCAGGACAGTATCTCTTCTCTTTCTATCAGCCCTCCTGACCCAATCTGAGATAATCTGTCGTCAAATGATACAAACCTGAGTTCTCAACCAGACCCCTCATCATCAGTGGGACAGACATTAAATATACCCAAAGAACCAGTGGGGCCCTCCTGCACCAGAGAGGCGCCGGTACCAGCTCGCCTGAAAGACCACTCAGCGCCAACCAGACAGGCCTGCGAGGAAGGGTCCCTAGAAGGATGAAACACGGTCCACCCTGCACGGAGCACCGACATCTCATGGTGACACTTGATGGCTCATAATGGCAATCACATGAAGAAGGCGGAGTCTATATGGACAGACCCACCCTTACCCACACTCCTTCTATAGACCTGTGCCCCCCCCTCCGATCCATATAATGACAGAGCACATGGTCTTGCTTGTCGGTAGGCACAGAATAGCAGATTAAAAAGCCTTATCCTACCACCAATGTATAACCAGCAAAGGGGAACCCGGCTGAGATGTATGCCATTAACCCCATACCTTATATTCTCAGAGGCGGGTAGCCCACATAACAATTCCTGTCTGTATTGTATGTATACAAAATATCATAAATAAAAATTATTTAAAAAAATAATAATAAAAAAGAACAGAAAGGAAAACTACCAGCAAAACAGACATTTGTGCAGAGCTGATCAGAAGTACCAGCACTCCACAAACTGTTACAAAAGTACAATAAAGTCTCTTTAAATGTATGTGTTCATCTGTCACACTTCCTCGTCGCTAACACCTCCAAACGCTGTCTCTTAACACGATAACTGCACCTCAGTGGTCATCATACTCAACCAGATTATATTCACCATTTAGAAAGAATGCCGCTGCTTGACTGATTATGGGGACAAAAAGGAATGAACACATCTCTCCAGCACTAAGATCTCTAAATTGGTTGCCTAGAGTACAGCTAAAGATTGCTTGTTTGACACATAAAGCCATCCATTTCAAAACCCGCGGTTCCCTGGCTCAAAAGCTTGATCTATCAGGAGGTGGTGGATCATCAAGAAGTATAAATTCTCTCCCATTGAAACCTCAGACCTTTCGCAAAAAGAGAACGAGGCTCAGAACCTTCTCGGGCTCGGCACCGAAGATCCAGAACTCACTCCCAGCGGCTGTCGGCAGAATCCCCCACTCGGCTGCCTTCAAACATGAAGTAAAAATTATCCTAATGGACAAGTTCTTGCCTTAAATAAGCATAGATCGTGTGATTTCTCAAAGATTCATACTTCACTCCTTTTGGCCCAACAATTGTAAAGCGCAGGGTTGTATGTTATACTCTCTTAAGCATTGTTTGTTATCATCCGGGTACATTGTTATCATTCAATGTTGTTATTCTCTGTTACCCCCTCGTTACCTCCCCTCCTACTATGTTCTTACTATGTATGATGTGAAGCGCTCTGATACCTTTCGAGGTCATGTTCGCACTAATCAAAACGTTATAAATAAATAAATATGAATTAGAGCAAAGACCACACATTTCCAACCACAGTCACAAAGTGTAGCGTGCTACTCAGCTGAATATGTGCCTCGGCACCACACGTTGAGTCCTATTAATGCTTCTGCAAGTTAAAATAATATATAATTTTTTCTTGCGGAAGCATTCATGAACTTGGAAACATTCCTGCCCCATGCTCTGGTGACAATGCCATTACTGAAGAGGGAAGTCAGTCATGTCCACCGTGCATGTGGCCTAGATTATTATACCTGAAGCAATAGTATGCTCTATTAAATCAAACACAAGACATTTCTATACAGATATATATATATACATGTCTATATCTATATATATATATTCACAAATCACCCCCAAACTTTCAGGGAAGGAGCAGAGCGGATCAGGTCATTTTCTTGGAGAAATTCGCAAAGATTCGTCCTCCGACGCCAAAGTTATTCCAAATAGAATGTTGCGGATTTCCTATGGAAACTAGGTTTTAACTATAACTACCTACTGGCGACCGCCAGTAGGTAATATATATATATATATATATATATATATGATGACTATTATTTGTCAATATCATCTTCCACCTCAGTGACGCCAGCCGACACTGACGAAAGCTAAAGCAGAAACGCGTCTGTTGTTTTGAATTTATTTTGCACGAATAAATCCTTACCGGGATAAAACTGACATGAGTGCTGGTCCTTCTGTTTTTTGGCAGAGGAGCTTCATATATATATATACATATATATATCCTTATCAACGCCAGGTAGGACGCCAAAGATCAACAGGACACGGACCAGTTAAGTGCATATCATTTATTTAACGCAGAGTATGCCGCATGACGTTTCGGCTCCTTGGAGCCTTGCTCATATATATATATATTGCAATGATGATAAAGTTCGGCAACCTGAAGGTCCACCCCCCTAATTTGGAGGCGAATGGACCTTCAGTGTATAGATGGTGCAATATACTCCATCTTTGCCTCCTCCACACACCTCCACTGGTCTGAGAGAGTTAGGGCCATCGTAGGTTTGGCCATATGTCCACCCACCGTTTTTATATTGGGCGAATACATGGCCAGGTTTCACTGCCCATCACCGGCTTGAGAAAAATGGTGGTAAGGGGCAGTGAAATCTTTTGAATGACCCCCACGCTCGAGGTGAGGGGGCCATTGTTTTTTCTCAATTTAATAACAGAACATCTTACTTTGGGATTTTCTTTTCGAAAATAAAAAAAACATTGTAAGTTTGATGTACGACTCTGTCATGCTGAAGGAGCTGTCCGTCAAACTTGTAATGCATTTCCAGGAATCGCTGTGACTGCAGTACGTGGAAATACTAGAGATGTCGCAGGGGCAGCAGACATCGCTAAGTATGCCACGCGGAGTAGCCTCACCATGGTGGGAGTACAGTACTCACCAATGACGAGAGTTATTACTCCGTCCAACAAACATTATATCATACCCAATGTCTGTAGCATGATTTACATGCAAAACATTGCAGAGCTTTGAAGGGGCTGGGACTCTTAGAACCAAGGCATCCCATTGGCTCAGCCCTTTGTGTTCATTTGTTGACTCAGTGGCTACTGCGAGGGTCACTTCTCTCCCAGCACAACTACTTCCACCCATACAAAAACATATTTTAAAAATATGTTATAAATAAAATAATATAATATAATATAAATATATACTATAAATATAAATTACATTATAATATAAATATAAATGTAATATAATATAATATAATATAATATAATATAATATAATATAAATATACATTATACAGCCAATTCGATCATGCGCAGCTACCTTGATAAAAATACTCCAGTGAACCCCATGCTAAGGGTTAAACAAGCATTTGCAATGCAAAAAATAGGTCTCGCATTTATGAGAGTTTGAGCTATTGGCATTGCAAATAACAATGCCTTTTATTTATGTGTTTTTTAAAAAAAACCAGATAAATAAAAGGCATTGTCTTTTACAAAGCCAATAGCTTAAACTCTTGCAAATGCGAAACCTATTGCATTGCAAATGCGTGCTATAAAATAAAATTAAACGTTAGGAGGGAGCTATTTGAGAAAATAGTGCTCGGAGGCTGTAATTAAAGCCTACGGAGTAACAACAAACGTAACAGGGGCTGTGGCCATGGAAGGTTACAAAATAAGACAAGGCGGTACTAAGGAAGGACGGTATCACGCGCAACAATTAAAATCAGTGCAAACGGCTCCATGCGTTGCGCAAGGGGGTGTGGCCATTCAAGTTGATTTTGCTGCCGCTCAACTAGAAAATATACTCAAACGGCAGCCAGCTGTCCGCGACCAATAGCAAACGCCCTTGATAGGCAGTCATGCTAGAGGACGCCAAATCTCACTCGCGCACGCCAGCTCACATATTCACGAGTCTCACGGGAAAAAAGTTCCACCATGTGGCGATTGGCAGTATCTGGCAAGAACTGAGGTCAAAAAGCATTTAAAACATTTGCTGCCCCCAGCCCAAGTCAGCCTGAAAATAATAACATCTGAACTGTGCTCCTGAAACACAACAAAAACTAGAATCAGTGAAACATGAAGGAAAATCAGCCTAAAAATGAAATATGAAGAAATTCCTCCCTGAAAACAATGTAACCAAGATGTAACAATGGAGAACCAATGTAACACAATCTAATCACAATGCAACCTCAGAATAAGAGAAGCAGTTTTATAACCTGATTCCAACATGGCGTGGGCCCTAATAGTCATCTGAAAGTAGTGCACGTGACAGCTGAGGAGACAAAAACTAAAGTGCAAATAAATACACGTCACACGGATTCAAGACAATCTGAGAAAACTCGACAAGCACCAAAAGTGCCAGGAAGACAAAGCAGCCTCAAAGCAACGCAAAAGAACTTAATCTAAATGCAAATTAAAGTAAAAGCGTGGAATACAAAAACAAACAACCTGAACCGAAGCTCACCTGAACCCAAATCATCCCGAACCCAAAGTAACGTCTTTTGTATTCACTTCCGCTGCAGCAACCACTGCCTGCCAGGCTCGTTTCAAACGCATTCAATGAACCTCAAAACGTTTTAAATACTGTTCAAGGCAATTAACTTTCCACTCTTAATTTGCATACTTAATATGTTTCTCCTCTTCCCCTCTCGCCTGCATCTGCCTGTCAGGAGGGGTGTACTTTATGTCTTCCCGTTCCTTGCTTCAGCACTGAAACCTGCCCATAGCTACAGAGAATGTTTGCAAAAACCTTGTACGAGTGAAAATAATCACAAAAGAAACAGCCACCGAGAGGTGATTGCACTGCACAGGAAGGCTTCTTCAAACATGGCGGGGGGGCCCTAATCCCTGCAAGGCTCCTGGAGCCCAGGGCTGGGAGCTGCAAAGGTAATGAGGGTTAAAATGAGTCTAGACAGAAAACAATGTAATGCCAGCCCAAGAAAGGACAATTGTCAATACAACACGGGCTGGTGTGTGTAGTATATTGAGCGGGCATCCATTGCTGGGCTCTGGACTGGGCATTTATTGCTGGCCACTGGACCGGGCACCCATCGCTGGCCATGGACCAGACATCTATCTCTGGCCGCTGGAGCGGGTATCCATCACTGCCCACTGGACTGGGCATCTATTTCTGGGCACTGGACCGGACATCCATCACTTCCCACTGGACCGGGCATCTATTTCTGGCCACTGGACCGGACACCCATCGCTGGCCATGGACCAGACATCTATCTCTGGCCGCTGGACTGGGCATCCATCACTGCCCACTGGACTGGACATCTATTGCTGGCCACTAGACCAGTCATCCATCACTGCTCTCTGGACCAGGCATCTATTTCTGGGCACTGGACCGGACATCCATCACTGCCCACTGGACCGGGCATCTATTGCTGCCCACTGGACCAGTCATCCTCACTGCTCTCTGGACCAGGCATCTATTTCTGGCCACTGGACCCGTCATCCATCACTGCCCACTGGACTGGGCATCTATTTCTGGGCACTGGACCGGACATCCATCACTGCCCACTGGACCGGGCATCTATTGCTGCCCACTGGACCAGTCATCCTCACTGCTCTCTGGACCAGGCATCTATTTCTGGCCACTGGACCCGTCATCCATCACTGCTCTCTGGAACGGGCATCTATTGCTGCCCACTGGACCCGTCATCCATCACTGCTCTCTGGAACGGGCATCTATTGCTGCCCACTGGACCAGTCATCCTCACTGCTCTCTGGACCAGGCATCTATTTCTGGGCACTGGACCGGACATCCATCACTGCCCACTGGACCGGGCATCTTTGCTGGCCACTGGACCGGTCACCCATCACTGCCCACTGGACCACAACATGTCTGCAATGACTTCGCCTCCACGGACACGGCTGTTGGACAGCAGAGTTGTATTTTACTTCACTGCTCGACAGAGACATTTACACCCACAGGTGGGCTGGACAAGGGACAGGAAGAAGAGTTCAGGACATGCTGGTGCCTCTGAAAGGCAAGAAAGGTTGGCAAGATATCTGATAGCCCCAAATGCCTGCCCTAGTTGCAGACCTGTAAGATCTCTCCCTCCCACATCTGATCTGCGTCTCTGGCCTCTGTAGCATCTTCCAGTGGTTTGCACTGAGATTCAGTGGGTGGTGTATAGGTTGATAGTAAAGGGTCATCCCCCATTAATTGCCAGATGGATGGCACATCTGCCAATCAGTATTTTGCTGATAAGATGACGTCACTGAGCATGCATGTCCCCAGCAAGCCTCAGAACATACATTAAAACTTTCCTCTACTTGGTAATAAACCCTTTCAGTGACTGAACATATTGCCTGTCTGGGTGTCCTAGGTCAGATCACATGTTCCTTCCAGTCTTTGTGCATCAAAGGGCAGACTGCATGACCGTCTTATGCTCTCGGTGTCCTAAAGTAGATTGAGTGAGCCCGATTCACAGTACTAACTTAAGACAAAATCCTAAACGTACTACTTTTGGTATTCACAGAAGGCATTTAGTAGTAGTAAAGTTAGGATTTTGTCTTAAGTCTGTCTTAAGTCTGTCTTAAGTCTGTCTTAAGTTTGTCTTGAGTTTGTCTTAAGTTTGTCTTAAGTCTGTCTTAAGTTTGTCTTAAGTTTGTCTTAAGTCTGGCTTAAGTCTGGCTTAAGTCTGTCTTAAGTCTGTCCTAAGTTTGTCTTAAGTCTGTCTTAAGTCTGTCTTAAGTCTGTCCTACTACTTTTGGGATTTTGTCTTAAGTTTGACTTAAGACAGACTTAAAACAGTCTTAAGACAGTCTTAAGACAAACTTAAGACAAACTTAGGACAGACTTAAGACAGACTTAAGACAGACTTAAGAGAGACTTAAGACAAACTTATGACAGACTTAAGACAGACTTAAGACAGACTTAAGACAGACTTAAGAAAAAATTGGAACTTTACTACTACTAAATGCCTTATGTGAATACCAAAAGTAGTAAGTTTAGGATTTTGTCTTAAGTTAGTTCTGTGAATTGATTGGGCCCTATGTGCTCTCCATGGAACCAAAGGGTGCATTGCATGAGCATTCTGTGTCAAAGTGTGGACTGCATGAGAACTCCTCCCCCTCGGGGGCAAAAACACTTAAATGAGAATTTCAGGGCCATAGGACACTGCAGGACCCAAGTCATACAGTAGTTGTTGAAATGGTAAATTACACAGCTAAAGTCAAATGGTGGCTCGCTTCAGCGGCTCGCGTCGTGGACTCCCTTGAACAAGTCTGTACTGTCATATATATCCAGCCATAAATTCATGGATCGAACATAGGGCCCGATTCACAGAACTAACTTAAGACAAAATCCTAAACTTACTACTTTTGGTATTCACAGAAGTTAGGATTTTGTCTTAAGTTTGTCTTAAGACAGACTTAAGACAGACTTAAGTTAGGATTTTGTCTTAAGTCTGTCTTAAGTCGGACTTAAAACAAACTTAAGACAAAATCCTAACTTCTGTGAATACCAAAAGTCTTAAGTTAGTTCTGTGAATCGGGCCCATAATATCTCCCTCTATTCACCAATACGTCAACGACACACAACTGTACTTGAAAGTATTCTCTCCGTTAGACATCCCCTGTCTCAAACAACGCCTGCAATGCCAGGACGTCCGGCACCCACCTGAAGCTCAACCCAACCAAAAATCGATTCATCTTGTTTGCCAAGAACAACAAACAAGAGTAGGGGAAACATTGTTTACAACGCGGGGATTACATCGCAATGCCATTTCATTGCGGTTTTTACAATGCAAGTCGTTACAACCACTTGCGCTGGATGGCGCTCTAAGACAAGGAAAAGTATAATTTACTATCCAACACCTTCCCTGCTGTACGTAGACTGGAGTTGGAATAGTAAATTATACTACTCCTAAGTCCAGCGCCCTCCAACGGCAGTCGTTGTAACGACTTGCGTTGTAAAAACTGCGATGTAATGTACCGTGATGTAAATGTGTGCGTTGTAACGTCATACATCCAAGAGTAGTGCAAACCTGGGTCAATGACATGAACCTTGAAGGTCTCGAACCCCAACTCTCACTGAATTCCATGTCCCTCGCATTCACCCCGACATCAGCCTCATTTCCAAGGAACACATTGGCCAGAAAACTAAGACAACCTGGGAAGCGCTCTCGCTTCTAAAGAACGTGAAACTGTTTCTTCTAGAAAGTGATTTCAGAACCGCTGTTCAACCAATCGTATGTTTGCATCTGGATGGTGGTACCACCCTGATCCTTGGCCATGTAGACCCCAAGCTTCCCACCCCCCTTTAAGAGCAACCTACGTGCCACAGAGCATCTCCTATAGGGCATGAATAAATATGATCACCTCCTGCCCATTCTGGTGGATCACCATTGGCCCCTCTTGCCAGCCTGCACCGTCTTCCAAACCAGCTCGATCATTTACAAAGACAGTGACACCACAGCCAGCACCTCCATGCAGACAAGCTCACCATCTCTGGAGGTTCTCGCCATGCCGACAGCCAGGTTGCCATCAGACTACAGACTAGCAGTAAACAAGAAACAAAATCAAGGCAGCAGGTTTTCTTTTCTATCCATGCACCCAGGCTCTGGAACAACATTTCTGTATCCATCAGGACTGCCCCAGTGCTGCTCAAAGTTAGAAGAGAGTGGAAAGACTCACCTCTTTAAAGAACACAACATCGCAATGCATTAATAGTCCACAAAGCAGCTGTGCGTCTAGAGCACCGTTGCTTTTGTGCTAAGTTTGCAGTACAGAAATGCAAGACGCATTCATGCATGCATACATACAACAGCTAGCCTGATAATAAATCTATTCTACTACTATATGGTTGGCATAGAAGCTTCAGCATATGGTTCCTAAGTTCATGCAGCCTTAGGACCGCCCAACATGGCTCATAACCCAAGAGTAAGCACGATTATTATTATGCCCCTATAGAATTGCAAAAGAGACAAATGTTGTTTTGCTCCCCATGCCATTCCAGTTTGAACCCAGCCATATGCAAATCAGTCTTGACCCTGCACCCAATGAGAACAGTCCAGACCGAACTGCCAAGAAGGGTCCTCCCTGGACCGGAAATAAGCACCCTAGGACCGGTTTCGGGCTTTCAGCCCTCATCAGCCAGGAAAGCTTGACTCCAGTGGCGTGGAGAGCACGGGACCCACATCTGGGCATACCCGACCCACTCGGGGTGACAAATGCAAAACCAACAGTTGATGGACAGGATGCAGAACAATGTCATACATTCACCCCTGTGTTTGCCTTGAGTTATTCATTCTTAGCAGGCCTAGCCTCACAAGGACACTGGGCATTCATTCCTAGCAGGCCAAGCCACACACATGAGTTTAACTACACATGACTCTGACAGGCTCTGACAGGGGTGCGGGGATCGGCGTCTGGGGGTCCCCCGTGGTACACTGCACCAGCCAGCATCCCACATCAATCTCTCTAGCAGAATAAATCAAACCTATTAATAATGAATGACGATGACATTTTATTTTTATTGTATTAATGCTTCACCTATTTTTGGTCATGAAATGAGTTATAAACTTAGCAGATGTGGAACTGCTCGGTGGGGCACTGCAAAGCCACCCGTGTCTCACACAGGACAGTAAATCCCTTGGAAGTGGGGGCGCTGTTTTTACAAGGAAATGACGGAATTTAGGAGGTTTGTGTGTGGGGGTGGGGGGAGTTATAGGCCTTTTCAGGAGAGAAGGCTTCAGACAATGTCTGGTCAGTCGGAAATATTGAATTTTATTTCAACTGGGTGATCTATTTAACCCCTTCGACGCTGATGACGAGCTGGGCTCGTCATGAGGTAGCCTCCTGCTACGCTGATGACGAGCCCAGCTCGTCACGTAACATGCGCTTTGAGAAATCTCAGCGTACGAGCGGAATTCCGCCCGCACGCATGCGGTTAAATTAGACCTGGGCGGTAAATTCCGTTCCGCTCGCAGAATTTGCGGAATTTGGGTAATTTCGCGTTCCGCGGAGAACGCGAAATTGCCCAAAACCCTGCATTCCGGGACTTTGCGTTTTTTTTTGCTTGTTCGCGTTCTCAAAATGCGTGTTCGCAAGATATTTCCCCACGAGCACGCAAACAGCGATTGCGAACAGTAAAAAAGCATTGCGAACAAGCAATTCCGAGTATTCACGGAATTTCTGCGTGTTCGTGGAGATTTTTTACCATTTTGCGGAGATTTGCGTAACGCGATTACGCAAATTTCGCCCACTCCTAATTTAAATGTGAGTTTTAGAGCAACAACGCATCCTTTCAGGGTGAAATCTTTGGAATATAGCAAATGTTTCGGACACCTGTTATACCCCTTCTGCAAGCTATAATATACGCAGCCTCAAAAAGGAGGCAGATTTCATTTTATACACGTGAGAGCGGAGCAGACATCTTGCTGGGTATGTGGGGTGGTCAGGGTGCAGCGGTGAAGGGCAGTGTTCAAAGCACTCTGGTCAGCAGAGAGTCCACAAGGCCCCAGGGCCAGCTGCTCGCTGCCTCTCTTTGCAAGCCTCTCAGGGCGCATAAGGGGTCTGTTAGAACCATATGCAATGCACACAGAGAGAACCCCCACTCTGTGCAAACTTTGGGGCTCGTCCAAGGGTGGGGAGGCTTGAAACTCAGGTCTTGTGAATCTGACAGATAACTGACCCGACTGACCAGGACTTTGAAACACCTTTACTTCAACAGAACATTAGTTCGACCCACCACTACTCTGACTGACCACGAATTCGACTGGACGTTGTTTTAACAAAACATAAGTTCAAATGCAAATTTCTTTGACAGGCCACTGGTCCAGACCACCATTGTTTTGAATATTTATTTATTTTGCGTAATTGTAAAACGCCCGAATCACCCCCAGAGGGGTATATCCACGCTAAGGGGGGAAACATCGTTTAGAACGCGGTGTTTACACCGCAGTGCCTTTATAACGCTGCCATTACAACGCAAGTCGTTACTACGACTTGCGCTGGATGGCGCTGTTGGTCAAGGGATGTTGTAATTTTATATTCCAACACCTTGCCTACTGTTACGTGGACTGGTGTTGGAATATAAAATTATAAGATTCCAAAATCTGCGCCCTCCAACGCAAGTCGTTGTAACGACTTGCGTTGTAATGCCCGCGTTGTCAAGTACCGCGATCTTTTAGATCGCGTTGAACTGACATACATGCACGCTATGGAGGTGCTATAAGAGGAAGTTGATTAGAAGAGTTTAGTTTTAAGGAGCCTGCTAAATAGAAGGAAATCTGGGCATTTCCGAAGATGGGTAGGGAGCTGATTCCAGAAAAAGGGGGCTAGATGGGAAAACGCATTCCCACCCAGGTGTGTTTTGTCGAAACGCTGGACGAGGAGCAAAGATTTCGCTCCTGAGAGTAGGGGTCTAGATGGCTGATATTGACTGAGTTTTACTGCAAGATAGCTGGACCTTTACCATTTGATGCTTCATGCACAATACGGCATGTCTTAAATTTGACTCGTTTACGTACTGGAAACCAGTGTAGCCGTTGTAGAAGAGGGAGAGAGGCAGCACTGGCAGGAGAGTTTGAGGCAAGGCGGGCCGCGGTGTTTTGAACGACTTGCAGTCTACTCAGAGAGGACTCACTGGCTGAGATCAGGAGAGCATTGCAGTAGTCCAAGTGGCTTATCACCAGTGCCTGGAGGAGTGTTTTCCATACGGTTAAGGGGAGAAATGGAAATATCCTATGTAGAAGGCTTAGCGTGTGGAAACATGAGCCCACGGTAGCTGCGACTTGTTCTCTCATGGTAAGTTGGAATAAGCGTACCCATCTTCGGCAGTGAAAGGTGTAGGCGCTGTCCTCAGGATATAAGGACTGTGATGAAACAGTCATGGCTAAAGGCTGCTGCGTAAACAAACGTTTGTACCGAAAGTAGGTGTAACAACACGCACAAGACCAAGGAGTGCTGTCTCAAAGAGGAATTCTGGCCTGAGGACTGCTCCAATCAAAGTCACTGAGATCCCTGAAGGGAATAAAAGTGGGATAAGGGTGTCTATCAACTGTGAGAGTGGGATAAGAGTGTCTATCAAGTGTGAGAGAGGGATAAGGGTGTCTATCAAGGGTGAGAGTGGGATAAGGGAGTCTATCAACTGTGAGAGTGGGATAAGGGTGTCTATCAACTGTGAGAGTGGTATAAGAGTGTCTATCAACTGTGAGAGTGGGATAAGGGTGTCTATCAACTGTGAGAGTGGGATAAGGGTGTCTATCAAGTGTGAGAGTAGGATAAGGGTGTCTATCAACTGTGAGAGTGGGATAAGGGTGTCTATCAAGAGTAAGAGTGAGAAACGTCTGTCTATCAACTGTGAGAGTGGGATAAGGGTGTCTATCAAGTGTGAGAGTGGGATGAGGCTGTCTTTCAACTGTGAGAGTGGGATAAGGGTGTCTATCAAGGGAGAGAGTGAGAAACGGCTGTGTATCAACTTCGAGAGTGGGATAAGGGTGTCTATCAACTGTGAGAGTGGGATAAGGGTGTCTATCAAGTGTGAGAGTAGAATAAGGGTGTCTATCAACTGTGAGAGTGGGATAAGGATGTCTATCAAGGGTAAGAGTGAGAAACGGCTGTCTATCAACTGTGAGATTAGGATGAGGGTGTCTATCATGGGTTATAGTGGGATACGGGTGTCTATCAACTGTGAGAGTGGGATGAGGGTGTCTATCAAGGGTTATAGTGGGATATGGGGGGTCTATCAACCGTGTTAGTGGGGTAAGGGTGTCTATAAACTGTGAGTGTGGGATAGGAGTGTCTATCAACTGTGAGAGTGGGCTAAGGGTGTCTATCAACTGTGAGTGTGATGAGGGTGTCTTTCGACTGTGAGAGTGGGATAAGGGTGTCTATCATGGGTTATAGTGGGATACGGGTGTCTATCAACTGTGAGAGTGGGATAAGGGTGTCTATCAAGGGTTATAGTGGGATAAGGGTGTCTATCAAATGTGAGAGTGGGATAAGGGTGTCTATCAAAGGTGAGAGTGGGATAAGGGTGTCTATCAACTATGATAGTGGTATACGGGTGTCTATCAAGTGTGAGGGTGGGATAAGGGTGTCTATCAACTGTGAGAGTGGGATACGGGTATCTATCAACTGTAAGAGTGGGATACGGGTGTCTATCAACTGTGAGAGTGCGATGAGGGTGTCTATCAAGGGTGAGAGTGGAATACAGGTGTCTATCAACTGTGAGAGTGGGATAAGGGTGTCTATCAACTGTGAGAGTGGGATACGGGTATCTATCAACTGTGAGAGTGGGATACGGGTGTCTATCAACTGTGAGAATGCGATAAGGGTGTCTATCAAGGGTGAGAGTGGAATACAGGTGTCTATCAACTGTGAGAGGGGGATAAGGGGATCTATCAACTGTGAGAGTGGGATACGAGTGTCTATCAACTGTTAGAGTGGGATAAGGGTGTCTATCAAGGGTAAGAGTGGGATAAGGGTGTCTATCAAGGGTGGGAGTGGGATAAGGGTGTCTATCAACTATGATAGTGGTGTCTATCAAGTGTGAGGGTGGGATAAGGGTGTCTATCAACTGTGAGAGTGGGATACGGGTATCTATCAACTGTGAGAGTGGGATACGGGTGTCTATCAACTGTGAGAGTGCGATAAGGGTGTCTATCAAGGGTGAGAGTGGAATACAGGTGTCTATCAACTGTGAGAGTGGGATAAGGGTGTCTATCAACTGTGAGAGTGGGATACGGGTATCTATCAACTGTGAGAGTGGGATACGGGTGTCTATCAACTGTGAGAGTGCGATAAGGGTGTCTATCAAGGGTGAGAGTGGAATACAGGTGTCTATCAACTGTGAGAGGGGGATAAGGGGATCTATCAACTGTGAGAGTGGGATACGAGTGTCTATCAACTGTTAGAGTGGGATAAGGGTGTCTATCAAGGGTAAGAGTGGGATAAGGGTGTCTATCAAGGGTGGGAGTGGGATAAGGGTGTCTATCAACTATGAGAGTGGTATAAGGGTGTCTATCAACTGTGAGAGTGGGATAGGGTGTCTATCAACTGTGAGAGTAGGATAAGGGTGTCTATCAACTGTGAGAGAGGGATAAGGGTGTATATCAAGGGTGAGAGTGGGATAAGGGTGTCTATCAATTGTGAGAGTGGGATAAGGGTGTCTATCAAGTGCGAGAGTAGGATAAGGGTGTCTATCAACTGTGAGAGTGGGATAAGGTTGTCTATCAAGGGTGAGAGTGAGAAACGGCTGTCTATCAACTGTGAGAGTGGGGTGAGGGTGTCTATCAAGGTTTATAGTGGGTTACGGGTGTCTATCAATTGTGAGAGTGGGATAAGGGTGTCTATCAAATGTGAGAGTGGGATAGGAGTGTCTATCAACTGTGAGAGTGGGATAAGGGTGTCTATCAACTGTGGGAGTGGTATAAGAGTGTCTATCGACTGTGAGAGTGGGATAAGGGTGTCTATCTACTGTGAGAGTGGGATAAGGGTGTCTATCAAGTGTGAGAGTAGGATAAGGGTGTCTATCTAGGAATAGAGTAGAATAAGGGTGTCTATCAACTTTTGAAGTGTGTTAAGGGTGTCTATCAAGGGTGAGAGTGAGAAACGGCTGTCTATCAACTTTGAGAGTGGGATGAGGGTGTCTATCAACTATGAGAGTGGGATAGGAGTGTCTATCAACTGTGAGAGTGGGGTAGGAGTGTCTATCAACTGTGAGAGTGGGATGAGGGTGTCTATCAAGGGTTATAGTGGGATAAGGGTGTCTATCAGCTGTGAGAGTGGGATAAGGGTGTCTATCAACTGTGAGAGTGGGATAAGGGTGTCTATAAACTGTGAGTGTGGGATAAGGGTGTCTATCAAGTGTTATAGTGGGATAAGGGTGTCAATCAACTGTGAGAGTGGAATGAGGGTGTCTATCAAGGTTTATAGTGGGATACGGGTGTCTATAAACTGTGAGAGTGGGATAAGGGTGTCCAACTGTGAGAGTGGGATAAGGGTGTCTATCAACTGAGAGAGTGGGATAAGGGTGTATATCAACTGTGAGAGTGGGATAAGAGTGTATATCAACTGTGAGAGTGGGATAAGGGTGTCTATCAAGTGTGAGAGTGGGATAAGGGTGTCTATCAAGGGTGAGAGTGGGATAAGGGTGTCTATCAACTGTGAGAGTGTGATAAGGGTGTCTATCAAGTGTGAGAGTGGGATAAGGGTGTCTATCAAGGGTGAGAGTGGGATAAGGGTGTCTATCAAGTGTGAGAGTGGGATAAGGGTGTCTATCAACTATGATAGTGGTATACGGGTGTCTATCAAGTGTGAGGGTGGGATAAGGGTGTCTATCAAGGGTGAGAGTGGGATAAGGGTGTCTATCAACTGTGAGAGTGGAATGAGGGTGTCTATCAAGGTTTATAGTGGGATACGGGTGTCTATAAACTGTGAGAGTGGGATAAGGGTGTCCAACTGTGAGAGTGGGATAAGGGTGTCTATCAACTGTGAGAGTGGGATAAGGGTGTATATCAAGGGTGAGAGTGGGATAAGGGTGTCTATCAACTGTGAGAGTGGGATAAGAGTGTATATCAACTGTGAGAGTGGGATAAGGGTGTCTATCAAGTGTGAGAGTGGGATAAGGGTGTCTATCAAGGGTGAGAGTGGGATAAGGGTGTCTATCAAGTGTGAGAGTGGGATAAGGGTGTCTATCAAGGGTGAGAGTGGGATAAGGGTATATATCAAGGGTGAGAGTGGGATAAGGGTGTCTATCAACTGTGAGAGTGGGAAAAGGGAGTCTATCAAGGGTGAGAGTGTGATAAGTGTGTCATTCAAGGGTTAGAGTGGGACAAGGGCGCCTATCAAGAGTGTGTTGTCTAGAAACTAGATGTAATGCCATTGCTGACCTATCAGATTCTGTCTTGCCTCCATTTTTCTCTCTGCCTGTCCACCTCACACTGTCATTCTTTCTCTAGCATTAACTTTACTCATTCATTCTCTCACTCTCACATTTTCCCTTGTCTTCTTTCACTCTCCAGCACATATTTCATTGTGTTATTCTGACATTTCCAATTGTATTTCTTATTCAGTCTGTGTCTCATGGACAAACTGCCCCTTCCTCAGATAGTCCCCATTGGCTTGGATTCTGGTTACTGACAAGTACCCACAATTAAGAATGCTGTAGTGTGAATGTTAAAACTACCAGCATGCACACATCGCAGCCGGCATACGTCTCATTCCAAGGAAAGGCCACTAGCACTCCCCAGTCTGAAACATTGCGTCCCTCTCTTGCAACTGGACAATCTAATAAAAAAATCCTCAAATGTCAATCATCTTACGGGTTTACTGCATAGTCCCTGCTTGCAAGTGTGAGTACTCCGGATACTAAGGTGTTTCTTTCAAACCATCTTACAAGCAGACAGAATCTGAGAGGTGGAGACCTCAGGGTTGTTCATCTCTCACTGGAGATCTGGTTGAGAGATACAGCAAATATGTCTACCTGGGGAGGACCTTGAACTCAACAGGTGGTATTACTATCCATCCGACAGTCCTCAGCAGAACGCGCAGGGCCTTAATCTTAAAGCGACTCCAGGTACGGTTGTATGTCATTACAACGTGGGCTTTTACCCTTCATGCCATTACAACGCGGGGATTACAACGAAAGTCGTTACAACGACTTTCGCTGGAGGGCGCTGGATAGTGGAATAGTTTAATTTTCTATTCCAACTCCAGCCCACGTTGACAGTAGGGAAGGTGTTGAATAGAAAATTAAACTATTCCGTATCCAACAGCGCCCTCCAGCGAAAGTCGTTGTAACGACTTTCGTTGTAATCCCTGCATTGTAATGGCAGTCCGGGGTAATCCCTGCGTTGTCATGGCTGTTCCCCCCAGGTACTAATGAGCAAGTGTTTGACATTTGAGGTGTTTCAGGGTGTAAGCCGGCCTTAGTTTTAGTCCTATGAAGATGGAAGTGAGGAAAGGAGATCAAGAGGGAAGCACAGGTGATGGCGAGGACACGGCGAGGTCATCTGGAAGGGCTATTGAATGTTCTGTTCCGTAAAGTTACCGCTGACCCCTACTGCTGTATCAGAACCACCTGCCAAGATGCCTTTGAAGTCTCAATAGCAGTGACTCTAAAGATATGCTCTATCCATTTCCTGAGTATGGGGTGAAGTGTAGTTCTTCTGGAGGTTTCAGCGGGAGAGGAAGCAGTTCTTAGTGGCTAGAAGGACTTTGTGAAACTTACTATCCACACCAGAGGTGGGAGTAGGAAGGGTGGCCTTCTAACCGAGGTAGATGAGGATTCAGGCTGTAAGGGGGGTCCTCCTTTCTTAAATCGAAGTGTGCTACGGACCACGATCAAGGTGGTCGCGAGGCAGGCTACATGGTTATGAACTGGCCTCTATCTCCAGACTCACGTGAGGCTGTGAAGCTCTTATGGAGGATCATGTGCAACTAGTGAACCCTTGAGGTATTTCCACACTTGTGTTACACTAGTGGAGAAGATCTGAACACCAGATTTACTAAGATGACATGAAATTAGGCCAGGACAGTGAACTTCGCTCCGTTCGCGGGGTTTGCAGAATTTTCTGCACTCCGCACAGAAAACTCCGCTTCGCGATGTGCAGCAGAGTTTTATTCCCTGCTCACGATTGGTAAGTTTGCGATCGTGAAAGGTTGGTTCGCGAGCGTAAGCTGCCGCTCGGGTAGAATATCTACCCGAGCGGCTGGAATACCATTACAAACTGCAGTTTGCACTGCACTCCGCCACTCGCAGAACTTCGCCGAGTTTTTTTTGTAACTTTGCGAAGTTCCGCGTCGCAAAACTCAGCGAACTATGCCCAGGCCTGCATGAAATGTTGTATGTAGAGAGGCTTTTAAAAACTTCTTCTATCAGGGGAAGAGTTCAGTATATAATGCCACTAGAGGCTTTAGGGGACGCGTTTGTGCGCCACATGGTCTATTCTTAAAAAGCATAACCAGATCCTCGGTCGGACTTAAGAGTGCGGCAAAGCTTCATGCGGGGATTCCAAGGGGATCTGGAATATAAAGGACTGAGGAGTTCTTACTCTTGTAACGAATATCGACATTAGTAATAGCAGAAGTAGCATGGTTGTTATAATTATTATATATCTGTCATTATTAGCATTATTGTTGTTATTATTGTTATTAATAATTTTATTGCTATCATTATTAGTTTTAGTATTATTATTGTTCTTGTTATTATTTTGTGATTATTTTTATTATTATTATTGCTATTCAGTAGTGGCCCATGCAGGTAAGAGCAGTGGGACGGGATGGTGAATGGGGGGGATTCGAATGACGATGACAAGCGAAAATGAATTATTTATAAAAATGTCCCTCGGTGTCATCTGTCGAATCCCCCCAGCCTGCCTCACCACTCTTACCTGCAAGGGCTGCACCTGTTGTCATTATTGTTATTTTTATTACAGTTGTTAATTATTTTTTACGATTGTTAATGTTGATAGAAATGGAAGTAGTTCAGTGGTCATTTTTATTTTTTGTTCCATACAATATTTTAAGATTAACAATATTCTATTCTTATCTATTCTATTCCGTTCCCTTTTGTTCTATTCTATTCTATTCTATTCCCTTCTATTCTATTTTATTCTATTCCCTTCTATGCTATTAAATTGTATTCCATTCTATGCTATTCTATTCTACTTTATTCTCTTATATTCTATTCTTTTTTATTTTTATAAGATCCTATTCTATTCTATTCTATACTATTCTATTCTATTCCCTTCCATTCTATTTTATTCTATTCCCTTCTATTCTATTTCATTCTATTCCCTTCTATGCTATTAAATTGTATTCCATTCTATGCTATTCTATTCTTCTTTATTCTCTTATATTCTATTCTTTTTTATTTTTATAAGATCCTATTCTATTCTATTTTATACTATTCTATTCTATTCCCTTCCATTCTATTTTATTCTATTCCCTTCTATTCTATTTCATTCTATTCCCTTCTATGCTATTAAATTGTATTCCATTCTATGCTATTCTATTCTTCTTTATTCTCTTATATTCTATTCTTTTTTATTTTTATAAGATCCTATTCTATTCTATTCTATACTATTCTATTCTATTCCCTTCTATTCTATTTTATTCTATTCCCTTCTATTCTATTTCATTATATTCCCTTCTATGCTATTAAATTGTATTCCATTATTTGCTATTCTATTCTTCTTTATTCTCTTATATTCTATTCTTTTTTATTTTTATTAGATCCTATTCTATTCTATTCTATTCTATTCTATTCTATTCTATTCTATTCTATTCTATTCTATACTATTCTATTCTATTCTATTCTCTTCTCTTCTCTTCTCTTGGTCCTACTTCAAGGCCCTGTTTTGCAGCCTCGCTCTATTCTGGTCCCCACCGAGGATGTGACTCCCAGCTCTGTTACTACCCAGGGGTGGCGACGAGGCCCCCTGGAGGACTCCAGGTTGCTTGTGAGATGTAAACAGCGGGGACACTAGATCGCTTCATATTGCCTCACCCTCTTTGTTTATCAGTAAGATGATAGCATTGTTACGCGGGCCAAGGGAGGTGAAGCTGGACCAGATAGGGGCCCGCCGGGAACCCCTAATGGCGGCGGGACCACCGGAAGTGCAAAGGGCGAAAGCCCGCAAAAAAGAAGCAGAATGATTAGGCGCGTCTTTTGAAAAGTATGAAACCGCCCAATAACACGAAGAAGGGCAGGGCGACCAAAAGTGTCAAAAGACAGCAGGGGCCAACCGTTATCACAAATGGACCTCGCCTCATCGCCTTGGAACCCATCCACCCACGCCAAGAGAATGCGGTCATCGCAGCCGTAAGGACAGAGGATGAGGGCTAGGCAGAGGCAGCACAAGAAGGGGCCCCAGAGAAAAAAGTAACATAGGTAGAAGAGCTGCTCAGACAGTGTCCTTGGGTAGGCTCACGGCAGGGACACGGGGCAGGGGACAGCACACAATGACAGTCAGAATAGAAGATCTGCTCAGACAGTGTCCTTGGGATGCCTCACGGCAGGGACAGTGGGAAGGCAAGTGGTCAGCAAAGGTCCAGGGAAGCGGAACAACTCCTGCATCCCGGACTGGGTCTGACGGCCGCCCACGAGGTTGGTGACAAGGGAAGTCGAGATCCTGCAGAACCTGAGATACCTGCAAAAGGGCCATCACGCAGGGGCAGTGCTGTCAGTCAGCGATAGAAGGAAAACCAGTGGACAATATTCTGAGAGATATTTAATAAACTATCATGGGTCGCGAATGACCACCCAGTAAGTTGCAAGATGTATGATCCAGTTTTTTATAATAAACTGCTGCCTTTATGCACCACAAACTGTTGTCCCCTGAATGTTTGGCGGGAAGAAAGTCTGGGCAGTAAATTCCATCTATTCGCGGAATTTGCAGAAATTGGGTAATTTCGCGTTCAGCGGAGAACACGAAATTGCCCAAAATTCTGCATTCCACAACATCGCGAAATTGTTTGCTCGCAAGATATTTCTCCCCGAGCACACAAAGAGCGATTGCGAACAGTAAAAAACGCATTGCGAACAATCAATTCTGCGTGTTCGCGGAATTTCTGCATGTTTGCTGAGATTTTTTTACAGTTTCGCTGAGATTTGCGTAACGCAATTACACAAATTCCGCCTACCCCTAGCGGGAAGGAGACACTGCAGGATATGGCCAAGATGGACAGTGGAACTTGCACGCCTGGAAGGGGTTCAAGGAGACACCACTAGATTTAGGAAAGGAAGTCCCTCCCAGGGTTGGGCTCGCCCTTAGAGCACTCAGGTCTTGCCCCATAGGCTGGCTGAGAGGCCAGTGTGTGGGCCACTGTTTGGCTGTTTGTCTCCTTTTAGGGACTCCCGGGCCTGTGTTTCCCTGAGTGCTTAGAGCTTGCCGGGGCGCAGCGCTTTATTTGATCTAGTCCCAGTTTGAAGGGTTTCTCTTGGCCACAGAGAGATACAGGATTGCCTGATATCAAAGATTTGGTGAAGCGGGGGAGCCAGGTATGTAACCCAGGGCCCCTGGCTCCCCAGTCTGCCTAAACCTAGCCTCAGGCCCCACCTCTTCCAAGCCCTGGCTCAAGTTTGGTGTCTAACCAAATATGTAATATGCTCCTTTCTGACTAAACACAGTTTTTTGTATGATGTTTATTACCTCCTTTTAATAAAACCCTGCAGGGTCTGTGGGTGAGGGCCAGCTACTCCGGTGGAAGATAGGGGGGCACTGGGGTTCCCTCCATCACCTCACGACCTTGTCAATCCTTGGAGCGTCCGGACACACGCTTGTTAACCCCCCTAGTATATGGCAAACATGCCCGAGAATCACCAGGTGGCGCCGGTCAGCAAGGCCAGACTAGGAACCAAAACCGGTCACGGCAAAGTGCTCGTCCACTCCCCCCCTCCCTCCCCCCCCAAGGGGCTGGGGGTGCGGCGAGCAGTTTGCCAGGGCCGGTTTCGGACGACTTTGTTACAGAGGATGATATTGCAGCTATGCTGCAAAAATGGCCCTGTAACAAAAACAACCCCCAGGGGCCCAAAATCATCCCCCACCCTGGCGGCCTACCGGGGAAACGCCTGGTGCACGCTACTGCCAGTCCGGCCCTGCCGGTCGGCAGCCGGGGGTGACCCTGCAGCTCACCATTCACAAAATGACAGACAAGTGCATCACTGGCTGCCAACCCGTCCTCTGCCCTACGTGTGCCAGCCTGTGGGCTGGCATGGATACTTCTCCATTGTGTAAAGTAATGAGTCCATTTCACACAGTGCCAGCAGTGTCACATCAGGACATGTCGAGTCAAACAGATGCCCACATATCCTGGAGACAGCGGCCTTGGATAACTCTGTGCCCTGCTGACCAAACACAGACATCATTGACGGCAGGGCCCTGGGGGGAGAAGCTGTCTGCTGGCCAAGCTGCTGACATTTATTTATTTATTTATTTATTTATTTATTACATTTATATGGCGCAACAGCTACCCAAGAAGGATTTCCCGGCAACGGAAGACCTAAGGTAACATGCCAGCTAGTCCACACGGACAGTCACTGTGTGACCCTGGTCATTCACCGTGTACCCTGCTTCCTTATATGCAAAACAACAATCTGTCAGCTCTTAGCTATAGGCTAAACACAAAGTAGAAGCGCAGTATAAACATGGGTCCGCCCTGTAGGAGTCGTTTGATCCTGTGTCTAATTTGGGAATCCAAAATAATGTTTAATATTTCAAACGATGTTCGATTGGACAATTCAGTCACAACACGGGCATGTGTCAATTTATAGGTTTTTGTGCAGTGAATACATTATCTTTACTGAAATAAGTACAGTGCTTAGATATCAGTGCTTAATTTGAGCCAGTGGTTTCTGGTGCTCGGCACCGGCACTTAAATGTCAGCACCGGCTCTTATGACAGTCTGCCACATGGTGGCGCAGTCTGCCTAATTAGGGATGAGCACAACAACAGCTGTTTATTAATGCCCTGATTACTTACCGGTAATTCTCATTACTCTTAGTCTTACTTATCCTCGACCGAGACAAAACAAATCAAGCATGACTGAGTCGCGGACGAGTGAGACATAAAGGTGATAGAATATACATTAGGAATAACTAATATGTGCCACCCAAGCCATTCTTATAGCTCTGGGGGCTGTCATAATGTGAATTGTCTCATCTGTTAGAGTGTGATGGTTATTAGTTGAGTTGGTATTGTCAATGGCGGCACTGCGGAGGGGAAAGGTTGGTGCAAGCTGCAGTTGCCTCCTGATGAAGGCCCGGACACTTATTATTTTTTTTTTTTTACAAATTAACCCCTTGGGCGCGGCCGCGATTCTGCGCCTGTGCAGCACTTTTAATAAGTGGGCAGGTTCATGTCGCCCCCCAGCCGTCATCAGCACACGAGCACTGTGATGCATGAGGGCTGGGGGCCGTCATCAGCACCGAAGGGGTTCAGCACTGGTTAGAATCAGGACAAAAGCACTTATGAAGATCTTATCTTGAGCAGTATTTGAAGCAGCAGCGCCTCATGTGTCTTCTAAGCACTGGCTAATCTCCAATAATCGTCCAAACATCAATCTGCAAAACCCAACGGTGAAGGCAAGCCATGGGGCGGGGCTATCTTCAATGGTCAGCCACAGTCCGGCAGCGCCTGCTTTATCAGACAGCAGAGCCGGCAAATGAAAGATTTTGGAAGGTTCCGTGAAGGCCTGCAAAGAGTGCACGTGGTGAGCAGAAAGGGATGACGGTGCACATACCTCAGTTTGAAACAGAGGGCAAACGCACAATGCAAAAAAAAATAATATATATATATATATATTCACTGAAAAAAACATAGGTTATAGACCATATATAGTTAGGAATTAGCATTTACAAAACCTTATTTTACTCACACAAAACCATTGAAATTTGCATATATAGTTAGTTGCACTAACTATATATCGCGCACCCGCAATCCACTGCTGATCATGTCACATATTACATCATTCATGACATGGTCAGTGACATCACTGATGACATCACTGATGACATCTCAAATGACATCACTGATGACATCACTGATGACAACATCCAGTGACTGTATGTTTCTGTAAAGTTAAAATATGTGTTACATATTGAAGAATGAGTGGATGTATAAGTGTCAGGATGAAGGATTTAGTAGGTGCATGACTGACTGTATGAGTGAGTGATTAAATGTGTCTCACTGAGTGCATGGGTTAGTGACTAAACTGTCTTAATTTGTGCATCATTATGTCTGTTGTTCTGTAAACTGCTGCATGTGTTGATCAGTAGCTATATGAGTAACTATATGGGTTATTGATTGGTTGCCCAAGTATTTGTATGGGAGACTGAGTGTGTGTGTGGGTGGCTGGGAGGTGTATGACTCTGTGCATAGATGTGTGAGCAGTTGATTCACTAGATGTATGGGTTCAAAAGTGCATGTGGAAACAGCTGTATGGGCGGTTGACTGTGTGCATGAGTGTATTGGTGAGTGAATGGATAGCTCAGTGCTACATGTCAAAGTAAGTACATATGTAAAACACAGTACATGTGAGAGTTGACATATATAAATAACTGTGCATAAGAGCCAGTGAATGTGTGAGTGGCTGTATGGATCATTGTGAACTTGTATCAGGGATTGTATAAGAGAGTAAATATGTGTTAGTATATGTTTGAATAAGTAAGGTGTGTATAACTGTATAGTTGAGGAAATGGAGGTGTGATTGATTCTTTGCATGACTGACTAGGTGTGTGAGTAACTCCATGGATGAGAGACAGTCTGTGAGTGTCTGTTTACACTGAGTGTATCTAAGGTTATATTAGAGTCTGAAGAGGTTCATCGTATTATCACATGAATGATGTCATCAGTGATGTGATCAGTAATGTCATATGAGATGTCATCAGTGATGTCATTTGAGATGTCATCAGTGATGTCATCAGTGATGTCATTTGAGATATCATCAGTGATGTCATCAGTGATGTCATCAGTGATGTCATCAGTGATGTCATTTGAGATGTCATCAGTGATGTCATCAGTGATGTCATTTGAAATGTCATCAGTGATGTCATTTGAAATGTCATCAGTGATGTCATCAGTGATGTCACTGACCATGTCATGAATGATGTAATATGTGACATGATCAGCAGTGGATTGCGGGTGCGCGATATATAGTTAGTGCAACTAACTATATATGCGAATTTCAATGGTTTTGTGTGAGTAAAATAAGGTTTTGTAAATGCAAATTCCTAACTATATATGGTCTATAACCTATGGTTTTTTCAGTGAATTTTCAAGGTTTTGTAAATGCTAATTCCTAACTATATATGGTCTATAACCTATGGGTTTTTCAGTGAATATATATATATATAACATTTCTATGGCAAAATGAAACCCCTCATTTTGTTCCTTTTCAAATTAAATGTATTAAGTGTAACCACTTTATTCCAATCAAGATGACTTCAGGTGTGCCATACTTTTGTCATAAGTAAGACTGTTAGCGTTCTAGTTGTTCTTTAGAACACTCTGGGACATTCTGTCATTGGGCTATAGTTGGGCTACATCTGGCTGATATTTGGGCTACATTTGGGCTCTTTTGTCTCTGGTGGCCATCTTGGGAGACTGCATATCAGAATTTTTTTTATGAAATATAAGAGGATTTGAGAAGTCACTCAAAATGTGCCCTCATTTTTCTTTCTTCAGCACTAATCATAATTTCTATGGCAAAATGAACCCCCTCGTTTTGTTCCTTTGCAAATTAAATGTTTTAAGTGTTAACACTTTATTCCAATCAAGATGACTTCAGGTGTGCCATACTTTTGTCATAAGTAAGACTGTTAGCGCTCTAGTTGTTCTTTAGAACACTCTGGGACATTCTGTCACTGGGCTATAGTTGGGCTATATCTGGCTGATATTTGGGCTACATTTGTTTTTTTTTGTCTCTGGTGGCCATCTTTGGGCTACATTGGGCTACATTGGGCTACATTTGGGCTCTAACATATATATAGCCCAATGTAGCCCAATATATATTTTTCAAAGTTAATTTTCATAAAAACCACTGGAGCATATATCTTGAGACATAGCAAAGGCACATCGGGCTACCAGTCCCTACAATTTTGCCAAGTTTTGTGGAAATCCATTCAGCCGTTCGAGCTAAAAGTGAGTCCAACCGCCCTATGGAAAACTCAATGTTAAAAACACGTTTTGGGACCCCCCTTTTTTCTCGGCCCCCGCTTGACGAAACCCCCCCCAAACTTTCAGGGGACGCTCAGAAACAAAATGTGCCATTTTCCTGAAAATTTCAGCCAATTCCGTCCATCAACGCCAAAGTTATTAAACATAGAATTTTCAGAAATCCCTATTCAAAAAAATCCTAACTATATATACCTACTGGCGACTGCCAGTAGGTAATATATATATATATATATATATATATATATATATATATATATATATATATATATATATATATATATATATATATATATATATATATATATATATATATATATATATATATATATATATATATATATAATTATATATGTTAAAATTTAATGAGGAAAAAAACGAGATACTCTTCTTTGGCGACCTTCCTCCTCAGTATTGGCACTCCTTCTGGCCAGATGAGTCCCTCCGGCCTATATCACAGGGTCAACCTGTTAAGAACTTAGGGATCGGGTTCGATGGAGAGTTGAGATTTGGTTCTCAGATCACCAAGTTGACTGGTATGTGCTTAGGCATTTTGAAAGCACTGAAAAGGTTTCTGCCTTTACTCCCTCTATCGGCAAGGGAAACGTCACTCGTGCACTCATTACCTCGCGTATTGACTATGCCAATGCATTGTATTCCGGTCTGCCTGGCTATCTATTGGACAAACTTCAGGTAGTTCAAAATGCCGCAGCCAGAACCCTGCTTATCCTCCCTGAGAGAATCAACATCAGGCAGCACCTCCGTAACCTCCACTGGTTAGCGGTAAAAGCACGGGTGAAATTTAAGTCCTTGGTTATGGCACATACTACCCACCATGGGCGTCACCCAGGGTACCTTAGAAAACGATTTCAGTTCTATGCACCCACCAGGCAGCTTCTCTGCTCCTCAATGCTGATGGCCGGCACCCCCAGGTTCCGCCTTAAAAGGGAAGGTGGTAGCTCCCTTGCATACATAGCGGCGATGGCCTGGAACCAACTCCCTCTTAACTTATGCAGTCTGTAGGATGCTAAAGATTTTAGGAACTTATATAAATAGGGGGGTTTTGTCCTACGGGTCCTGGCTGGACAATAACATTAGTAAAGAGAAAAGAGAGGTGCCAGGGCTCGAATTTGAAACACCAAAACTTATTTATTCAGCTGGTGTAAACCTTCCTTTCAACGATTCAGGAGGCTGTGTATTTGTCATCTGTTACCGTATTCAAAATATACTCAATCTTATACAATTTTCAGAGTGAGAAAACATTCCTTCAGCTGTGGAAACAGTTTAAACACATTTTTACATCCATTACAATACTTTCATTATAATCAAAAACAAAACAAAGCAGAAAAAATTCTTCATCAATATTTACATACAAAACTTTTTGGTACATAAAATAAAGAACGGCGAATCATGTACACCTAGGTTCATTCGGGTACATTTGATTGTGAATACATTGCCCTATTTTATTTATGCGTCTCTTTTAGACAGCCAGATAGCCGACGCGTTTCCAAACCCTTCTCTCTAATCAATGGGGTTCTGTATGTAAATATTGATGAAGAATTTTTTCTGCTTTGTTTTGTTTTTGATTATAATGAAAGTATTGTAATGGATGTAAAAATGTGTTTAAACGTGAATAAATAAGTTTTGGTGTTTCAAATTCGAGCCCTGGCACCTCTCTTTTCTCTTTACTAATGTTATTGTCCAGCCAGGACCAGCCAGGACCCGTAGGACAAAACCCCCCTATTTATATAAGTATAAAGAGCAGGCAGAAGCCTGCGTGGGTTTTTGACAAAAAAGTCAGAACATTTTTCTGAATAATACCCACAACAGGTTATAGAACATAACTTGTTGTAACATGTCAGAGGAGGAAACCTTGTCCTTTTCTGAGGCACATATCAAAAATTTAATTTCAGGACCATCTCCTTTCTCCGCCATAAAACTTAGCACAAATGCTCAACAACAAAACGAAAGTGACAAACTGCTAAGATTACACAAAAAACATACCCGCACGGAATTGCACGGGCATTTTTTATTTGAACACCTCAAGGCAGGCACCATCCCTTGGGGTCTTCAAGTCAAAAACGTACCGGTGGTGTTCACAGAGGACCCTCTATATAAAAAGGGTTTCAGCTATATCGCGACAAAATGTAGTAGAGACCTCATGGTCCATACAGTAGAAACAGCGAAGAGAATTTGTGAGAAAGAACAGGAAGAGATAGAGGCATTGATCAAAGCAATAGAGGACAATCATACTGTAGACGAAGCCAAGGCTTTACTCGAGAAAATCAACAAAGAAATTGCCACATTTAGAGACAACACCATTAACTTTAGGTCCAACAAATTCGATAAAGACGTCAAGGCCTTCAAAATAGAATCAGTCTACCCATACCTTAAAGAGGACTATTACACCCAAACGGAATCCCGACGAGCGCTCTCACAGTACCAGGGGAGGTCCAAGAACAGGTTCACAACTTTTTCTGAGAGTTCATCCTCCGAATCAGCCAACGACTCAGACCCCAGAGAGGGATCGTCTAAAAGAAGTCCTTTTTTAGAGAAGGGCGAAGGAAGGGGAAGAGTAAGATTCAAACCGCAGCCCCAACCATGGGAAATGGGAACACGAAGAACCCAGTACAAAACATAAACCTGACCTCAATAGTAAACATTTCCAACAAACAACTAACGGTACATGAAAAATCTGTATTGGAACTAGGACTCAAATTTGTGCCATCAGCACACACTGACCTTACTAATTTAAAGATTGAGGCCTTGGAGTTTTGTCGAAAACTAAGACTAAAGGCATTCTTTTATCACAGAGAAGACAATAGAGTCAATGAACCCTCTAATCTATCCAATAAATCTACATTCGTGCCCCCATCATATACAATCCCCAAGGAAATAATAGCCTTTGAGCAAGCCGTTCTATCCTCCATCACACAATTAAGTAAACAAAAAATGTTCCTCAAGAGGAACATTAGCAGGGACCAACATATGGCTCTAAATAACTTATGTAAAGACGATTCGATAGTGTTAAAACCCGCTGACAAAGGGGGTGCACTTGTGGTCTGGGACAGACAGAAATATATTGCAGAGGCCAACAGCCAGATTCAAAACACTGAATGGTATAGAGAAGTCAAGGAGGATCCAACTCCACAAATTAAAGCTGAGATCCAGAACAAAATAGTGGAGGGCCGAGACATGGGGATACTAGGAACGAAAGAGTTCCAATACTTAGACAAAAAGAGCCCACGTATCCCAGTGATTTATTTTCTTCCGAAAATTCACAAAAGCTTGACTGAACCTCCCGGGAGACCTATCGTCTCCGGGTGCGATTCATTATTGGAACCGCTGGCGAAGTACGTGGATGTATTCCTAAAGCCTTTTCTACCCGAAGTAAAATCATACTTGAAAGACACAAGGGACTTTATCAATAAGATAGAAGGGACCCCATTTGATGGGGATCAAGAAATGATGGTATCCTTTGATGTCACCAGCCTATACACTCAAATACCCCAGCAGGAGGGACTTGAAGCAATGGAGTATTACCTTGAGACACGACCCAGACCACATAGAGTCCCCACAAACTTTATTATCGACTTGGCGAGAATAGCACTCAAAAGGAATTACTTCCGGTTCTTGGACACGTTCTACGTGCAGGTGAAGGGCACCGCCATGGGGTGTCCTTATGCCCCAGAAATGGCGGTGCTTTTCATGGCCCTGTACGAGGAGCGTTACATCTACCGGAACAACCCCTTTCTACAGAACATCACCAATTGGTATCGTTTCATTGATGATATCTGGTGCCAATGGAAAGGGTCTGAAGAAATGCTTGCCCAATTCCATCAGTGGTTAAACACCAGACATTCGGATATAAAATTCACAGTAACATCTAGTAAAACATCTTTGACTTTCCTTGATGTAGTGGTTTTTCCCTGTGAAAACAAATTGACAACTACCTTGCATCGTAAAGAGACTGATAAGAACACGATCTTGCATTATGCAAGTTACCATCCCAAAAGCCTAAAATCCAACTTGCCGTACGGACAAATGTTGAGAATCCGCAGGAACTGTTCTAGGAAGGAAGATTTTTTGATCCACTCTAAAATACTAAGTGACCAACTGCAACAGAGAGGCTATCCTCATAAACTTTTGAAACATGCCACCACACGGGCATGGAACACACCAAGGGAGGAGTTATTGAACTCTATGAAAGAAACCAAACCCCTCGAAAGGCCGATATGTGTCACCACGTTCGGGCCCTATACGAACAAGTTGAAATCAATTATTCGAAGAAATTGGCATCTAATCAAGAATTCAGAAGTCCCAATGGAGGAGCCATTGTTTGCCCTAAAAAAGAACAGAAGTATTGCGCAACATATAGTCAGAGCCGACCTGGGCATCAGTCAAGCAAAAACCGATTTACGTACGCTATGGAGACTACCTCCTGTAACAGGCCACCATAAATGTGGTTCGTGTGTCTCTTGCCCCAATACAATGGAAGGTGAAGAATTCCTATTCAATAATATAAAATGGATACACAAAGGATTCTCAAACTGCAAAACGACCAACGTCATATACGCAGTAATGTGCCCTTGTCCCAAGTTGTACATAGGGAAAACCACACAGAGAGCTAATCAGCGAATAGCTCAACACAGATCAAGAATCAAAAACAAAGTGCTGTCCGCACCCATGGTCCAGCACTTTGTTGAACTAAATCACAATGAGACAGATTTTAAATGGACAATCCTGCAAGCCATGAAAATCCCCCCAAGAGGAGGAAACATCGATGCCATGTTACTTCAAAAAGAAGCATATCTAATTTTAAAGTATAATTGTGTGATGGATGGCCTGAACGAAATGTCCGAACTACAAAGGTCCAATTACTGAGCCCTCTGTGAACCCCACCTTCCAAACCATACACTTTGAGAAAATCAGAATTAGAGCACTGCACTTATAATAATGACCACCTTCAGAAATCTTTCCTTCTTTAAAAAAACATGCGGAAAATCCGTCAAAACTACATATCCCACAATGCTTAGCAGCATATGTAAATGGGAAACCGCACCTCGCCGAGCGTGGTAATCCGCCCAGGAGATTAACAAACGGAGTGAGATTTACGCGGCGTGCAGACCCCAATTTGCGGCGCCTAAAGACACTAATCAGGGTAAGCTTCTCTTCGGTTACCGAACCGAAGCTCTAAACTTAAAGAAATTTGACCGCAGAGTAATGGCAACCATTGTTGTGCCCCCCCCTCCCTCCTTTCTTTTAGAAACTTGAATTATCGTCGAGTGGTAATAGCGCAACCAGGCAGAAACATAGCAACGCTTGGGTCTTCCACCGCTATACGCACAAGTAAGCAGAACAGAGAATGCACGCATACACAGTCACACAGCATTTCCGAACATGAACTGATATTTAATTTCTGACTTACAGACAAACAAGCACCGCGGAACGCGCAGCCAAATTTTTAAACATGGTGATATTGACGTAGTGAAGGATCACACGAACAGACATAGAAGTAAGTGCCAGTGCTCTATAAATGTAGTGAAGGTAACAAGTAAAGATAGAAGCCCAAAAATTTACAACTTTTGCCTACCCTCACTTTTTCTAGGTAGTGGTGAAAAATTTAAGTTTTACTTGATGCCCCGCTCAGAAAAACATCGCCCAAGAATAATGCGAAACCAGGTAAAATCAATGTAAAGGCTTCGCCTGTTCATATAATAGATGATATAGATTTAGAGAGAAGGAGATACTAAATGTCCCTTAAATCTTACACCACAGGTACACAGCCCAGCCCTGATGAAGAACCCCATTGATTAGAGAGAAGGGTTTGGAAACGCGTCGGCTATCTGGCTGTCTAAAAGAGACGCATAAATAAAATAGGGCAATGTATTCACAATCAAATGTACCCGAATGAACCTAGGTGTACATGATTCGCCGTTCTTTATTTTATGTACCAAAAAGTTTTGTATGTAAATATTGATGAAGAATTTTTTCTGCTTTGTTTTGTTTTTGATTATAATGAAAGTATTGTAATGGATGTAAAAATGTGTTTAAACTGTTTCCACAGCTGAAGGAATGTTTTCTCACTCTGAAAATTGTATAAGATTGAGTATATTTTGAATACGGTAACAGATGACAAATACACAGCCTCCTGAATCGTTGAAAGGAAGGTTTACACCAGCTGAATAAATAAGTTTTGGTGTTTCAAATTCGAGCCCTGGCACCTCTCTTTTCTCTTTACTAAAGATTTTAGGAAGACACTTAAGACTTTTGTCTCTAATTAAGCAGCTCTTTCTTCTTTTCTCTTTCCTCGCGGCACTCACGCAGGGACACTCTTTGAGAAGTTGTGCGCGTTACAAAAAGCTATAACATAACACACACACACACACACATATATGTGGAGAAGTGTGGCTCACTGGTTAGAGGAGGCAGACCTGGAAGCAGAGGTCAGCCCGGGACCAGGGTTCAATTCCCGGCTCGGCGGGGTCTTGAGTCCTAAAATGTCCATGGACTTGACAATTCTCGTTTCGGTGCCTACTCGATTCACGGGTTCACACTCTGCGACTCTGGGAAATAGCTTCCTTAATCTCCACAACGGCCCCTCGTGGTGGGATGCCTGGCTTTCACCTTGCGGATACCCTGCTGGGGTTATCTCACAGGGGAATACCAGGACGGGTTCCCTAAGCAAGCGCTTAGAAACCGCTTGGTGATTTGCGCTATGTACATTTACATTTATATATATATATATATAAATACAAATTTCGCAAAGATTCGTCAACCGGCGCCAAAGTTATTGGGAAAAGAAAAAATGCATTTTGAATAGAAACAAGGTCCTAACTATAACTACCTACTATATATAAATATATATATATATTCATTCATCGGTTTTACGGATAATAATTGTACTACGAGGCAACAGTTTTTGAAAATTACTGTGAGGTGGGACAGTAATTACCTGCTATTACTGTAACATAAGGTAATAATTAAACCTAATTTCTATGAGGCAGGAGGTTATTGCTGGCAGTCAGACGGAGGGGTGATAGTGTCCAAGTGAGCGGTGAACGGAATGTACAGTCTACCGCGAAGGGGAGGGAGGGTGTCGACAGAGCTCGCTGCAGCGATCTCACTGACCCCTCGCGCACATTAAAGCTGTCCCGCAACTCGTCTCGTCAGTGTGCAGCACACTCAGAAAGAGGAAAAAGCCTCTTGTGATTGTTTTTGTGCAGGAAGGTTTCCGTTCCTGCACAAAAGTAATCATCCCTCTAACACAGGCACCCTTGCACCATGGTGCAAAGGTGCCTGCGTTGGTGCACGGCAGCCCATTGTACGCCAGCGCTGTGGAAGAGGACAGGAATGCGTCATACCTGATAGATACAGCACCTTCCTGCCCTTGTCTTTTGCCGTAGGGCAGCACAGCAAGATGGCCTTCAGCGCTGCCCTACGGCAAAAACTCATAAATGAGGCCCGCAGTTTGCGGGGCTTGGTGGCAGGGCCTGGTCTGTAGCCAGGCACTGCACCAAGAAGCTGCCAGGCCGAAGGCTGCGAGCAGCTTCCAAGAGTGGGAAGGGATCAGGTGGAGAGGGTGGTCCCAGTATCGAAAGCCTTACCTCACTACTTGTCCCTCAGAAGCCACCGTGGGGGGTTGGTAAGGTTTTACAAAATGCCAAATACAAAGAACACTTTTTACGCCCTGTTAATACCAGATGTTATTTATCAGTAATGGAAGGATGAAACAGTGATGCGACCTGGTCAAGATTGAACACATTTTGTTGATGTAACAGTGAACTTTTCACTTCAACTCACTGAGCAATCTTGCCACGTACACGGCGAGCGTCCTGGTGAACTATCCGTGTTCCACAACAGGGATTTCAACGTGTGGCCCGAAGTTAGAAAAACACTTTGAACCTCCGTAAATGAGGTCATCCGAGTATCCTTGTCGTGCACACCGTGCTCTGCGTGCACCAGCACAAGTAGTTGCTGGGGGCCATTATCATACACCGCGGGCCTCATTTATGTGGAATTGGCGTAGAGCAGCTCCGCAAGTCTTCTTGCAGCGCGGCCCTACGCCAATGTGAAAGGGCTGGAATGCACAGTATTTATCCAATACGCTGCATTGCTGTCCTTTCCCCCTGCGCTGGCGCACAATATGCCTCCTGGCTCCAACATGGGCACCCGTGCACCATGGTGCAAGGGCTCCTTCATTGCAGGCAGGACTGTTTATGTGCAGGAAGAGGCACTTTCCTACATATAAACAATCCTGAGCGGTGTTTTCCTCTTTCTATGTGTGCTGCGGAATGCAGCATACATGAAGAAAGGAAAAATCAAGGAGAAATAACAAATATGTCTCCTCATTAGACCTATTCTTGGGGGCATAAGATTTTGGCAGTGCCCCAGGTTTACATGATTAAGTAAATCTGGGGCAGTCTCAAAATCCCTGGGTGCTGCGTGGGAACACCCACCGACACGCCCGTGGAACGCCTCCTTGGCACAGAGTAAGTCAAGGCAGCGACTTGCGCTGCTTTGTTTGACTCCATACCTAAGGCCATGCAAATCCACGTAGAGTGGCTTTGCGTCGCGTCATAGATATGATTGAGAGGCTTACACCGCTGCAGTGTCAAAAAAAGTGACACTCCAGGGGCAGAGGCACAGGCCTCTTGTAAATATGCCCTCGGGTGTCTGCAACTGAGGCAGTCCTACAGAGCAGGAGGAATGCTGGGAGGAGGTAGGGCATGCCCTTAAGGGTGGAGGGGCCCAGCCCCCACGTTTTTGAAAACATGAAGTGTCAGTTAGGCTGAGCATAGGTCAGTTTGACGGACACCCTTCATGTTTAAGTCAGGCAGCCAGGCGCTTTGAATGCACTAAATGTGCAGGCTCCTGGCGGCCTGACCATGGCTTTGCCAGGCTGTGGATTTCACAACCCCATAAGTGTGCATCCTCGGCTCCACAGTGCGCTTCATGGTCCTCTGCATGATGACGAGGGGGCACGTCACTGATAGATTTGATGGGGAACATCCTTTTCAACGAAACCCTAACAACGTGGTACCATTACAACGGAGGTTTTAGAATGAAAGTTGTTACAACGACTTTCGCTGGAGGGCGCTCTAGGATAGGGAAGAGTTAAATTTACTATCCAACACCTTCCTTACTATCCACGGGGACTGGAGTTGGAATAGTAAATTAAACTATTCTCTATCCAGCGCCCGCAACGCAAGTCTTTGTAACGACTTGCGTTGAAAAACCTGCGTTGTAACGGTACGCGTGGTAATACCACGCGTTGTACCGTCATACATCCGACTTGGAGCTGGGTGCTCAGTTTTAAGACCCGAAGTCCCCAGGGCCGAGTGTCCATCCGAGACGCCTCGTCACAGCGTGGGGTGGGGTCAGCAATCTCACTGACCCCATTTAATCATGTATGAATGTGTGTGTATGTATTGGTGTGTGCATGTTGTGAATGGGTGTGGGTTTGTATGTGCTGGTGAATGGTAGGTGTATGTGGGCATGACTGTGAATTTATGTGTGTGAGTGAGTGTGCATGTAGATGGGTGAATGTGAGTATGCAAGTGGGGGCATTCGTTGCCCGCCCAACCACCCGCCTGCTGAAATCATTGGCCACCACTGGGTGGGTGGTGTTTAACTGTGTCCTTTATTCACAAAGCTTCAATGACCCTGCCATTCCTGTTTGTGAAAAGAACACAAAGTGTCTCAGTAGGGCCCAGGGCCCCTTCTCAGATTTCAGAAGAGGCCCCTGTCCACACACCTCCTGCTCAGAATTCAAAACAGATGCATCAGGCCTCCACTTCTGTGGCCTCACCACCCTGCAATGAGGTGGGGGAGGCACATCTGTACTGGGGGACTGAGGAGAGACACCCTGCACTGCAGGATAACAGAGACATGCCATGCACTGGAGGACTGAGGAGACACCCCCTGCTTTCCAGACTCCTGGGGAAATGCCCGCTGCCCGCTATGGCCAGTCCGGCCCTGGTCTAAAGTCTGCAGGAATGCAGAAGAGCAGTCTTTCATGATTTTTAGAAAAGGGATAGCTCAGTAATGTGGAATCAGTACTAGCTCCATATCTTAAGTTTACATCCAGAAAGGAAAAGTAGGGGATCCTTATTAATTCAAATCTTTTCATTTTAATTAGAACTGGAACAGAAACCAGGCGAGCAGGCTTTTGCGACATCAAAGCCGCTCCATCAGGGCCAGTACATCATCCATCTCTGGTTTACATCCCATACCCGAAGCATTAGCACTTCAAATGTCTACTCTCATTTCTGCCAGTCTGATTACTAAAGTACTCAGAGGCTGATGAGTTATTCCGATAGATCAACCACGCGCCTTAAATCCACAGCGGCGTGATAACCGCAGCGGTCGCGCGTCCGACTGAGGGTAAACAATCTAATCGCCATCTTGAGCACAGGAACTGCCCAGGGGCTTCCTAAATGTCACCCAGAGTCCTCCAAACTCTGGTTCACTCATACACATAATGCATGTACCACAAAGTGCACGTTCGTAAATACGCACAACCGTCACTCGGGTTGTCGGTGCTAGCAGTGGCGGCTGGCACACGAAACGCTGTGAGGCTGCAAGGCGGGGCACTTACTTTGCGCTTTTATTTATTTCTTTACTCTCCACTTTCCCATCGTATGTCACACTCCACTACCCCTCAACCCAGCCCCGCCCCACCTCGCCGCTCCACAGTGTTACCTCTGCAAGCCGCCACTCGATGCTAGAGTCTGGGGTCGGAAACAGAAGTGAAACTTTACACGAGCGAGCTTGTAGCCTCCACTCAGGTGACCCAGGTAAACAGGTATGGTCACAACTATTAATTCACAAAACACAGTACGCTGCCACCACCACTCAACATGTTACACCCATGGTTTGGACAGTATTCAACTGTCAGCCGAATGAGAGCACGCGTGAGGCACCCCGCACAGTCACGCACCCCTCACTGTCACAGGACAGGGCCAAGACCTCACTCATGTCAAGGGGCGGGGCTAGGCCTCATCAGAACAGTGCTAGGCTGAGGCCAACATTAAAAACAAGGATACCAGATAATTGCAGTCATTGCACGAGAACACAACTGCACACAATGCAGGGGGCATTCCTGTTCCAATAGATACCATCTGGAACAAAGTAGGGAAACATCAAGAACCAGCAAATTAAACTATAAATTGAGCAATGGCAGATACATCTATGCCAACAGCAGAGAAATAAAAAATCCCCTCTCAAGATACAATATTAAATAAAAGATAATAATGGAAAAGTTATTGTAGGATTATCAGATTGAATCTGGACATTTTTGTGTAGCTTCTGCTCAAATTGCCAGACTCACGGGTGGGTGTATATATCTACCCCCCTTTTTGGCATGAAAGCCACAGCATCCAGTTGCCCATGTGACTAAGTTGGCTAGCCCTCATTAGAATTAGAATTTGCACATCTATCACTCACATACCCTCACCCATCACCCACAAGGCACTGCTTCCTGTATCAGGAAAACCACTCCTCGGTGATCATTACGCACAACATGAACGCACTTCTCGTATACGATCAAAACAAAATCAGCACCCTCCCAACCACATGCCCTACATAGAGTAGCTGGAGATCTGTGTGAGTGTAGGAATTAAATGAAAAGTCTGATCTGTGCTACCGTACTAAGGGCCAGATGTAGGTAGGAATCGGTGCACAGATATAATATCGACTCCAAAATATCGTCTGGACAGAATATCGAGTTTTAAATATCGTTTGGAGAAAATATCGACTAGACAGAATATCGACAGCCAAAATATCGTTTTTAAGGTAAGTGAAGTAATATCGACTGTAAATAATATAGACAGTGAAAATATCCAAGTATATAATCTAGATAGTAAAAAATATAGTTTTTTAAATAATATTTAATTATTTATAGGGTTTTTATGTTATAATATATTTGAAAAGTGTCATTTTTTTTTATAATTATTTTTAATTAATAATTTTTTTAAATTATTGTGTAATTTTATTCTGTAGCGGGTTGTGGGTTTATAGGGGAATAGGGTGGGAAGTAATTTAATTATAATAAATTAAATATGTAAATGTATTAATTGGTAGTAATAATTAATTAATTGGTAATTAAATGATATATGTTAATTATTTACAATTTAATTGGTAATTAATTTAATTTAATTGATTAATTGCTAATTATGTAAATTAAAATAATGTATTTTCTGTAGCGGGTTGTGGGTTTATAGGGGAATAGGGTGGGAAGTAATTTAATTATAATTAATTAAATATGTAAATTTAATAATTGGTAGTAATATTTAATTAATTGTTAATTAAAAAATATTTTTTAATTAATTAAAATGTAATTGGTAATTAATTTAATTTAATTGATTAATTGCTAATTATGTTAAATTAAAGGGGTATTTTTAGGGTTCAGGGTCAGTTTTCAGTTTTTGGGCAAAGGGGTATTTTTAGGGTTCAGGGTCAGTTTTCAGTTTTTGGGTAAAGGGGTATTTTTAGGGTTCAGGGTCAGTTTTCAGTTTTTGGGTAAAGGGGTATTTTTAGGGTTCAGGGTCAGTTTTCAGTTTTTGGGTAAAGGGGTATTTTTAGGGTTCAGGGTCAGTTTTCAGTTTTTGGGTAAAGGGGTATTGTTAGGGTTCAGGGTCAGTTTTCAGTTTTTGGGCAAAGGGGTATTTTTAGGGTTCAGGGTCAGTTTTCAGTTTTTGGGCAAAGGGGTATTTTTAGGGTTCAGGGTCAGTTTTCAGTTTTTGGGCAAAGGGGTATTTTTAGGGTTCAGGGTCAGTTTTCAGTTTTTGGGTAAAGGGGTATTTTTAGGGTTCAGGGTCAGTTTTCAGTTTTTGGGTAAAGGGGTATTTTTAGGGTTCAGGGTCAGTTTTTAGATTTTGGGTAAAGGGGTATTTTTAGGGTTCAGGGTCATTTTTGGGTTTTTGGGGTACATATACAATATTGCCTATTATTTAATTAAATTTTGTTACTATATATATATGTTTTAAGAAATATGATCAAATTTTTTTTTTTTAACTTTAATTAATTATTTAATTATTAAAAGTTATTTTAAGTATTGTTAATTATATTTTAGTAATTAGTTTTTTATATTAATGTAATTAAACATTGTTTTTAGTAAAGTCGATATTTTTTACAACTATATTTTTGTAAACGATATTTTGTAGTCGATATTTTTGTACATACCCGTTTGTACATACAAACTCGATATTTTTGTTGTAGATATTTTTTCCTCGATATTTTGGGTAGTCGATATTTTGGTAGTCGATATTATTTCAGTGATCCGTAGGAATCATTTACCGATTTTTAATTACCGAATGTTACCGATTCGGTAATTAAGAATCAGTAAATATGAAGGGTGGACATGTAGGTCCATCCAGATGGTTTTTTTACCGAATCGGTAAAAATCTGTATTTACCGATTCGGTAAATACCGACCGGTAATGGCCATTCATTCCTATGGGCTTTGAAGCCCATAGGAATGAATGGGCATTACCGATTCGGTATTTACCGAATCGGTAAATACCGAATTACACAAGGGTGCAGGGGGTGTCACTTTGACACCCTCTAGCACCCCCAAAACATGTTCGGGTGCCATGTGGCAGGCATACCTGCCCTAAGGGCAGGTCTGCCTGTCATATGGCACAGGTGTGCATGCACACATGTGCATGCACACCGGAATCGGTATTTTACCATCAAATAGAATTGATGGTAAAATACCGATTCTGTAAGGCTTGTGGGACTCTGAAGAGTCCCACCTACATCTCATAATTACCGAATCGGTAAAAATACCGATTCGGTATTTTTCAGATTCTGTAAATTTACCGATCAGTAAATTTACCGAATCTGTAAAATATGTGGCCCTACATACCAATTCTGATTTACCGGTCGGTAACGGCCGAAAATACCGATTTTTGGCCATTACCGACCGACCTACATCGGGCCCATAATGATGCTTAACCTGTTTACCGCGGCGAACATTCCGCCGTGGTGTGGGCGTTCTAAAGGGTGGGCGGGGCTGCGCCGGCCAACGGTCGTGCGCAGCACCAGGGAGGTAGTGCTCGCGTCGGCAATTGGCCGACATGAGCACGGAACGGGTTAAGTTAGCCTTTGCGGTGCCATTTCATATTTAGCCGCCAATTCTAGGCCATGATCACAATTAATTGCTCCCTGTCTCTGCAAGTAGTAGCTGGGCTGAATTTTCTGTCTCTCTCAACACTTGGGCCTCACTGTATTAATGCATACATTGTTGTGTACCTTGTGCATACCCTTCCTATGAGTTGGAAGCCTGCTCCCACTGGTTCAGCTGCAGGCACAGACAGACTGACCTTGCCAGAGAGAGTGTGTGCCTGGTCTCAGACTCTTAGCTCCTCTGTGTGTGCCTCCTTTGTCTCTTGCTGCCTTCTGTGGAAAGTTACTGGGTGGGTGGGTCGTGTGCTCATGCTTAAATGCATAATTGGCGCCTTTATGCTTGTGAAAGCCAGTCCCCTCCACAGCCACCCCTGGATGCTGCTCAGATTGGGCTCCGCTGCAGTGTATTTTACTAATGAATGATTGTTTATATTCTCTACTGACTGACAGACTATTCCCTTCTTTGGAAGGCTAAGAGGAGGTCGTAGGTGACCCGGGTGACCCTCAGCGGGTCATTTACTTCATGGATAAGCGCTTCAGTGTCCCACTTAGGGGTAGTAAGCGCTATACAAATGCTACAGTACATTGCAATAGACACCGGCTGAGAGTAAACACTGCGATATGGCGCAGAGGAAACCCACCCTGGGGTCTGAAGAGACACACCCTGATCTGAGGCTGAGGACACCCGCCCTGCACTGGGGATCTGAGGACACACACCCTGATCTGAGGCTGAGGACACCCGCCCTGCACTGGGGATCTGAGGAGACACACCCTGATCTGAGGCTGAGGACACCCACCCTGCACTGGGGATCTGAAGAGACACACCCTGATCTGAGGCTGAGGACACCCACCCTGCACTGGGGACTGAGGAGACACACCCTGATCTGGGGGCTGAGGACACCCACCATGCACTGGGGTCTGAAGAGACACACCCTGATCTGAGGCTGAGGACACCCACCCTGCACTGGGGTCTGAGGAGACACACCCTGATCTGAGGCTGAGGACACCCACCCTGCACTGGGGATCTGAAGGGACACACCCTGATCTGAGGCTGAGGACACCCACCCTGCACTGGGGACTGAGGACACACCCTGATCTGAGGCTGAGGACACCCACCCTGCACTGGGGATCTGAAGAGACACACCCTGATCTGAGGCTGAGGACACCCACCCTGCACTGGGGTCTGAGGAGACACACCCTGATCTGGGGACTGAGGACACCCACCCTGCACTGGGGTCTGAAGAGACACACCCTGATCTGGGGACTGAGGACACCCACCCTGCACTGGGGTCTGAAGAGACACACCCTGATCTGAGGCTGAGGACACCCACCCTGCACTGGGGTCTGAGGAGACACACCCTGATCTGGGGGCTGAGGACACCCACCCTGCACCGGGGTCTGAAGGGACACACCCTGATCTGGGGCCTGAGGACACCCACCCTGCACTGGGGTCTGAGGAGACACACCCTGATCTGGGGGCTGAGGACACCCACCCTGCACTGGGGTCTGAGGAGACACACCCTGATCTGAGGCTGAGGACACCCACCCTGCACTGGGGTCTGAGGAGACACACCCTGATGTGGGGACTGAGGACACCCACCCTGCACTGGGGGGTCTGAAGGGACACACCCTGATCTGTGGACTGAGGACACCCACCCTGCACTGGGGTCTGAGGAGACACACCCTGACCTGAGGCTGAGGACACCCACCCTGCACTGGGATCAGAAGAGACACACCCTGACCTGAGGCTGAGGACACCCACCCTGCACTGGGGTCTGAGGAGACACACCCTGATCTGGGGACTGAGGACACCCACCCTGCACTGGGGGTCTGAAGGGACACACCCTGATCTGTGGACTGAGGACACCCACCCTGCACTGGGGTCTGAGGAGACACACCCTGACCTGAGGCTGAGGACACCCACCCTGCACTGGGATCAGAAGAGACACACCCTGATCTGAGGCTGAGGACACGCACCCTGCACTGGAGTCTGAAGAGACACACCCTGATCTGGGGGCTGAGGACACCCACCCTGCACTGGGGTCTGAAGAGACACACCCTGATCTGGGGACTGAGGACACCCACCCTGCACTGGGATCTGAAGAGACACACCCTGATCTGGGGGCTGAGGACACCCACCCTGCACTGGGGTCTGAAGGGACACACCCTGATCTGGGGGCTGAGGAGACACACCCTGATCTGGGGCTGAGGACACCCACCCTGCACTGGGATCTGAAGAGACACACCCTGATCTGGGGGCTGAGGACACCCACCCTGCACTGGGGATCTGAAGAGACACACCCTGATCTGAGGCTGAGGACAACCACCCTGCCCTGGGGTCTGAAGATACACACCCTGATCTGAGGCTGAGGACACCCACCCTGCACAGGGATCTGAAGAGACACACCCTGATCTGTGGCTGAGGACACCCACCCTGCACTGGGGATCTGAGGAGACACACCCTGATCTGGGGGCTGAGGACACCCACCCTGCACAGGGATCTGAAGAGACACACCCTGATCTGAGGCTGAGGACACCCACCCTGCACCGGGGTCTGAGGGGACACACCCTGATCTGAGGCTGAGGACACCCACCCTGCACTGGGGATCTGAAGGGACACACCCTGATCTGAGGCTGAGGACACCCACCCTGCACTGGGGACTGAGGACACACCCTGATCTGAGGCTGAGGACACCCACCCTGCACTGGGGATCTGAAGAGACACACCCTGATCTGAGGCTGAGGACACCCACCCTGCACCGGGGTCTGAGGGGACACACCCTGATCTGAGGCTGAGGACACCCACCCTGCACTGGGGATCTGAAGGGACACACCCTGATCTGAGGCTGAGGACACCCACCCTGCACTGGGGACTGAGGACACACCCTGATCTGAGGCTGAGGACACCCACCCTGCACTGGGGATCTGAAGAGACACACCCTGATCTGAGGCTGAGGACACCCACCCTGCACTGGGGTCTGAGGAGACACACCCTGATCTGGGGACTGAGGACACCCACCCCGCACTGGGGTCTGAAGAGACACACCCTGATCTGGGGACTGAGGACACCCACCCTGCACTGGGGTCTGAAGAGACACACCCTGATCTGAGGCTGAGGACACCCACCCTGCACTGGGGTCTGAGGAGACACACCCTGATCTGGGGGCTGAGGACACCCACCCTGCACCGGGGTCTGAAGAGACACACCCTGATCTGGGGCCTGAGGACACCCACCCTGCACTGGGGTCTGAGGAGACACACCCTGATCTGGGGGCTGAGGACACCCACCCTGCACTGGGGTCTGAGGAGACACACCCTGATCTGAGGCTGAGGACACCCACCCTGCACTGGGGTCTGAGGAGACACACCCTGATCTGGGGACTGAGGACACCCACCCTGCACTGGGGGTCTGAAGGGACACACCCTGATCTGTGGACTGAGGACACCCACCCTGCACTGGGGTCTGAGGAGACACACCCTGACCTGAGGCTGAGGACACCCACCCTGCACTGGGATCAGAAGAGACACACCCTGACCTGAGGCTGAGGACACCCACCCTGCACTGGGGTCTGAGGAGACACACCCTGATCTGGGGACTGAGGACACCCACCCTGCACTGGGGGTCTGAAGGGACACACCCTGATCTGTGGACTGAGGACACCCACCCTGCACTGGGGTCTGAGGAGACACACCCTGACCTGAGGCTGAGGACACCCACCCTGCACTGGGATCAGAAGAGACACACCCTGATCTGAGGCTGAGGACACGCACCCTGCACTGGAGTCTGAAGAGACACACCCTGATCTGGGGGCTGAGGACACCCACCCTGCACTGGGGTCTGAAGAGACACACCCTGATCTGGGGACTGAGGACACCCACCCTGCACTGGGATCTGAAGAGACACACCCTGATCTGGGGGCTGAGGACACCCACCCTGCACTGGGGTCTGAAGGGACACACCCTGATCTGGGGGCTGAGGAGACCCACCCTGATCTGGGGCTGAGGACACCCACCCTGCACTGGGATCTGAAGAGACACACCCTGATCTGGGGGCTGAGGACACCCACCCTGCACTGGGGATCTGAAGAGACACACCCTGATCTGAGGCTGAGGACAACCACCCTGCCCTGGGGTCTGAAGATACACACCCTGATCTGAGGCTGAGGACACCCACCCTGCACAGGGATCTGAAGATACAAACCCTGATCTGAGGCTGAGGACACCCACCCTGCACTGGGGTCTGAGGAGACACACCCTGATCTGAGGCTGAGGACACCCACCCTGCACTGGGGATCTGAAGGGACACAACCTGATCTGAGGCTGAGGACACCCACCCTGCACTGGGGACTGAGGACACACCCTGATCTGAGGCTGAGGACACCCACCCTGCACTGGGGATCTGAAGAGACACACCCTGATCTGAGGCTGAGGACACCCACCCTGCACTGGGGTCTGAGGAGACACACCCTGATCTGGGGACTGAGGACACCCACCCTGCACTGGGGTCTGAAGAGACACACCCTGATCTGGGGACTGAGGACACCCACCCTGCACTGGGGTCTGAAGAGACACACCCTGATCTGAGGCTGAGGACACCCACCCTGCACTGGGGTCTGAGGAGACACACCCTGATCTGGGGGCTGAGGACACCCACCCTGCACCGGGGTCTGAAGGGACACACCCTGATCTGGGGCCTGAGGACACCCACCCTGCACTGGGGTCTGAGGAGACACACCCTGATCTGGGGGCTGAGGACACCCACCCTGCACTGGGGTCTGAGGAGACACACCCTGATCTGAGGCTGAGGACACCCACCCTGCACTGGGGTCTGAGGAGACACACCCTGATCTGGGGACTGAGGACACCCACCCTGCACTGGGGGTCTGAAGGGACACACCCTGATCTGTGGACTGAGGACACCCACCCTGCACTGGGGTCTGAGGAGACACACCCTGACCTGAGGCTGAGGACACCCACCCTGCACTGGGATCAGAAGAGACACACCCTGACCTGAGGCTGAGGACACCCACCCTGCACTGGGGTCTGAGGAGACACACCCTGATCTGGGGACTGAGGACACCCACCCTGCACTGGGGGTCTGAAGGGAGACACCCTGATCTGTGGACTGAGGACACCCACCCTGCACTGGGGTCTGAGGAGACACACCCTGACCTGAGGCTGAGGACACCCACCCTGCACTGGGATCAGAAGAGACACACCCTGATCTGAGGCTGAGGACACGCACCCTGCACTGGAGTCTGAAGAGACACACCCTGATCTGGGGGCTGAGGACACCCACCCTGCACTGGGGTCTGAAGAGACACACCCTGATCTGGGGACTGAGGACACCCACCCTGCACTGGGATCTGAAGAGACACACCCTGATCTGGGGGCTGAGGACACCCACCCTGCACTGGGGTCTGAAGGGACACACCCTGATCTGGGGGCTGAGGAGACACACCCTGATCTGGGGCTGAGGACACCCACCCTGCACTGGGATCTGAAGAGACACACCCTGATCTGGGGGCTGAGGACACCCACCCTGCACTGGGGATCTGAAGAGACACACCCTGATCTGAGGCTGAGGACAACCACCCTGCCCTGGGGTCTGAAGATACACACCCTGATCTGAGGCTGAGGACACCCACCCTGCACAGGGATCTGAAGAGACACACCCTGATCTGTGGCTGAGGACACCCACCCTGCACTGGGGATCTGAGGAGACACACCCTGATCTGGGGGCTGAGGACACCCACCCTGCACAGGGATCTGAAGAGACACACCCTGATCTGAGGCTGAGGACACCCACCCTGCACCGGGGTCTGAGGGGACACACCCTGATCTGAGGCTGAGGACACCCACCCTGCACAGGGATCTGAAGATACACACCCTGATCTGGGGGCTGAGGACACCCACCCTGCACTGGGGTCTGAGGGGACACACCCTGATCTGAGGCTGAGGACACCTACCCTGCACAGGGATCTGAAGAGACACACCCTGATCTGGGGACTGAGGACACCCACCATGCACTGGGGTCTGAAGGGACACACCCTGATCTGCAGGCTGAGGACACCCACCCTGCACTGGGGTCTGAGGAGACACACCCTGATCTGAGGCTGAGGACACCCACCCTGCACTGGGGTCTGAGGAGACACACCCTGATCTGAGGCTGAGGACACCCGCCCTGCACGGGGGATCTGGAGAGACACACCCTGATCTGGGGACTGAGGACACCCACCCTGCACTGGGGTCTGAAGGGACACACCCTGATCTGCAGGCTGAGGACACCCACCCTGCACTGGGGTCTGAAGGGACACACCCTGATCTGAGGCTGAGGACACCCACCCTGCACTGGGGATCTGAAGAGACACACCCTGATCTGGGGCTGAGGACACCCACCCTGCACTGGGGATCTGAAGAGACACACCCTGATCTGAGGCTGAGGACACCCACCCTGCACTGGAGTCTGAAGATACACACCCTGATCTGGGGGCTGAGGACACCCACCCTGCACTGGGGTCTGAAGAGACACACCCTGATCTGAGGCTGAGGACACCCACCCTGCCCTGGGGATCTGAAGAGACACACTCTGATCTGAGGCTGAGGACACCCACCCTGCACTGGAGTCTGAAGAGACACACCCTGATCTGAGGCTGAGGACACCCACCCTGCACTGGGGATCTGAAGGGACACACCCTGACCTGAGACTGAGGACACCCACCCTGCACGGGGGATCTGAAGAGACACACCCTGATCTGAGGCTGAGGACACCCACCCTGCACTGGGGATCAGAAGAGACACACCCTGATCTGGGGGCTGAGGACACCCACCCTGCACTGGGGTCTGAAGAGACACACCCTGATCTGAGGCTGAGGACACCCACCCTGCACTGGGGATCAGAAGAGACACACCCTGATCTGGGGGCTGAGGACACCCACCCTGCACTGGGGTCTGAAGAGACACACCCTGATCTGACGCTGAGGACACCCACCCTGCACGGGGGATCTGAGGAGACACACCCTGATCTGGGAATCTGAGGAGACACACCCTGCACGGGGGATCTGAGGAGACACACCCTGATCTGGGGATCTGAGGAGACACACCCTGATCTGGGGATCTGAGGAGACACACCCTGATCTGGGGATCTGAGGAGACACACCCTGATCTGAGGCTGAGGACACCCACCCTGCACTGGGGTCTGAGGAGACACACCCTGATCTGGGGGCTGAGGACACCCACCCTGCACTGGGGATCAGAAGAGACACACCCTGATCTGAGGCTGAGGACACCCACCCTGCACTGGGGGCTGAGGAGACACACCCTGATCTGGGGCTGAGGACACCCACCCTGCACTGGGGATCTGAGGAGACACACCCTGATCTGGGGATCTGAGGAGACACACCCTGCACGGGGGATCTGAGGAGACACACCCTGCTCTGGGGATCTGAGGAGACACACCCTGATCTGGGGATCTGAGGAGACACACCCTGATCTGGGGGCTGAGGACACCCACCCTGCACTGGGGATCTGAAGAGACACACCCTGATCTGAGGCTGAGGACACCCGCCCTGCACTGGGGATCTGAGGAGACACACCCTGATCTGAGGCTGAGGACACCCACCCTGCACTGGGATCTGAAGAGACACACCATGATCTGGGGGCTGAGGACACCCACCCTGCACTGGGGATCTGAAGAGACACACCCTGATCTGGGGACTGAGGACACCCACCCTGCACTGGGGGTCTGAAGAGACACACCCTGATCTGGGGGCTGAGGACACCCACCCTGCACTGGGATCTGAGGAGACACACCCTGATCTGGGGTCTGAGGACACCCACCCTGCACTGGGGGTCTGAGGAGACACACCCTGATCTGGGGGCTGAGGACACCCACCCTGCACCGGGGGTCTGAGGAGACACACCCTGATCTGAGGCTGAGGACACCCACCCTGCACTGGGGATCTGAAGAGACACACCCTGATCTGGGGGCTGAGGACACACACCCTGCACTGGGGTCTGAAGAGACACACCCTGATCTGGGGCTGAGGACACCCACCCTGCACTGGGGTCTGAAGAGACACACCCTGATCTGAGGCTGAGGACACCCACCCTGCCCTGGGGGCTGAAGAGACACACCCTGATCTGGGGGCTGAGGACACCCACCCTGCAGGGGGGATCTGAAGAGACACACCCTGATCTGGGGGCTGAGGACACCCACCCTGCACTGGGGTCTGAGGAGACACACCCTGATCTGGGGCTGAGGACACCCACCCTGCACTGGGGTCTGAAGAGACACACCCTGATCTGAGGCTGAGGACACCCACCCTGCACTGGGGATCTGAGGAGATACACCCTGATCTGAGGCTGAGGACACCCACCCTGCACTGGGGATCTGAGGAGATACACCCTGATCTGAGGGCTGAGGACACCCACCCTGCACTGGGGTCTGAAGAGACACACCCTGATCTGGGGCTGAGGACACCCGCCCTGCACTGGGGGTCTGAAGGGACACACCCTGATCTGAGGCTGAGAACACCCACCCTGCACTGGGGATCTGAGGAGACACACCCTGATCTGAGGCTGAGGACACCCACCCTGCACTGGGGATCTGAAGAGACACACCCTGATCTGAGGCTGAGGACACCCACCCTGCACTGGGGTCTGAAGAGACACACACTGATCTGAGGCTGAGGACACCCACCCTGCACCGGGGTCTGAGGAGACACACCCTGATCTGGGGGCTGAGGACACCCACCCTGCACTGGGGTCTGAGGAGACACACCCTGATCTGAGGCTGAGGACACCCACCCTGCACTGGGGTCTGAAGAGACACACCCTGATCTGAGGCTGAGGACACCCACCCTGCACCGGGGTCTGAGGAGACACACCCTGATCTGGGGGCTGAGGACACCCACCCTGCACTGGGGTCTGAGGAGACACACCCTGATCTGAGGAACTGAGGACACCCACCCTGCACTGGGGTCTGAAGAGACACACCCGGATCTGGGGGCTGAGGACACCCACCCTGCACTGGGGTCTGAAGAGACACACACTGATCTGAGGCTGAGGACACCCACCCTGCACTGGGGGTCTGAAGAGACACACCCTGATCTGAGGCTGAGGACACCCACCCTGCACTGGGGTCTGAAGAGACACACCCTGATCTGAGGCTGAGGACACCCCCCCTGCACTGGGGTCTGAGGAGACACACCCTGATCTGAGGCTGAGGACACCCGCCCTGCACTGGGTATCTGAAGAGACACACCCTGATCTGGGGGCTGAGGACACCCACCCTGCACTGGGGTCTGAAGAGACACACCCTGATCTGAGGCTGAGGACACCCACCCTGCACTGGGGATCAGAAGGGACACACCCTGATCTGAGGCTGAGGACACCCACCCTGCACTGAGGGGTCTGAAGAGACACACCCTGATCTGGGGGCTGAGGACACCCACCCTGCACTGGGGTCTGAAGAGACACACCCTGATCTGAGGCTGAGGACACCCACCCTGCACTGGGGTCTGAGGAGACACACCCTGATCTGAGGCTGAGGACACCCACCCTGCACTGGGGATCTGAAGAGACACACCCTGATCTGAGGCTGAGGACACCCACCCTGCACAGGGATCTGAAGAGACACACCCTGATCTGAGGCTGAGGACACCCACCCTGCACAGGGATCTGAAGAGACACACCCTGATCTGAGGCTGAGGACATCCACCCTGCACTGGGGGTCTGAAGAGACACACCCTGATCTGGGGGCTGAGGACACCCACCCTGCACTGGGGTCTGAAGAGACACACCCTGATCTGAGGCTGAAGACACCCACCCTGCACTGGGGATCTGAAGAGACACACCCTGATCTGAGGCTGAGGACACCCACCCTGCACTGGGGATCTGAAGAGACACACCCTGATCTGAGGCTGAGGACACCCACCCTGCACTGGGGATCTGAGGAGACACACCCTGATCTGAGGCTGAGGACACCCACCCTGCACTGGGGATCTGAGGAGACACACCCTGATCTGGGGACTGAGGACACCCACCCTGCACTGGGGGTCTGAAGAGACACACCCTGATCTGAGGCTGAGGACACCCACCCTGCACTGGGGTCTGAGGGGACACACCCTGATCTGAGGCTGAGGACACCCACCCTGCACTGGGGATCTGAAGGGACACACCCTGATCTGAGGCTGAGGACACCCACCCTGCACTGGGGACTGAGGAGACACACCCTGATCTGAGGCTGAGGACACCCACCCTGCACAGGGATCTGAAGAGACACACCCTGATCTGAGGCTGAGGACACCCACCCTGCACTGGGGATCTGAGGAGACACACCCTGATCTGAGGCTGAGGACACCCAACCTGCACTGGGGATCTGAAGAGACACACCCTGATCTGAGGCTGAGGACGCCCACCCTGCACTGGGGATCTGAAGAGACACACCCTGATCTGAGGCTGAGGACACCCACCCTGCACAGGGATCTGAAGAGACACACCCTGATCTGAGGCTGAAGACACCCACCCTGCACTGGGGGTCTGAGGAGATACACCCTGATCTGAGGCTGAGGACACCCACCCTGCACAGGGATCTGAAGAGACACACCCTGATCTGAGGCTGAGGACACCCACCCTGCTCTGGGGTCTGAGGAGACACACCCTGATCTGGGGGCTGAGGACACCCACCCTGCACTGGGGTCTGAGGAGACACACCCTGATCTGAGGCTGAGGACACCCACCCTGCACTGGGGTCTGAAGAGACACACCCTGATCTGAGGCTGAGGACACCCACCCTGCACTGGGGTCTGAGGAGATACACCCTGATCTGAGGCTGAGGACACCCACACTGCACTGGGGTCTGAAGAGACACACCCTGATCTGAGGCTGAGGACACCCACCCTGCACTGGAGTCTGAAGAGACACACCCTGATCTGAGGCTGAGGACATCCACCCTGCACTGGGGTCTGAGGAGACACACCCTGATCTGGGGACTGAGGACACCCACCCTGCACTGGGGTCTGAGGAGACACACCCTGATCTGGGGACTGAGGACACCCACCCTGCACTGGAGTCTGAAGAGACACACCCTGATCTGGGGGCTGAGGACACCCACCCTGCACTGGGGTCTGAGGAGACACACCCTGATCTGAGGCTGAGGACACCCACCCTGCACTGGGGTCTGAGGAGACACACCCTGATGCTGAGCCTGGTCAGGGGGGCTTGGTAGGGACATCCTTGCCTCCCACGAACAAGACCCCACTGCACTCTCAGAGGCATCTGCAGCTACCAAGACGCAGGGCTTTAATTGGGCCGGGTCTCACCAGTGCTGAGCGCCGGCAGTTTTTGAATGGGGCCTCGAAACGGGTCTCTATCGGGCACTGTTTTGTGCCCTGGCGAAGTTACGTCATGACGTCATAGGACGTTGTAGGGGAAGGGACATCCTTTAAAGAGTCATTTTCTCTCTGATTTCCCTTCTCTTTTTGAAACTCAGGTGCAGCAGCAACATTGTCCTGGTGTCACCAGGGCTTTAAGTGGAAGCTTTTTCAATATTATATACAAGCCATAGTTGCTCCTTACTTATCGTTTGCAACTAACAACCATTGACAAAGCCAATAGTCCTGACTTCTTGTAGGTATGGTGTGACTTGTTGTATCATCTATCTGGACGCAATGCCAGGAACAGCAAAATACAATTCGGGCGGCACACTGCGGTAAACAGATTTTAGCTTTGGGTTTTGCAAGCCACGCCCCTATTTACATTGATCACGCCCCTTTGAGACGCTCCCTAGTTTTTTCATCCCACTTAAAGCCCTGGGTGGAGGGGAAGACGCCGGGGAGGGGTGAGACAGTCGGGGAGGTGTGAGACAGTCGGGGAGGTGTGAGACAGTCGGGGAGGGGTGAGACGCCGGGGAGGTGTGAGACAGTCGGCGCCTGCGCCATGGAAAGAGATCCCTTTACCTGCTGTGAGAGACTGGAATGTGACAGCCGGAGTATGCTCGAGAGACATGCTGCATTACTGGATGGAAGGTGTTGAAGAGACACCCATTATTGGCGGGGGGGCGCTCGGAGGTGTGGGCAGCGGAGAACTTTCACCGAGTGGGAGGGAGGTGGGGCTGAGGAGAAGTCACTCCTGTCTCTGGAGAAGAGAGGAGTGAGGGAGAAGAGACGCCCTCGGGCACAGTGGGGGCAGGGCAGAGAGACTGTACACTGGGGGGGGGGGGGGGCTGTAGTACTGATGGGACAGAGGAGAAGAGACAGCCTGAGCCACAGTAGACACTCTACAGTACTGTTGGGGTGCCTGATACAGGTGACGTCACTTTAGAGGTAAATGTAAATGTAAATGTAATTTGAACTTGTATAGCGACTATCACCCAGGGGTCTCTAAGTGCTGTGGAACCCTTCCCGGCCTGTTCCTGTGAAGTGTCCACTCCTGGGCACCCCCAGGTGCAGACCAGGCATCCCAGCGCTGTGGAACCCCTCCTGGCTTTCCTGTGAAATGTCCACTCCTGGGCACCCCAAGGTGGAGGCCAGGCATCCTTAGCATTGTGGAGATTAAGCAAGCTATTGCCCAGAGTTGCAGCGTGGGACCCATGATTGGAATAGGCACCGAGGCGAGAATTATCAGGTCCGTGGAATTTTGAGCCCAAGACCCGCCGAGGCGGGGAATTGAACCCTGGTCCCGGGCTAGACCTCTGCATCAGGGTCTGCTGCTCTAACCATTGAGCCACACTTCTCCACTAGGTAGGTGAGGGGAACAACTACACTGAGGTGGTCAACCCTGGGCTAAACGGCGGAGGGACGCCCTGCACTCTTTAATGAGACGGCGGAGTGTCATCTTATGCTAGTGAAAAGAGACAAGCCCAGGGCTCCTCTGCAGGGGGTTTAAGAGATGACACGCTATAAGAGGCGCTAGAAGGAGGGGGCGGGGAGAGGGGTCTCTCACTGCAGGGGGGGCTGTGTAAAAGGATGTCTCACTCCCAGGGGGCTTGAGAAGAGACGCAGAGAGGAAGGGTTAAGGGGTCAGAGGGCACACTATTTGAACAATGGAGGGGGGCGACTTTTACTGTTGGGTGTGCTGGGAAGAAACCCCACAACGCACTGAGGAAGGGGGTGTGGGAGGTTAGAGGGTACGCTACTTGAACACTGAGTCGAGGCCCCTTCTTCTATGCTATGGACACCCTACATTTCCCAGGGTCCTGGTGATATGTAGTCTAGGGCGGCCACAGGAACATCAAGATTGGTCACAGGTGTGCGCTCTGTAATCTAGGACAGCCTGAGACTAGCGGCTGTTTAGAGATGGCCCCTTGTAAGGCTGGAGACGCTGTGAGTCAATGAAGTTTGCAAAGGGGCCCTATGCCTTTTGTGTAACCTTGAAACTCAAGTAGGAGATGTGGTCTATGTGTACTTTGTGACACCGGACCCAAGACTGACTGGTGATGTGATCCATGTGTTGTTGGAGACACTGGGACTCACAACTGATTGGTAATGTGGTCCATGTGTTGTTGGAGACTGATTGGAGATGAGGTTCATTTGTTGTTGCAGACACTGGAGAAGAGAGTTGTGATTCATGTGTTTTTGGAGACACTGGGATTCACAATTGATTGGGGATGTGGTCCGTGTGTTGTTGGAGACAATGGGACTCACAATTGATTGGACATGGCGTCCATTTGTTGTTGGAGACTGATTGAAGATGAGGTTCATTTGTTGTTGGAGACACAGGAGAAGAGAGTTGTGATGCATGTGTTGTTGAAGACACTGGGACTCACAACTGATTGGTGATGTGGTCCATGTGTTGTTGGAGACACTGGGACTCACAATTGATTGGACATGGGGTCCATTGGTTGTTGGAGACTGATTGGAGATGAGGTTCATTTGTTGTTGGAGACGCTGTAGCTCAGAGATGTGATCCATGTGTTGATGGAGACACTGGGATTCATTGGAGATGAGGTCCGTGTGCTGTTGGCAATACTGGGACTCCCGATTGATTGGAGATGGGGTCCATTTGTTGTGGGAGACACTGGGACTCACAGTTGATTGAAGATGAGGTCTATGTATTATTGGAGACACTGGGACTCATGCTTCATTGGAGATGAGGTTTATGTGTTGTTGGAGAGACTGGGACTCACAATTGATTTGAGATTAGGCCCATGTGTTGTTGTAGACACTGGCACTCACGAATGATTGGCGCCGTGGTCCATGTGATGTTGGAGACACTGGGACTCACAATTGATTGGACATGGGGTCCATTTGTTGTTGGAGACTGATTGGAGATGAGGTTCATTTGTTGTTGCAGACACTGGAGAAAAGAGTTGTGATTCGTGTGTTTTTGGAGACACTGGAATTCACAATTGATCAAATATGAGTTCCATTTGTTGTTGGAGACGCTGTAGCTCAGAGATGTGATCCATGTGTTGATGGAGACACTGGGATTCATTGGAGATGAGGTCCATGTGTTGTTGGCGATACTGGGACTCCCGATGGATTGGACATGGGGTCCATTTGTTGTTGGAGACTGATTGGAGATGAGGTTCATTTGTTGTTGCAGACACTGGAGAAGAGAGTTGTGATTCATGTGTTTTTGGAGACACTGGAATTCACAATTGCTTGGGGATGAGGTACATGTGCTGTTGGAGACGCTGGGACTCACAATTGATCGAATATGAGGTCCATTTGTTGTTGGAGACGCTGTAGCTCAGAGATGTGATCCATGTGTTGATGGAGACACTGGGATTCATTGGAGATGAGGTCCGTGTGCTGTTGGCGATACTGGGACTCCCGATTGATTGGAGATGGGGTCCATTTGTTGTGGGAGACACTGGGACTCACAGTTGATTGAAGATGAGGTCTATGTATTATTGGAGACACTGGGACTCATGCTTCATTGGAGATGAGGTTTATGTGTTGTTGGAGAGACTGGGACTCACAATTGATTAAAGATGAGGTCCATGTGTTGCTGGGGATACTGGGACTCACAATTGATTGGAGATTAGGCCCATGTGTTGTTGCAGACACTGGCACTCACGATATATTGGCGCTGTGGTCCATGTGATGTTGGAGACAATGGGACTTACAATTGATTGGAGAGGTGGTCTATATGTTGTTGCAGACATTAGGACTCACGATTGACTGGTGATGTGGTTCATGTGTTGTTGGAGACACTGGAACTCAAGATTGATCTTGTGGTTCATGTGTTGTTGGAGACGCTGTGTTTCAAGATTGAATACAGATATGGTCTATGTTTTGGGGATACAATATGACTCATGGTTGGTTGGAGATGTGCCTGACACCTTGCTTGGGTGCCTTGGGCGCAAGGTTTGTAGGAGATGTTCGAGACACCAGGGCACAAGATTGTTTGGAGATGTGGTTTATGGGTTGCTGGGGCCACTGGAACTCACAATTGATTGGAGATATGGCCTACGTTTTGTTAGAGGAACCAGGACTTAAGCCTGTTGGACAGTGTAAACAATGTGTTATTGATGACACTAGGACTCACAATTGATTGGAGATATGGTCCATATGTTCTGAGAGACACCAGAACATATGATTGATTGTAGACATCATCCACGGTTGTTTAAGACACTGGGACTCACAATTGATTAAAGATGAGGTCCATGTGTTGCTGGGGATACTGGGACTCACAATTGATTGGAGATTAGGCCCATGTGTTGTTGTAGACACTGGCACTCACGATTGATTGGCGCTGTGGTCCATGTGATGTTGGAGACAATGGGACTTACAATTGATTGGAGAGGTGGTCCATATGTTGTTGCAGACATTAGGACTCACAATTGATTGGTGATGTGGTTCATGTGTTGTTGGAGACACCAGAACGTAGGATTGATTGAAGACATCATCCATGTGTTGTTGGAGACACTGGGACTCACAATTGTTATGTTATGTTATGTTATGTTAAAACAATTTATATAGCGCTACTAACACCTGAAGGTTTCTTGGCGCTTGTGCTGAGGAGACAGGGAAGAGTGAGGGACAAAGCTAATTGTAGGCCTCAGTGAACAAAAAAGTTTTAAGAAGGGATCTGAACCTAGAGTAGGAGGAAGACAGCCTTAGAGGGAGGGGAAGGGCATTCCAAAAAAAAGGGGCTAAAAAAGAAAACCTGAGTCCGCCATGTTTCTTCCTCTTAAATCTTGGGACTGAGAGCAAGGCCAATTGAGACGAGCGAAGGTTGTGTGAAGGGACATATGGGTGGAGATGAGGTCCATGTGTTGGTGAGACTGGGACCCACAGTTCTTTGGAGATGATGTCCATGTGTTGTTTGGGACACTTTCACCCAATATCTTTGTAGAATTGGCCGGTGCTTTGCTGGGGACACTGGCTGGGGGGCTCTTTGCTATATGATTAATGGTTTCTGGGCGACAGAGCTAGGGAGGCCAGTTGGATATGTTGTCAATATACATCAGGGGCAGTTGAACTCAACGCTGGCTGTAGTTGTGTTCTTTGTATTGTGAGATGCAATTGTGTGTATGTGGTCCTTGTCCTTTGGGGGCAGTGACACATAAGGATGCTTGGAGACGTGCTTCATATCCACACTATTAGGGATGTGGAAACATAAGTCGGATGGGTATTCGGCTTATGACTGGTCAGGAACATTGGGACTTAAGTCTGGCAGGAGACGTAATCCGTATATTTTGAGGGATGGTGGGACTCGAGGCTGGATAGGGATGCACCCCTTGCGTCGTGGACGACACTGGTACTCAAGGGTAGTGGAGATTTGTCGTGTGGAGGACAAGGAGAACTTAAGGCTGGTTGAAACTGTGGTCCATATGTTAATAGAGACCCCCTGTGCAGTTTGTTTGTCTCCGAAACCCATGGCTAGCAGGGTTGTGAGTGACCCATGTGTTGTGTGAGAACTGGATTTTAAGGATAGCTGTGGATTTGTTGTAAACATTGTTGGGAATCTAGAAATTTGAGGCTGGTTGAAGATGACAAAGTAAGTGACAACCTATAAAACAACATTACCTAGTTCATGTTCATCAAACACTGTTCCTGAGGGAGTTTGTCAACTCTCACAACCCATTATCTGAATGATCATTGCAATGAAGGAAAGGGGACACAATCAGAATCCATCATCCCGCATGCATTAGTGGAAGGATGCTCACTCACCTGGTCTCCGCCTGACCGGCCTCTTCCTGCCGCTGCAGAAGCGCACCTTGCTGAACACCCCAAGCATATGTCTTTCACACAGGGACCGCCCATCCTTGCTGGGGCTGGTCCTCCGCTTCGAGGTGGACACGCGGTCACTGTTCTGCTCCCTGGCCTGCCGCTTTTGGCGGATCAGTGAGCTGGCAATGGCGGCTGCCATCTTGGTCGCCACCTTTGTTGACTCTAGCCGTTTGTTGGGTGCCCCCTAGTGGGGACCCCACTTAAGTCAATGCCCCTAAAGTTTAGTTGGCGGCAATCCAATCAATTTTCTCCAGATGTGGATAGAAGGGAGACCTCGTGGCTCATGGAGTGGAGTCCGCAGAAGAGTACCAGGCAATCAGAACATGATCCTGATGGTCCTCAGCCGCGGGCGGTCAAACAGGCCGAAACCTCACATCTTCACCGTGTGAAAGATACAAACAAACACAACTCTGGTCTCCTCCATCATAGGGACAAGAAGCTGGGGGCCCTCCCAGGAGCCTTTGGAACCATCAACAACCTAGAGGCAAGACCTCATGGGGGTGCATAGATGTTGGTAAGCAGTAGATCAAAGAGAGTGGGAGGCCACCGGGCACCTCGAAAGCCGCGAAGGACACAACGGGAGGTGGAAAAGAGGAGGCAGATTCAACTGGTTCACCAAGGTTTCTTGGACCTAGATGAGTGAGATAGGCTGGTGCCTTCAGCTGTGAATCCTCCAGAGAGACAGAAACTGGGGGGCTTCCAGGGCCACCCCACCAGCTCCCAGGTTGCAGGTATGGAATGGTCTGGGTTGACCCAGGCGTGTCTGAGCCCAAGTTCATGTAGATAGACGCAATCCCTTTTCCTTCAGAGCAGCTTCTCAGGGATCAACTTCCAGTCTGGAATTGGTCGATTGCTTGTGGTATTTGTTTTTTTTTTGTAAGTGGACTCCGAAGGGAGCAGAAAGAGGTGAGATTGGTCCACTTCTGGCATAGGCGATGCGCAGCTCTACGGCGATGACGCGCTCACAGTGTACGGCGTAAACTCCAACAGTCTTCTTATGGCAGTGATCCAACCAATGGCACTCAAGATATTGCTCAAAATATTGGGTAATGGCTCCTTTTTGAAACAGGTTATACAAAAATTAAAGACTTTTTAAAAACAAAAAAACAAAAATAAAGTTTTTACATCCCAGCACTAGGCAGCAAGGGATCAGGCATGTTGGCATATATGGTGGAAGACACCGGACGAGGCAGATTTCTGGTCTTGGACACGTTTCGGTCGCGATGCGGTGGCATGGTGGTCTGACTCAGGTGGAGGGGCTTTGGTCCTGAGTGAAAGGGAGAGACCTCCCGGGCAGGAGGAGGGTAGTAGGGATGAGCTCTTCTCAGATAGCGGCTGACCTTAGCGGTCATTGGTTACTCAGTGGCCACCAGCAGCGACCACCTGCCGCGCTTCACCAGCCCCTCCGGAGATGGCACGGGGGCTGGCACTTCCATCTGGTCCAGACTTGCCCCAGCCTCAGTTAGCATGCTGGTGCCCACGCCAGACCCTCTTCTGTGTGGGGGGCTCTTCTGGTGCCCACTGAGGCTTCTTCCGGGGAGGGGCTGGTCTGTCCTCTCATGTAGGGCATTGGCAGGTGAGGTGGGCGCCAGAGATCCATAAAGGGATGGAAGTGGGGTAGAGGGTGGGCATGGTCACTCCAAGGAAGGGAAGCAGATGGTGGATGGGCAGGGAAGGCTTGGCAGCTTCTGTGCGCCTTGGTGTCCAGAGGCAGGAGGAGCTAGGCTGCTAGGATGCCTTGCTGCTGAGGTGCAGGTGCAGGGGTCCCCTATGCCTCGGTGCAGGGGTCCCCCGTGTGCCTCGGTGCAGCAGCTTCAGGGGTCCCCTATGCCTAGGTGCAGCAGGTGCGGGGGTCCCCTATGCCTTCTTGCAGCAGGGGTCCCCCGTGTGCCTCGGTGCAGCAGGTGCAGTGCCCCCCTATTCCTCGGTGCAGCAGGCGTCCCGTACACCTCGGTGCAGCAGTTTCAAGGGTCCCCTATGCCTCGGTGCAGCAGGTGCAGCGGCACCCTATTCCTCGGTGTAGCAGAGCTCCCGTACACCTCGGTGCAGCAGGTTCAAGGGTCCCCTATGCCTCGGTGCAGCAGGTGCAGCGGCACCCTATTCCTCGGTGTAGCAGAGCTCCCGTACACCTCGGTGCAGCAGGTTCAAGGGTCCCGTGTGCCTCGGTGCAGCTGGCGCAGGGGTCCCCGGTGCCTCTGTGCAGCAGGTGCAGCCGTCCCCGGTGCCTCGGTGCAGCAGGTGCAGCGGCACCGTACGCCTCGGTGCAGCAGGTGCAGTGGTCCCCGGTGCCTCGGTGCATCAGGTGCAGCAGTCCCCGGTGCCTCGGTGCAGCAGGTGCCCGGAGCTGCCTTGTTCCTCGGTGCCTGCGAGCTTTGCAGCTCTCTCGCTCTCTCACTCTCTCCCTCCCTCGCCTGCCCTGCCTCCCTCTCTCTACGCAATCCTACGTGATTGAGGTTCGGATGAGGGAACCTCGCAGGCAGGCGGGCGGGCGCGCAGGCAGGCGCAGGAGCTGCAGCTCGCACATCTGTCCCCAGACCTATCTGGTGATAACAGCCCGTCTGCGCCTCAAGACCAGGGTACCGCAGCAGGCAGGGCACCCCAGCAGGCAGGGCACCTGAGCAGGCAGGGCACCGGAGCAGGCAGGGCACCGGAGCAGGCAGGGCACCGGAGCAGGCAGGGCACCCTAACAGGCAGGGCACCCTAACAGGCAGGGTACCCTCGCAGGCAGGGCACCCTCGCAGGCAGGGCACCTGAAAAGGCAAGGCACCCTAACAGGCAGGGCACCCTAACAGGCAGGGTACCCTCGCAGGCAGGGCACCCTCGCAGGCAGGGCACCTGAAAAGGCAAGGCACCCGAACAGGCAGGGCACCCTAGCAGGCAGGGCACCCGAGTAGGCAGTGCGCCAGAGCAGACAGGGTACCTGAGCAGGCAAGGCACCTGAGCTGGCAGGGCGCCTGATCAGGCAGGGCATCCGAGCAGGCAGGGCACCGGAGCAGGCAGGGCACCGGAGCAGGAAGGGCACCCGAGCAGGCAGGACACCCCAGCAGGCAGGCATGCGAGGAAGGGGTGCTGTGTGACTCCACTCTACATGCCAGGGGCGTGCCCTCGAGCCCCAGCAAGGCACGTGTGCCCAGGACGGTCTGCCCCGCACAGAAACAAAGCGCAAAGAGCGATGCACGGCCCTGCACGGAGCTCCGCGACGATCGCGATATATTTCTATTTACGATCTTTATGAATGTTCCATTCAAAGCTTTAAAAACATTTAAAGAGATCTATTTATTAGGCCACCATAAGTTATATATTTGCAGCGAAGGAAATAAACGAAGACGAAAAAGTACACTCAAGAGTTCTCAGCAGTTTTGCGCGTTTGATTGTTCACGATGTTAGTGAATTCCGTGCTCACACGAGATGTTAGTGAGGGCTGTGGCGCCGGCTGCGGTGCTCACAAGAGATGTTAGTGAGTGCTGTGGCACCGGCTGCGGTGCTCACAAGAGATGTTAGTGAGTGCTGTGGCACCGGCTGCGGTGCTCACACGAGATGATAGTGAGTGCTGTGCACCGGCTGCGGTGCTCACAAGAGATGTTAGTGAGTGCTGTGGCGCCGGCTGCGGTGCTCACAAGAGATGTTAGTGAGTGCTGTGGCACCGGCTGACGTGCTCACACAGATGTTAGTGAGTGCTGTGGCACCGGCTGATGTGCTCACAAGAGATGTTAGTGAGTGCTGTGGCACCGGCTGCGGTGCTCACAAGAGATGTTAGTGAGTGCTGGGGCACCGGCTGCTGCGCTCACACGAGATGTTAGTGAGTGCTGTGCACCGGCTGACGTGCTCACACAAGATGTTAGTGAGTGCTGTGACTCCGGCTGATGTGCTCACAAGAGATGTTAGTGAGTGCTGTGACTCCAGCTGATGTGCTCACAAGAGATGTTAGTGAGTGCTGTGACTCCAGCTGATGTGCTCACAAGAGATGTTAGTGAGTGCTGTGACACCGGCTGCGGTGCTCACAAGAGATGTTAGTGAGTGCTGTGGCACCGGCTGCGGTGCTCACAAGAGATGTTAGTGAGTGCTGTGGCACCGGCTGCTGTGCTCACACGAGATGTTAGCGAGTGCTGGGACACCGGCTGACGTGCTCACACGAGATGTTAGTGAGTGCTGTTGCACTGGCTGCCGTGCTCACACAAGATGATAGTGAGTGCTGTGGCACCGGCTGCCGTGCTCACACAAGATGTTAGTGAGTGCTGTGGCACCGGCTGCCGTGCTCACACAAGATGATAGTGAGTGCTGTGGCACCGGCTGCCGTGCTCACACAAGATGTTAGTGAGTGCTGTTGCACCCGCTGCCGTGCTCACACAAGATGTTAGTGAGTGCTGTTGCACCCGCTGCCGTGCTCACACAAGAGATATTAGTGAGTGCTGTGTCACCGGCTGACGTGCTCACACAAGATGTTAGTGAGTGCTGTGGCACCGGCTGAGGTGCTCACACAAGATGTTAGTGAGTGCTGTGAATCCAGCTGATGTGCTCACAAGAGATGTTAGTGAGTGCTGTGGCACCGGCTGCGGTGCTCACAAGAGATGTTAGTGAGTGCTGTGGCACCGGCTGCGGTGCTCACAAGAGATGTTAGTGAGTGCTGTGGCACCGGCTGCTGTGCTCACACGAGATGTTAGCGAGTGCTGGGGCACCGGCTGACGTGCTCACACGAGATGTTAGTGAGTGCTGTTGCACTGGCTGCCGTGCTCACACAAGATGATAGTGAGTGCTGTGGCACCGGCTGCCGTGCTCACACAAGATGTTAGTGAGTGCTGTTGCACCGGCTGCCGTGCTCACACAAGATGATAGTGAGTGCTGTGGCACCGGCTGCCATGCTCACACAAGAGATATTAGTGAGTGCTGTGTCACCGGCTGACGTGCTCACACAAGATGTTAGTGAGTGCTGTGGCACCGGCTGAGGTGCTCACACAAGATGTTAGTGAGTGCTGTGACTCCAGCTGATGTGCTCACAAGAGATGTTAGTGAGTGCTGTGACTCCAGCTGATGTGCTCACAAGAGATGTTAGTGAGTGCTGTGGCACCGGCTGCGGTACTCACAAGAGATGTTAGTGAGTGCTGTGGCACCGGCTGCGGTGCTCACAAGAGATGTTAGTGAGTGCTGTGGCACCGGCTGCTGTGCTCACACGAGATGTTAGCGAGTGCTGGGGCACCGGCTGACGTGCTCACACGAGATGTTAGTGAGTGCTGTTGCACTGGCTGCCGTGCTCACACAAGATGATAGTGAGTGCTGTGGCACCGGCTGCCGTGCTCACACAAGATGTTAGTGAGTGCTGTGGCACCGGCTGCCGTGCTCACACAAGATGATAGTGAGTGCTGTGGCACCGGCTGCCATGCTCACACAAGAGATGTTAGTGAGTGCTGTGGCACCGGCTGACGTGCTCACACAGATGTTAGTGAGTGCTGTGTCACCGGCTGCCGTGCTCACACTAGATGTTAGTGAGTGCTGTGGCACCGGCTGAGGTGCTCACACAAGATGTTAGTGAGTGCTGTTGCACCGGCTGACGTGCTCACACAAGATGTTAGTGAGTGCTGTGGCACCCGCTGCCATGCTCACACAACATGTTAGTGAGTGCTGTTGCACCCGCTGCTGTGCTCACACGAGATGTTAGCGAGTGCTGGGGCACCGGCTGACGTGCTCACACGAGATGTTAGTGAGTGCTGTTGCACTGGCTGCCGTGCTCACACAAGATGATAGTGAGTGCTGTGGCACCGGCTGCCGTGCTCACACAAGATGTTAGTGAGTGCTGTGGCACCGGCTGCCGTGCTCACACAAGATGATAGTGAGTGCTGTTGCACCGGCTGCCATGCTCACACAAGAGATGTTAGTGAGTGCTGTGGCACCGGCTGACGTGCTCACACAGATGTTAGTGAGTGCTGTGTCACCGGCTGCCGTGCTCACACAAGATGTTAGTGAGTGCTGTGGCACCGGCTGAGGTGCTCACACAAGATGTTAGTGAGTGCTGTTGCACCGGCTGACGTGCTCACACAAGATGTTAGTGAGTGCTGTGGCACCCGCTGCCATGCTCACACAACATGTTAGTGAGTGCTGTGGCACCGGCTGCCGTGCTCACACAAGATGTTAGTGAGTGCTGTGGCACCGGCTGCCGTGCTCACACAAGATGATAGTGAGTGCTGTTGCACCGGCTGCCATGCTCACACAAGAGATGTTAGTGAGTGCTGTGGCACCGGCTGCTGTGCTCACACGAGATGTTAGCGAGTGCTGGGGCACCGGCTGACGTGCTCACACGAGATGTTAGTGAGTGCTGTTGCACTGGCTGCCGTGCTCACACAAGATGATAGTGAGTGCTGTGGCACCGGCTGCCGTGCTCACACAAGATGTTAGTGAGTGCTGTTGCACCGGCTGCCGTGCTCACACAAGATGATAGTGAGTGCTGTGGCACCGGCTGCCATGCTCACACAAGAGATATTAGTGAGTGCTGTGTCACCGGCTGACGTGCTCACACAAGATGTTAGTGAGTGCTGTGGCACCGGCTGAGGTGCTCACACAAGATGTTAGTGAGTGCTGTGACTCCAGCTGATGTGCTCACAAGAGATGTTAGTGAGTGCTGTGACTCCAGCTGATGTGCTCACAAGAGATGTTAGTGAGTGCTGTGGCACCGGCTGCGGTGCTCACAAGAGATGTTAGTGAGTGCTGTGGCACCGGCTGCGGTGCTCACAAGAGATGTTAGTGAGTGCTGTGGCACCGGCTGCTGTGCTCACACGAGATGTTAGCGAGTGCTGGGGCACCGGCTGACGTGCTCACACGAGATGTTAGTGAGTGCTGTTGCACTGGCTGCCGTGCTCACACAAGATGATAGTGAGTGCTGTGGCACCGGCTGCCGTGCTCACACAAGATGTTAGTGAGTGCTGTGGCACCGGCTGCCGTGCTCACACAAGATGATAGTGAGTGCTGTGGCACCGGCTGCCATGCTCACACAAGAGATGTTAGTGAGTGCTGTGGCACCGGCTGACGTGCTCACACAGATGTTAGTGAGTGCTGTGTCACCGGCTGCCGTGCTCACACTAGATGTTAGTGAGTGCTGTGGCACCGGCTGAGGTGCTCACACAAGATGTTAGTGAGTGCTGTTGCACCGGCTGACGTGCTCACACAAGATGTTAGTGAGTGCTGTTGCACCCGCTGCCATGCTCACACAACATGTTAGTGAGTGCTGTTGCACCCGCTGCTGTGCTCACACGAGATGTTAGCGAGTGCTGGGGCACCGGCTGACGTGCTCACACGAGATGTTAGTGAGTGCTGTTGCACTGGCTGCCGTGCTCACACAAGATGATAGTGAGTGCTGTGGCACCGGCTGCCGTGCTCACACAAGATGTTAGTGAGTGCTGTGGCACCGGCTGCCGTGCTCACACAAGATGATAGTGAGTGCTGTTGCACCGGCTGCCATGCTCACACAAGAGATGTTAGTGAGTGCTGTGGCACCGGCTGACGTGCTCACACAGATGTTAGTGAGTGCTGTGTCACCGGCTGCCGTGCTCACACAAGATGTTAGTGAGTGCTGTGGCACCGGCTGAGGTGCTCACACAAGATGTTAGTGAGTGCTGTTGCACCGGCTGACGTGCTCACACAAGATGTTAGTGAGTGCTGTGGCACCCGCTGCCATGCTCACACAACATGTTAGTGAGTGCTGTTGCACCCGCTGCCGTGCTCACACAAGATGTTAGTGAGTGCTGTGGCACCGGCTGAGGTGCTCACACAACATGTTAGTGAGTGCTGTGGCACCTGCTGCCGTGCTCACACAAGATGTTAGTGATTGCTGTGGCACCCGCTGCCGTGCTCACACAACATGTTAGTGAGTGCTGTGGCACTGGCTGCCGTGCTCACACAACATGTTAGTGAGAATGATAGTGAGTGCTGTGGCACACGTCACGCACACAAACATTCACTCTCACGCACATACATGCACACACGAACACACTCCCTCGCTCTCACACCCGCGCACACATGCCCTCTCTCACATATACCACACACTCAATCTAATGCACACTCTCTCACGCAGACGTCACGCACGCTCTCTTTCACACTCACGCGCGCGCGTGGGAGGATGCCCAAACGGAGATTTTCCATTCCAAGTTCCCCACCAGCCCTTGCTCGCAGCGACAGCAAACAGAACTACACAGACGCACACCAGGGTCGCCACGAACACAGAGCTCGGGTCAGAACGGACCCGGTCCGTGGCGTGGTCCGAGTGGACTCAACAGCGTTTCTGAAAAAGATTAATGGGAAATTGGGCTATAATCGGCTGAAGCATCATTGTGCCCTGGCAGCCCGTCAGAGCTCCCTAGGGGGGCACGCTTAATTTGTGGGCGAGGGGTGAGGTCTGCGAATCACCTGGGCCAGCTCAAGATTGTACAATACAGACAGACTAAGACATGTTTAAAATGTTTGCAGGGGCAGCCATGGCTGCAGGAAAGTTCTTCATGCGACACATTTCGCACTCTCAGGTCACAGGAAAAAATTGCAAGAAAATGTGTGGGCAAAGTGAGCGAAAATCAGCACCAGTGTGCACACAGTCTGCTACGCAGGGCCGAAAGTTGTGGCCGCTGGACGTGTGTGTGTGTGTGTTAGGCGCACGCCTCGGGCACGCCCAGAGAGTCCTTTAAACCAGGGCACAATTCCTACATAAAGAAGTGGGGGGACGCTGATGTCACGACAGGAAGTGACGTCACGAAAGGTGGCTTGCACTCAGTTGCAGTTTATAGTTATCGACTTCCCAGTAACATAAGTGGGAGGACGCCGTCCACCCGCGTGGTACCCCGGCTCGAGCCCTGCGTTTACACACAGCACGCGCCATGTGGCCGAAGCTTGTGTCCAGATGCTTTAGGAGTGAAGACACAACAGCAACAGCTGGTGGCTGGCCTGAAGTCATGACGTCAGATTCTTAGTGCAGGATGACGCCTGTGGTCCCTACCCTCGCAGCCTATTGGGCAAGCAAGTAGGATAATGTGATATCTTCCATCAAACTGAAAGTGACAGTTGTCCCGCCCTGGAAGTGATGTCACTTCCATGTTATCCAACTGGCCCGAGAATAGATTCGTTTTGACGCCTTCATCAAATGTTTACAAGCACAATTAGTATCATGATTCATCAAGTTAAGTAGAATAAAATGAAACTATTTTAAAAAGCTTCAAGGCCTGAGTTACATGCGCTAAATGGATGTATGACATTACAACGCATGCTTTTACCACGCATGCCTTTACATCGCAGTATTTACAATGCATGCTGTTACAACGCATAGCGCTAAGGGGTGCTGGATAGTGAATAGTTTAATTTACTATTCCAACTCCAGTCCCCGTGGATAGTAGGGAAGGTGTTAGATAGTAAATTAAATCTATTCCCTATCCTAGAGCGCCCCCCCCCCGGCGCAATGCGTTCTAATGACATGCATTGTAATAGTTGCGTCGTAAAGGCACTGCGTGGTAAAAGTTGCGTTGTAAAGGATGTTCCCCGCGCTAAATGCATGTAGGAAAACAAGCGGATATTAAAATGCAGAGTAGAAAAGCGAAATGACGGAAGCGGTAGAAAGGCAGAACGGACATGAAAGAGCCCTTTATCCATAAGGCATGATCAGACACCAGAAATCACCTGTAGATTCACTCCTGTAATTAAACCTGTAGATTAATGGTCATACCACAGAGTCTCGAGGCGCACAGCGGAAGGAATACTTTGTATTCCAGTTGTCTCGTATGAAGCGCCCTTTTGTCACCACGTGCCAGGTGACATGCCAGCATATCCCTGCCTATCTTCATAAACTCTTGTATCCATCACGTGACACTTTACAATAATGGCGGTGGGCTTGACATCACTTCCTCCGATGGTTTTGGTACCCAGAATATTACCTGTCTATCTGTGCTGTCCACATAGCATCAAACAAAATGACAAGACAAATAAAACTACGAATGTAAAATGCGCGCGCACTTTCCATGCAATTTCCACATTTAAAGAATTCGTAACTTTTTAACCAAATCTGGAGCGAAATCAAAAAGACCTCTTGTAAATAAGTCATGTGACGTTTGTTTTCTTTATAAGGTAACAGGTGCCCTTTATGATAGGCCGGTACATCACACTCTATCGCCAGTCAATACATGCTAACGTTTTTGGATCATTCACCTGAATTTTAGAGCCTAAATACAGAATTTGGAGGTCAACTTCAAAGCACTTTGTTTGTGAGTAGGGTTTTTTTTCGATTTTTTTCAATGCTCCATGATTTATATTTTCTGTATCCATATTGTCATCTTTCAAAAACTAACATTTACATTTTTTTCAGAATCATAGTTATTCTATAGACACCGATCTTTTAACCATATCACCGGCTGTTATGAGGTAATCTTGATGGCTTGTACAGTTCATTTTGGCATGTGTAACTCCTGCTAAGTGCTACTGTTAATAAAGTAGTTTGGATAGCAGATGGATGAACGCAATATTTCGATGGCGGATGTATTTTTCTATAAAAAAACTCTACAGCACTCCACCACTTTCTTTACCAATAATCAAATCACATAATCCACTTATGAATGTAGTAGAATGTTTACATTTAAGCATCCCTGGATTATCATTTAATTCACTTCTATGTTTCCCAATATTTCAGTGGGCGTGGAGCTTCGTTTCGATGTGGTACACAAACGACTCGTTATTGCAGCTCATTTCTGTGTACGATTCATCGTTGGATATTCTTCACAGGCTTGCCCAAAACAGAGCGACAAACAAATTGCTTTTCAAACTGCCCATCGCTAGGTTAGCATGTGATGGTACGAACGCTCTCCCTATGACCGTTCCACATGCTGCTTAACAATACTCTCCATCACCAAATAAACAGAGCTGAAAGTATGATGCAAATCAATTGTATACAAACTAGTCTACTGCTCATTGTCCATCATAGTTTTTGTTAGAAATTGGGTTTTTGTTTGACGAAGATGTGAGCCCTTCTCAACTAAAAGCCACAATGCCAAACAGGGGGAATCACAAGAGTTTTTGCACTAATAAAAGCGCACCGTTCTTCCTCAAAACACCTTTATTGGTGGACAGTAAATATCCTCTCAGGACTTTGCATTGCTCTGCGTTGCTTTGAAGTTGTAAATGTAGACCATGGTTTTTCCTTAGTTGCGTCGGCCACGCCATCATGCAAATGAGGGAATTCCCCCATTAAGATCGCCCCAGCTCACATGTTTCAACAGAATGATCTCTGTGGCAGAGGGGGTTGCCCAAGCATCTGTGCCCATTTCTGTGGCACCAAAGTATACAGACACACACACGCCCATTGTGACCCAAGGATCTTTGATAATATGCCCCAGTGCACTATAAAAGCAAATCAGAGCATTATGGCATGAATAAATAAATACATCATTAAATATAAAGAAAGGGTCTTGGTTGTTATTCACAGACTGTTGATCAGGTGCTGTAAATGTGCCTTGACATCCATCGATTGATATTGAACAGTGAGTGGGCGGGTCTCTGATCCAGTCAATACCTTTTAAAATGACTCACAAATCACTTGAAGCTGAAAGCCATTGGCACTGAGGGCACGTGGTCCCGTAGACTGGGATCAGCCTGGGTGTGCGTGGGGGAGTGCGGCGCACCACCGCCGTCACAACAGAAGTGCGCAGAATGCACCAGTAGGTGCAACGTCTGCAGTGCGCACACGCAGTGTACAAAAGACAAATGCAGTGTGCAACTGCAGTGTGCAACAGGAGCACGCGGTGAAAGTCTGAAACCTCAGTGTGCAACAAAAGTGCGAGGTATCCAACCACAAAATGCAACTGATGTATATGTGCGCACAGAGGTAGGAGCCCATGGAAAGATGTGACATCACAGAGGTAGGAGCCCATGGAAAGATGTGACATCAGGGAGGTAGGAGCTCATGGAAGGATGTGACATCATAGAGGTAGGAGCACATCAAAGGATGTGACATCACAGAGGTAGGAGCTCATGGAAGGATGTGACATCATAGAGGTAGGAGCACATGAAAGGATGTGACATCACAGAGGTAGGAGCTCATGGAAGGATGTGACATCATAGAGGTAGGAGCACATGAAAGGAGAAGGGGAGAGTATCAAAGGGAGGAAGGAGAGGAGAGGGGAGAGGATGGAAAGAAGGAGTGAGAGACAGGAGAGGGGCAGGAAAGAGACAGAGGAAGGAGGAGAGTGTGGAAGGGAGGTAGGACAGGGGGTGGAGATAAGAAGGGGACACAGAAGAGAGATAGCGAGAGAGAGAGGGGGAGGAGAGTGTGAAAGGGAGGAAAGACGAGGGGGAGGTGTGGGATAAGAAGGGGACGTAGAAGAGGGAGAAGAAAGAGACGGGGAGGGAGGAAGGGAGATGGGAAAGGGGTGGAGATAAGAAAGGGGCACCGAAGAGGGGGAGAAAGAGAGAGTGGAAAGGGGGACGACTGAAAGGGTTTAAGGGCAAGAGAGAGGGGTGGAGATAAGGAGGGGGACACAGAAGAGAGAGACAGGGGCGTGTTAGTAGAGTGTGAAAGGGGGAGGGGCAGGAGAGAGAGGTCGGGATAAGGAACAACTGGTGACTGGTCGCATGTGGGATCATGGGCTTAGCAGCACGGGAGGCAGCTATCAGTAGCACATGAAAGGATGTGACATCACAGAGGTAGGAGCTCATGGAAGGATGTGACATCTTAGAGGTAGGAGCACATGAAAGGATGTGACATCACAGAGGTAGGAGCTCATGGAAGGATGTGACATCATAGAGGTAGGAGCACATGAAAGGATGTGACATCACAGAGGTAGGAGCACATGAAAGGATGTGACATCACAGAGGTAGGAGCTCATGGAAGGATGTGACATCTTAGAGGTAGGAGCACATGAAAGGATGTGACATCACAGAGGTAGGAGCTCATGGAAGGATGTGACATCATAGAGGTAGGAGCACATGAAAGGATGTGACATCACAGAGGTATGAGCTCATGGAAGGATGTGACATCTTAGAGGTAGGAGCACATGAAAGGATGTGACATCACAGAGGTAGGAGCTCATGGAAGGATGTGACATCACAGAGGTAGGAGCACATGAAAGGATGTGACATCACAGAGGTAGGAGCTCATGGAAGGATGTGACATCACAGAGGTAGGAGCTCATGGAAGGATGTGACATCACAGAGGTAGGAGCTCATGAAAGGATGTGACATCACAGAGGTAGGAGCTCATGGAAGGATGTGACATCATAGAGGTAGGAGCACATGAAAGGATGTGACATCACAGAGGTAGGAGCTCATGGAAGGATGTGACATCATAGAGGGTGGAGCACATGAAAGGATGTGACATCACAGAGGTAGGAGCTCATGGAAGGATGTGACATCATAGAGGTAGGAGCACATCAAAGGATGTGACATCACAGAGGTAGGAGCTCATGGAAGGATGTGACATCATAGAGGTAGGAGCACATGAAAGGATGTGACATCACAGAGGTAGGAGCTCATGGAAGGATGTGACATCATAGAGGTAGGAGCACATGAAAGGATGTGACATCACAGAGGTAGGAGCTCATGGAAGGATGTGACATCTTAGAGGTAGGAGCACATGAAAGGATGTGACATCACAGAGGTAGGAGCTCATGGAAGGATGTGACATCACAGAGGTAGGAGCCCATGGAAGAATGTGACATCACAGAGGTAGGAGCCCATGGCAGTGTGTCACATAACAGAGTTAAGATCCAATGCCATGTGACATCATAGAGGTAGGAGGCCATGGCAGGATGTGACATCACAGAGGTAGGAGCCCATGGCAGTGTGTCACATCACAGAGTTAAGATCCAATGCCATGTGACATCATAGAGGTAGGAGGCCATGGCAGGATGTGACATCATTTGACATCACAGAGGTAGGAACCCATGGCAGTGTGTGACATCACAGAGGTAGGATCCAATGGCCGGGTTTGACATCACAGACAGGGGAGTCAATAGCCGGGTATGACATCACAAGATACGTGGCAGTATACTAACTAGAGCATCAAAACGGGAACTATACAGCAGTAAGAAAGTGACATTATAAAGGGCGACTCTTGGGCAAAGTGTGACGTCACAGAGGACAAGGCAGCAGCCAATGACGCCACAAAGGCTTTGGCCGAAACGGATGTAATGTAGTCGATGTCAAGGTCGAACCGAGTGTGAGATCACAAAGGTCGAGTCACCCAAGTCTGACGTCACACAGCACGAGAGCTGCAGGGTGAAACTGACGTCACCGGGCAGGGGCGTTGCTTTCAGCTGGCAGTGACGTTGTAAGGGTGTCACGGGCCCTAATGTAGGCAAGGAAACCATCCCATGTGTTTACAGTAAAAAAAAAGCTGCATTTGGGGCGCTGTGAGTCCCCAGATCGAGGCACCTCGGTGCCTTTCTGAGGCATCCTTCTGAGGTCGATACAATGAGTAGCATTGAGCTGGGTAACAGTAAACATCTGGTATTCAGCGCCAAGAGGCCCCTTTGGGGGTGAACATGCGCTTTACAATTACACGTTATGTTATGCCACTGCACGTGCTGTACTGGTGATAGTGCCAAGAGGTTGAGGGGGGAGGAGGGGGGCCCTGCACCAGCTGCTGTCATTTTCGATGCTGTACTGTCAGAGAGCCTCCCTGGCACCAAGCTTTGTGTTCACGTTTTGGAGAGGGCAGGTCGAGGAGAGGTACAGAGACAGCAGAATGTGAGGGAGAAAGGGGGAGAGAAAAGAGATGAAAGCAGGTGAGGGGGTGAAAGATACAACGAAGAGCAACAGAGGAGAATGTCACAGAATAGAAGCCAAGTAAAGGACCAGAGAGAAAGGATGAAAAGCTGAGCAGAAGGGGCAAAGGAAGAGGACAAGAAAGGGACCAGAAATGAAGATGTGGAGAGGGAAAGAAGGAAGGGGAGAAAGAGGAGTGGGAGACAGGAGAAGGGGAGACAGGGGGAAGGAAGGAGAGGAGAGGGGAGAGGATGGAAAGAAGGAGTGAGAGACAGAAGAGGGGCAGGAAAGAGACAGAGGCAGGAGGAGAGTGTGGAAGGGAGGTAGGACAGGGGGTGGAGATAAGAAGGGGACACAGAAGAGAGATAGCGAGAGAGAGAGGGGGAGGAGAGTGTGAAAGGGAGGAAAGACGAGGGGGAGGTGTGGGATAAGAAGGGGACGTAGAAGAGGGAGAAGAAAGAGACGGGGAGGGAGGAAGGGAGATGGGAAAGGGGTGGAGATAAGAAAGGGGCACCGAAGAGGGGGAGAAAGAGAGAGTGGAAAGGGGGACGACTGAAAGGGTTTAAGGGCAAGAGAGAGGGGTGGAGATAGAGAGGGGGACACAGAAGAGAGAGACAGGGGCATGTTAGTAGAGTGTGAAAGGGGGAGGGGCAGGAGAGAGAGGTCGGGATAAGGAACAACTGGTGACTGGTCGCATGGGGGATCATGGGCTTAGCAGCAGGGGCCGCAAGTATCAGTGCAGCAGGTGCAGTGACACCGGGCCCAGGGATGTGATCGTTCAACACACCCCAGTCAGACCTTTATTTTAATAGGGACCAGGCCATTTTCATCGCTTGCACTGGTGCCCACAGTTTCAGGCTTCTCCACTGCAGAGAGGACACGTCCTCCCTGGACCTAAGTGCACCAGGATCCGAGCAGGAGCCCCAACCCACAGGTTCAGTGTGACGTCACAGACCTGGGGCTAGCACATTAACAGCGAGGGGCCTGTCTCTCAGCACTGCCAAAACACAGGACCGACAGGGAGCCCAGAATTGCAGATAAAAGCCATTTGCCCAGGATCTTACACTTCGTCAAACAGTGACGCCGGGATTCCACCTGTCTCCACATAACGCAGCAGGTCTAAGGCATTGGCGGAAGACAGATGCTTCTTGGATGCAGGACAGCTTATGTCTGAGAAAGATAACGCTGGCTGCTTAGAGACATGCACGCATTTTTAAAAAGCTGCAAGTCCCGAGCACTTCAGACGAAGCGAGCAGACGGCGTTTGTGGAGATTGTCTGTGCTCCGAAGAGAAGCCTCTTGATCGACACCTGCAAACCATGCTAATGGCGGCACTTCTTACAGCGCGCACTTCACGCCCCACCACAAACACACAAGCAGCTTACATTACAGAGCCGCCCGGGCGCAGACTGGGTGCGATCAGCCCGTAATGGCGACATGACAACCTTTGACAAATCGCTGCACTAAACCCACTTATTTGTTTTCAGGAAGTTATTTATTCGCTGCTTGAGCCGGCCCTCCTATTCACACGGCTCCTGGGCTCTCGGTTTGATTTCAATGACATTCAGATATTTTTTTTAAATCTGCTGTCATATCATTCTTTCTAAACTAGTTGAAGAATTTTATCCTCTTTTAGCCGATTTACAAAAGCGTTTAAACGCACCGGAAGCAGCACTATACGCATACTCGTTTACATACTCCTACATCCGGTTGGAATCAGCCTGAAAGGTCCAATAATTGTCTCCTTGGGGCGGAGGAGCGTCGCCCCACTGAAGATACCCCCCAAAGATGAAAAATAAAATGGTCATATATTACCATTTTATTTTTCGTCCTCGTCAGGACGGGGGCGTGGCCTATGCTGAATGACAACAGCAGGGAAGAGGGTGGGCTATGGTCTCAAAACTTTGCTCCACGGGGCGTGCCAAGGGAGGTGAATGGGCGTTCCTATGCAACCACCCCCGGTTACTCATGCTAAACCAAATTTACTAAATACAGTAGAATGGGTTTAGCGTGGCAAAACTGCGACCCTTTTCAACTATGCGCAAGGAAGGAGAAATGCTTTAATTTCTACTTCCTTTTCCCACTTTGTATGTGTGCTGCACTGTTCAGCACATATACAAAGTGGGAAAAGCTTTCCCCCTTGTCTAGGCATTGAATTTTGCACAGGAAGGCTATCCATCCTGTAGAAAACCTATGCTGCACTCACACACACTCCCTAGCGCTGCAACGCTAAGGTGTGTGGGTGGTTCACGGCCGCTGTAATCAGCACCGGCACAAGATAAATGGGAGGAGAGAGTCATATCTTTGAAAATATGTTGCTCTCCTGCTCTCACCCTGTTGCACAATGCAGCGCAGCCTCGCGGGAGTCTGCGTTGCGTGAATTTTTTGTAAATGCACTCTTTAGCGGAAGCGCACAGCTTCTGCCCAATCTAAATCTGTACTCGGGGCGACCAACATGTGGGAAGAGCTAAAGCCTCTCTCTCAGTCCTGCTCCTTAAAGCTCGTATTTTGTTTAATCACATCAGGTCAGGTGGCAGCAAACCTGTCATGCCGGACCTAAAAATTAGCATATTTAGGCGGAAGCATGTAAGTAATGTCATGTGACATCCAAGGGCATCCTATTGTCCTGTGCATGACCTCTGAAGAGCAGCTGGGTACGACAGGTTCTTGAATGTGGTGATGCACACTCAGCCATCTTGTGTAAGTGTATACCTCTGAAGAGCAGCTGGGTACGACAGGTTCTTGAAGAGTGGTGATGCACATGCAGCCATCTTGAGTAAATGTATACCTCTGAAGAGCAGCTGGGTACGACAGGTTCTTGAAGAGTGGTGATGCACATGCAGCCATCTTGAGTAAGTGTATGCCTCTGAAGAGGAGCTGGATCCTACGTGTCCTTGAAGAGTGGTGATGCACACGCAGCCATCTTGTGTAAGTGTATACCTCTGAAGAGCAGCTGGGTACGACAGGTTCTTGAATGTTGGGATGCACATGCAGCCATCTTGTGTAAGTGTATACCTCTGAAGAGCAGCTGGGTACGACAGGTTCTTGAAGAGTGGTGATGCACATGCAGCCATCTTGTGTAAGTGTATGCCTCTGAAGAGGAGCTGGATCCTACGTGTCCTTGAAGAGTGGTGATGCACACGCAGCCATCTTGTGTAAGCGTATGCCTCTGAAGAGGAGAAGGGTCCTACGGACCCTTGAAGAGTGGTGATGAAGCATGCAGCCATCTTGTGTAAGTGTATACCTCTGAAGAGTAGCTCGGTCCTATGGGTCCTTGAAGAGTGGTGATGCACACGCAGCCATCTTGTGTAAGGGTATACCTCTGAGGAGGGGCTGGGTTCCTACAAGCTCTCAAAGAGCGGTGATACATCTGCGGCCATCTTGTAAAATTTAGACCATTGCATAATGTAGGACTTTGCAGGCCCTTGAAGAGTGGTGATGCGGATGCTGGGATATTGTGGCAGTTTACTTCTACATAGCGTACACTTCTCCAATGGGTCCTCAAAGGGCAGTGATGCATGTGCGGCCATCCTGTAAAACGTAGAGCATTGCATAATATGGGACTTTGAGGGGCCCTTGAAGAGCGGTGATGCGAATGCTGGCATATTGTGTCCGTTTAGTTCTTCATAGCGTGCACTGCTCCAATGGGTCCTTGAAGAGCGGTGATGCATGTGCGGCCATCTTGAAAAATTTAGAGCATTGCAAAATACAGGACTTTGAGGGGCCCTTGAAGAGCGGTGATGCGGATGCCGGCATATTGTGTCCGTTTAGATCTTCATAGCGTGCACTGCTCCAATGGGTCCTTGAAGAGCGGTGATGCATGGGCGGCCATCTTGTAAAACGCAGAGCATTGCATAATATAGGACTTTGAGGGGCCCTTGAAGAGCGGTGATGCATGTGCCAGCATCTTATGTAAATTTACTCTCGTGCACAGAGCTTGGCCTCTTTGTCCCTTGAAGAGTGAAGGTTGCTGTGTAGTACAGGGCTCCTGAGAATTGATAACACACATGCATACTTCCAGTGTAAGCTTTGTCGCGTGTGGAGTAGAGGCTACTGAGTGACCGTCAAAGAGTAGGGATCTGCAAGCAGCCGTATAGTGGTAGTCCAGTCCTGAGTAGCCCACAAGGATCCCACAGGCTCTCGGTTGGTGATGTGCACGCACCCACTGAGTGTAAGTTTAGTGTTCTGTGGAGTACACAACTGCTACACAAAGACGCCTCACTTTTCATCCGAGCACAGAGAGTGAGTGAATGATATGTGTGTTCACTGAGTGGCCGCAGAAGCTCAGAATCTTCCACAGTTGAGAAGGTGCAACGATTCATAACTCCTAACTTTATATAGTTTTTCAAACTTTGTATACTGAAGCTACAATAAATAATAATAAATAAAGCGGGTAGTTGAGGGGTCATCAAGGTAGTGGGTGTAAGGACCACTCTGTCAATGGCTGGATTGGGGTCATTCTGCAGCCGTCCCCTGCACTAAGACCCCAAAACAGCCGACAGCACCTACTACATTCTCTCCACCGCCACTCACCCAGAATGCACGCGCCCTTTACCCAGGAACTGCAACATTTTGCAGCCCTGCCAATTACCACGCATCAGGGGTGAGAGTAACGTATTTTAGATCAGGTGTCCGCATCAATGCACAAAAATGCATTAGTCCTGCATATTATAGCTCCTGGTCCACGCGTGTACTGAGGCGCTTCAGAATGTCAATAAACTGTGCATTTTGGCTTGATGAGTGGTGTTGGCTTTGACCCCAGCTAAACGTCATGGTGAGCAGGGCTGGGCAGGGTGAGTTTTGCTAGGATACTAATTGTCAAACAGTTTTGCAAACATTTGTTCTATTAAATGAATAAATAATTAGGCCCCGCCTCCCTGGGCCGCAGGGAGCCGATCCTGCAGTGTGTCCTGGTACAATATTAAACAAGGCACCTTTTTAATTTCCGCCATGTCCTGATGCCTGTTGATTGGCCCAGGGAGGCACTCTGTGTTTTTTACTGCTCCGTTGTGTAACTCGCACTAATTCAAGGTGGCGCCGTGCATCTATGTGGTTTGTATGGCACTGGCCTGCAGGTGGTCAAGCTCCAGTGCTTAATTTGCAATGGTATTTTCCAGTGCTAGGCAGCAGCACTTAATTGTCAACACCGGCACTTATGACAGTTGCCACTTGGTAGCGCTGTCTGTCTAATTTAGAAATGAGCACACCAGCAGACGTTAATTAATTTAATATAGATTACAATGGAGTAAAACCAGCCGCTGAAGCCATTCATATAGTGTGTGCCAGTGATTTAAATGGGAAGGTACTGTCCGGTACTGAGTACCAGCACTTTCTTAATTTGAAAGGGAGAGTGCCTGCACTTCTCAGCACTGCTGCAATACATTTGAATGGAAAGTACTGGCACTTCTCATCACTGCTGCAGTACATTTAATGGGAGAGTACCTGCACTTCTCAGCACTGCTGTAATTTATTTAATGGGAGAGTACCTGCACTTCTCAGCACTGCTGTTATACATTTGATGGGAGAGTACCAGCACTTCTCAGCACTGCTGTAATTTATTTAATGGGAGAGTACCTGCACTTCTCAGCACTGCTGTAATTTATTTAATGGGAGAGTAGCGGCACTCCTCAGCACTGCTGCAGTACATTTAATGGGAGAGTACCTGCACTTCTCAGCACTGCTGCAATGCATTTAATGGGAGAGTACTGGCACTCCTCAGCACTGCTGCAGAAAATTTAATGGGAGAGTACCTGCACTTCTCAGCACTGCTGCAATGCATTTAATGGGGGAGTACCTGCACTTCTCAGCACTGCTGCAGTGCATTTAATGGGAGAGTAGCTGCACTTCTCAGCACTGCTGCAATTTATTTAATGGGAGAGTACTGGCACTTCTCAGCACTGCTACAGTACATTGAATGGGAGAGTAATGGCACTTTTCAGGAGCAAATAGGTACTCTAAATATTGAGTACCTGTACTTCTATATTTCCATTTAAAGTGCTGGTGCTTGGAATAGTCTGAATTGTCACACTTTGTCATTAGCAGCACTTACCAGGGCAATGTGTGATGCAAGCCGCAGTGGACTCCTGATGAGGGCCCTGACACTTATAATTTTACAAATTAAGCACTTCCAAGCTCACAGGCTTGGCAGCGGGCTCAATATGGTTTTTCCAAATCTAGCCAGGCATGAACACCGTCAAAAACCCTAAGAGCAGGCCCCCTAGCAGGAGTCCAGCCTGCAGCGTTCCGGCACAGGGGCCCCCGAGCAGGGCCACACATCATCTCTGGTGCAATAGGTGAGTTCTGTAGCAGAGCATTAAAGGCAGCGTGGGCGGTGCCAGGGAGTGACGTGGGCACAGCTTCCATTTAAAGAAGGTCGCTGCTGCAGATAATAAGTGCGCACACTTTAAAATGATTGACAGATGCCAGATAAGGAGTGCGTAGGAAGTTACCAAGCCTCGACTTTTTCAAGCACAAACTACTGTTTCAATTACATTTGAAGATAATTCATATTATCTTCCATTCTCTATGTTGCTTATTACATGAAATGTTATTGCGTCATTAGGAATGCTTTGGAGCGTTACGTCATTGCTCTGGAGGGTTGTGTCATTAAACACATGATTGACATCTGATCTGTCCAGCCCTTCCTGTAGGAGGAGAACTTACAAGTAATAATTTTAAAGTAGGGCCAATGGGTTTGGGACCTTCCATTTTAAAGGTTTTCCAGCACTTTCATGATTTTTTAGACCTCATTTCTCAAATGGGCGTACTTTATCTCATCTATTTCCATGGACTACTTTGCTTCGTTTTTCTTGTGAGAAACTGCATATCTGCCAATTTACTAAATATTTTCACAGTGTGAGGAGGTGTTGGGGCCTTGGAAGGGGCAGGGCCTGGTGCAGAGAGCTAATAACAGGCACTCTGCCCCTCACCAAGCCCCCCACCCCTTCACAAAAAAAGCAAAGGGTCATTGAGGCTGTTGCCGATGTCCTGGGTTGTTTGCACCCCTTTTAGGGACATGGCTGCTTACAGCCTCTGAAGATAAGCTGGAAACTGAGGGGCAGATTTACAAGCCCCTTGTGACACTTTTACGCCGCCGTTTCGTCACTTTTGTGACGTAGCGTCGTCGTAAACAATGTGCCATGTTGCAACACATTTACAACGTGATGCATCTAGGGAGATGCGTCACATCGTAAAGCCCTGCACTACATTATACTTGTGTCAGGTATAATGTATGCAGGTTGGGCGTTGCAATAAAGCCTCGTAAAAGTGGTGCAGTGAAATCTACCAGATTTCACTGTGTCACTTCTAGGACGCCACTGTGTCAAAACCTTACACCATAGGCATTCCTGAGCATTGCTGGAGTTGCGTTGTGCTAGCGACACGACTTCTGTAATGCGTTGCATTTACACCAGCAGATGCGTCACGCATCTGTCAATACTTGGACCACTCCGCGCCGCATTGTAGTCGCGACACATCCATGGTAGAGCAAGGTTTTTTTTGTGTGGCGCAAATTAACTGACGCATCTCCGCTAATATGCAGACATGCGTCAGTTCTTGTAACTCTGCCCCTGACTGATTACAGTGCTTTCAGCTGGTTTTCCCTGCCAGCGTGGCATTTAGACTTCTCACTGGGTGACTGTGTGAAGGAAGCCTAAACCATGTGACACGCAGCACCGTGTGAGATGACAGGTCTGAAAGTGTCACTCTAAGTGTCACACATTTGGCAGTTGAATGTCACTCAAAAGTTCATTGAAACCATGGAAATGTCACACATAAGCTATATGAAAACTTGGCAGCTGTGATGCCCTTTGGTTTTCCCTGGCATGTGATGCTTGGCAGGCTGTATGAAGAGGAGAGCTCCTGACACCCCCTCCTGCCCCCCCCCACCTCTATGCTTGGAAGAGGCCTACATACACAGCAGTGATCCTTTTAGGGCCACGCCCAGACCCCGCCCATTTCCCCAGGGCGAGCTCAGGGCGCAGTCACCCTTTGCCACAAACTCACCACACAGCCTGCAGGTAATTGTGCATCTAAAGGTGTTTCCCCCTGCCTTTACTCGAAAAAACACCTACATGCACCCTTCTCAAAATCTCACCAATGTCGCTTCAGGCTTGAAGCTTTCTTTATTCCCTCATGTGACATTTTGATCTGATGTATACTTTACTGAATTCGAGAATGCACAGGTTTTTTCACCCATACAGTTTTGCGAATTTATCAGTTTCACCTTGTCTATATAGTATGCAAAGTATCCAGAGTTTTCCTTTGTCTTCCTTGAGTAAAGTGTTCTTCCAGTACAGACATAATTTCATGCCAACTGAACCCAATCAGGGCAAACACGAGTACACCGGTGCATTTAACGCTACTTGCATACTTCTGTTATCATTTCTTGCTAGAAAATTAATGAGGATTTTTTTCTGCAACATTACATTTTGTTAATAATTTAATACAATGTTCTTGCTGACAAACTCAACTGTATTCAGCAAAAAAATCTTCTTTAGAACATTTCCTACCATTAAACATTGACACGTGCGTGACATAAATTGTTGCAAAAGTGACAATTTTCACTCGAAGTGAAAAAAAAAACCACGAAACTAGTCAACGTTGCAAAGTTTTTCCTCAGACATTTGCAAGAGTTGCAATAAAATGTGACCTAAAGGACGACGATAAATAAAAAAGCAATGTAAATAGCAGGTGTTTTTATGGTCACCCTGTTTCAAAGACAGGGGTGTCCAAAGGTCCAAACTTCTCACAAAGATTGAAAAGTTAAAAAAAAAATGTGCGGAAAAACGTTTTCACAGATATTATTAACTTGACCAACATAGCCCTTTTTAATAGTAGATTTGTCTCACAAAACATGGTTTTGAGAAAAAACTACTGGTGTGGGAAATTTGCATTATTTGTTTTTGTGTGATTATGCTAAATTTAGGGAAAATTCTACAAAGTTCTGAAAATTAGGTAGAATACAAATTTGCCATTTAGATCTATATTTGAGAATGAAATAAAATGTGTTTCAAATTTTGAGGGTCGAGCATATTTCAGGCTAAACAATAGCTCACAAAATACAACGACCACAAACAATAGCTGCTCTTGTTCTGGCTGCTCGCGTTCTAGCCGCTCTTGTTTTAGCTGCTCGCGTTCTAGCCACTCTTGTTCTGGCTGCTTGCATTCTGGCTGCTCTTGTTCTGGCTGCTCTTGTTCTGGCTGCTCGCGTTCTGGCTGCTCGCGTTCTAGCCGCTCTTGTTCTGGCTGCTTGCATTCTGGCTGCTCTTGTTCTGGCTGCTCTTGTTCTGGCTGCTCTTGTTCTGGCTGCTCGCGTTCTGGCTGCTCGCGTTCTAGCCGCTCTTGTTCTGGCTGCTCGTGTTCTAGCTGCTCTTGTTCTGGCTGCACGCGTTCTGGCTGCTCTTGTTCTGGCTGCTTGCATTCTGGCTGCTCTTGTTCTGGCTGCTCTTGTTCTGGCTGCTCGTGTTTATCCACTCTTGTTCTGGTAGCTCACGTTCTGGCTGATTTTGTTCTGGTTGCACGCATTCCAGCTGCGATTGTTCTGGCTGATCGCGTTCTAGCCGCTCTTGTTCTGGCTGCTTGCATTCTGGCTGCTTTTGTTCTGGCAGCTCACGTTATGGCTGCTTTTGTTCTGGCTGCTCGCATTCTAGCCGCTCTTGCTCTGGCTGCTTGTATTCTAGCCGCTTGCGTTCTGGCTGCTCACGTTCTGGCTGCTCTTGTACTGGCTGCTCGCATTCAAGCCGCTCTTGTTCTGGCTTCTCTTGTACTGGCTGCTTGCATTCTAGCTGCTCTTGTTCTGGCCGCTCTTGTTCTGGCCGCTCTTGTTCTAGCTGCTATTGTTCTGGCTGCACGCATTCTGGCTGATCTTGTTCTGACTGTTCACGTTCTAGCCACTCTTGTTCTGGCTGCTCGCGTTCCGGCTGCTCTTGTTCTAGCTGCTCGCGTTCTAGCCACTCTTGTTCTGGCTGCTTGCGTTCTGGCTGCTCGCGTTCTGGCTGCTTGCGTTCCGGCTGCTCTTGTTCTAGCTTCTCGCGTTCTAGCCACTCTTGTTCTGGCTGCTCGCGTTCCGGCTGCTCTTGTTCTGGCTTCTCACGTTCTAGCTGCTCTTATTCTGGCTGCTCGCGTTCTGGCTGTTCGCATTCTAGCTGCTCTTGTTCTGGCTGCTCGCGTTCTGGCTGCTCTTATTCTGGCTGCTCGCGTTCTGGCTGCTCTTATTCTGGCCGCTCTTGTTCTAGCCGCTCTTGTTCTAGCTGCTCTTGTTCTGGCTGCGCGCGTTCTGGCTGCTCAAGTTCTAGCTGTTCGCATTTCACCTACTAGTTTTGTTCCTATACTATGATTTTGCTCTGAATGGTGTTGTAATTACACTATGTGCATACGTCCCCATTTCAGGAATTTCTTGTAGAAGCATAGCACAAACTTTTCAAACTTCAGCAAGCCATAGAGAAAACCCACTTTTTATTGAAAAAATGTTTTTACCACACGTGACATTTTGCAAAGTTCCCAATAAGTGCAGTGTTTGAAAAGCTCAAGGGTGTACATGTTGTCAACTTTGTACATTTCTGAAAACTTTGTGGGGAATTTCTTGAAACATGAAAGGATAAGAGGATAAGTCATAAACACACATGATCTCTGTAGCAAGCAGTCAACCCACTCAGCTACTTTAACAGGGACGTCAACAAGTTGTTTTCATTCGAATGTACTTGAGAAGCAGACCGCCTTCCCTGGTTTTTAGTGATTCATATAGGTTGCTGAAAACTTTAACAAAAAATCACCTATGTCAATCCTACCAAATTCTTAGCAGGAGTGGGTAGAATAGCAATTTTTTGTCTATGAAATATATGTACTAAATTAGGGAAAATGATGCCTATTCACTAAAGTATATTTTGCAGCCTTTAGCAAGAAATTGGACTGAAAATGTCTCTTTGCAGCCCCAGGCATCAGTTTATTTTCTGCAGTAATTCTGTGGGCAACATTTTTGTAAAAAGTCATGACTGTGAAATAAGAATACATTATAGGTAAATTGTGGATTAACACAAGAGGAAATTACTGGAGATTTCAGACCCAGTTTTGAACGTCTGCAAGTTTGCACTATGGCAGAGCCTGTCTCTTTTCCGCGACAAATCTTGCACAAATATGGCTGCTAAGCACAAGAGCTAGAAGTTTGTGGGATTTGAGGTCACCAGTGGGTAACTGTGTCAGGTGTTAAAACAGTGGCATTAGCCCTGAGTGTGATCTCTCCACTGGCCAAATCTTGGGGAAATCAATTGATCAAACACGTGCTGTTCTGGGATATTTATAAAATATCAATTTACAGTTTGCTAGGATGGTGGCCGGCTTAAACTAGTGCAAAGACCACCTCAGCTGCCCCGGGACAACTAACACACATGCTCCAACTCCTGAGGGTGGACTTCTGCGGCTGGATGGAGTCAACCAGAGGGCGGCCTCCTAGGCAGAAGCTCCTCCCCTGTGCGGCACAGGAAGGATTAAGGCTTGTTGGCTCTGCAGCTATCGATGTGGGTTCAAATGCTTTGCCTTGTGTTGAGGTGGAACAGGCACCTACTCACGGTTCTAGATCAAGGGTGACTGGCCTCAAATTCTCTGGTGCTAGGATAGGATAGGATGAAGATTTATAAAGCGCGCTAATACCCGTAGGTGTCAAGGCGCTGGTACTACTCATGTATTCTCCAGCCTGGCTGGTGGAGGTGGAAGTACTCACCTACCGGAGGAGGAGCAGACTTTGGGAGTACGCACAGCTATGATGACATGCCGGCTGCAGCACTAGGGCCACCTACAACTAGAGATGACCCTATCCGAGGCGTGTGGAACAAGTTGGTATCTCCATGGTGCACAACCCGGGCCAGATGTTAGTTAAACGGTGAGTGCGGCAGCGAGACATCTGGAAGGATTGCTGTAGAGATGCAAGGGTCATGGTTCTATGGGATAGGGTTAAGCTTCCATCGGAGCACGTGCAGGATGGACATAGGGGCAGCAGGACGATAGCCCATCGATCTCTGGCAGGAGGCCCTTAGAAGAAGTGTGATCGGGGTATGGCCACACGCATGCTGCTGAAAGGGCGAGATTTTGATCGATACCTTATCTCTATTGATCCAAACCTCGATCTGGTCGACTGAACCTTTATTGCCTGTCTTGGAAGGAAACAGTACACCTATCTGCAAATTAGTTCACCCAAGAAAGGACTCTACTCTCAAAGATCACGGACAACTTCTAGGTTTCAAAAGTTTATTGTAAAGATATAATGAGCTGCAAATACAAGCATCTCAGAATGAGATTCACGAGATACACAGGTCCAATTACATACATGTGCTCTCGAAAAGCCCTCAAACGAGCAACAGAAATCACTAACACAAGTTCTAAAAATAGCAAAGCTATCAGCATAGACGCATATCTCTCCTTCATTTAGGTTGGAGGAAAACAAACACAGGTTAGGCGTCCCTACCCTGTTCTAGATGGTATCCCTACTTAACCAAATCCCAACCTAACAAAGGTGTCAGCAATGAATGACCCCCAAGGGAAGTCACCCACTCTAAGTCTCTTGGTGAAAACCTAAAATTCTCCAGTCATGACCCCTCACTGCCTACCCATCCGCTCTCTAAAGGGTCCTCAGGTCTCTGCTCTAACTCCACCCAGGGGTGCTGTCCCTAATACAAAACAGTCAACAACATTTGAGACGCCCCTTGCGAAACGCCTCTCACGTGGTGCAACTTCAGGCTTTTTCCATGATGCTTTGTATTGGGCCTCAGACGTTAGAGTTGACCTTGCTTCTCAGTCTCTTCTCCGGCCCGCTGATACCCCTTAAACATTCCAGAACCCTCCTCCATGTCTGGGCCGTCTACTGAACAGACCTCTATTCATTCACTTATAATTGGATCCCCCCTTTCCTGTTGCAGACAGATATCTGCCGCCAAGAACCCAACTCTCATAGACTTCTAAAAAGGCTTGCAACATTTCTCAGCCCAGACATGTACGTGTAAATCACTGCTAAAACATTTCAGGCCTACAATATTTCACATTATGATTATAGCATTCAAATTCTTCATTTAATTAAAGCATGTTAAACTCTTATTCTATTATTTAGAAAACATTACTCTAAATCATGGCCCATTAATGCAATGACCAAAAACGTTAAACAATCTGTGTCGTGAAAAGAAACACCTTCCCTTTTAGCTCCAGCTCTGGCCCTGAGGCCTACCACGTTCTGCGTTTTACCACAGACCATCTTATATGTTAACAGCTACACGACATAGATTCAAAATAATCACGTCTAATAAAATCATATAATGTCACACATTTCTGTATTAGTTCCACTTCTACTTAAATCTCTATATTAGCTATACATTTAGAATATAATTTCAGATACTATTAGCACTCATGGCATTTCTCATCATGACTTGTGCTTACTATAGGTAAGTGTGATGTACTCATACATTTATATCAGTTTGCGCTCTCTCAGTTCCCCCCTTTGATGACCTCTCGGGGTCATCACTAACATTTAAACTGCAGTTATTGCTGGCATTCTCTGTGCTTCCAGAGCTCTCAGGCTCCTGTACTGATTATCTTGTATGGCAGCCAATCTCTGCAACTGTTCTCTTTGGGCCCTTTCTGACCTTCTTGCTCTGTACCATTTGAATACCCTCACCAATCCCCACAATACTATCCCACAGATCAATATTATGATGATAGGCTTTAGGATATACCAAATAAAGCTTTTGCCCAAGGTGGAAAACCACCCTCCAACTGTACTCATTCCGTGGCCCACCTTTTCCCAGACATTTTCTCTACTCAAGTCTTCGATCTCTTTGTGTATATTAGTTATGTTCTTAATAACTTTCTCAAGGGGTTTTGAAAGGTCTGGAATGTAAGTGCAACATTCCTGAACCTTCAAAGCCTTACAGACTCCGCCCTCTTTTGCTAATAAGACATCTAATGCAAGCCGATTTTGAAGAACCATAGCCCTTATCGATTGCATCTCTCCTTCTACCAGCATTAAGGACTGAGCAGTGCTGGCAGACAACCTGTCGACAACTGTTGCCAGTCGTCTAATTTTAACATCATTAAGGATTATTCCCAAAAGAGGGAACATAGCTCCAAAGACATCTCCAACCATTTCTGCATCGCCTAAATCTCTCCTTCCCCTCGATGATGTCTGGCCCTCAATGATCAATAAGTCTTGTGCATGATATATTTTGGGGAAGACAATTGCCAAGTAACATGATCCATACCAGTTGTCAGGTAGTCTCACGTAAGCATTTCTTCCACATACAAAATACACATTTGGAATCACTTGCATTCCCTTCAGGAAATCCTTAGTGTAGTACTCTAAATTAAAAGCATGTTCACAGTCAACTTCGCCCACGTATACATTTTCATAATACGTTTTGGCTCGGTGAAGACATAACTTTCCTCTCTGCGCTTTATCTAAAGCTATTGGACCACTACTACCCTTTCTCTTGTGTGACTTCTCTTCCTCGGTCCAATCTAATTTCCCTTGTCCTGATTTTTTCAAAATCTTTTGTCTCCTGTAACGATCATCCACCTGCCCTATGAACTTTTTCTCGACTTCTGACACCTTGCATGTCAGATTATTTCTACGGGCATGTGAAGTATCTAAGGTAATCCAAGGAATGAAGAACTTGGCCAATCTGTCTTCACTCTTCCAGTAATCCCATTTATTCATCTGCTTATAATTCGGGACTTCTGGCAACACAGAATCATAATTGGAGAAATAGTATTCAAAACTATCTCTCTCATAAAATATACTAAGCAATAAGCTACATGTAATGCCATATGTCAGAGGGAGGTGATGATATCGAATTCCTTCATCTACAGACGCAGGCAACTGCATGCAGACGTAGCAATCCTTAACCTCCATGGCATCCACGTATTCATACAAAAGTTTAGCATAAGCATTTGACCTAAAGTCTCCTTGGGACTCGTCTACATGTAACCTGCGGGCTTCTGCAGCCAATAACGCTTTCTCTTGAGTGTTTTCCCTTTTCTCACCTGCAACAGTGGGTGTAAGTGTTACTACAGAATTCGCATCAGTTACCTTTACCTCTTCCTCATGTCCCTTTACATAAGAAATTGTTACCACTAAAGCTATTAATATTATCACTCCTACTATTAGTGTACCTATTATACATTTAGCTCTGCGGTTCGGGGTGCCGGCCTCCATTTCGTCAGACAATCTAGCTTTCCCTTTCTCTTTGCAAAAAAAGTTCTTTTCCTCTCGTTCCTTTACAGTCTCTTTCAATCCTTTTTTTGTCTTTAGAATCCACACAGCTGGAGGCTGACAGCCTTTTTCGCAAAAAGTCCTTTCACAGTTCAAAAGACAACCCTAGCCCTTCTCCATCCACTCAAGGGGTTCCCTAAAATTCTCTGCTTCCTGGGCGCTAGGTAATCTTCTTTTCTTCTGCTTGCTTTATTTACAAAGTCCTTTAACAATCGACTATTAGATTTGTGGTTGCAGCTTCAATAGCATAGTTCAATATTTCCATGCGAAGAGTATGCTCTTCATGTGCTGTTATCGTGGTACCAAAGTCGGGGAATTTCAATTCTGTAAGAAACATGTGCTTTAACTTGCTGAGGCGGGGAGGTCTGGGGAGCACGAATGTTAGTGACCCTTCTTGTTCGACACCGGGTACCAACAGTTGTATTTCCACGGTGATAATGGGCTCAGAACTGGACACCACCACCGCTCGGATCCTCCCTGTCTCCGGTTTCACAGACATTTGTCGCCAGATATGTCCACTCAGGTGTGGAGTATCTTCTGTTAGGCACACGCACTCTTCTTGACCTTCTTCGGTCTGATGCTTCAGCGCCCTGAGCACCTTCTTCTGGGTCTGAGTCTTCTGATATCGGAGGAAGGGTTGCTTCTGGAGTTGACCTCAGGCTAGAACTTCTTCTTTGCGGCCAATTTGCTTCTCCACGTGCCCTTCTACTCCTTCTCCTTCTGGTCTGTTCTCGCTCTCTTTCAGACCTGTCAGGGTCAGACTCGTACTCCCAGCTGTCTTCTCCTTCTGTAGCGTCTTCTGTTTCGCTGTTGTACTGACCGTCCTCAGCTTGGTCAGACTCGTTCCCTGCTTCCACTGGCACCTCTACAGCTTGGCTAGCCCCCTCTATGGCTTCTTGGTCCTCAGCTGGACGTCCATCCGAGAGAGGAGCTGTTTCCAGAGGTGCTGGAACCCTTTTCGTATGCGACGCGTGTATCCAGTTGGGCAGGCCTCCCACCTTTACAGCTGTACTTGTGATCAGAATGACCTGGTAGGGCCCACGCCAACGAATATCCAAGCAGCTTCTTCTCACATGTTTCTTCACCAGGACCCAGTCCCCAGGATACAGGTCATGGCAAGGGCCCTGGCACGCTGGAACCTCTGCAGCCTGCACCTGAAGGGACACAGAACGCATGGCGTCAGACAGCCCCTTACAATAGTCCAGGATCATATCATCTGTGATATTTAACAGTGCAGTAGCTGGAATAGATGGCAGTCTCATTGCTCTCCCCATTAACACCTCATGTGGTGACAACCCTGTTCTTCTGTCTGGGGTACTACGAAGGCTCATGAGTACTAATGGCAGGGCGTCAGGCCAACTCAGGGTCGTTGAGGAGCAAACTTTCGCTATTCTGGACTTGATCGTGCCATTAATTTGTTCCACAATTCCTGAGGCTTCTGGTCGGTAACTGCAATGGAGCTTTTGGTCGATATTCAGTGCAACACAAATCATCTTCACAAGCTCGCTGTTAAAATGTGTTCCCCTATCTGATTCCAAAAAGGCCGGCACCCCGAACCGAGGGATAAGTTCTCTAAGCAGTAACTTAGCCACTGTGAGGGTGTCGCACCTACGTGTAGGGTATGCCTCAACCCATCTGGAGAACACACAAACAACCACCAGAACATAGCGGAGGCGGTTGCATCTTGGCATTTCAATGAAATCTATCTGCATTCTGTTGAATGGACCTCCAGACCTTCCTATGTGACTTAGTGCAACTGGTGTTCTTTTCCCTACATTCAGCTGCTGGCAGGTCACACAACGCTGGCACACTGCTTCTGCTGCTATTCTAAACTTAGGATTGTACCAAGTCTGTCTAAACACTCTCAGCATAGCATCTCTCCCTAAGTGTACGGGACCATGTATGAGTCTAGCCATTGGACTCACCATCTCATTGGGCAACACTGCTCTGCCGTCTGCTGAGACCCAAAAATGAGTCTCACCCACTACACATCCTGCCTTTACCCATGTTTCCTTTTCTGAATCAGGAGCATTTTCTTGCATGGTTGACAATTCATCCCAAGTATCAACAGTTTCCAGTATCATGGCTAATTCAGTTCTCACATTTATTCCACCCACATCCACCTCTGTGAAAGAGTAACCTTGTTCTGCGCAATACCGCGCAACTTCATCAGCATATCTATTGCCTTTCGAAACAAAGTCCTCATTTTTGGTATGTGCGATGCACTTTACAACTGCGATACTTGCTGGACATTGCAATGCTTCTAACAACAAGCGCACAAACTCTCCATTGCGAATGGGAGAGCCTGAAGAAGTCATGAACCCTCTTTGAGACCATAACTGCCCGTAATCATGAACTACCCCAAACCCGTATTGGCTGTCGGTGTAGATGGTGACTCGAATTTGATTGCCTGCTAAGCAAGCACGTGTTAGGGCAATAATCTCGGCTACCTGAGCGGAGTGTACTCCTTCCAGGCACCCAGCTTCCACAACTCCTTCAATTGTACAAACAGCATAAGCTGCTCTCAACTGCCCAACTTCGTCTCTTACACATGAGCCATCGACAAAGAAAACTTCGTCTGGGTCGGTCAGTGGCTCATCTACGATGTCGGGTCTGGGTTTGGTGCATAGTTCAGTCACATCGAGACAGTCATGGTCTGAATATTCATCATCATCATCAATATCATTTGGAAGTGGCATTAAGGTAGCAGGGTTCAAAACAGAGCATCTCTTGAGGGTCACGTTCTCTGCAGCAAGAATAACTTGCTCATAGCGCGTGAGCCTGCTATTGGTCAGATGCTGTGTTTTGGTCCTGGTCATCAACAGTTCAACAGAATGTGGCACGCACACCTCTAACGGGTGCCCCATAACGATATTTTCACATCTCTCAATGCTGACACCCGTTGCAGCAACGGATTTGAGACATCCGGGCAACGCTGCGGCTACTGGGTCTAAAGTAGCTGAAAAATAAGCAACTGGTCTACGGGCATTCCCATGGATTTGGACCAACACAGACAACGCACAACCTTCTCTCTCACAACAGTAAAGAAAGAATTGTTTATTGTAATCAGGCATTCCCAATGCCGGAGCACGACACAGGTCCTCTCTCAGCTGTAAGAATGCCATCAAACAGTCTTTGTCCCATGGTACCGGATCACTCACCTCTTTGTGCGTCAGTTTTTGCAAGGGCTTTGCTTTCAGTGAAAAGTTCACGATCCACTGTCGGCAATAACCCACCATCCCTAGGAACATCCTGACCTCTCTCTGTGTCTGAGGCGCGTTCATTTTCATGATCGCCTCTATCCTGTCTGGTGACACTTTTCGTTTGCCTTTCTCAATTCTGTGTCCCAAGTACTGTACTTCTGTCAGGCAGTACTGCAATTTTCCCGGGGACACCTTGTGCCCATTGGCAGCTAGGTGATTTAACAAAGCAATGGAATCTTCCCTGCAAGCTTCTTCTGTTTCTGACGCCACAAGGAGGTCGTCTATGTACTGGACCAGAACTGACTTCTGGGGCAGCACTAGACTTTCAAGATTTTTCTTCAGAAGCTGGTTAAAGATCGATGGACTCTCTGTATACCCCTGAGGGATACGACACCATGTTAGGACGCGATTTTCCAGCTTAAATGCGAAAAGAAAATGGCTATCTTCGTCCAAAGGGATCGAAAAGAAAGCCTGACAAAGATCTATCACAGTGAACCACTCAGCTTGGAATGGAATCTGAAACAGTATCACTGATGGATTCGGTACCACTGGACAACATGAAACGACTATGTTATTAATCTTTCGAAGGTCCTGCACTATCCGAAATTTCCCATTTGGTTTCTGCAGACCCATAATCGGGGAGTTACATGGACTACCCACGATTTCTTTCAGTATTCCCTGTTTAATCATGGACTCGATCACGGGTTTTATGCCTGCAATCGTTTCTGGAGTCAATTTATACTGGGGTGTTCTTGGGAACTCAGCATGCGGTTTCACTACAATTTTCACTGGGTCCACCCCTTTGACCAATCCAATCTCTTCCCCAGTGAAATCCCATACCTCTGATGCCACTGTCTCTCTCAAATCCCAGGGAAGCTCGTCTACTGTCAAAGTAGGGTACAGCTCCACACATATTCTTGAGTTTGCAACTTTGAAATCTGCATCATCATCATTAGTCAATACCTCCACTCCCTGGGGTGTACAATATATAGTACAATTCAATTTGCACAACAGGTCTCTTCCTAGCAGACACACAGGGCTTGAATCGCAAACCACAAATTGGTGCTCATCGCTGTACTTCCCTATTTTCACCTGTACCGGTTCTGTCAATTGGCTGGTTATTCTCCTGTTTGCGACCCCTACCACCTGTATGGTCTCTCCAGACATGGGCAGGTCTGGAACTGCAGCTGATCTGATCGTGGATCTAGTGGCTCCTGTGTCCACCAGAAATGTCGTAGGGCACCCTGCTACTTCTGCTTCCACATAGGGTCCCCTCTGATCTACCTCTAAGGCTGCCCCAAGGGTGCAGTCTTCTCTTTCCACTCTCTGTCCGGTTAATGGGTCCACATAATAGCACTCTTCACCTTCCACAAACAGGGGCATTTGTCTATAGGTCTTACCCATACTCCCTACTCGAGGAGGTTGCGGGAACTGGGCTCGGGGAGGAGCCCCCCCCCCTTTGAGCACCTTTCCTTGGTATGGCGTCGCCCCTCTCATAGGTGCGCTCTGGACCTCTTCCTCCTCTATCTCTTGCTCTCCTATCTCTACATTGTAAGGGCACTCGCGTTTCCAATGCCCCAACTCGTTGCACTGGTGGCACCTAGTCGTTTTCTTCAAGGTAGCTATGTCTACTCTGGGTCTGAAGGTAGTACTCTCCTCATTACCCTTGTTCTGACTGTACTGCTTCTTACCTCCTGTACCTGTCCCTTGCTGCTGTTGTTGCGGTCCCCCCTTTCCTGCTGCCTGCAATTGTACCACCATCAGCTTCTCTTTTAGTTTCTTAGCCTTGGAGTCTACCTCATCGCAGCAGTACCTGGCATATCTCAGTATTTCATCTAGGGGTCTACTTTGCCAACAAATCGAGTGTTGCTGAATCATTAAACTAATATCCGGTCTCAGTCCCAGGACGAACTTGGACACAAATTGCCCTATGTCCTTTGGATCCATTACATCCAAGCCGCTATACTGTTTAAACGCCTTCAGCAATCTCTCGTAATATTCATGGACTGTCTCTTTGGGTTCCTGTCTCGTTCTGTCTATTCTGACCCAATCTATGTCTTGCATTGGCACTTTTTCTTTCAGCCAAGTCATCACTCTCTCGAATTTTGCCATCACGATCTCGGACGGCCCATTAGTCCTAGCATCTCTCTCTGGCTCCGTTGTGGGCCACTCAGCGCTAACCTTGCATGCTGTCCACAGATCTCCTGGTACTACAATGTCAAACAGCGTGTTCAGATCTATCCATAGGACTTTTGAGATCTTTACAAACCTCTCGACTTGCTTGTACCACTCCACGGGGCTCTCTCGTAACTTGGGGAAAGATGTGGTAAAAGCAGCTAAATCTCCCCTACTCCAAGGGACATGTACATAGCTCCCATTGGCAACTTCACGCAAAGGGTAAGCTTCTATTCCCTGCTGTCCTGGTGTTATACCAATCATGCTTCTTCTGCCGGTCCCTTTCTTGGACCACCTCTCTTCCCATTTATCTAGTGCCCTCCATGTCCTTATTCCAGTAATCAATTCCCTTATGTGTGTTTTCAGCCCAATCGTTCTCCTCTCATCTAGATCTCGATCTGAGTAATGTAGCCTGTGGTTACCCTGTAATGCTTTGGTTCTTGACAAGTCCACCATATATTTGCCTGCTAGTTCGACTAACTTCTCATGGACTGCTCTCGCCTTTCGTGTGATGTCCTTTGCCATATACAGTATTTCATCCTGTTCATACATTTCCATTCTTTCTAAAGGCAGGGTACCATCTACCATGTCATCCAGATCTGACCTTAAGCTGGAGACATCAAGTCTCTTGGCTTTTATCTCAGCTCGCAATATGTCTTTTGAAGGGGGCTCACTGGTCTCCCTACCATCCCAACTTCGAGCTCTGCGTTTGGGCTCAGGAGAATTAATGGGTGGCCTCCCTTGCTCCCATCTCTCCAGGTCCCATGCTCGGCCATCCAATCTTGGAAGGTGATGGAACACGGGCCTTTTATCCCTACTCTCTCTCTGCCCACTCTCGTCTTCTTCTCTCCTCTCACCGCACATCTCTCTGTTATTTTCCCTCTGGTCGCTACACTCCCTTTGCCTCGTATCGCTCAGTATCCGATACGATCCTTCCTGGTTCCCCATATTCCCTGGGCTGCGCTCATTTCTGTCATCACAGGGACTATGGTGCGACCTCTCACAACTCCCATTCAGTTCTCTGGTGCCGGGCACACAGTGTGGACATTTAAAGCTGTTCCTGTACTCTTGCGCCCTCCTCTCCCCTTCACTGAGTATTGGGCACGCCACCCCTCCATTCCCGGGGCCCCCGTTTTCCAGGTCTGTTCTACCTCCACTCCGGGCCCAATGGGTGACTCCCCTACTCCCTCTACAGTCCCACTCCGGGCTACTCTCCCCAGCCCCGCAGTGAGTTCGTGCTCTGCTGTCCTGACTTTCCCTTTCTGCTTCTGCAGCATTGATGCACTTTTGAGCCTTCACTGCCTCATCCCACTGCTTCATGTACTCATTTAGCTCTTGAAAGGATTTTCGTCCAGATCCCCTCAGATCCATTGGCCATCTAGGGCCCCCAGGATCTCCTCCTGGGTCCCCTGCTGTGTGCATCGGGGTGCTCCACTCTCTGGGTATCGGCATCTGACTTGGGGAATTAGTGGTATCGTTCCTCCTTGCCTGCTCTGCTCTTTCTCTGTCTTTCCGTTTCCGTTCTTCCCCTTTTGCTCTCTCTTGGTCATATATCGATATTATAGGACCTATGGTAACAGGTACCTGTAGTGCATCTGGCAATGGGTAGGATGTGGCGCTTTCCGTTTCCGGCGCTCTTTGTACCACAAACCTACCGACCACCTGTTGCACCTGACTAGGCTGGAGCAACTCTTTCTTTGGCTCAGGATCCCACTCTGAACTGGGAAGCGGTCTATGCTCTCCTGCATTGCCCCCCTTTTCTCCTTCTGTATTCTCGACCTCTCCCCCTGCTCTATTATACGGGGGTGGCCTGTCTGTCAGTAATCTGTTTATCAGGCTGTCCTCTGTTTCGCTCTCATCATCTTCTTCTAGGGGGCTTTTATTTACTGGCGCCTCTAACACTGGGTACAGTTTATTTATTTCCAAATTATGCACTCTCCATCTTTTAGCATCCGCATCCCACCTGGCATCCTGTACTGCCCTTACCGAGCGTTTCACCCTTTCTTGTCGTCTGTTCATATTCCTTTCATGCGCTGCCCTAAGCCATGCCTCAAGGGCTTCAAACTGGGTTGGTCTAGGCAAGGGTCTCTTTGAGGTCATGACTGATTTCAATCGATGTAACACCTCTAATCTGAACGTCCCGTACTTCGGGAACGTCAGTTCCTCGTTTCCTTCAGTAATCTTACTCCACTCTGATATCCAAAGGATCGTATGCAACCCAACATTTACTGCCATATAACGAGCTGGCGTACCCTCCGGCGGGGCTTCTTCCCCTTCATACGATCCTCGCCTCTCTTTCTTAAACAGCGCTTTCAACCATTTAAAACACTTCATAATTATGCGCACAAAATCCAGCCTCGCTACTCTGTTTACTTCCTGATGACAATCCACCAATCCTGTCGCGGCTTTTTTTGCTTGGCCTATCACAGCGCGGTTTTTCTCCTGTCGGCCAATCACGTCGCGACCCTGTATGACGTGTTCGCTAGCTGGCCTATCACAGCGCGGTCTTTCTCCGGTCAGCCAATCACTGCGCGACACCACCTGACGTCTCTTTTCTCCGCTTCGCAGCAGCACCCCTCCTTTCTCAACTCGTCTCCCGGTTATGCATGCGTCCCATTCATACACTGAAAAATGACTACTTCCGACCAAGCGGTCACTTCTCTCGACTGTACGTCCACAGTCTATCTGTAATTGTCAACACAACTGACGAGATGTCTATCGTCTTTCTGATAGGTTACTTACACACACAGTAACTTCCGACCAGCGTCCGTTACTCACGCACTCACTCTTACGTTCCCCCTATCTCGGTCTCTCGGGTGATCAATGGTACCTCATGACCCCCTTCACACTAGTTGACAATTACTCTGGGTGTCCGATACACCCGAACCACTTAAGCTCTCCTTGAACTTAAGATTTCCACCGGTTGCGCGCGCTCACAACCTGTTCCACAGTCACTCTACAGACATTCAACTCCGCCAGACATTACAACATAGATACAATACAAAACACCGCAATCTAACACGCATAACCCTTTATACTCACTCTCTCTGATACTGCTGCTTTTTCTGTCTCACGTCATCCGGATCTTCATCTGCGGGCTGTTCTTCCGATCATCGATTTCTAGGGGCCTTGGGGTAAGCTAACCTGGCCTAGGTCACCGTCCTCAAGAAGGCAACCATCCTCTGCTACCAACTGAAAGGGCGAGATTTTGATCGATACCTTATCTCTATTGATCCAAACCTCGATCTGGTCGACTGAACCTTTATTGCCTGTCTTGGAAGGAAACAGTACACCTATCTGCAAATTAGTTCACCCAAGAAAGGACTCTACTCTCAAAGATCACGGACAACTTCTAGGTTTCAAAAGTTTATTGTAAAGATATAATGAGCTGCAAATACAAGCATCTCAGAATGAGATTCACGAGATACACAGGTCCAATTACATACATGTGCTCTCGAAAAGCCCTCAAACGAGCAACAGAAATCACTAACACAAGTTCTAAAAATAGCAAAGCTATCAGCATAGACGCATATCTCTCCTTCATTTAGGTTGGAGGAAAACAAACACAGGTTAGGCGTCCCTACCCTGTTCTAGATGGTATCCCTACTTAACCAAATCCCAACCTAACAAAGGTGTCAGCAATGAATGACCCCCAAGGGAAGTCACCCACTCTAAGTCTCTTGGTGAAAACCTAAAATTCTCCAGTCATGACCCCTCACTGCCTACCCATCCGCTCTCTAAAGGGTCCTCAGGTCTCTGCTCTAACTCCACCCAGGGGTGCTGTCCCTAATACAAAACAGTCAACAACATTTGAGACGCCCCTTGCGAAACGCCTCTCACGTGGTGCAACTTCAGGCTTTTTCCATGATGCTTTGTATTGGGCCTCAGACGTTAGAGTTGACCTTGCTTCTCAGTCTCTTCTCCGGCCCGCTGATACCCCTTAAACATTCCAGAACCCTCCTCCATGTCTGGGCCGTCTACTGAACAGACCTCTATTCATTCACTTATAATTGGATCCCCCCTTTCCTGTTGCAGACAGATATCTGCCGCCAAGAACCCAACTCTCATAGACTTCTAAAAAGGCTTGCAACATTTCTCAGCCCAGACATGTACGTGTAAATCACTGCTAAAACATTTCAGGCCTACAATATTTCACATTATGATTATAGCATTCAAATTCTTCATTTAATTAAAGCATGTTAAACTCTTATTCTATTATTTAGAAAACATTACTCTAAATCATGGCCCATTA